>NW_027094088.1:19031320-19706320 GCF_029207755.1 Chamaea fasciata | reverse complement strand
AGTGGATGAGTGTGAAGCCAAAATGCCAGAACAAAGCTGAGGTACCAAACGCTTTTTAAGCCTTATTGAGAGTCCTCCTGAGGTTTGAAAATGCATTTAAAAAGAATTAAATCTAACAACACATTTTAAAATAATCAAAGAAAATTGTATTGGAAATAGCCATCCCAAACACACAATAAATTGTCTAGCCACATTTTTAAATTAACCACACAGTGTGATATATAAAAATCAGCAATAACATTTTACAATTCTAATAATAACATGCAGTCTGCAGGCGTGTGATTCAGTACACATTCCTTGGGAATGTATTTGGCCTTTGGCCCTGTGTCTCACAGGGCTCCTGAGGAGAGAGCACATGCCTATAAATTTATGACTGGATTACCTGTCATGTGTTATTCCTTACCTAATTGTATCTGTAACCTATCGTTATCCTTATTATTGTTCTTTCCCATTATCCACTTAGGACTGTTTAATGTATATGTTGTAGGGGAAACAATGGAATTCTGGTCACTACTGCATTTTTCATGAAAAGGCTATTTTTATCCCAAAATACAAACAATGTGGCTATAAATACTCCCTGTCCTCCACATATTTAATTTTGATTCACATTTAAACATTGATTTCAAAAATATTCTTTTCCTTTTATGGTTAATACAAAAAGAAATGCTGTAAATTAGAGCTGGATTCTGGGGAGAAAAAAAAAATACCCTCTGCTCAGGACCTCACAGCGCTGGATGCATGGAAATGGTTGGATGGGATTAGGAAAACAGTGGATGCACACAGAGCTGCTGGTAGGCAGAGATTAGGGAGCCAGGGCTCAGGCAAAGGCAGCAGCAGCCTGGAATACAGGACAAGGAGAGGCAGGGAAGGAGATGGGCACACAACGAGAGCACTCACTCCTGTGCTTCAGAGTGACAAACCCCACTTCGCCTAGATGGCTCCTTTGGCTGTCCCCAAGCACCTGTGCCATACTGCAGGACTCTCTTGGCTCCGGATCTGCTTTTGCCCTTCATCTAGTTCACAGAGTGCCCTCTACCCTCTCAGACAGCTTGGTATGATGGATCTTGATGACATTTAGCCAGAATTTTCTTAAACTTTATGTTTAATTTAAAATCATCCATGACTGCATTCAGATGACTACTTCCCTGGTCACAGATATAAATCTGCTATCAATAGGAGTAGAAAAGGCAACTGTAAGTAAATTTCTTTTACTGTTAAGATTTATTCCTGGTATTTCCCACTAAATCTGTGGTAGTAAGATTAGAAGAATCTTTCAAACTGCTAGAAAACATAGCATTAGGGTATGCATTATTTTGCACAGCTGTAATAGTTTACAATTGAACATGTTACAAATTTGACAAAGCCTCTCTCTGCACTTTACAATTTTTAAATATAAAGTCCAGTTTTCATTGCATGAGGTAGAGAGGCATTATGCCATTGTATATGGGGTGAAAAAAGGGTATAGCAAGGGTAACCAACTTGGTCAAGGACATAAAAATACATAGGTTATAGCCACTTGTTCCTAGAGGCTACTTAGCAGACTTAAGGCAGAAAGAAAGTAAAAGAAACACAATTGAAAAACTGTTATTTCTGGTTTAAAAATCATTATTTTGGGGTTTGTCAACTATGTCTACTTGAAAAAAAAAATTGAGTCAGATTTCCTTGGTAGAAGGTATTCTAAAGACACCTATAAAAGGCCTCTTCAACACAGTTTGGAAAATCCTGATACTTCAGCCATGGCATTTCATGAGATAAACCAGCCTTTTCCAACATAGGCATTCGTGTGGAGCATATTTTAGAAAAAAATATTTGCTTTACTTATTTTAGGCCACTTGTCATAGTTTAGAATTTTAGTACTTTTTTTTTTAATAGCAAAACATATTAAACAATTTTATGTTTTGCCTTCAAAGGGCAGTAATGGAAAATCACATCACACAGCAGCTTCTGCCCACGCTCACTAGCTAAAACCATAATAGCATATGTTAATGTATACTATCTAATGGACTTTTAATTCTCTTATAATTTAGGGAGTTGTAAAGAGAAAGGAAAAATGTGGAGGAAGAAAAAGAGACTATCAGTATGCAGCAAGAATACATTTATAATTTTTGAAGCTTTAATTTGTAGGAAAAGGTAGATTTACATTACTGTCAGAATAGCATTACCATTACCTCTTTTAGAGAAATGGTCACTATTCAAGTATACAGTATAAAACTCTGTCAAAGATAATTTCCTCTTTCAAAGAGTGTTTTTTTAAAAAACCAAAAAAACAAACCAGAGAAAACAGACCCTGCTTACTTGCCCTCCTGACCAATTCCTCCAGGTTGACAGGATTGCCAGTTCGGAGAGCCGATTAGGCTCACACGAAAGTGGGAATAATGGAATTATTCAGTCACTGAGGCACAAGAAATGTCTCCTCTCTCCCCAGTTTTATAGCATTGTTACTCCACTGAGCTGAGCTTGGGAAGAAAGTTGAGCAATCAAGCAATTTACAGTAAGCTCTGTTTTACTGCATGCTTTGGAAAGTAGGCTTGCATGATACAATAGATATTCTGTCCAAAAAAATCCATTTTACAAAATTGCTACCAGGTTCAGTTTTAAATTGGTAAAGATATAACTCTTATTTAAACTCATGTTTTAAAGTGACATGGAATAACTTTTGTGTTTAAACACACATCAGAACTTTAACCTTCAATGGCTCTGGACATTCCTAAGCGAGGTGCAGCTTCTGTTTGTCCCATTAGAAAGCCAGAAATACAGTCTTCCCAGAGGTATAAATCACATGTTTTTCATTCTCAAGAACCACAAATTCCAGATCTTAAACCTGTCATTGGTGTTGGAAAGTATATTGGGAATAATGGAGCTCAAGCCAGTGTAATTTTAGAGAGGAAATTCTACTTTTTACTGAAAGAAGATAATTCATTCTAGCCTCTTGTTTCTTTGAAACATGGCAGCTCAGGACTTCGGCATGATAAATAAAGCATATGTTAAAGTAATGTCAGGCACCTTTGATTACAAGCACTGACCCCAGGCTAAGAATGCATTTAATCTTCTAGTTATACTTTAAGGTGTGCTTTGAGATGGACATCTCGTGATTGAAGTTAAGGAAATCCATCTCAATGGAAAACTCCTTTTCAGAAATTACCTAAAGTTACATAAAAGGTAAAGTCTACATATCCAACACGAACAAGGTTCAATTTTTAATTCCTTTACTGTCTCCAGCAGAGGAAGGACAGAAAACAAGGGAGCATCCTCCACCCTCTGAATACTTGTACACACCACTGGTATTGCCCCAATATGGACAACATAGGCTCAACATTTCTGCAGCATCTCTCAAGACGCTGATGGATGCCCCAGAAAAGGAAAATATCCCATGGATCTAGGGATGTGGCTGTCTGCAAAAGTGAGTACATGATGCACCACAGAGAAAACATCTTCTATTTCCCCAGCAAAAGCTGTAGTTTATTCTTGCAGATAAACAGTATGGATCCTAACCAGATCATCATAATGGATACATTTCACTGGAAATATTATTCCCATCCTACAACAGCATTTGAACACATCTCTGATTTTCTTTAAGTCCTCAAATTCTTTGCTGGGTTAAGGTTCAAATAGGTATTATATGCAACGGAATTAATTCTGATTTATGTATATTTGTGTGTGTGTGAGACACGGTTTAGGCCAAGTAAAATAAATGCAAAGACAAGCATGTTAGCAGCAAAGTGACCCTTTAGAAGTCTTAAAAAATTACTCTTGCAGTCCATAGTCCAACATTTAATAATGCTGAACTTGATAAGGGATCTCAGAACCTGAAAAAGGAGATCTGAAAGGCACCTTTATAGAAAACAATTGATTTGCTTCATTTCATTGAAATGGCTAATGCTTTGATGGTTCATATTTACAATAGCTTGTCCTGTTCTTCAATGGAGTTGATATGTTGGAGTCTTTAACACCATAAACTTGATCAAAACTTCCTGGGTAATAAACAGAGCGGATTTAAGATGTGAGTCTTCCCCCCCCCCCCCCCCCCATCATACTACTGCAGCCCATCTGTGTGCCAATTTGTAACTAAAGACATCAAGAAATGTGCTCTTCATGCTCAGATGCCCTTGGTAGTTGAAAATAGTTCTGAGAGCTCAATATGCAAACTGGGTTCAGAGTCTGAAAGACTTCAGAGTGAAAGATTTGACCTTCTGTAGTAAAAGGCTATATCTGGCTAAATCTGTCACTGAAAGTGGAGATTTTACACACCTCACAATGAAATCTGGGTTTTTAATTATACCTGCCCTCAGAAAAAACCCAAACCTGAAACAAAACCAATCCCCAAACTTCTCCCTATCCTTCAGCTAAGCATATCTGTCTTCCCAGGATCCCAAAATTTCCATCAACAGGGAAAGTTGCCGTGAGCATACATAGCCATATTTATAGGTGAGGGGTGGAGGGTGGTTGAAGGTTTTGGCAGCAGAAAATGGAAACTTTGGACTTGTCTCTGTCACACATGAGAAGTGTCACTCCTGCACATTGTCAGCTCTGTGTCATGACCACTGTGTGCCAGTGATGGGACATTTTGGCAGGACTTCTAGGAAGTTCATCTCGTCTCATCTCATCTCATCTCATCTCATCTCATCTCATCTCATCTCATTGGTCTCTCCACATCCTGTCTGTTCAGTTAATTATTTATTTCTCAACAAGAGTAAACAAAGGGATACATAATAATACATAATCCTTTGTCTTGCAATGCTGCAGTAAGAGTGTGCCAACTGGATTTGAGAGCTTGGCAGCCACACTATGAGCAAGGTTACTTATCACACACTTTTATGCTGCACATATAACTGATCATGTTTTTTGTCATGCTAAATTACAAGTAACTTCGAAATTTTAAGTGTGTATTAGCAACCTTTTTTATGTCTGACTCTTGAAGCTTCCTCCTTGCTTTCCATTCCAAGGGTATTTCAGAGACTTAGCAACTACAGACTATGAATACTAGAGAAATATATTTGTAGTACTTGCTGCTCCCACATTTCACTTTGTCACTTGTTTGCTTGCAAATCACTGGAGGCACATCTCAAAGCCTATTTTCAAGTATGGAGGTATGCAGACAGGTGTCCTGTGTGATTTTCATACAGGCTTGGTGTCTGAGTCCCATAAAACCAGTAACTTTATAAACCTGGCTCAGCATCAGAGCCTCCATCACAGACACTTCAACAACTACACTTCTTTACGTGACTACAGACTTATTAAATTCTTTGAGCAAAACTTGGACACATTCAATAGAATGCCATTAATACCTATAAACAAAGATTGCCCTTTATTCTTATCTACTATGGTTGCATTAAAAAAAAGAAATTTTAAAAAAGGGGGAAAGAAAAAATATTATTGCATGCAACTTGAAAAGCTTTGTCAACAACAGAGAGGCCTTCTTGCATTAAGTTCTGCCTGATATGCTGCTCTGAAGCAGCTATATGGACTAGTGTTCCTAAGTATGAATCATTTTTTTCCCTATTTGTGTGGGTCTATCTGTCCTTTTGACACTCTAATTCCATGAATTCTTTCAGAAATACGACTGATTGGATCAAAGGACAGCTTTATTGTGCTGCTCTTTTTCTTAAAGCAAGTTATCTCCATTGCTGGAGATGAAAACAGATTTGTTTTCTAGCAACAGTAAGTCTATATGCCTGGTCTTCAAAAAGACCATATCTCTATCTGTTATGTTGCTCAAGACAACTAAATACATTGATGTTTAGTAGAGATTTTCATAGAACAATAAAATCTAGTAAGAAAAGCATGTATAAATACCAGAAAAAAATTATAACAAATTACAAATTGCAAATTACAGAAAATATCTAATCCAGGTGAGTAGAAAAAAGGGTTAAAAAATTGCAAGAATTCAAGAAGCTCAGATGACTTTGGAAACACAGATCAAAAACAAAGAGACTGGAAGTATAATTAACTCCATTACTGCTCAGTCAAATGAAAACAGCTGTGACACCCTGTCTTATTTATGACAGCAGCAAATAGCTCTATTCCCTTGCTGGTTATTGCTGTAGGACAGCAGTGGTTCTACAGCAGGTGAAATAGAAACAAGATGCTAATATTTATGTCACTAGATCAGGTTATGGATACAAGATTTATGCAAAAGTTCTATAAAAGTATCCAAGTAGCTTTTATATCTTCTGCAGCAATCCTTTTCCAATAGCAAACTAAATATCTCTTTATTAAATATGATCCTACACTCTAAGTCGTGCTGAGGCAAAAAGGCAGCTCCCCCACTGCTGAAGATAGGAATGTGTTTTCACTGCAAATCCAGATTTGTTCACTCTAAAGCATAAATAAAAAGCTTTTTAGCTCTCAAAACCACTCAGGTATTTGCAAAGCCAAGCTAGACTATGTCAATGTGGAGTGGGGTCTGTGGTAGCTTGGTAAGAGAACTGTTTGCTGTACTTGGAAAAGCCTATGCTTTTAACAGTATGGAAAGCAAAGAAGAAAAACAGTTTTCAGATTAAAACCCTTACTTTACTAGAAAATGTTATTACCTCCTTCGATATTAAAAAAAAAAAAAATGTTAGTGGGCAGATTTCCTAAAGCAGTTTTTTACCTCACTGCTTTAATCACTGTGCTTACCACACTTAATCGATCTTCTTACTCCAACTAACTGCCCATTAAATAATGACTGAAAATAAGATTGTCAATAACAGGACAGAAAATAAAGCAACTAGGATGTTGCATACTTCACTGCTAACCTTTTTACCCTCTTCCCTGCTCATCACCCTCCCTCCTCCCATTCCCCTCCAGCTCTGATGTTGCCTGCACTCCCCAGCTCCATGGTGCATTGACACTTGCACACTATCAAAGCCCCTACCTGCACCCCCACAGATCCAGCCCTCTTTATTTCTCCAGCCCTCTTCCATTATGCAACAGGAATTTGTTCTCTAAGCACGTCACTTTGGTCCCATGGGGCCTGGTTTCCTCTCAACAGCCCCTGCCTTCCAGGGGTTTTTGGCAACACTGACATTCCTGTCAGGAGAGGTAATCTCCTCTACTTACCCCATGGATCCCACACCATGGACCCAAGTGGCAAAGTAGGTCCTCATCCCTCTCCTAATACAGGCAATATCATAGGCCCAAATGCTCCTTCCCATCCCTTCCAACACCACGTTTTTCCCTTGCTTTCTTGTTATTTGACATAAGGAGTTACCATCAGGAACCAGCTTCTGGGGTGTGGCTGTGCTGGAACACCTTGACAGTGCTGTGTATCCATCCCCAAGCAACACAGGAATAATGGAACAGATGAATTTGGGAAACAGACAGATGCCATGTGTCTTTCTGTCCCTTTGTGCCTTTGTGTCCCCCATCTGCGCTTTTTTTTTTTGCCTTTTTTTTTTTTTTTTTTTTTTTTTTTTTTTTTTTTTTTTTTTGGTAATGTTTCTCCAAAATCAACAGTGTTGATAATGTTCCCTGGGATTTTTTGGGCCCACCTACTGCATATCCAAACAAAACGCCATCAAGATGACCATTAGGGTTTCAGAGGTAGGTAGAAACAAATCTGCCCTTTTTCTACTACACAGATATGTGGTTTAAAGGGTTTAGGAGTTCCTCCTGTTTCACTTTCATTGAAATTAATGTGCAGAAATGGCCTGAATAACTATGTGTGTATTTAGGGATTTAGTTATGCATGAGCACAGCATAGAATGAGGAGTTTTCCATGTGGTCTGATCATTGCACCTTTACTCGGCCTTTCTGCACCTGTCCATAAGAAACCATAGGCATCACCTCTCTTTGTGGTAGCTTTTAGCCTCTTGACTAGCCTTGAAGACATTTTTTGATCCTTACTTTTCCAATGATTCAGGGTAGAGAATACAGGAGTGAACCCCTGGATCTGACAAAGCTGTGAGCAAAACTCCAGCTGGCCTCAGCTGTACTGAGGTCAAGCTGCTGGCAGTCCTGTGGGCATGTGCACAACAGACACATTAAGACTACTTGGCACTTTAAGACTAACACTGAGCTACTGTTTCCAGCTCTTCCACAACCCAGATGTTTTTGCCTCAACCTGGCAAAAAAATTAACCAAGTTTTGAGTAGCAGTGATAATAGCCGCAGTTTTTAACTCATGAAGGGATGAATTCCCCTGTGTTTACTTCCTGCAGTATGGAGAAGCAGCTCTAGATGCCTGTAGGCTATAGGAATATGGTAAACATATTTTTTAGCCATTTTCTTAGTCAATAAAATTACTTATTCCTGCCTAGTACAAAGGCTTGGACCCACAAGGTAATTTGTGCAAGCAATGCAAATCATGGAAGTGGTAAATGCGTACTTGGATTTGGACCACAAATCAAACTCTCCCAAACCTCATTGAGATCCCAAACGATTTCCCTGCTTCCAGGAGAGACCCTGCATTTCTTGGCTTTCAGCCTCCCTGCAGCTGCAGCACCATCACAGCTGTGAAGGCAACACACAGTGGCCAGCTGTGCTGGCAGGGCTGTGCTTTTCATGGAGCCATCCCTGTGAACACTGCTCGGAGAGCTCTCGGACAAACGAGCTGAACATCCCTGGCAACCACAGCCAGCCAGGGCCTCTTGCCACATGGCATCACTGAGAGGGCTCAAAAGCGGGTTTTTTTCATTTCAGCTTGGTGGAGATGGTCAGATTCTAAAACTTGTAATGAAATTCCATTTTTGCTTCCTCTGGGTGAGTTATTTTGTTGGTAGGAAGTTGCTGCCAGCTCTGTAGCAGCGCTCAAGCACGGCAAAGCACAGAAGCACAGTGAAAACCAGACCTCATCAAAAGAAGGGCAGGGTATAAGAGATGCTTCACAGTGGCAAGCTGAATCCCTTCGAATCTTGGCTCAGGAATGGGTTGTAAGGGAGCTGAGGCCCCTGCACAGAGAGTGTTGGTATCCCTCAGAATTTAAGGAGTCTTGCACCCTGTTAGAAAAACAGATGTAGGAGCGCAGGACAGCCAAGAAACTCAAAGGATGCCACGAACCTAGGTTTGGGTTGCTGGATCAAGCTCTGAGAACTGACAGTGAGTCCTGGACCCTCGTACAGGAAAACATCCTTCTCTTGCCTTCTGCAAAAGGTTGTGCCAAACCCAAGAATATGGCTGACATGGTAATGTGAGTGCTGATACTGGAGACTTCATCGTGCATCTCTCTTTTTTTTTAGCTTGCCAAGAGCATGACTAAAAGCTTTCCCCTATTATAACAGCAAAATCAGATGATCCTGACATTTGCTGGTGAGGAAGCAAATGAGGCTAAACACAATCAGCACCAGAATAAACAAAAAATAATTTTTCAGCCTTAATGACAGATTCACTTATTTTGGCATGTCTTCCCAAATTTGGTCTATAACCTGAAGACAGGCAATGTTTTAAAATTCAAAACAAGAAGTGCAGGCTATCTGGCACAATTCTGCTGATCTTTCAGCAACATAATCAAGAGAAGAATGTAGTCTATGAGGTATTTATATTTTTAGAATTAAATAGTTGTTGACTTAAAAAAATATGATGCCATTTGATACTATTTATCCAGAGTAGAAATATAGTAGTACTCCAAATCAAAACAGAGGAACTAAGAATAAAATTTTAAAAAACACATTTAAAACATACCGTACTTAGTTAAAATAACAGCTAAATGTCAGTTTATCCTTCTGTATAGGAATATCTTCAACCTGCAAAACACTACAAAAATGTTTTTTCTTTAGTATAGGGAACCATATTACCCCTATTTTGTGAAAGGAGAAAAAAAAAGATTTTTAATTAACAGCTGGAAATTGCTTATTAACCTCAAAATAAATTAATTTCTTTATCTGTCCCTAGACCACATCACTGAGATGGCAATAGTAATTAAAAAACAGATAAACTGTTAAAAAAGTCCATAACTTGATGCACACAGGCAACCCGAGTTCTCAAGTGTGCAGCGATAGAGATATTAAAAACCATCACACTGATAAGATTCTGCCTTAAAGATGAGACCTCATAAGCCAACTTTCAACAGAGAGTGATTTCTTAAAGTCAAGCCATAAACCCTAAAACTGGGATTTCATGGCGACACTATAATTTATAATACTTCTGCAGTTTTCAATTATTCAGATGCTCATGGCCCAACAAATTGAATAATGAATGGAGTAATGAATTGAACCCTGACAAGATGATAACAGAAAATATTATGAGAAGTCAATACACAGTGGAAAACACTTACAGAAAGATCCCTCAAAGAAACAACTTGTTTGAAGGACACATTTTCTCTTGAAATACAAAAGACTTGCGGGAAAATGTGTGCAGGAGTTGCCATTAACAAATAACCACTGAAGGCATAAACCTGCAGAACTGTAGTATATTTCTAGTGACCGAACTGTGAATCATAATCATAAATAGACCAGTTATATTTTCTGTGGATGTAGGTTATGCATTTCATTATTGCTTTTTTTTTTTCTTCCTCCCTCTAATGCCACAGAGAGAGAAAAAGAATGGCCATATAAATTCTTAAACACTTTAGCTGCAGGCTTAGCCTTGGAGGTGTGATGATATTCCACAGATGCTAAAGCACACAGGTCTTAAGAGCATTTAATACATTTGCATCCACACTGCAAGCCAGAAACATAAATAATAAAAATGATAAATATACTGTTCAGAAATGGCGAAGGTAATGCACATTTGTATCTCCCAGCTAGCATTTAAAGGAGAAGTGCAAGCAGCCAGCAAATGCCATGTTAAAAAAAAATAACATAGTTTAAAAAAAAATAAAATGAAAGAAAATCAACACAACAAAACCCCCCAACCTAAAACCAGATTCAAACAAAGCACTGTTCAGCATTAACAAAGAGATAGGTAGCTTATCCCACATATTGAAATTTTATGAGATATTGAAGGTTTCAAACAAAGGCAAACATCACTGCCTTCCAAAAAGTGCCCCCAAACTTCATGCCAAAAATCAAAATAAGCCTTTTATGGAAGACTGGAAAATACTGGGCTAACTATAAGAGAAAAAAATACTAACTCCACTTAGAGTAAGTCCAAACACAAGGCCAGTTATTTGTGGCATGTTTTGCTTGAATCCACACTTGGTCTTCAGTGCTGGGTCAGTGCTTTTACTGGGTTCACCCCAAAGACCCAAATAGCTGTAAACAGTGTAAAAGCTGGAAATAAACTTATCAGCTCCAGAACCTTTGTGACTGTACTTGTGTACTACCTAAGTTGATTCAGCAAAGAAAACTAGGAGGTTTCAGAACCCTCTGAGTTCAGTTGATTTGAAAGGAAATTCAGAACTCTGGATGTTTTGTATTCAATACTCAAATATTATAGTGGGGAAAGAAATGTCCTTATTTCTGTCAAGTAGTGAAAGTGCCTATTCCCAGCATTCTGAAGAAAATCCCCAAAGCCCAGGAACCAGTAGTCAGGTGGCCCAGCCCACCTTTCAGCAACACCTCCAGCTGCTCTGTTCCCAGATGGACACCTCTAATGTGCAATGACAGTTCATCAAAAAGCTGCATCAGTTGGGAAAAGTAGATCTAGGCCTTGATCTCCAGTATGGGCAGAGCTCCCACCAGGTGCAGTTGCCAGCTCACAGCCCTTTCAGGAGCTCCCACGCTCTCACATTTGTATGAGCTCACCTCGGACCACCTTGGTAGTGAGTTATGGCTGGGTTACAGTGTACACTCAGCCCAGACCACACATGCAAACCCATCCCTGCTTATTGACTTAAAAGCAGGATTTAGTCAGCTCTCAGCACCTAGAAGATCCTGTTCTTAGGTCATGGAGAAATTCAGGTCTTTGCTGTACTACTGTAAATCCATAATTAACTACATGGATGGAAGAAACAAGCACATATAAATATGTAAACTGTGCGCATATGATTTTTCTATATTGTTTTCCTCTCATAATAGAGGGGGAATCAGTTAAATCTGGAAGTTTGGACTAGTGTGAACACTGAAAACGCAAGCCTGTATTAAGAATGAATGGGCTTTGAAAACAAGATGCTATGACAAAATTACTGCAATTACACTTAAAAATCACTTACATTTTTAATTCAGCATTTTCAGCTCCCTGCTGATACTAACTGACCTCCAATCACATTATAAATATTAAATTACACTCTTTGCCTTTCCATTTCTCTTCAAAAATTTGGTTTTCAACGGGTCTGTCGCTGTTCTTTTTCCATGAGCATTTTTTTTTTCTAGTATTTAACTCATCAGCTGTGGCAGCTTGCATTACTTATCAAATCCAATATCCCATTATTGAAATCATTATCTAGCCATAAAAACACATTGATTTGTGTTTACTGTTAATATTTTACAGCTTAAAGCACATTTTCCTCACCAGAAGCATGATTTGGTGGTCAATTCTGTCATCCTAACTCATCCTGAGCTGCTGCAATGAAGTCAATGTAATGGCAAGACTTAGTGTAGCGCAGAGGTATGATTCTTAACCAAAGACAGAAACTTTTGAAGAACTTTATTTGAATTATTGCTGTCATTCTTAAGCTCAACTGCTCCTGAAGGCAGTGGGAACTGCTCTAGACAAAACCTAGTAACTAGTTTTATACAGGCTCAAATTTTGTTCACCTTCCTTCATTTCCTTTCCTCGCAAAGCAGCTGTGAACTGGAGTGCTACAGGGGAAGACATGCAGAGCTCTTGCAAAGGATATGGGAAAGCTCTTTGCGAAAAGCCTGACCTGGAAATAGTCTGTCTCACTTGAAAATGAGCCTCCTTGAACAGATATGCAGCTGTTCTCAAAGGGATGCCTCAGTAAAGACATGTAAATTTCAGCCCGGTACCACCAGTATAATTTTGGTATGGTGGAGCCCTGCCCCCACAAGGTGGGGACTTTAAGGAAAGATTTAAAGGCAGGGACATAACATTTGGAAAATGTCAGCCAGCTACTAATAGAGAAAAATCACCTAAAATACGTATTTCTGAAGCAATTGCACTGCTAGAACTTTTTTACAGTGGCATTTTCTTCAGCTGGGGCCTGTGATATTCTTTAGAAACTTTGGCCTTTTTTTTATAGATCGCTTTTCTCCCATAGGAAAAGGACCTCTATGTCTTCATTAGTGGTGAGTATTCCTCACCCTTTGTCTGGTGTCTTTAAGAAGTTAATTTCTTGCATGGAAAAAATATCAGTCCTATGTGGAGGGTGAAGAGCCCTGGGCAAGGCTCTTGTCTTTATTTACTCTGGGACGCTGGAGTACCTCCCCTACAGGGACAGGCTGAGAATGTTGGGGCTGTTCAGCCTGGAGAAGAGAAGGTTGTGTGGAAACCTCATAGCAGCCTTCCAGTATCTGAAAGTGTCACCAGAGGACACAAAAAGAACCACGCTCACCCGTCAGGATGTGAAATGAGAAAGAAGGAGCTTTATTTTTGGGTTCAGGGTTTAAATAGGGTTTGGACTTTGACCAGCAATTGGGCCATGAGGTGGACACCTCTCTGACCCCACCGGTCAAACCAGGAGTCCATCACAGAGAGGAATGCGAAAACAATCTACTTTGTTTATGTTACAATGTGTGAGAAACTCCAGTCCAAGAATGAAAACATCAGAAGGCTGAAAAAGCAGGGCGACACTAAAGGGCTACAGGAAAGCTGGCGAGGGAATCTTCAAGTGTAGAGGCAGGACAAGAGGGAATGGCTTCAAACTGAGAGATGGGAAATTTAGTTTAGATTTACAGAAGAAATTCTTCACTGTGAGTATTGGTAAGATATTGGAACAAGTTGCCCAGGGAGGTTGTGGATGCCCCATCCCTGGTAGTGTTCAAGGCCAGGTTGGATGGGGCTCAGAGCAGTCTGGTCTAGTGGAAGGTGCCCATGGCAGCAGGCTTGGAACTAGGTGTTGTTTAGTCCCTCCCAACCCAGACCATTCTGTGATTCTATCTGTATAGCCTGTGGTGTTTGGGTCTCCACTAAACAGTTTGGGTTAGAAATAACTCAGAATTTTAATATAAAGGTTTTTGGTTTCTATGCCTTAGCCCACACATTAGCAGTAATAGGAAAGGCACTAAAACAGGGGTAATATTTAAATTCAGCTAAGATTAGTGCTGCAATATTCCTCAAACATGTTGGACTCTCCAGACAAAAGACATCTTGTAATTGTAAAATTGCTATCTTATTATAGCTACAGTTAGTTCTGTACAATAAATCTTCATCACGAAACCTCAGCTCCTCTCAGGCCCAGCACTGCCCGCTGCTGGTGTTTCAGGATACACATCCTGGAGCAACATCAGAGTGGTTCAGTGATTCTCACCCCCCTGCACACCACAGAGCAATATTTATGCTAGTAGCTTATGCAGATGCTAATATAGAGGTTATCAGCATAAATCCACTGCTCAGTATGAAGGGGAAAAAACTCCTCTAATTTACTTATCAGGCTTCTAAAAGCTCATAACTGAAAATATTCCTGAAATTGCTACCCTATCCAGCAGCTCTGGCTTCCTCAAGACCTAAAATATTAGATGAGCCCAACAAACCAGACAGGGGCAGCACCACTGCCAAATCCTAGCTATGTGAATTCCATGTTTCCCACTTAAAAGTGTTGCCTGAGTGCCTAATCCGGCTAGTTTAGGCATGCAGTGCACCTCTCTTCTCAGCTGGCCCCAGGATGCTGTACCATGGAGCTGGGCATGGCTGTGCTGATGAAACAAATACCTGCTTTGCTTGTTTGCAAAGCATGTAGGTATCATCACAAAATGAAAAGGCTTGTTAAAATCAGATGTTATTTAACATTAATCCCTTTCAACATGTTGATTTTTAAATTTCTGTGAGGAGAGGTAACAACAGCTATGCTGAGAAAGGAGGAGTTTGCTGCAAGTACTGAAGAAGGATACGTGTCCTTGCTCAGTGCCAAGCACTGAGGCAACACCAGTGGTGACCCCAGAGATGTGCAGGGGGACTCTAAGGAGCTCCCTTTCTTTGGTTGAGCTCACCCTTGCTTTGGTCACTGTTTAATCATCCCTATTAACAATTTTTCTTCTACTTCAAGAGCTCCTGAATATAATCCAAAGGGGATAGGTCATGTTTTTATCACTGAAAACACACACACATTGATACTTACACAAGAGAACCAACAAAATCAGTAACAGCAATGAACTTCTGGTGCAAAACAAATGGAAATACAGGGTGACAATTTGACATGAAGTAAAGATTCACTCTTTCTTCTACAGATCCACTCTCAATCCTAGTATGCTGCTTATCCAATGCCTCTCTCTTCCAACAGTTATCCACACTTACCGTGAATGACAGTTCCTGTAGCCTTCAAAAAAACAGTGCTTGTATGGCAAGCCAAATTCACTTATGCAAAAATACTGAGATTTTGGGGGCTGTTTTGGTATGGTTTTGCAGGATAGATACAAAAAGACACTTTCTGTAAATACTGAAAATGACTCTAAGTAGATTTTTTTAGCTGCCTACAGACTTAACATGATTCAGCACACCAAGAGTCCACTTCTTGGACAGACCAGACCCTGGGGTCCTTGCCGTCCAGTGGTGAGAAGATATGTCACTGTCCCAAAATCAGTCTACTCCCCTGGAAGTTCCCTAAACATCATTCAAGCTTAAATGTCAAATAAACCTGGTACTTGTATTTTGCACAACTATTAATATCATCAGCATCTAACTACCTGATTTATGTAATTTATCACAAATTCTAAACATTTGTGTAGGAAGTTCTGCTTTATATTATTGACACATCACTGGTAGAACTTGTTGCTTAAATGGTAGAATTAAAAAATGAAAACTCCAGAAACAGAAAGGCAAGCATTATTTAAAACTACAAAAATTATTATAAATATTGTGTTAACGCCTTTCTAATTGTTAAAGAAAAATGAAACATTAAATCATGTTTTATTATACCATAGCTTCTATAACTTCTCTTCCATGAGATTGTCTCACATTTTGTTTTACTAACTCTGAAAACACTGCTGGACTTAAATATGAAATAGGAAGCAGTTTGGGTTTTTAAATCATGCTTCACAGTTAAATTTACTAATCCAGTTAAAACTGCATCACTTCAAAGCCTGATGTGTAAAACATTTTAATCTCACATGCTAAGAAAGACCAGGTTGAAGAACTTAAGACTTAAAGAGCACACTGACTTGATCTATTAAACACACAGCTCCACTCAGTGACAGCCTAGTTTGGAACAGATTCCTTTATTTTTGGAAAGCCATAGTGTCACTCAAAAAATACTTTAAAAATGTGTACATATCAAGTCAAATGTGTATATACAGTCCTGCTTGACTCAGTGGGATTCAATGTATTTAAACCACTGCACCTATGAAGCATTTTGCTGGATGAGAGCTGTACAAAAATATCAACACCTGTATTAAAGAATAAGCATCCATAAAACTCATATCTAAATCAAAATTTTAGCATGGTTCTTACTGCTTTAAGCACTTAGATAATATTATGTACTTGGACAATCATGCATGGGGAACACATTCCTGGCATTTAGTAGTAAATGTGGTTGGAATCTGCCTCACTGGGAGGGGGACATGGAAATCTGATGGACAACAAGCAATGTTAGTTTTGGAGGAAGATCAAATGTATCCTTTTGTGAGTGCCTCCAGCTTCATGCTTCATGCAACGCCACATGCAGAATCTGAACACCACCCGCAGAATTCTCTTCTCTCTCTGCAAACAGACTATCAAGACAAGGAAAATATCCTTACTGGAGTCTTAAAAGTGACTCTGCTATAGCTGAGAGCACTCTGTGTGGCAGAGCAAGTATTTTGCCTTTTGCTCTTTACCTGTCATTTCATACACCTGTGCCCATCAGGGCCTTCTTTTGTCACGGAGACAAAGCCCAGTGCTGAAGGGCTCCAAATTAAAGAGACAAGACCATCATGATTTCTGTGGGACTCACTCCTGAACACTCAGCACCCTCCCTTGCTGCTCTCCAGGAGGTCAGGCTTCAGGACAAGTCAACACAACACACAGAAGTATTTGCACATTTGAGAGGTATTTTTTTTAATAGTAAAATAAACAAGGAAGGTGGGGGAAAGCAGAGGAAAAGCTTCCTCTCTGATCATTAGTGTAAACCTAGTTCTTGGCACACTATGGGAAATTAGTAGCTTTTAAGAAAGGGCTTTTAATTGCTTAATCTAAGTAATGTGGACAATGGCATACGTGTTTTATTTTAGGGTCTATCTAGCCCACTCAGAAAATGTAATGGACCTAATTTTCATTTAATATAGGTCTGTGCAGTTCCTAAAACATCTAAATGGCTATTAATTTAATCAGGTAATTTAACTATAGCTCTAGAAAAGGCCACCAGCTAGTTGTCACGCAATGATTATGAGGATGACATTTCTATCCCATGATGCCAGAGGCAGACTTTGATACATCATTTTCTTTTTGAAGGTTAAACTCAGATAACCTGCCTTTGGCATTTAATTAGCTACATATTAAACACTCTTTTAATAATAAAATGATTAAAAATTTTATTGCTTCTCAAATGAGGCCCTTTTAGATAGATTTAATGACTTGGTTAGAGCACTGTAGTTTGTGAACCAAACCTTAGTTAGACCAGTATATAGTATAATGATATGCTTTACAGCTTGCAAAATCTGTATTTTATTCAAATGACTGCCATAATCATTTTGGGTAAAACTTATAATGCATTCTTCTGTATTTTTAAGTCTAACTGTTAAATGTCATTGAAAAGTAACTGAGAACCAACTGATTTCAGGATTTAAAGAAATTATCAAATTCAAGTAGTTACATTCAGCTGCAGCAGGATTAATGTACTGTATTTTATACAGAAATTGTTTATCCTTTTAAAAATCATTTTTTCACAGTTCAGTATCTGTAAAAAAAAAAAACAAACCCTCATGTTCACCTAGAAATTATAAAAAAGCATGAAGTGGATGACAGTCTCCACTCTTTATTTGGTATAAAAATGTTAGCAATTCAATGAAAACTGACAGAAAAAAAAGGTAATATTTTTCCCCTTCCTGCATGGTAATAACAGTGTCATGACTGCAAAATAGCTGTAAAGATAATAATTCCATGGGCTGTGCCCACAGAGCAAATAGTACTAAAAGGCAAAGCAAGTACATGGCATTTAAGAATATATATGTGTATGGTTTATGTCTCTGTGCATGTATATTTCTCTCTATACTTAAACCAAAGAAGCACCTTATCTACAGATTAAGGTAATTATTAAAGCTCAAAATTTTGTGGCCAAAAGTTTGGCCTGCCAAAATCTCATCACCTTCACAGCCAGAACTAGGTCATCTCCTCACAGGCAGTTAGTTACTGGCAGAGACGCATAATGTAGGAATCAACCTACCATCCAGTCCCCTTAAAAGTGGTCCCTCAGGGAAGAAGAACATTGTCAGGACAGCTGGATAAAGAGGGAAGTTCATCTCCAAGTCTGTCAACCTAGCACTTTTCATGGGCATAAAAATGAAGGAGGGAAAACAAGAGTGAACCCAATGAAGAACTGAAAAGTGATATCTTTTAAGTTGTACTGCCTTGTTTCCAAGTCTTTGAAAGATTTCTCCTGGCTAAGACTCTGCTGGAAAAAACAGTCTGTCCTTAACATCTATTCAACCCAGTCGTGACAAAGCTGGAGCCTTTTTAAACCTGCCCTTCAGAAGCAGGAAGGACAGATTATTTCCTTTGCCAAGATCTATTTGAAAAAGGAAAAGTGGGAGGCCATCAGGATTGTGGTTATGCCCTTTTAATTTTCAAACTGCCTTCATCCCTATCCAGATGTAAATTAGGAAGATCTACAAGTTACTCTGCTTACAGACTTATTTGAGATGCCACGGGGAGTAGAGATCTACTTCTCTTCCCACGTCTCCCGTGCCACAGCAGGCATGCGCCAGTGTCCTCACCACTGACATCCACACAATTTAACACCTTGGATTGACACAAGACACCACAAACCTATAGATCAGGGCAAGTGTTTGTGCCAGGGCCACGAGCACGTCACCAGTGCCCTGAGCAGCCTCTCAGGCGGAGGGTACCTGCCTTTCTGCCTTGGTGGTACACTGGCCTGGCGTGTCCCTGGAATTTGTAACCACCAGCCTGCCTGGGCTGTTGGTTGACCCTGGTTGCTGTTGTTGGACTCGATCTGCTCCTCTTGTTCAGGTGCTGTGGGGCTGAAAAAATTCTGCCTGAGCTTTTCTCTCTCTGTTACTGGTGTCATCAGCCCTTGGGAAGCAGCCTGTTGCCTCTGTGCGGGGTGCTGGTCAGTACTGAATGTTGGGCTTTCGTTGTGTGGCTTGTTGGGGTTTTTTGGTAGGTTTTGGTGGTGGGTTTTGTTTTGGTTTGTTTTCTTTATGCCTGGCCAGTCTGACTCTTGGTAACTGTTGAGAGTTCCTGTCGATGGTTTCATACTGATGTATGGACATTCATAGCATGCATCCTTACAGCTTTTGTAGGCCAAATCTCATTTCAATGTTCAAGATGCCTGAATGCCTAGAGCATATGAAATCTGTAAAAGTGTAAGAGGTGCTCTGCGCCTCACTTGATGCTTGCAGCACCTAACCTGTGAGATGAGATAAAACTTGAGAAGTGTTGTCCTGATAACCCAAAAGTGGTACCATATAGTGCATTCACATTTTATAATGTAGACAAGTGATGCCACAGAGGACCACCACAGAAATGTTTCTAGTAGAAATTGTAGTAGATCAAAGGAAAATGACCAGATTATCTGTTCTTGGGCATCCCTAAAAAGGCCAATGGAGAACATGTAAAATACCACCATCTCACTTCACCCACAAGTTAGTAAAATGCTGTTAACCCACTGGGATGCAGAGCCACGTACCAAGAGGCAAAGGTTTTGGAAGCTGTTTCTTCTCATACATAGCAGACATGTTGCTTCAAGAGACAGTTTATGACTGGGGAGGTGACACTCATATTGTTGCCTTTGCACCACCCTTTGTGAAGGGTGGGAGAAGATAATCTCTCAGTTTGTCTTCAAGCAGGTACAGATTCCCACTCCAGAAGAATGATGGTGGGGAAGAAGACAGGGCAAGGATTTTCTGAAATACTAGATCTACAAGCATGTCAGGATAAAAAAAAAAAAAAAAAAAAAAAAAAAAAAAAAAAAAAAAAAAAAAAGGAAGAAGTAGTCTTTCTAGACTTTTTTTCAGCATAATCTGTTTTAAGCTTGCCTTCCAACACTGCTACTTTTTCTGAGACGACTTTAGTTTTCTTTGGTTTTTGTTACAGAAGTTGAACCTTCCTTTTTAAACCACCTAACTCTGCAAGCTGTTGTTACTTGAAAGCAGAGCAATAAAAAAAGCAGCAAATCTGCCTTAAAATGCGAATTCCTTCTTCCAGTCATGCATGTGCCTGTTCTGGGATCATGCTCGCCTTCTGCAAAAATTCCTAGGCGCATCAGCTTCCACATTCTCATTTTTCTTTGTGAATAATGGCTATCCCTTTTCTTATGTTACACTTCCATGCCCAGCTATTCAGTTTCTGCTTTTTCACAGGGGAAAAATATATGATCTTAACACCATGGGATGGTACTCCAGTGTATTATTTTGCTATGCATCTATGCTGCAGGTGAACTAGCGAGTGAAGGTTTAGGCAACCTCCTGAACTCTGTTTTGAAACTGTGCAGAGTTTTCACTCTTTGTGTTTTAGGAAAGGACTTTCTAATGTGGTGGATTACATGGCCAAGGACTAAATCTATGCTGAAATAAAAATTTTAGCCCTTCTGTGCCTCTTGCAGTGCCCATCAGAACTAGTCAATGTGAAAACAGGTCAGAAGCTGTCCTCTAGCAATGCCAGTAAGCAGGTACTGGGGTAAAAGCCTGAGTGCAGGAAACTGCCTCCCTGCAGCGATGGTCGTGTTTCACCCAATTTACTTAAATACATCATTTATAGCTAAGCCAAAGGATTGTATAAGGGTGCCATATTAATGGTTAAGCCCAGGTAGCTATTTTTTTGCAATGAAATAAACTTTCCACTTTCTCCTGGGCATGTGATCCCACTCTCCCCCGTATCCTACATAATCAGTTCATAACACCAATAAACATCTAACCTGGCAAGGAGGAAGTTATCTGATTGCACAATCAGCAGAGCTGGCTCACTCAGGGATCTGACAAACCCCAGAGCTGGCCTAAGGGAACAAAAACGTGACTGGGACCAGGATGGTCTCCTTCAACAACAGTGAGCTTTTTGCTGTCATCAAATTATGTCCTAAATAGGAAATGAAACATTAAAAACCCTTCCCCAGCACTCCTTCAATAGAAAGATAAAACACAGGTAGTAATTTGTAGACAAAAAGCAGTGATCCAACTTTGTAAAAACTATAGGGTAATCACATAACAAGACTATAAGCATTCCAGCATCATCACATGATATTTGATGACACAAAGAGATTTGGACCTGCACCTTACATTTTAACTCTAAGCTACCTGCAAAGTTGTGGGAAAATCAAAGTGGATCTGAAAACAAAGTATACTGCTCTCAGAAACTGAAGAATTTCAAAATTCAAAACCACATTTCTAACTATTATTTAAAACTACCCACAAAAACAAAATCCAAAGCTGTGTGTGTGAAGTTATAAGCTCATCCCATGGTTAAGAACTGGCAAACTAACTATTTTTAAGGGAAAAGACACTAATAGCACTGTACCAGAAATGATCAGAAGTACAATGCTGAAAAAAAAGGATGATGAGATGCTTCCATGCAAAAGCTGGATGCAAAATATCATGGGTTAAATGAATTTTTCCTTTGACTTCAATGGCCCTTTTGTGAGGAGTGAAGTGTCTGAATTTAAGAAGTAGGGGTTTTTTGCTAAGATAATTAGAAACAGAAAATAAAGCTGTTACTATTCCAAGTTTACCTCCAAAAGCCATATGAATTAAAAAAAAAAAAGTAATCTTTGAAATCCCAGGATTGGTACCCCATCATTTGCAGAAAAGTATCTGGTTTACTATCTCATTTTCTATGAATAGAGAAATATCCCCTTCCTACTCTTACAACACCTACCAGATTTATATTTGCTTACATTTTTTCTTTAGGAATTAGGTGGTGAAAGCCACTGTGAACTTGATATACTTACTTATGAAGGAGAAGTCCAGTGAAACTATACATACAGTTTTATTCTTCATTTAGAAGCTAAATAAATAGAAAACACACAGCTATAAAGAAAAATAGACAATTAAGAAGATATATATCCATATCTATCAGAAAGATACATGGTTTGACCAATAAAAGTTTGACATAATTGTTTTAAAAATATTTACTGTTTAAAAAGTTAGTCACACTATTAGTTTAGCATCACTTTTTGTGATTTGAAATACAAGAAGTCAAGAAAAGATAGTACAAATAGGTAACATTTTTACATTTCAATATTCTTTTGCTCTGAAACTAACAGTGAAGTTTAATGGTGTTCAATCTCTGGGCTTTTTTAGGTACATTTTGGCAAGCTGTTATGAAATTTGTATTGCTTTTCTTTTAGAGAATGGTTTTGTGGCCAGAGTTAGAAAGCAGCTGACTGATAGTTCTGGGCTCAGAAGACAAATACTGGTTTGGAGATCCACACATTTATTTGTTTATATTCTGGCAGAATGGAAACAAACCCAAGGAAGCATAAAGTTGTTAAGTTTTTGTCGTGTTTTAACCCCAACCAGCACTCAAGTCCCACACACCTGCTCACTCACTCCCCCACCAGTGGGATCAGGGAGAAAATCAGAAGTGTAAAAGCTGGAAAATCCATGGGTTGAGATAAAAACAGTTTAAGAGGGAAAGCACACAAGCAAAGAAAAAGCAAGAAATGAATTCACTGCTTCCCATGGGCAGGCAGGTCTTCAGCCATGTCCAGGAAAGCAGGGCACACCCCACCATACTCCAGTCACTGAAAAAGAGAGCATCCCTTTTATATGAAGTTCTGGTTCAGCCCCTGGTGGCCATAAGAGCTTCTGTGAGCTAAAGAATCACCATGAAAATTGGAATCAGGATATGCTTTCTTGGCACAACTCTATTTAACCCCAAAATTACTTTTTCTCTTCAAACTGGGCGGATAAATTCTACGAATACTACTTTATTTCCAAATGAAAAATAGTTTATCCATAAGGATTCATATTGAAATTCGTATTACTTTTTGTACTATTCTGTGTATGAACTCAGAATTATGTGTAGAATTCGTTTCTGAACCCAAAGCCTCATGACTAGAGACAATGGAGCAACATGTTCTTCCACCATATGCTTTGGTCTGTGCCAGAAAACACCTGACCCTTTTATTTTATGCCTGACTTAGTATTCAAAATAGTAAAGAAGTGATCACTTGTAAGTATTTTGAATTATTAGGCATACTTTGACCAGACATTTGTCTCATACAGAATGATGAAAGATCAAAGTTGACTGCCTTTGTGGCAATAATGACTCAGGAGCATCAAGGAAGTGATTCACTTTCTGCTGATAACCCCTGTTGACCAGTCTTAATAGGTCTTTAACTCCAACAGTAACTCCAAGGAGGAAAGCTTTCCACAGAGGTTACATGTTCTCAGTAGGAGTCTACTGAGCTCAGCTCAGCCACACATACAGGATGCAACACTTCACTTTCATTACTGAAAATTCTTTGCCTGTGGGAGTCCCTGACGCAGAAGAAAAGTTCAATGTTCCCAGTGGAAAGGGAGCATTTGCTCCACTGAGGAATAAATTATTGGTGCAGAAGGCCAAAACAGAAATTGCTGCATTTTCATATATATATACATAAACTTCCCACAGACATGTGCAGCTCTTCCTGTGTAGGGTAACATCAAGGATTCTTGCTTTTACAAAACCAGGTAAAATCCAGCTCTGCCTGACAACTACTGCCTGCAAAAGCACAGGAGCTTTCCTTTCCTTATGTGAGGTACATGAAACGTTCCTCCCTGCCCACACAACCCCAAACTCCAAAGCTGTTGTTTCTCTGCACACTTGCTGCTTTGCTGTCTCCCCTCAAGGGCAGAATCTTGGGGGTTTCATGTAATTTGTATGAAAATGTAATGCTTTCTGGCTCTTTCATTTATGTTATGCAAAGTCAGTATTCTCCTCTCCAGAATTTAAAGCATACCCAGTGGAACTTGACAGGTAAGGGAGGGTAGGTGGAGGAAGGTCTTAGAGGTCTGAGAAAGCGAATATAATTTACAACGCCTAAACCCATAAAACCTCATTAAATATGTAAAGGCAGCATTCCTACCAGGAGAGGAAACTGGGTAGGGCTGGCCCCAAGCACAGAGGACGTGCTCCACAGAGACTCCCCAGTGACCTTCAGTGGGGAGAGGACTGTGTGTCAGGGAGCTTTCCTGCACTGTGGCTCAAGTCTGGTGGGATGTTCTCCAGCAAGAAGAGCTGCTGGGAAAGCTCTCCATTCACCCTCCCCCTGCATCAGTCGTGGATGAATGTGGGGTCTGTGTGTATATTTGTCCATTGTGCCACTCCTTTGCTGGCAGGGATTGCTGGGGTGAATGAGAAATCATTACCCTGTTGCACTACATTTAAAAACCATTTTATGAAGTATCCATGATTTTTTTGCAGTTTCTGCTATAGATCTGGTTATCTAGTGTTTTGAGCATAGAGGTAGGGTGTACGAAATGTAGCTGTCCTGTGAGCTATGATCCACTACAGCCCAGGAAAGCCCATCATTAGGCAGAACTTACCCTTGTCGCTCCCCAAGAGAGACATTAAATCCTTCCCCAAGTCCTCTCAAACCTATTATAAGAAGAGCATTATTAAAATGATAAGTCTAGGAAATGTTTGATATTAACAAATAAATTTTTCAGACAAATGCTGGTCTGGGACTTTCCCACTCATGTAACACTCAGCCTGCAGATGGGGCCCATTTCTATGGTCCCAGTAGACCAGAGTGCCCTTTAAGACACAGACAGGTACAGAGCCAGATCCTATACTTCATGTGTTAAACCATATGTCCATTGGTGAAAAAACAAGAACCATTTCTAAAGATTTTTAAAATGCCCAGTGTTCTCTAAAAGGAGGGTTAAACACATATATAATTTACTATGACACCAACTGAAATCCATCCTTCTCCTTCTAGTTCCTTGCCTTCTTTTTTCCCCTCTCTCTCCTTTCTGTTTCAGTGAAAAAAAGAAATATTCTATCTTAAGCATGCCACTCAGCCTCTCAGCTTTACGATAATATGAAAAACAAATGCTCAAAAGAAATGTACCTGGCTCTATGCAGGTCTCTAAAGCACAAGATGCAGTGAAAGAGCTGTCACAAATCTTACTGCAAGTATGAAAAAACTCCGGGGTTTTTCCTTTGCATGCTTCACATCTAATCAATTTACAGCCTGACAGTATTCCTAGAAAACCTTCTTTCTCACTGTATAAAGGCCTGGTATTCAAACATTTTTGAGTGATAATTCAATAGGATTAAATTACACTCATGTGACAGCTCAAACTCACTAATGAGGTACATTTCAGTAAACTGTTGACAGAACTGTCTGGAAGGCTTCTTTAATTTACCAACATGTAACAACATGGGAAAAGCATTAGTCAACTAGATGAAGATGAATAAGCACTGGGGTCTGGGGGCATTTTGCATTAACACATGACAACCTAAAAGTGTTTTTGTCATTTGCTCTTTTTAGCCCAAGGCAGTCACTGAATAACTGGTACCTGTTAGTGTGATTGACTTACCAAAGCAGCAGAAGGGATTATATTTACAAATGCCTGTATGGAAAACAAGCCAGAGAAATGTCTTTCTTTTTTCTTAAAAGATAACAGTTGTTCTGTGGGAAGATGTCTTACAGCTACAGCCAGGCTGAAAGAACATTTAAATCTCCTCAGCCTGCCAGCATGCCACATCCATTATTTCATTTCAGAGGTTCTTTTAAGACTAGAATTTTTTAAAGTTTGTTTAAAATATATAATTCCATAGGGCTGCTGACTAGTAATAGTATATACAACTTTTACTAAGTAAAAGGAAGAGTAAAGGATGCAGAGACAAACTCTATGGCTTCAAGTGACACAAAACTCTTCATGTGCATCAGTTTCTGCACACATACTGCTCTTAGCAGGCTTAAATAGAAGCTGGGGGGTACTTAAACTGATGACATCATTAAACTAAGTCACTAGGAGAGACTTAGGGAGACCAAAATGCATGAAAGTGAAGACAAAGCAATGCCAGTAATTTTAAATGTGCAGCTTCCTGTAGCTGTAAATCAGTGCAGGTGATTTTAAAGGTGTGATGGAAAGTCTCGTGCCTGATGCACTCAGCTAAAGTATCTGCTGCATTTTTAAAACTAGGAAGGTTAAATACTTGCAAATATCATAAGATTTAAGCAAAACAGGTTGCACCAGACTGATGGGAGGTGGTCCACTGAAGGAAAAGTCTGCCTTTCTATTTAATCATATTGCATATTCAGTGTGTGTGTGTGTGCGTGTATGTATTTTATTCTATTCTTCCTTGGCATCACCTGGTGCAATGCTCACAGTTCTGTGAATTTATGTCCTCAACAGGGACTGTCTGTTTCAGAAGAATTAAAACTTTTCTTGATGGAGGGGGAAAAAAGGACAACTGAACCAGAACACAAGTTTTCCAGGGTAGTGGAGACAAGATAAGCATCCTAAAATAAGACTGTGTTAGAGAACAGAGGGGAAGCAGGAGATTTTGTAGGCTTACCAAAAGAGAAAAATTCAAAGGCTGAATTCCCTTGAACAGGAATCAGACCCCAAAACCACATAGCTGTCTGATTATATTGAATTTGAACAATATGAGAAGAAGAGAAACAAAGGAGGCATAAATGAATCTTGCCATGAGTGAAGTTGATGAGGTTAAGTGATAGATAACCACTGAGCCTTTTAAAAGATTCATCTTTTCCCATTTGGATTTGTGCTAGTCTGCAGCAGAGGGCTCCAGTCGCCTTAATTTTTTCCATCTGCACTGGCTGTACTACCTGAAGTCACCACTTCTTTCATCTGTTCCTTATTAAAACTAGACTTTATCTCACAAAGGCAAGCCTATTGTCTGTGACTACAAAATGAAAAATCCCAAGTTTTAACACCAGTGAACAGCCCTCCCCAGTCTCTTCAGCATTTCATACTGGTAAATATGACTGATGAGAACAAAAAGGGCTCCATGGGTTACACCTGGAGAGTGGCATAAGAGCTGTGGCCTCATGCTGAGTGTCCCTGTCACCTCCCTGTCACTGACACACCGACACCCCTGGCTCTATACAGCAGCAGGTATGCAGAACAACTCAGGCACAATATAAAGGAGAACCCTAAACGTGTAGAGTAACTCACATTTTGGTCCCTTCACACAAGTTACTCCCTACAAGAATAAAAATACTGAAGGTCTGGTGCTGGCAGGTGCTTCTGTCTTCCTCTGCCAGTAATCCTCTGCACTCCTTCCCCTGTGACCCCTCTCTTTCCAGCTGTGGTGCTGGTGTTTTGTATGGGCTGTGCTCTCCTTCACAGCAAGTTCTGAAGGAGAGCCAAGAACTTTTGACTGCATTTGCAAAACTGTTTTGAAAATGTATGGAGAAATGTCTCAAATGACAAATACCCAGAAGAAGGAAGAGGAGAGGGGACAGATGATTCTCATACATATAAGAACTTGCTTAAAATTGTTTCTGAAGAATCTTGCACCTTGAAATCCCGGTGATAGCTGATTGAAAGCACTGATGCCACAAAAGTAGTCTAGAAAAACAGATGCATGCTGTGCCCATAATGTATCTTTTTTAACTGTCTGAGTCTCTGGGGCTAAAAAGGGCTGGTGCATGACTTTATCTCTTCCTTTTTTTTCCTCAACTCAGATGTAAGTGCATTTATTATGCAGCAAGCTGAAACCTTTTTGTCACAAAAAGTTAACTTTTCTCCATTGAGTTTTACTATTTACTGGAAAGGGGAAATACTTACACGGTTTTCATGACTGCAGTGCCAGAGTAGCTCACAGTCCTGGTGCATTCATCGTCATAGAATTACTTGAAGGACACTATTACTTACTCTTTGTGTATGGCAAAACTTGAGCTCAGAAGCTGATGCATTCAAACTCAGTGACTTGCCCAACATTACATAAACTTCTCTGCCACAAAGAGGCCCTGAACTTGGGCCACCCAAGGTTGTCTATATGGAAAACTCTGCAATTCAAAGAGCCTTCTTTTAAGACAAACCAGCTTCTGAAAACGCCTAATTCCCTTCTTAATTGCTTCTAAGGTCTACCAAATGTCTACAGCTACCACATGACACCTCAAAAAAAACCTCAGGATGATATAATCAGGCATATTAATGTCTACTGATGGCTTTAAGTGTTTTTTACTGTTCTGCTATTTTATTATTAATCATTTTTAACTATGGTGTAATCAGTAAGACTGAAAAGGCTGGTATGTATTGGTGAGCCAGGGAGAGGCTAAGAGCCCTAACATCCAAAATACCAAGAGAAGTAACTGTCTAGCTTGTTCAAAACAGAGGGATTCTTTTTCTTTCTTTTTTTTTTTTTTTTTTTAAGCACAAAACTTTCCTAGCTAGTCACCAGTATCCTTAGGAATATTTTCAACTGGTTTCTGGGGGAAACAGGCAGGAATCTTGCAAATTTGTTCCTGTCCATGAATACCTGCCCCCTTACAGAAAGAGAACTACAATTATAAGGAGAGGTACTCTTTCAGAGACCAAAGGTCATAGGTTTCCTCCCTTTTCCCTTCTGGCAAAAATACTAGGAATTAGTAGGACTTAAGAAACTAGTCTGATCCTCTGTAATGAAAAGTAGCTTTTTTCAAGTCCATCTCAAGCATTGCCAAAAACACATAAAAAGAAGGGGAAGTTAAAACACTCACTGCACTCTTATTTACTTTTGGATGAGGGAAGGCAGCTGCAGAACATACATGAACCTAAACCACTACCCCTTGATAAGGCAGTATTTAGGGACATCCATGGATTATGAACTATGTTGTTTTCTCTCACACCCTACAACTTTCTCAAGCACAACAGATGATGCTAGGGAAGTGAGTGTAGCTGAATGAGCACAAAGATCTAAATCCATGGAGGCAAAGAGTACTCTGAACTGGAAGGGATCCACAAGAAACATCAAGTCCAACTCGTAAGAGAATGGCCCATACTAGGATCAAACCCACAACCTTAGCATTATTAGCTCTAAGCAACCACACCACAGACATTCAGCAGAGGATTCACCAGTGGGTCAAATTGACACTCCTCTGCCACATGAACAGAATGACTAAGTTTGTAGTCAACACAGGGGAAGAAACCAGTCAGTGCAGAACTTGAAATAGGACACTGGGGTGCCAGAAAATCTATTTTTGAGTGCTTCTTCCCCAACAGCACCAACAGGCACACAGCCTGATCTTGCTGGCACTGCTCAGCCTATCCAGCACCCTCAGCAAACTCCACAGGGCACACAGAGCAGAGCTTGGCAGCCTCCCTTGCTCCATCCCATAAGGGAAGGACAGTGAGGCCATCACATCTTCCTGACAGTTTTATTGTGCAGTTCCAGAGCTGCATCTTGGGGCTATTTTCTCCCTGTGTTGAAACATCCATGAGTTATTAATTTACTACATGTCCATCACTGTCTTGATTCTTTTGTTCAGTCAAGAGTGCCATCAGTCAGTGTCCTTTTTTCAGGACTGTAACAGAACATTTACCGGTGCCAATGCCTTCGGGCAGCAATATCTGCAAATCCTGCACTTTCCAGTCCACAGGCAGTGCAGCCAACTGTCAGAAATGGAAGTCAGCTCCATCCTGTCCTCCTTGGCTCCCAGTTTCTGGAACAGGAGTCCCATTCCTACCTCTGCTGACCAAGGGTAGCCTCTGGGGCAGAGGTGATGGCCTGGGCTGGAGATGCAGCACCTGCACATGCATCAGTGGCCCAGGGTGGCTCCTGCCTGCAGGTGTGGGCCTGAACAGCAGGGGAGAAATGACCACAGGTAACCCACCTGGAGGCACCTCACAGCCAAAAAACAACTGAGCAAACAACTCAGGTCCCACCTTGTCCTTCAAAACATGTCCTTATTCATGTTTGTGCAGCACCACATAACACAAGAGAGAGAAGAGGCACTGTCCCCAAAATTTGTAATTGTTCTAACAAGTACAGTACCTGTCCCAAAAAATCCACATTGCTTGTTTGCAATCCATAGGCTTTCATTGCCCCAAGAGAGTAGCTGGGTGGACAGAATGTGGACATCCTGCTCCATCTTACAGCTCAGGGAGAAAAGCACACCCTAAGCTCCTACTGCTGCTATCACTCTGCTCCTGCAGCTTGGAGCACTGACAATTCCAGGTCTGCTGCCCTTATCTGCTACAAGATCTGCCAGCCAAAAGATGACACACACGTCTTCTTATGACAAATTGCTTAATTACAAGTTTGGCAATATGTAATACTCTGTATTTGCTGCTATCGCTAAAGCTGGAGAAAATGAAAAAAACATCCATTACCCTGAGAAAAAAGTCTACTCTTACCATAAATTTCTGATAAAGAAATGAAGTAGGTTCAAGTTTAATCACACCAGCAATAAATCAAATATCAAATTTAAAACAACGAATTACAAAGAGCCTCCTCACAGTCACTTAGCATTGATAAATTAGTAATGTAATATTAAATTATTCATATCTTTTTTTTTTTCCTTAGGACTATAATGATATACTGTACACAGCACTGATAATTTACTTAGGCTGAGTCCATTCATTTAATTATGCTGCTAAACTTGGTAGGCCAATTGGTCATCATGAGAGTTTCCAGGCAAGCTAATCACAAATATATAGAACATGTCCCTTATTGTCCCCAGCGGCTAAGTGCTAAAATGCTATTTAGTGCTCAGAAGGTTAATGTCCTGCTTATGTAAATTGTCCAATTTAACATTCAGCAGCAGTATCATAAATTCTGGCTCCAGGATTTCATTAAACGTATGTTCAAACTAGTTGACCTTAAAGGTTAACAAGCACAAGTTAAACAGGACAATTATTTAACTCGCTTCTTATCAAGAGACTGAAGCGCTCTAGCCATTTAATAGTCATGCATACTTCACAATTAGAATTCTTAAAAGGTCTCTGATAAAGCGGCAGGTCATGAATTTTCATAAGGATGTCAGATAATAACTATTTATCTGCACTTGTTTTTCTTTCTTATAAACTTAAACTTTGATCTTAACATTCAATTAGAAATTATTCCACAGAGAAAGACTAGGTGACTCAAGGAGCTTGTCTTCACATTAATTTGAACCTAAATTAAGCTTTCAAAACATTGCATCCATATTGTCTCCTACAGAAATTAATTCAGAAGTTAGAGACCTATTCTTCATGCAAAAACCACTTCAGCCTTTCAGCGTTAGGCGATCGAAAACCACTGAATGCCAAATTATTACATCAGGTTAACAACCGCATTTTAATGCAAATCATAGGAAGAAAACTCTCCCTATACATCATGAAATAATTTGTATCATACACAATCAACTTGCCTCGTGCTATGTTAACCAAAGATGAAGACAGATTAGCTGAGATCATTCCTTTTTTATGCTGCCCTATTTCTCACACAGCCTCTTTTCCGGAGGCTTTGGTGAAATATGAACAGCAGCAGCCCCTGGAAGTGGCTGCCACAGCCACTGCTACCTATGGCAGTGGTGATGCATTGAGAGCAACTCGTCTGCTGGCATTTCAAATCCCAAACACGACTTCTAAATGCAACAGGATCAAGTCATAGCTTCAGGGGTACATTAAAACAGTAAACATACATGAGAAATCTCTGGAGCTGACAGTAACTATATTCCAAGGAAGTCATAAGAAACCCTTTTTATTTTTTTCCAAGCTCAAAGGCACAAGGTGATTTCACTTTCAGATAAAATAGCAACTACAGTTTTATATTTATAAATCATGAAATTGCCACAGTATTTTAGAAAGAAAGGAAATGCAAGAGAAATTGAATGGTTATTTGAGACAGAGAAAGTCTTTTCCTTTTTCAATATGATTATGCTTTCACCCAGCTCATGAGGATTGTTTTAGAACAAAATTTTGCTCCTGAGGGTGTCTGCTGAAAATAGGACCACAGGACATTTTAGAGCTAGGGCCCAATTTTTTTCCAGTGATACATATAAAAAAATGCAGGTCAGTTGGAGTAAGTCCATGAAGATGGCATGTTGGCCACCCATTTTTCCACTATTCTATTTTAAAAGTCTTCTATCCTAAAAGAGATCAGAAAGCTACACACTTTGGCAATCAGGACAAATAGTCAGGAATAAAGTTACGTCATTTAAGCCTTGAGGGGAAGGGACTAACACTCTGAGAGAGCTGCTACCTGCAGTACATTTAAACAGCCCAAGGATGTGTGATATATTCTAATTTTGTGAAATTAGCAGATTACTTTGGCTTGCTTTGCCAGAGTTTTGTTTCCTAAAAGCACTGTAATTTAATGATGGCAAAGCAGTACATGATGAATACTCATTTGTCTTTCTAAAGGTTATTGAAAACCTTGCAGAAAGAAAAGAATTTTCTAGCATCCTGAAACTGACAGCTTTTTATGACCTCATGTGTGGCTCCTTTTCCAAACTCCATCTTTTGAATTCTGGCTTCAAATTCTTCCTGAAAGAGGACATAAATAAAACTGAATGGCTAATGGACTAAAAACACTTATGATCAGGTTTTCATAACGAACATTATTAATAGCTTCCTTTGCACATGCACTGACATATAGTGCAATACTCATTTCTAAAGTAAGATTTAGAGCCCTATTTGCAATAAAAAGCTAACAGATGCAAATAAAAAATGAGAGATTCCATTACATAGCTACACACAATGGATTTCTATTAAAGATAAACAGAAACATTTTCTTCTAAATGCAGAAAGAGCTTCATTAGAAACTCACACATGTATGTAGGATTCACATTTATCTTCCATGTTTCTTTTATTGCTATCAACAGTGCTAAAACCTTGGGTCTGGTTTTGAGTAGCAAAGGACACACACATCTTATTTTGGCTCTTCCTAGAGTTGTGAATCTTCATACCTGAAAAATCAGCTTGACAGAACCCATATTATCTCCAAATAATGCAAAAAACCCCACCAAACTCAACAAAAAAACCTCCCAAACCAACCCCCAAAAAACCCCACAAAAATAACCCCAAATAAATGTATATCCTTCTGCCAGACTTCTAGTCTTTCTCCCACCTCACACCACCACCACCACCTTTTTTCTCTTAAAGGTTAATAACAAGACAGAAATAAAATCCAGAAATGAAGACAGGCAACTTGAAGAGTTACTATTATAAAAAACGCTGCAGCCAGTCCAATTATTAGTTAAGATTACCACAAATCCTCTGCTCTGGCTCTTCAGAAATCCAACGTTTAGGTAAATATTTTTGTCCCTATTTGGAAAGGCAACTAGTTTTTCCTGCTGCCACCATGGGGCCCCAGGCAGCCCCATTCCTGCAGAACAAATGAAGATCCTGCCAGCATGGGGAAGTTCACTCAGGGAAGGAGGCTGAACAGCCCCATGAGCCTGATTTACTCCACACAGGACTTACTCTCACAACAAACCTAAGGACATTTACGGAACTAAATGTTTTAGAATTTAAAAGTAAAGATTATTTCTCTGACTGCAAGTTCTTTCAATACTTTCTGGAGATATATTCCAAACATCCAAACTCATTGCATCAAAAGAAATTCAGGGATTTCGCTTGCAATAATTCTTTCTGTTGGGGCTGCAGTAAAAAAAAAGTGATTTGAGTTTAGTTAATGTCAACATTCAGATGAAAGCTGAAAGGGTACTTCTATAGCAGGTTTGTCCATTAGCAATTCCATCCTTAAGGTACATCACTAGAAGTGTATAGGCAAGAAAATGAACTTAACAAACCATGAGTAGTAATTATGTTTTTGCACAGGCAACAAAAATATGGTAATTCTATTTTCCCTGAACACAGTGAGGGATCTGCTACTGTATTTGGGGGAACCAGGAATTTATTCACTTGTCTTTTACTAAAGATGAAAGATTCCTAAAACACTTTAAAAAGTAAGCCCAATGTCAATTGGGAGGGTGCCTGCTGTTAGAACACAGGAAAACTTGATGAAGGCATATTGGATGATGATTCTCTCCAGCAAGTTTCTTCACAGAATGGGCTTCTGGCTTGATAGAGCCACCTCTTCATTTAACTTTAATTCAACATGTCTAAACACAAATTGACTGAAGAGTTTAGGTTCCTCTAAATATGTCCCAGGCCTGGTAAGACTCTTGATAGATCTCACCTCATTTAAATGAGTCTTAACTACTATTGTTGGTCAAGTTCTCATTCAGCTGAAGGAGTATTAACTGAATTCACTGATCTGTAGATGATTTTCACTGTGAGGAGAAGGGAGTTGAGGAGGGGCAGGAATTGATGTTTAGGAGTAAATTACTTTACAACAATACATCTGTCTTGGGTTTTGTAACCAAAAAAATTTTTATTCTATTCCATCTATTGAAACCAGATGGAGCAATGTTGCTTATCTCTGCCCAGGTGGGTCAGTGTTGCTTATCAGTTGGAGCAGTTTGCTTATCTCTGTTCATTGTTCCACTACTCCCATGGGGATTTCTTCTGTTAATGGACCCTTAAAGCTCACCAATGACATGACACATTACATCATACCATTGTAAGATGCTCTACCCAGGGAGGAGGAGCCAAACCATCTTCACTTAGATAAAAAGAGCCACAAGTGCCACCAGTCATCCAGTTTTTCCACCAGATTCCTGGAAGAAGACCAGATCTATCTCACCATTACTGGACCCTTTTTTTGATGGGACGATCTCTGCTCCAACAAAACCACATCTGCCACTCCAGGAGGATTTACTTTGGACAGCTTCCAATACCCTGACCAACAGGGTGTCAGGTTGTATTTCTGACTCCGTCAAAGTTTTCTAAGATTTCTTGTTTGTTTGTTTGCTTGCTTATTCTTCTGTACTACAGCATTTGTATTTTTTTTTATCCCTAGAAAAGAACTGCTACACCTATTCCCAAAATCTTTGCCTGACAGCCTTTTAATTGCAAATTTATAATAATTTGGAAAGGAGAGGAGGGGTTTACATTCAAAGGGAGACTCCAATCTTCCCTGGCAGATACCTGTCTATCTAAACCGAGACAACATCTGAATGCAAAGTTTAGTTTTGTATGTTTAAAGTGTTCTTGTGACCTTACTTCTAGGAAAGTTCAGGTTCCTAGAAACATACCATTACTTGAAAATCTGAGAGTATGACAGGAGACCAGTTGTAAACCAATTCCCATCGTGCTTCAGTTGTCAAGAGGAAAAAAAATAAAATTTAATAATTTTATAGAATATTTGCTGATATGAGAATTACGGCTTTTCATCAGCAATTGGGTACAAGTAGCACACCTCAGTAACAGCTCTTGTGTCTTCAACCTCGTGTATTCAGGCTTCATCAAGGTGATTACACATAGGCTTAGTAAGCACATTCTAAGAACTCATGGAGAGATTTTATATGGTGAGAGGTCACAGGTATAGAAGTCTTGCTGAAGAGGGGTTTAGAAGTTTTTTGAGGCTGGATTTTGTTTGTTTGGGGTTTTTTTATTGATTGGTGTAGGATAACTTATCTGTCAGGTGGTATTGAAGGGAATTGTATCAAAATCTGGCATTAAATGAAGTGCAAGAATTCATGCACTTGCTGATCTTTTGCAAACAAGTTTGAAGTAAAGGTCAAGTCCAGCTAAAACCCAGAATTTTCCTATCTTAGGGTTTAAAAAAATATATCATTAAAATTTTGAGCTAGTTTAACATAATTTTTCTTTGGATCTTATACCATTGCACAAGGGTATTATCTCATCCTCCTCAATTATCCCATTACAGATTTTGCTTTGTAGTTACAATAGTGTTTTTGGCTAACCCTTCTGCATCTCTATTTTATAATGACTTTTATGGCCAATGTATCAAATCACTGCAGTGAGGCTTCAAGTAGTTTTGTGAAGACTGTTTTAACAATGAACAAAGTAGATCTGGAAAATTTTACTATTTGAGGTAATAATTAAGCATAATACAAAAATATTTAGGTGACAAATATATAAACCTTTCAACTAAAAAGATATATAAGCTTCCCTGAGATTATTCTGTAGTAGGAAATGATTTCTAATTAGTCATCTCAGAGAATTATCTTTCTCTGCATTTCATTGCTTTATAACTTGTGTCCCTGCACAACCCTCAGTGCATACAAGCTAAGTCACTATTCTGGCACCCTCGTCCCACTTGGATGTTTAATTACAACTTGTACAACTACAACTACACTTGTTTAATTACAACTTAATTACAACAGGCATTTGGATTTTCTTCTACTACAGACAGGCTCAAGCCACAATCTCTTCTGTGATTCTCAGGGAGCAGGAGACAACTTTCTGAGCTTACCTAAGCCCTTCTGATTTTTCATACATGCAAGTTTGTTCTTCTCTCTACTAATGATTACGGAGAAATCTTAAAAATTATCAGCCATGATGAACATAGCTGACAATAATTTAAGTGTTAAAATCTCCACCCCTAAAGCCTTAAATATTGGATACAATATTCATTGATCATCTTGTTCTCCCATCTGCCCTCCTTGCCAAGTCCTTAAACCTTAAACCTACTCAGGACATAACCCTCATTTTTGGGGACAAGCTCTTTTTCTCAATTGCTCATTGTAGCTCCCGCCAACTCCTGTGATGCAGGTATTGACAAAATGAAAAAAATCTGACATGAATTCCTAAAATTCTAGTTGGTTTGTGTTCTGAACTTGATTATGTCAGGTAATTCATCACTACCATAATTTATTCCTGTGAATTATAGGAATAAGAATGATTATTGAGTACGAATAAATGAATGAATGGAGTTAGGGAAGAAGAAACACAGAAAAATTTAAGATTTAGGTACATATTAGGTGAATTAAGTCTTTTTATCTCTTTTTTCATTTTCTCATATTGATGAGGGAGAAAATAATCATTGCTCCTCAACATGGCACATAAACTTACATATCTCTTAAACTAGGAAGCTGTTTTTCAAATGGCACCATGGTATTGGTTGAAAGCTGATACATAATAATCAACAACCCCAGGCAGAATAAATTGTGTCAAATAATAGGGATAGTTTCAAATTCAAGCACTCACAGACTTAAGATTATCCAGCATCAGCTCATGCATACACAGGGTGCAAACCTGTTGCATTCATTGGGAAAGATTTCACAATTTCTTTTTAGAATAATTTTTCAGCCCATGATTCTGAGCTTGGGGGTTTTTTTATGTACAAAAGAGGTCTTGTCTTTCCTATGTTTTTCATTGCTGAGGTAGCTAGCAGTTACACAAGCATTCTGGTAAGTCCAGGAACATGCTTATGTTTAAAATTACAGGCTTAAAGGTTTGCAAATTTTGTATTTACCACTCCGTGTCTCCCTCCTAAAAACATAAAGATTTACTGCACAGGTGTGTGTGAAGCTCAGGGATCAAACGAATTCACATGGAAAGAAATAGAAAGTTTCCACCTGACCTTGCTGGGAACTGGACTAGAACTTTCATTAGGTAAAACATTTGCAGAGGACCAGGTAGTACTTTATTATGATTTATTAAATGTCAGTTTATATGAGTTTTATTGAATATGAGATTAGAGCAGTAGTTATTATATGACAGCACAGTATTCTGTGATTTACTCATGAACTGCTCTTTTTTTTCTTCATCTGCAAATAGCCTGCTGAGCTAAGGGGAAAACATGGCATCAGCTAAACCAAAGAAATGGAAATGAGAATAAACATGTTTAAATCTTGGGGCACAGGAGAGCTTTATCATGCTCATCTCCTATCTGGTGTTATTGATCTCTCTAAGTGCAGGAATCAGGCTATGAATATGACCTACAAAAGTGGCAAAGATTTTAAACTTTATTATACTGGCTTGGAATTCAGTCTTCATTGGAACAGAAAGGGCAATTATTCAGGGCATATGCGCGAGTCAAGGAATTTGTTCAGAAAGGGAAAAGGAAGAGAGTGGTAGCAGCCATAGGAGAAAGCTGGAAAACAAAAAACAGCTGGAAAGATCCAAAACACAGCATTCAGCTGGGACAATATGGGAAGCTGAGGATAATGGCACATGAACATGTGAGGGTTGTTACAATTCTCCATTTTCACAGTCAGAATATCTAGCACAGAACAAAGGGCTACATTTGTAATTATCATATTATTTTTTCATTTCTATTTTATTGAAATTTAAGCATGAAGAATTTGATCCAAAGGCTACTAGAGGCAGCAGGTATCTACATTTACTTCCACACCCCCCCCAGTTAAGCCAAAACTGGAGTCCTATATTAAGGGCTTTTGGTGGCCTGCACCCAGGGTATCGAGAGGCTCCACTCTGGGATGAAAATCACAGCTGAGAACTACAGCATGGCTGAGCTTTTTAAGGAAGGGTAATCCTGTCTGCCTAGGCAAGAGCTCCTCTGCACAGAATGAGACAAGTCTGTGGAGACTTTCTCACAAGAACTAAGGGTAGTGCAAAACTTTTACTGCCTTGCTTAAGCACAAGGTATGTTACTCTGACCTTGTTCTCCTTTATATAAACCCACTGCACATTTCCCTGTGAGCGTGTGCCTTCGTGCTGAAGAACATCCTGCAAACTTCTTCCCTAGAGACAAACTAACAACAGACTTATGGAGATGTTGGTCACTTTGTTGCTGGGATCTACAAATTCATTGTAACTCTAGAACACACAGAAATTGTACAACTCCAAAGAGAAGCCAAAGGGAAGTCTTGTCTTTGTTCTTGCTGTAAGAGACAGACCAAGAGAGCTGGGGTTATTCAGTCTGGAAAAGAGAAGGCTCTAGGGAAACCTTATAGGATCTCTCAGTACCTGAAACGGCTTAGAAGAAAGCTGGAGAGGGACTTTTCACATGGGTGTGTAGTGATAGGACAAGGGATAGTGGCTTCAAACTAACACAGGGCAGGTTTAGATGAGATATTAGGAAGAAATTCTCTACTTTGAGGGTGGTGAGGCACTGGCACAGGTTGCCCAGAGAAGCTGTGGTTGCCCCAGCCCTGGAAATGTTCAAGGCCAGGTTGGATGGAGCTCTCAGCAGCCTGGTCAAGTGGAAGGTGCCCCTGCCCATGGCAGCGAGCTGGAATTGGATGACCTTTAAGGTCCCTTCTGAACCAAACCATTCTATGATTCTATGAATTTGCTGCTGCTATTTTTGTAATGAGGAATACACAGTAACTGCTTCAACTGAATACTGTTATCCCAGTATTGTTGATGTTCAAACTTTCAGCCAATTACGTGGCTGAAATTTAAATTTTCAGCCAATCAAAAAAAATTAATTACCATATTTAAAATCTTAGCAAAAAATGTTAGGATTGCAAATTCCTTCGCCATATTTTCTACACTTTTCAGTTGGATTTTTTCCGGATGTTGGCCTTGGTGCACCCACAGATCAAAGTTTTGTGCACTGTTTGATTAGCCAAGGTTTAACTACAAACCCGTGCACACAAAATGCCAGCTTGTGCCTCTGCTGCTCTTCAGGCACAGTTCATCATGATAAACTGGGATGTAACTGCTGTTTCGTCTGGTTTGGAAAGATTCTGTAGTCTGGTTATATCCCCGGCATTTCTCAGACCACAATTTCAACACAGAAAACACTCAGACCAGAATAATGGGAGACAATGACAGTCATTTGAAATGAGGTTTGGCAACAAATTTTCTGACAAATGCTCTGGGATAATGCTCGCGGAGAGAATTGTGCTCTTGGAGATGTGACTCGTTAATTCAGTCTGAGGGAAGAAGATTCAAAGCCGTCATTTATTGGAACCTATTACAGGACTTAATCTGAAGATTTTGACATACTTCCAAGACAGATAGGCTACCACGAGTGAGACATGTTCAATAAGGTGTGTACAGTAGGAAATGAGGGCTGTAATTGCCATGCTGAGAGAGCTTGTTGTCTATGCAATTTAATGACCTTCTCCTCGCAGTGTCCCTCCCGACACAATGTGATTCAGAGATGAATCATGCCAAGCACATGGAAAGGGTCTTTATCACCACACAGCAGACTTGACCAAATGGTTACTGCTTATTATTGGCGGGCACCGTAGGATTTGAGCCCCACAGAGTAAAACATTAGGAATTACATCTCCTGTAATGCTTGGGCCTACTCATTAAACATCATGGGGGTGTTTATAGTTTCCTTGTTACTCTGCAAATCACAGCAGTGGCCCAAGTTTTTCAGCACAAATTTTCTCTTTGCTTGTAACAGTGAGTTAGGCTGAAATTTGTACCAGATAGCACCACTCAGCAGCACAGATCATGATAGAAACAAGTCCAATCCTGTTTGCCCTTAGCACTTAACCAAGACATACTTACTTAGTCTTTTTAACCTTTCCTTGTGAAACAGTTTCCTCAGCCATGTCAGAATATCTGTCACCATTTTCTGACCTTTCTCCAGCTTCTAATTTTCCCACCTGATACTGAGGCAGGAAAAGAAATTTGCTATCTTGGCTGCAATCCACATCATTGAAGAAAAAATGTGGAATGACATAAGTGCAAAGACATAGGTCACTTATTGTGCAGGGTTGCAACAACAAAATAAATACTTACAAGAATATAGGATGTATAAATACAACAACCCTTTTAAGATTTTAAAACCTGAAAAATACTGAAGACTACACCACATGCAAAACTTTCCCCCTGTACTACCTATATTCATATATATACTTGGCACTGTCTTGGTTATTTCTACTACACCACTTTGGGGCTCCAAGGAATCCTGGAGCTTCTGCCCCCCAGCACATTTTATTGCTACAAGAACAGCAGTTCTTGATAATTAATTTTCGTTTGCGTATTTCACAGCGCTTTTATGTAAGAAGTTGCCTAAGATTTGCTTCTTTTACAGTTCTGGTGTTCTAGGTGGTGCTGTTCTCAGGATGTGCTTCTTACAGAATGGAGTAATTGGATAACTGGCAGCGTTACGATCTGGCCCTAAAATTTGAATGCCCGTTTAGTGGTTGTGAAGTGACAGAAAATTAGTGTTACTAAGATTTCTTTCACCTAACATAGAAGAAATGCTGTTTTCCTACACGTGGTGGATGGCCCGCTCTTCCGACCAGTGCGAACAACAAACACCACCGCTAAGAGAAAGCGATTTCTGTACATCAACTGGAGTTTGCCAGTTTTCCCAGCCCATCCTTTTGGGCCTTAAAGCAATGTTTGAAAGTCTGGCTATGTTTTCTGGGGAAACCAGCACTGTGGTGGAGCCTTCAAATTCCTCTTCGCACCGGGCACCCTACATATTTACAGCGTTAATTTATTTTTTATCGTTGCCATGTCCATTCACGGCGGCTCCCCGGGGTGAAAGCGAACAATCCGCCTGAGCTTTGCGGTGCTGGAGCGTTTCCCAGGGTACTTTCCATGCTCCAGGCGGGCGCAGCTTTCCCGGCACAGGGAAGCCACGGTCCGGGCTGGGTGGGGGCGACCCCACGACGGCGAAGGCTCTGCCCAGGGTTGGAGGGAGCGGCAGCCGGGGGCTGGGGGGCAGAGGGGCCCGGGCAGCTCTCTTTGCTTTATTCACGGGCCCCTGTCTGCCCGGCCCTATCGCCCCGGGCCCGGAAGCGCCGCTCGCCTGCCCGGAACCTCTGGAGCCGGAACGCAGGTTGGCGGCGCGGGGGCCGGGCCGGAGCGCGGCACTGGGTGGACCGTGGGGAAGATGGCGGCGGCCGTGTCGGGCCCACGTGGGCGCGGGGCCGCGGACACGGACACGGACAGCGGTAACGGGAGCGGGAACGGGGTGGGCCCCGCTCTTCTCCTGAAGCATCGCCGGGCGCCGCTGTGGGCCGTCTCTGACCTTGGAGGCCTTTCCACTCTGCCCCGCCCGAGCCCGCCTGTGGGTTCGTGGCCCCTCATGCCCCCGGCTCCGGGCCGAGGGCCGGCGGCGCTCGGCGTGGGGAACGGGAGCTCAGGCCCCGGCCCGGCCACCGGCGGAGGCCGCTCCCCAGCGGCGTGTCCCGTGGGCGGCATTCCCGCGGTGCCCGGCGCTGTGGCTGCCCCTGCCCGCCCGGCGCTGACCCTTTGGGCTTTTCCCCCTCAGGCCGGGGAGTACCGCCAGCAGCTCCTTAATTCCCTAAGCCCACCAAAATAGCTTTCGCTGCCGCCTTTCCTGGGAGAGGGGGGAGCGGCTGTGCAGAGCTGCACGAGTTCTGCGTGCGGGGCCTGGATCCGCTTCTCTCCGGAGGAAACTCGGCTCTCCTTCCAGTGATGTGCCCTTAGCGCGCCGCTCTCCACTCGGTCTCGCCTCCTGCGCGCTGCGAGGGTGTTCCTAGCTAGATGTGATCACTTCTTAATTCTGTCCTGTAATTGGATTTCTTTTTTTCTTTATTCTGGGAGGAGTCAGGATTGTGGCCGTTTGGAGCTGCGTTAGTTCTGCTTGGTTCGAGCGTCCAAACTGGACCCAAAGGGCAGCGCTGTGTGGGAGCTTCTCTCAGGGCTCATTGCTGAATGTTTGCTGTGCTGGATATTTTAACTGTCCCTGTGCCTTGATCACTGAGCGAGATTAAAAGACTTAAGTAGAGAGATGCGTATGTGTATTTCACAACACACAGAGAAACAATATAGGACTTTTTATATTAAATCTACGCCAGATATCAGCCTTCTCAATTCAGAATAGGGCCCCAGGTCCTGCTTCTGAGTGAGTTAATCTGGTTTAAATTTTGAAATACCTCTTCTTTATCTCATGCTGTTGACTGATACTCTGATGTATTAAAGAATAAACTACGGCTGGTAGTGGAAACCTTGTTGATTTTTCTGTAATTGTTGGGAGCAAAATGGTGGTATTATTCTCCTATTTTATCGGCAGAAGATGTTGTGTAAAGGAGATATACATGCTTTTGCAAATTTCCTTTTTATAAGTCTGATCTGTTTTTTAAATTGGTCTTTGCACCGTTTTGCTGCTATCTTGTTTGTTAGGTTTTAATCTGGTTTAAATAGGTGCATGGAGAAGGCAGAATAATGAATTAGTGTGACAACAGAGTGTGTGTTTATGTTTGCTTAGTAATTAAATAAACAGTTGATTAATGGGGAATATCATTAGTAGCTGCCTGCATGGTTTTATGGAGAACAGATCTTGTGAAGCACTCCTGGCTTCATTCTCTTAATAGTTTGGTTGATACAGGTACTTCATGGGATATAGGAGTGCTTACAAAGTAAAGCACTTGGCTCAGAGTACTGTGATTTAAAATTAAAATTTTCTTTTTTCAGGAGTTTGAGAGTGGTAGATGGATCAAAGTGAGTCAGGTGGGGAATTGGTCCCTTGCTGGTGAGACTGGGTGGGATCAGAAACCAGCCTCCTTCTGTTCAGCACTTGATTTTGCAGCCTTGAAAGTTGTATGTAAGATAATTAATTTAAAGTTTAACGTGGCACAAATATTAGTGGAATAGTAGTTAATGGAGGCAGGACCTTTTGTATGCTCTGCTCTTGATTACGTGGTGAAGTGAAATAACCAAGCATATTTTAGCACACCCTAAACCTGCAGCCCATTTCATTCTAGTTAATAATCTGCACTGTTAAAGGCTTCTATTTTTGCAGTTTGACCCACTGAACAGAGCAATGAGGACTAATTCTTTATGTATTTGTTGTGCCATCAATTTGGCTGTTTCCAGCCATTTTAATGTTGCTTAATTCCAAACTTTGGTATTGTAACTTCAGTTCCTTCTTTTATTTTGAGGGGGGTAAGGAAACTTGACTTTGGGGGTGTTTTATTTGTGAAACTTGAACAGTTATTTATCCCAGAAAAGCTCAGTGCCTCTGGTTTCTTTTGAGCTGCCTCACTGTCTTGATGCTGCATTTAACCAAGCAGCCCCCCCGGGCTCATTATGCTTAGGTAATTGTATTTTTGCTGGTGGTGTTCTCTCTGAGCAGGTTTTGCTGTCTCGTTAGAAATGCCCTCAGCTTCGGTTTCATTCCTGTGGCTGTTTGCACTCAAACACCAGATGTCACTGTTGCAGTTTCTCTGTGTGTGTGCGTATATACACACATATTTGTGTGAAAAGGCATCTATAAGTTACACTTTTTAAACTGGAAGACAGACAGGTTTTCCCCCCACAATTATCAGCCCTAAACATAAAAATATTCAAAAATCTAATAATAAATATCCAAGGCTGCCCTTTTGCTGGCCTCTTTCAATCACTTTAAATCATCACTGAGGTGAGCAAGCACTTGCACTGCATAATTTCTAATAAATTCAGTGTAATGGTGTGTGCCTGCTTGAGGAATTAATTGTAACAGCACATGCACATTAATACCTCGCTCTGAACTTGGATAACATTTACATGTGAAGCAAATGGCTCTTATTAGTGAATGATTTTTACTAGAAACAATTCCTGACACTTTTTTTTGCTTCTTTTCTTTCTTCTTTCTTTCTTGTCCCCCCTAGGTTCTGAGTTAAGCTCAGAACTTCCAGAAGACAGCTACTCTTCAGGAGGTGAAGCCATGGATGGTGATGATGAAGATGAAGCAGCAGCCCCTGGCAATGTGGCTGAAGAGGCAACAAGCTCCAAAGATGGCCCAAGTTCAGGATGGGCAGATGCCATGGCAAAAGTGCTCAACAAAAAAATTCCACAGAATAAGTCCACCATCTTGGCCAAGAATAAAAGCCTGGAGAAGGAGAGAGAGAGAAAGAAACAAGAGAGGCAAGAAAAGAAGATGAGGGTGAGAAAAAGATGCAGTATTCCATGTGCAGTGACTGTCAGATGGGCTACTTGCAAGATAGTCTCAGAGCACTGTCCCAAATCTCTGCTGAGGCTGTGTCAGTTTTGGAGTCTCTCCTTCACAGTGATCTTGAGTAGCTTAATTTTTTTACTTTCCAGTCATGCTGTGTAAGGTTTTTTTCCCTTAGTGCTTCTTCTGGGTCATCAGGCAGGCTGAACTTTGGCAGCAGGAGTGTTCCAGTCTGTCAGCTTAAGGTGTTTTCTTTTTTTGAGGGGGTGATTTTCTAATTGGCACTGTTAATTTGGGGTGAAATTCACTTTGTTGGCATTACAAATTCAAACAGTTTTCTACCACAGAAAGTCAGAGGGAGAAAGAGAAGAATACTTCTTCCATTTACATTGTGCTGTGACTTCCAAAATCAAGGCCTCCAGGTTGAGATTGCAGTAATCATTGATGTGGTTGTGCATCATTGTTTGCTCCCCTCAACCATTTTTCTGACTGGAGTTTTCTGTTACCATGTCAGTGCCCTAAATTGCTTCTGGTTCTGAAACTGGTATGAAGAAAACAAAACAGTATTGCCAAATAAGTGATTTGTTTGTGCCTTCAGTGGAACTTTTAATTCCAGGCTCTGATTGATTTACCTTCAGGCTAGAAATACATTAATAGTTCTAATGTCTCATCCTACCAGTTCTGTTTCATTGGGATAACCAGGTTATTCACCTGACAGTTTGGGACATGCCGCAGTTGGGCCATGGCTTGCCTTTTTAATACAGAGAGCTTCAGTACAGCATCTGCACAGCCATGGTTGTCCTAAATACCTGCTCTCATCCAGTAAATGTGTGAGAATACTGCAAAACAGAGATGGGCCACCAGTCTCCAAAGTGACTTGTTTACTTTAGAAAAACTTGAAGGCAATTTGCCTTTCATTGATTTCTTGCTGATGAAAGGTAGGCTAGGACAGTTCTTTTGATCAAAGGCCAAAACACGGTCATAAACTCAGAAATTCATAGTAGTTGGCCTGGAATTATAAAGATAAGGACTCTGAAATTCCATTAGAGTCTTCTTGCATAAAACAGATTTAATGGAACATCAGCAGGCCTAAAACACTGTTAAATTGTTCAGAAGGGAAGAAAAAATGTCACTACCTTACTCTTAAAGCAGAGGTCATGAAATACAGTGGTCTGCTGTTGCAGCAGGAACAAAGCTGGTGGCATTGTGTCTGCTGGTAATGGAAAAGTGGATCGATTTGGTTTTGAAACAGAGAGCTTCCCAAAAAATAGGCAAAAAGCAATATTGTACACGTGACTTCTTGTCTGGTGGACACTTGGTGGTCTTCTGTGTTAGGGTTCTGCCTGTTGCACTCTTTGCTGAGTGTCACTTTGGTCACAAAGCCATACTGGGATCAATTCCGAGAGGAGAAGTCAGATTCCCAAGGCTCAAAGTGTGACATGCCTGTCGTGATGGACCCAGGATTTTATTATGTCGAAAATTTTCTGTGATCAGCTTGTGAAGTCTGGGATTTGAAGGCTGTCTTTGAACAATTTCCTTGCTCATGGCAGTCGGTATGAAAGCATCTTGCTCCTAGGCTTTTGTCATTGCAAGGACATGGTTCTCTGAGATTTGAGTGTGGCCCCTGTTGTGTCAATGCAAGAGACTTGCTCAGACCTGTTGTCCAGCCCTATATTGGAGCTCCTTTTACTTTCAACCAAACTGAACTTTGCAGATTCTTTTTTTCCTCCTGCTCCATACTCTGTCAGGTCATGTTGCATTCTCAAATGTCCATGTTGTTTCACATAACAATATTTATAATGCAGCTTGATAAAAAGCGGGAATGGGAAATGATGTGTCGAGTGAAGCCAGATGTTGTCAAAGACCGAGAGAAGGAAAGAAATCTTCAGAGAATTGCCACAAGGTAAAAGTTTTTCTGAGTGCTTTCCTTAAATATATGTATATCAAAAAGAGGAGGAAAAGGCCTGTGCAGGTAATCTGTTTCCAATCAGATTGAACTCTTAAGAAGTGACTAGCAGGAGCCAAGAGATTTATAGACAGGTCTGCATTGTACAGTATCAAGTTCAACAAAAGATTTCAGAAGCTTTACAAAAGAGTAAAAATTTAGATGGGAATCTAATGTTTGCTTAACAGAAGTGCTTTGTTGGATCTTCTCATTTTGTTAATTTAATGCCTTAAAAATGCAGAACAATTGTTTCTAGTGTTCTGGTTTTTTGCTTCTCCATAGAGGATTCACCAGATCCATGGCTGTGAAGTTCAGCTGCCTGTTCACATTGTGGTAGTTTGGTCTCACAGAACTAGCTGAACATTTTGATATGCTGCCTGTATGTGTGTCCTTACTCATTCCTCTGCCTTATCCCTCAGCTTCATCTGCTATTAAGAAATCTGCCTGAGAGATTTAATACCTGATTTTAGGGTAAATAACATGTTCCCAAGGATGAAATGTGCTAGAGGATGAAACTGATCTCAGTGCGGTGTTACCAGGCTTACTTCAGAGTGTGATTAGTTATTTGTACATTTGTTTGTTGCTGGTTCCTAGCAATAGGTATAAGGGAGGAGTAAAAATTGAAAGTCTTCTATGTTGCAGTAAATGTTACTTCTTAACTGAATTGACGTTCCAGGTAACCATTTTGGGGAGCTAGAAGCCATCCAGCATCTGCTGGATAATTAGCTTTAGTAGGGGGTTCATTTCTGTAAAAGGAACTTGAGTTTTTGTCTTTTTTGTCTTTTTCCCTGTCCCAGAGGTGTAGTACAGTTATTCAACGCCGTCAGGACACACCAGAAGAAGATGGAGGAGGAGGTGAAGAAAGCCGGGAACTCTGAGAGGAAGCGCGCAAAATTGATGTCTTCTGTTTCAAAGAGAGATTTCATCGATGTTTTAAGAAACATGGAGGGGGCCAAAGGAGGCAAGAATTCTGCTGGAAAGGCCACAAAAAGTAAACAGGTAAGCCTCACCTGTGAGAAAAAAATGCTTACGGGGTACCTGCTCAATGTAATGACTCTCTGTTCATGTGCCAGCTCTTCATAAACCTGTGACCCAAATGGCTGGGATGTTTTGACACTTCTGGAAGGGAACAAGCTCTTAGCCTATTTTCCCTGTCTTTTGGCTGTCAAAGTACAAAACGCTGGAAGATCTTCTGATAAGACATCAAGGCTTTTATGCAAATAACTTGGTTTAGCCATGTGTTTGAAAAAAGATTATGAAACACTGGATTTTATCTTTGATTTTGCACTAGGTGTGGAACAAACTGCTAGATTATTGTGACATTTGGAATTTGGCTATAAATAGCTAGCTCCGTGAATTGTTGAAGACCTGGAGGCTGTTCATCTTACACGGTGTATTAGACTGTACTACTTGTGTGTCCCCACAGTTTAGTTATGTCAAACTCGCTTCCTTTGGTTGATGATGGTGTCTGAAACTGAAGGATTTGCCATTCAAAATGAATATCATAACAGAAAGAAACAGAAACGTATTAAACCTTGTATGTAGCCTTTTCTTTCCCTGATTCTCTGTGTGCATTGGGCTGGTGTGGCTTCCTTGCTCTTGTGATGTCTTGGAAAGAAATACATTCCACTTTTTCCAAATATGTTTGAGACACAGTGTAGTTGGATTCGTCCAACTCTTCATCAGTTCTTTCAGCTCACCAAGTAGCTGAGGGTTGAAAACAAGTTTCTCAGACTCACTCTTTCTCGTATTTCAGAAGCTGCACGTTTTTGAAGCATGTTTGTGTTCAGGTTTGAACTCTGTGCTTGGTTGTGGGTGGAATACTGCAGTTAACTAAGTGCTTTTCTGTGCCAGGAAGAAATACTTTAATCAGTTGGGAGACAACAGTTTGTCATATGTTTTTTGTTTCTGTGCACTTGGGGAACATGCTGAAACACTGCCTGGCATGGAGTGCTCATACAAGTTTCATGCAAGTGCAATATATTTTTTAAATTCTTTGGATAATGAGAACAATTTAGCTTGGTGCTGACACTTTATTTCTCCTTAAATAATTCCAGCTTGGTTGTTTGGGTGGGGGGGCATGTGCATGTGTGTGGTTCTGGTTTTTTTGGTTTGTTTGTTTTTCCTCCCTTGGAATAGCGGAATATTGGAACAATGGCAGTGCCAACTACTGTTGCAGTCAGCATTGAATCAACAGCTGAGCAAGAACTAGGACCATTTTTTTGTGACACATTGTAACAGGGCAATTTTTAAATGACTAGGTCAGAAAACACTGATTGCAAATGTTTCTATACTTCAAAAAAAAAAAAGTTTTACTTTGGCAGCATCAGTAACAGTATATTTCCATTCAAGACCTGTAGAGATGCTTGTGATGCTGGCTGGTTACTGTTGGGTTTGACTGTTAATGTAGGTGCTGCTTTCACAAATTGTTTGTGCACAAAAGCTGGGGTAGGGATCAGGGTTTTTGGTTGGGTTTTTTAATTGCATGTGTGCCTAGACAGACCAACCCCCTTTCCTCTCTCCCTTGTTGCCTTTGCTTCAGTGACTCTCCATTCAATTTAATACTGAACCAAACTCTTCAATAACTCCCTTTCAAGCTGTTCCTAATCTGCCTTATTTTCTCTTGAGAACATATCTTACTCATTTAGCAAGCTCCCCTCCTGGTAGTTGTTGAGGCTTGAGGTTGAGGCCAAAATCTGCTGTTCATTCTCTTTCTCAGAATTACACAAATATTTAGCCACTGAACAGTTCTGCTGGCCTCCACTGTCATATCTCTGCTTCTCGGTCTCTGAGGGTGTTTCAGAGGGTAGGACGCCTGGATGAGGGGTTTTGGTAGTAAATTCCTTGCAGCAGGATTTCAGCAGATTGTGCCATCTGAAAGCTTTCGTTTGTTTGTTTTGTGGGTTTGATTTTAGCAGTCGAGAGTATAAAGTGTATTCATTTTTACAAAAGGGGGGAGGGGGGAAATACATTTATTTATCTCAGCAAAAACAATGGAAGAGATGCCAATCCCAAAATCCAGGCACTTTGCCATCAATTAAAAGGCAGTCCAGAACAATAAAAACACTACCCCACCCACATAAAACAAGCAGTCAGCAGGAAAAATAGCAGAAAAAAAGTTTTACCAGTGAAAGCAAACCTATTTTGACTCAAGCCTTGTGCTGTCACATGAGACTTGACTGTATTTTGAGGATGGGTGAAAAGCATTTTCTTGCTCTGCAGGAGTTTTTGAATGCAAAATTAGCTTTGTATTTTTGAAAGTATCAGGGGTTGTTGAAGAAACCACTTAAAAAGCTCTGTTGATTGACTATTTAGTCAAGTATATTTATGTGTGAAAAAAAGAAACTAAATGCTCTGTGAAGGCCCATCTGCAGCAGTATGATTTCAAAGTAGCATGACCACTTTTTAAATTTTGTTCTCTATTTCCATCAGCTTCATGCATTCCTGGGAAGGACAGGTAACCTGTGCCCCACTAGAACATTGTTCATAGTCTTGTTTACTTTTAGCCATTGGCCTAAATGTTACTTGGCATATACCTACCAACATAACTATGAAGGAAAGACTGTAAGGCTTGTATGTTTTCCTGTGCCCTTCTTGTGAAACTTTAGCCCTCCTTGGAGTTCTGTGTGCCCAGCTGGGAGTAATTACTCTTCTGAGCTGGAGCCAAAAGCTTTGCCTTTCATATCATTTGCTGTTTATCAAGGTATTTCTTAATCCTTGCTGAGCCAGCTGACTTGTGTAATATTTTTTCCTGTTGTTTTCCCAAGTTACTGTGCATGATGCTTGCCTCTGGGTAAGATTATCTAATTTCTCTCCCCTCACCACCTTGTCTGAAGCTTTGCAATGTGGGAGAAAAATGTAGTGATTAAAAAAAATATTAAAATCCCACTCATTTGTGTTCAGATGGGCTTTTTTAAAAGTTTTGGGGTGGGTTTATCTGAGGATCTTCTACTGTCAGATCGGAGAGCTTTCAGTTTTGTTCAACACAATCCTTACACACCAGCTTTTCATTTCAGGATGTATTGGTCATATCTTCCTGTAAGACACTACAAGAAACATTATTAAACTATAGGTTTAGAAAGGCTACTTATCAGAAATGCTGTTTTTTCAGGCCTGGAGGCTGATGTAATTTTTATGTCTACAGAATGAATACAAAAGTAGATAGTGGCAGTAAAAGATTCCTTGCATGAACCTTTTGTTTTCTTTAGGCCCTTAATAAATTTCAGGGTCCTCTTAGGCAGTACCTTTGCTTCCAGGGTTGGGTGAAGTTTCTGTTCTCTTAGAGTTGCACAGATATGTTGGCTAACGTAGTGAACTATGTGAGGTCTCAAAATAAGAAAAGAAGGAAATTCAGAGTTCTTCTCATCACTTGCTGTGTGTCAATGACAATTTCATTTTGACTTTTCTCTTGTCATTTGTGCTGCTCCGTGTAAAGCATTTTGCTGTGTGGTTAAACATTTTTTAGTGACACATAAACAACTGGCATGAAAGTTACAGATACTCTTTATGACAAGCATAACCTGCACTCGTGAACCTTTCATTTTTAATTAGGACTCTGTAGCATGATTTTGCTTTGACTTGTAAGCTTTCTTACACCAGATCTGTCTCAGGGTGTTTCAGGATTTCCTGGTCTACTTCAGCAACCATGACCCAAATTCTGCAAGGTAATCTTTCTGTAAGCTAGGCTGACTACATGACCCAGAGGTACAATTTGCTTCCTGTGTTGTGATGGCATCTGGAAAAAATTGCTGTGTTGGTCTCAAAATAGTACCTATTCTAAAATAATTTATTGGTGGGGAGGAAGATGAGTGGAGAAGAATACTAGTGCCATTTCGTAGCAGCTATTGCTCATATGGGACTTAAAGTGCTTTTCCAGAAAAGTTCCTTCTACCTCAAGCATATTTTATAAATGCTCCAAGTACCTGGTAAGTAATTTGTAAGGACAGTGATTAGAGTCAGGCTTACTATAGATTTTTCTTCTGTTCATAAGACTTTATTTTACGCAGTAGTTTGAAGATTGTTCAAGGGCAGGAGGAATACTGCGCTTCTGACTTTGGCCGCTGTTCTTGCTGAGATACGAGGAGTGGTATGGGAGCTTTCATTTTTTAAGCTAAATGAGGGTATTATTTGTGCTTTCCAGCTTAAAAGTCACATCAGTGTAAAAACTGAGAGTGACTGTCATCTTATCCTTGCAGCTTCTTGAGTACTGGCCATCAGTATGGTCTGTTTCTTTCCGCTGCTTCCACAGTGTAGAAATGGGGAGGGTGAAAAAAAATTGTTTTGTTCATTTACCTGTTCGGAGTGACAGTAATCTGAACAGTTGCTTCAACCTGTGTTAGGAAATTGTTTCTGAAGTGTGGATAAAGGCAGAGATGACTTCTGGAAATTTGGTAAGGTGTATCAACATCTCTTTTAATTTTATCAGGAAACTTCCTTAGGTGATAATGGCGTTGCAGAGTAGCAGAAGTTTATTACTACAGCTGTTGTGTGCTGGTTTTACAGACCTAATTGAAGGAGTAACCAGGCATGCATGTATTCCAGCAGATTTGAGGGGGCAGCCAAGTATTAATTTACTTCAGCTGCAGCCAGAGTAGATGTATTCTCCCAGTTTTAATAAATGTCTTCCCATCACATGCACAAAAATTTTTCATTTGGATTCCTTTGGATCGTGCATTTGTATCTGTTTTTCCCAACTGTGTGTACATTCTTTTGAAGGTGGCCCCATATATGTTTGGAGCTGATGCTTTTAATGAAGTTTTTTTTTGTTTTGTACCAGAAAGTTGCTGACAACTAATTGTATGCTGTTTTCTTAGGAATATCTTTAGAGATAAATGCAGTGCAGCCTGCCACCAGTTTGCTATATCCTCTATTCCATATGTTCTTTAAGGTAAAGCGTTGCTGTGTGGTATTAGAGGCTGTTTGATGGTGACGTTTTTAGTTTAAATCTGTTTAGAAGTTATATTAACTTACAGAGTTTGGGCTATCAACAGGATTGGGTTTTTAAGATGTCCAAGCTCAGTTCCCTGATTGTTGTCTTAGCAGGTAATGCACATGTGTGTTAACACGGGAATGTAGGACTTTGTCAATATTTAAATGTCAATTTAAATTTGTAAATGTTTCACTATTTAAATTTGATTGATTAGATGTTGAGAACTTAACACTGTAAATTCAACTCCACATAAGACAATTAAGGGTCATGTGGAGGGCAGTATTTTACTAGGTTTACCCTTTTTCCTGTGGTTTTATACTCAGATATCCCTTTCTGTCCTCTTTTTCAGATATTTGATCAGAAATCAGGAAGGGAAAAGGCTGTGATTTTGCACTTTGTTCCCATCTACATCTTTTTTTATCCTCTTCCTGTTCTGTGTTCCTGACAGGTTCTTTCCCCCTGCACCTGAGGGCCAAGGAAGTATCCTGTGCCTAATGCAGGAGCAGCCCTGACAGCTGTTCCCACAGAAAGGCCAGTTGCCTGTGTGTCATCATGAGTCACTCACAGTTCTGCTAAGATGCAGATAGTGTGTGATCAGTGAGGACAGATAACTTCAGAGAATTTGGATGCTAAATGCCTATTGCATCTACTGAGGTGATGACCTGAGGTTTGGGGAGGGCGATCTTCCAGATGTTTAGAGCTTGTCCAGATCCAGGCAAATGTTCATGGAGATAACGAAAGATATGTTGCCAGCTCCAAAACACATCCTTAACTGATTTTAAAGTTTAAAAAGAATGAATGATTCAATTAATGGGTTCCTGTAGAAAATGTCTCTTTCTTCCTTAGAGCTGAAGACAAAATATTTTAAGTTTGTCTTTCTGTGAAAAGGAATGAAGTGGTTTTATTTGAAACATTGCAAAATCCTTCAGCGTGAAGCAGTTGAAGTTTGGGAAATTTTTAAGTGAATATAAACAGGGACTTGTGATTGAAATGTCAGGCAATGCTGAGACAGCTCCATCTGTCATGTTTGAAAGTAACTTGCCTTGCTATTTGTTTATTAGTGCGCAGGATACTATGATGGTGTTCTGTTTTCCCAGAAGATGTTGCAAGGCTTTTTTTCAGTAAAACTGTCTAAAACAACCACATTTGAAAAACTTGTGGCATACGTCTTCTTTTGATCTTCCCGTGAGTATACAAAGCACAAAGAGTCAAATACTATTAGACTTTTTTCTGGTAAATCAAGTTGGAAGCCTTATAAAAGCAGCTCTCCACTTTTGGCTTTGTTCATAACTCTTATAGGCAGGGCAATGCACTTAGAGAAAAACACATCTAAACCTTTCATAAAGTTTTATAGAAAAAAATTCTCTGGAAGTAAGAAGGTTTGGGTGGAGCTTGTCTATCTGAGTAAGTTTGTTTCCCCCATCGGAGCAATTGCTATTGGAAATTATCATGAAAAGTAATTCCTTTACTTTGAAGTTTTATTAAGGTATAAAATGTTGTGATTTCCAGAGTGTGTGTGTTACAAATGACCTCTGTGGGTACCTACTCATCTGTTTATCTTGGTAGATAGACTTCAGGAGTGGTGGGTCAAACTGCTTCCAGCTTGCAACGGTTAGAGGATTGCTGAGTTCAGTAAATTTTTTTTCAGTACTGTGGGAAATCCCAGCCAGTTTTTAATGAGTGTTTCTGAAATTTACGGAAAGATTAGAAAATGTACTTTTTTTAATCTGGTAGTATTACAAATTGTAGTAAAACTGCCTCTTGGAAGGGTCTGACCTCTTTTCGGTTTGCTGCTGAACTTTGGACAGTGTTCTGCAGGTGGTCTGTGTCATTTCTTCTCCACCTGCAGCTGTTGGGAAAGCCTGTGTAGAAACATAGAAGGAGATGGAAAGGTCAGAAATGAAGGGAGAGGGTAGCTAGATGTTAAAGATAAGGGATTGGGATCCTGGGCAGTTTACATCTTCCTTCATCGGGTTTAAACTGCTTTTAGGAAGCAGCCTGGGAGTATTGAGGGGTGTGGTCTGTTCCTTAATGAGCTTGCCACTCACACGTGGCACCATGAGGGGAAATGACAGGAATATAAAATCAGAGAAATTTGGATTTGGAGACTTCTGGGATATGTCACAAAAACCATTTAGGTAAAAGCAGGGTGATGACTGTAAGGAGGTGAAATCTGACAAGCTGCTTAGCAGACATGAAAATGTCGTAATTTCATATTTAGTAATAAAATTGCACAAAGGTTAGTTCCTTGTAGGCTCTGTTTTGGGTGGTTTTTTTTTCCCTCACCCTCCTACCTCAAAGTTTTTTGGATCCTCATACTTCTTCTGGGACTCAGAAGTGGAAATCCTGAATCAGGAGGAGGAGGAGACTTTTTACTCGCCTCACTTCTTTCTCATCAGCTGTTCTGTGAGATGATTTCTGAAGTGCTGGAAGGGATGGGCATGGTCATTACTGTAGCCTTTATTGTTTGACACAACCTTTTGGGACTCACTCCATTATGCCTCTTGCTGCATCACAATGAAAAATGGGATGATTTTAGCATCATTTGTTGGAAATAAATTTGAGTGATATTCATATTATTCAAAAATTTCCAAGCTTCTAATTTATTCTTAAAAAAAAAAAAATCAGAAATACTCCATACAGCTGCAGGTCTGCATGTTTCCTTACTGGGCCAACAGACAAGCTTTTATAACAACTTGCAGAAAATTTTAGGTACCCAGCTGAGATAGTGCATAAGTGTCTTTCATAAATGGGTGACATCTGAGAAAAATCTGTTGCGACTGGAAAATGTTTGTCTACTTTAGACTGTTGAAAGACGTGAGGATGTGATTTCTGAGGGGTAGCACAGCAAAGGCCTTAATCCTGACTGCATGGTTTTTTACTAGGCACTCTTGCCATATCTGTGTACAGCTTGGTGGTTTAGGGACTGTGAAGCTTGTAACAATCATGTTTTGGATGTGAGATGATGTTTAGGTTCATCTTTGAACTCTGTCATGTCCTCATTACTGTGGGAAATAGACATTAGGAAATGAAGGACCAGCTGGTGGAGAGTATTTTTATTACTTTTGAGAAGCTGTGTGGCATTTATTTCAGGGTTGAAATGCTACACCTCTAGAAAAGTTCTTTATTCCTTCATTTTGAATCCCATCCAAACAGAAGAATTCTCAGTTCACTGTCGTCCTTTTAGTAATAATGATGGAAATGGGTATGGAGTTGTCCATATAAGATTGTTCTTGGTAATTTACCAGTATGATTTTAAAATAAAATGAACAATATTTTGCCTCAGACCTGAAGCTCATGACTAGCTAGCAAAAGTTGTTTTTTTCTCATGGACAGCACTATGTTTTCCAAGTCAGAACTATGATTCAACTAGTTTGGCTACATTAAGTGGCCATACAGATTATTGTCTGATAAGCAATGAAAGTGTAACACATTGCTTCAAGTACAAAGGTCTTGATCATGTTTTGTTTTCAACCACAGTACTCAGGGAGTCTTTGTATCAAGTATTAATTGATGCTGATGCTGTGCAGTGCCAAGTACATGAAGCATGAAAGCTGTGTGGAGATTCACAGGTGAATAAAGGGTAGGAGTAACAGGTGAGTGAGACAAGCATAGGAATGGCCAGACTGGGAGGCAGAAATTTCACTGTCAGTAGGGTGACTGCTGATAAGCAGGCATTCAGATGTGAAGGTATACACATATAGATGAGGGTCATGAAGAGTTTTGTTGTTACACGAGACAAAAACCAGCCGGACTGAAAATGAGTAGCAATAGAAATATAGACATAGAAAGAGTTCATAAACTTTCTGCTTTGAAGTGTTGCATGACAATCTCACACAGGGAAGGTATGAATCTATTTCTATCTTTCCAGATACCTTTTCTAAAATAACACTCTACTGTAATTGCAATCTGCTCTGAACTAATCTTTACTTGGTACCTACTTAAAACCACTTATTCTTCTTTATGTCAGTGAAGTGTTTTGGCCTGGCAATTGGAAAAACTGTTGTTACTTCATATTTGCAACATTGTCATTTTGCCTTGTGTTTTAAAGAATGTGAGTTACAAATTATGGAGTGTATTCCACAAGGGCAACTACCAGTATGGGTAAAGGTAACAGTTCGTGTCTGTGTTGTAACTTAACTATAGGATTGTTTCATTGGTTGAGTTCTTGTTTTCAGGTGAGTTTTTATTGCCTGTGAGCAGCTCCTGGTGTAGCATGCCCATGCTATACATCATGCTCATTAAAACCTGGGAAGGGAGTCTTGATGCCAGTATGGCCAAACATGTCTTGCAGCAACATGTGGTGGAATTCCTTGTGCAGCACAGGGGTTTCTGAGATGGCTGCTGTTGATGGCTGAGGAGTCCCAGAGCGTCCTGTGTGCAGAAGGGCCCTGTGTAGGCTTGAATTCTTAAAATGTTTTTGCTTTTCCTGACAGAAGTAATAATTTGGGATTTCTGGTGAACCAAGCCTGAGGAAATCTGTTCTCTCATAAGCTTTTTCTAAGATTTTTCTTTGCAACTGAGCATTTAATAACGATGCTTGTGAATTTTCTTCTTTGCTTAGGCCCAGATTAATACTTGTTTTTAGAAATTCTGTAATTGAGTTCCGACCCTTCTAAAGTTGGGCCATGTTTAAGCCTCTGTGTGCCAACCCAAAGCATTCCTTCTCATTCACACATCCCCAGTTGTAGTAAACCCTAGAGGAGGATGTGAGGATGGGGAGATTCCTTGTGCAGGTCGTTAAGCTCTGGGTGGTCTTCTGGCTGTGCTCAAAAGGAAAATCACTACTTGTTGTGCTTGTAGTAATAATTCCAGTGTGTTACTTTCAGAGAAGTTTGAGCAGGAACAGCAGGTCTCAAAACACACTGTAAAAAAAATTTCATTCTTAGATTTATTTACTGGAATTGCCAGACCAGATTCTGGTGTGTATGAGAGTTTGTGATCTGAGTAAATCCCTGTGCCACAGTTGATACCCACAGTGTGGTGTCACTTCGAGTAAACCAGGGCAGTTTAGTTCAGCTGCTCTTAATTTCTCATTGAGAGAGAGAATGCAAATGGGTATTGAATAACTCTCACCCTAAGGAATAAATGATTGTGCAGAATTATACTGCAGCAGAATAGATTTCTGTTGTGCAGCTCACATATTATGCAAGCTTGAAAATGCTTCTCAGAGTGAGTTGCTGTGAGAATTCAGTTCAGAAGTTCAAGATAATAGCGGTGCAGGTTGTATTCTCAGCTTGCAGGTTTGTGGGATTTTGGCTGTTTGGGATCAGGCTTACATAGGAACCTTTCTTCGAGTCGAGATCTTGCTGCAATTCAAATCAGGTAAAGTTGCAGGCAGCACTAATGATCAAACCCAAGTATCGTTTTCTTGTTAAAAAGCATTACAGTTTGTTTTCTGCTTATATTTCTGCTTCAGATACTTTGGCTGCAGTTTTTTTTTCATTTCTGCTCAGCCTGAAGGGAATTTATTTTCTTAGCCTGTGAGCTCGCATATTGCTTAAAATGAACTTAGGAGAAATGATTATGCTGGTGTTCTTTGTTTTTCATTCCTTCCCTCTCTTCTGCCAAGTTGGGGTATTATTATTATTGCTATTATTTTTATTATTATTATTTTACACTGAGATTTCGCACACCTCAGTGTATGCCTGTGCTGTTCATTTGGGGGTTTTTGAGCTCAGTTTACACTGGGAATGAGGACCAGAATAGCAGCAGTCATTCAGAGCAAGATGCAGGCTGACAGGGAAGGTAATTGTCAGATGTATGTGAGAATGTGTTCTGGCAGTTACACTTTTTAACTTCTTCCCCATGACAAAAGCTTCGCTGTGTCTCAAGGTCTTAAATGTTTGTGTTGAGCAAAACAGAGGAACCTGGGGAGGCAGTTCAGATTAATTAGACAAGTTAGAATTGTTTTCTTAGTGCTTAAAGTTGTTGCTTGAGAGATATTTATGTTAGAAATTCCTTCCCTGACAGTTACAAATAAACATTTATTGTAGGTGATGGTAAAGAGAGATGCCCCTGCAAGCTCTGGCATTTCATCTTATACACAGAGCAAAGGCATGGGAGTCCAGTGTGCTGATTGTAATCCCTAGGTCTGAAAAATGTTCCTTTGTTAATACCCTGGAGTTCCTGTCTTCTGGACACAGCTCTCGGGGAATCTCCACGGTGCTGTAGGTGCGTTTGCTGCTTTTCAGAAGCTGGAGTGTGCCCAAATGACACAAGCTGGTGGACAGTGGAGTGAAATGCTGTCTTCTGTCTGTTTTCAAGGCGCATCACTTACAATAACCACTACGGACTTTGGTCTGCTTGAGCATAAGGTTCTGAAAAGCTCTGGCAGGTACCCTGCTTCAGGAGGGGCAGAGAGGATTTATCCCACACCTCGGTGTCAGTGCTTTCTGCCACAGCTCCAGTGTTGAGTTTGGCAGGTTTCAGTTGAAGATACTGTCTTGCCATTTACCAAGAGCAAATTTTGTAGCTCCAGTTTTTTGTGGTGGTAAAGAAATGAACAAAACCAGGGAGATTTCTAACTTGATCAAATAGCTGCTGCTGCTACCATGAGGGTTTCATAGACCAATTCCTTTAAAAGCATCCAGGAGGCAGTTCCAGCCTGGATCCCACAAGGGTCAGCTGCTTGTTCTAAGTGACCGAACTAAACTTTGTTGGAGCTTAGTTTGGAGCTTTGTTTGGTGGTTCTATTAGGACCTGGCCAAGAATTTCAGTTCCTCTTGTCCTGGTGCAGATTTTAGAGAATATGTCTTCAAAACAGAATTACAGGAAGTATGTCCCCACTACAGAGCCCTACTTGTGTGAGACTTCAGCTAATGCTGAGATAGCCTAGTAAGTAGGCAAAGTTTGGGGTTTTTCTTCTTTTTTTTTTATTATTTTATTTATATGAACACTTTTCAACTGGACTGTGAGTCCATCAGAGCAAGTATCAGCACTAGAGAAACCACAGTGCATGCTTTGGTCTGCCTTATTTCAGCTCATGATAGCAAGTTCATCACCAGCAATTAGTAACACACTAGTGACTCTTGAGGTATTTTACTAATTGCTGCCTCTCAGACCTTTTGAAATAGGTTGCCACACCCTTCTGGCGAAGGAACCCAATTCCAATGCATAAAAGAGAAGAGGAAAAAAAGCAACAGGAGAATTTTTCACTCCTTGCCTTACTGAGGGATTCACATTATGTAGCATTACACTCTGTTGTTTATATAGCCTGCTTTGTTTTCATTTGGGGATGTTCAAAGGGGACTTCAGTGTTGTAGTGAGATATGCATGAACAGCTGACTGGGAGTTCAAAAGCATTTGTGTAGATTGAAAGCTGGTTTATTTTCCACGTGCCAAGAATCAGTTTTGTTTTATTTAGATGAAACTAGATTATGGCATTGAAAACCCAATGGTATTAACATTCTTACATAAAGCAAGTTGGGGAGAGATGTTACAGTTCAACTAATTGTTAATTATACAAATACTCTTGCTGCATATTTTCTTAAGACTTTGGGAATGTTTTGTGCTGCAGTAGATTTGGAGAGTTCTTATTTTATTTTGGAGGGGAAAATAGAATAGTAAATGAGTTAGGAATGAAGATACTAAACAAGGCATTTTCTTCACTTGGAAGCATGCTTAAAATTGATTAAATATTTGCTTTCAAGCATTAAATCTCCATCTTTGAGGCATGAACATGCTACCTCTGTCTTTCTCCTTCGGGCTTGTTGTAAGACTCTATTCAGGCCTTTGTGGTGCCTTTCATAATGGGTAATGCTATGGAGGATCAGCATCCCTCTTTTGTTGAAGTCCCGCTTTTGTCCTGTTGTCCCCTTGACATAGCCAGAAAGAAGGGCTAATGGTTGCTGAATAGTAGCTTGTGATGAATTTGAGGATTGAGCTTTTCAAACCCTGAGCCTGCAACTGTCATTGCTGATAATAATCTACTCCTTCTGTGCTGTTTAAAAACCAAAACAAAATAAGAAAAAAAAATCCCTGTTCTGCACATCTGGGAAAAAATGGAATTCTGTTGGGTTTGTTATTGTAAACAAAAAATGTAGATTGTTTTGTAAAAAATATGGGATATTTCCATTTAAGTATTTCAGATTCAACTCTCTTAAATTTCCCTGTTCAGATAGTGATTTATCAAAGATCTGGGATTAAAAACGGAAAGAACTTGGAGATTTTTGTGATTTTTTTTTTTAAACTATTCTTTACTCTGCAAAGGCAAACATGTACAACTGCAAGCCGTTAAAAAGGAGGAAAACAATAGTTACCCTCTCCTTGCATCCCAGGACAGACTACCCGTGTTTGCACTATCATAAAAATACAGATGATTCCCCTGTGAAAATTTTAAGGTCTTCCTAGGGACCTACCTTATCTGTAGCTCTTTAATTCCAGATAATCGATTTCCCTTTCTGAGATGATTTTAGGTTTACTGGGTGTAGCACTTGAAGCAAATTGCTGCAAGAGTGGAAAGTGGTTAGGAGGCACTACCCTTTGGAAAAGGGGAATTGTTGGATTGGAGTAGCCATTAATGAGAGCATCTGTGAAGGCACAAAAGCAAACCCTAAACCCAAACCCAGTGCAAACATCTTGAGGAATAGCTGTAGAGTTTCTCTTTATTGAGCAGGGCCCTGGGAAATTCCTTTTGGGAAGAAAAGTGTTAAGACTTGTTATCCTATTCTTGTGAGGGCAGTGTTTCATAAAGAACTGCAGAAGTCACATGTAATCTGCTTTGATTACCTGTTAAAAACACATACCTTGTTTGGCAGATTTTTTGCACTCATATAACTTGTGATGGTGTGATAGGATGTGTTTTATTTACAGTAATGAACCCTCATTCTTAATTTCTCTTCTGCTGTCAAATTCTATATGCTGCTCTATCCCAAACATTGATTCCCACAGGCTTCAGCTTTGCTGTGCAGTGGTATCACATTCCTAGCTGTATGACAGAGAAGAGGCACGGACAGATGTCTACAGTGATCATACATTTACTGCAGGTTTTGCATCCAGCAGGCAAATCTTGTCCGCAGAGGACACTGAAGTCCCCTCCTTTGGAGCAGGCGAGTGGGGAAAGCCTGCCCTGGGGTGTCAGTGTGAACTTTATTTTCAAAGACCCTGCAGAACTAAATGAAGTGTTTTCAGTCCCCCCACTTCCACATTGGTAGGACAAGTTTTTGCTTGCCTGCTGGACCCTGAGCCGTGTCGTTCCTCAGAAATGTTTTGCTGCTAAGACGTAAACACTGAAATAAATTCTTCGTGCGTTGAGCAGCTCTCGGTGTTTTCCTCCGGTGGGGTTGGAAGCATAGCTTCCAGCTGTTGTTGGAAAGCGTTGCCACAGGATGGGGCTGTTGCACTGCCCAAACGTGATCTGTCACCTCCGGGAGCCGCGGCCAAGCGCTGTGTTCAGTGCTAACCTGAAACTACACTCCCGGCCCTCTTCTTTATTATTCCCCACTCCGTGCACTTGGCCTCGAGTTTATCCACTTCCAAGAGGTAGGAAATTTGGAGTAAGGTGTTGTTGGCTTGCTAAGAGTAGATCAACTTTGTTTCTTTTAGAGGCAGCTTTGTACCATATGACAAGCCCAGGTAGTGAGGTAATAATTCACATAAAGGGGATTTGGTTCACGTATCACCGAATATGTTAAATATTAAATTTGGGGGGGTTATGCCTTTATTAAATCCATATTTGTGTTTTAGAAATGTGCCAAGAAGTGTTCTAATGAAGCAGCATCTGGGGGTTAATAAATGATATCATGAATCCATTCTGATTGCCAAGAAAGATTTTAATAAAGGAAGCCATGCCCAGGGTTGACTGTTTCATCCATGAGGAATAATTTGTTTTGTTTCCATATTTCTTTTACTGGTTGGTTAAAACAAGTTTGCATTTTAGCATCAAGTCATTTTTGGTTGTTCTGCTTGTTTCTGTATCATTTGCACAAAGAGCTGGCCCTCGGTCTGCTGATTTTAGGAGATGTTATTTTGATTGCATAGAGACCTTGCATCTTTTACTGCTTTTCACATTTATCTCATATTCCTCTGTTCTTTCTTCTCTTCCCCTCAAATATTCAGGGTGAAGTGAAGTCTGAAGAGGGGCCAGAATGGAATATATTGCGTGATGACTTCATGATGGGAGCATCAATGAAGGACTGGGACAAGGAAAGCGATGGAGAGGGCAACGGTGAAGAAGGAGGTGGTCTGAAACAAGAAGATGACAGTGACTGAATGAAACTGAAAACCATTCAAGATCATATTTTATCTTCTTAAGTTTGGATAAAAAGTCAGCATTCTATGAATGTACAACACTTGGAGGATACCTCTTTTAAAAGAAAAAAAAAAAAAGGACTTACACAACCTTGGAGTGTTTTCTCCTCCATGTCAAACTTTTATTTAATATAGCTCCATTTGCTATACTGAAATCCTGAAATATTTTCCAAAACAAGTATAATTTTCAACATATTTCCAAAACATTTTGTACAGTCAAAATAGTGGCACTTGCCCAATGAAAGATGGATTTTGCCAAGGTCATTAAAAGTTTATACATTAGTCATGGCAATTGATGTATTAGTGTGCCTGCATTTCCAAATCACTGCTGCACTTTGAAAAGTTGTTGCAATTTGCAATAGAAATGGCTTACAATAAACACAGAAATGCCATCACCTTGTAAAGTTATCAGACTCCTATAGAGTCTTTACTACTTTGGCCAGAAAAGGTTCTGTAGATAATAAAGGAAAGTAACCATTAATGTGATAGTTCTGGTCTTAGAGCATTAATTTGACTGGAGACAACTGAAAACAGAATTGTAAAGAGAGAGACTTGACCCTACTGATAGGTTTTAGTGTTTATATATGTATGTATATATGTTTTTTTCATTGCAAGTCTGAGATTATATAAGCTAGGAGTCTGGTAGGAGAGGAAAGGACAGTCATTGGTTTCACTGGGGAGGGAGAGCTTTCCTAGCAATACCACAGAAAATTGTGTTCCCTGTTGCTTCATTGGCAGTTGTGGTGTTCTGGCCTTTTTCAGTGAGGAGCCGGAGCTCCAAGATTCATCCTGTGGGTTTAGTCAGCTCTAATGCTAAGTCAGATTTAATTCCTCCGGTCTGCAAAGGGTCAAACCAGAGCCCTTCCTCTTAGGTGTGGGCCATAACAGTAACAAATTTGGAAGCCATCTGTCAGGATAACATGATTGCCTTTGTTTAAGCTACAGCAATTTCTCCTCAGTAGTTGTTGGCTGGAGAGGTGCAGAAGCTAGCACACGTAATAAGAATATATTTTATGTAAGCGTGTGCATACAGAAGGAATTGTGTGGTGTAAGGGTGTTCTGAACGAGAAGCTGGGGTTGAATTCTGCTGCCTTTGCTGTTCCAGACTTACTGACTGATACTGTGTCATTTGTTTAACTTTGCTATCACATTTCCCCATTTGCTATGTGAAAAAAAAGCTGTGGGGCCTATTAATTGATAGTTAAAATACATGGTACTGTTCTGTCCTTTTCTACAGATGCTTTTCAGACAAACCTTTCTTTGTACCTGCTTATAGGCAAGATATGATTAGGAGCAATTTTGAAATTTTCAGTCTTCAGCATTGAAACGTGCAGTAGGATTTAGATTTTCGTAACAAAGGCATTGTTTGAACTTTGTGTGTACTGGAGGATAAAAAATAGGGGTACAAAATGGCAGAGAAATCCATCCCAATAACTGGCAATCATTGTCTTATCCCTAGCCTATTCATATGGTATATATTGTAGCGCAATTCTTTCAGGAGAACTCAAAGCTAACGGGAGAAATGTTTAGATTTTCAAGCTGTTTTGAGTGTTAAACATATTAGAAATCTGAGGAGACATTAGTTTGTGGCTTGATATTTATTATCACAAATGAAGGCACACACCCAAAATACCAAGTGGCAAAACCACAGAATTTTGACATATGGTTATCCCAGCTTCTGAAGGCTCAACATCTGTACAGCTGTGCAGTGAGTGTCACCATGTCATTAGTGCAGTGTAAAAATGTGCTGCGATGGGGTTTGAGACCATGAAGCAGCACAACATTCTAACCTGACACTGCTTTCTCTCTACAGAGTTCTGCTGCTTTCTGTGGAAAAATTACATCAACACCTTTAAATCTACAGTTGTTCCCTAGTTTCATATCAACAGTTTCTTTCCATAATCAAACTTCTGGAAAATAATCTTAAGTTTTCCTTAGGAACTGCGACATCCTGAGGTGATTATTAAAAATTTCAGAATGCTTTCCAAATACTTTTGGAATACTTGGGTGTTTATTTGTGCATTTTTGGAGTAATGTTTTGATTAAAGCCTTGAAGTGTCTCTTGTGTGTTTTAAGAAAAATGTAGAACCTATCAATATTGCTAAAGGTATTTTGAGCTTCTATTTCATTTAGAGTGCATAGTCTAAATGTGGAGAGCATTTCTTGCCTTTTAAGAAGCATAATACTTAGATTTTTATGTATATTGAGTAGTTATTGAAATTTTATACTGTGCCTTGTCTTTGCCTTGTCCTTTTTTTGTGCCATATGACTAGAAGCTCTGAGAATTGCTAAAATTGCTAACTACATATTTTGATTTTAGGCTGCTTTATTTCACAAGTTTTGTTTTTGTTGACTAGCAGTTCAAAAGATCCAGGCACCTTCCAGTCTCTTCTCTGGGCTGCCCTACCCCCTTTTTCAGTAATGTTCTTCCTCTTCAACAGCTACCAAGAACAATCTTCAGCAGCTTTTCCCAGCAGTCAGAGTGCTCGCTCTGTTATTCCTGCTCCCATGAATATCTCTGCTCAAGCAAAGCTGTGCTGCTGCCCTTCATTCCAGAGAGCATGAATCATCTCAACTTTGTATATTTCTGTACCTATCTATATAAAGCCAATAAGGATGGGGTGGTTCCAGTTTTGTTAGGCTTCAAGCCAATTCCAGAGTATGTAAAGTTTAATATTCTATGGATTGCACGCAAAGCAAGGGTTTTGTTTAATAAGAGAAGGCACAGGGTCAGCTCTTCCCCATGTCTCTTGTCCCCTGGTCTAATTTCTCTTCACATTAATTGTGCTAACTTTTTTTCAGCAAGGAAAGCATGAGTTGGCCTATGGAAAAAAATAACTGTCTTGTCCCTGCTTTTCTTCAGCCTCCTGTTAGGGAAACAATTTGGGAGTGGTGATGGAATATCCTTGTTGTGCCTGTTGCCACTGTACCACAGCATCTTCTCTGCTAAGACCTGGAGGGAAGAGCTCCTACTTGTGCAGCTGTGAAGCAGTTTCTCCTGGGTTTCACAAGATGAGCAGAACAAAAGAGCTGGAAGCTGCTTCCTGGTGAAGATAGGTCTTTTTGTCTGATTTGTTTTAAAGAGAGAAATTAATTGTTTGGAGGCCATAAAAGTTTCTTGCCTATCTGATGCTTCCAGAAGAAGGTGGTCTGTAGGGCTGCATCTGTTTGGAGCTGGCTCAGTAGCGATCTCCGGGGAGGAAGGCAGAAGTCATCTGGCACAAAACACTCTGCACAACTGAAAATGACAAACTTCTCATTCTTATGAAATGAGTCCTGGCACAGTTAATATACACACAGAGCAGTCATCAGTGTTGTTCACTTCCAATCCCTGCAAATTGCTCAATGATTTCAAGACTTGCTGAGGTAAGGAGTGAGAGGGCCAGGAGAAGGTTTGAGGTAGTGGAGACTCAGGATCATGTTACACAGATTGGGTCCTTGTGCTAAATAAGATGTTAAACTCGGGAGTCTAAGACCTCAGACACTGGAGACTGAGCAAGTTCTTGATTAACAGATGGTGGAAGACTGTACATTTCATTTACTGCTGTTCTAAAGCAGTGGCTTCTAACCTCTTGCAGCATGTAAACTAATGTTTCACCTCTGTAAGTGTTCCAGCATATGAGGGCTTTTTCTTTATTACTCTTCAGACTTTTAGCAATGGCTGATACTTCTTAGATAAAGAATTGTTTTGAAATGCATCTTTTCAATTGCTTTTCTGTCTTCAGGACCACGTTACAAATGAAACTCCAGTCAAACTGAATACCTTCAACACGAAAGTTCCTTCTGTTTGTGTAATGCTCCATCCCTTGAAAAGACCAATTTTTGTTTAAATCCATGTGTTTAACCTGTTGGATACAAAATTGTTAAATGAATTAGGGCACTTTGATCAATATGAACCCATAAGCACAAGCAGTTTCCAAGAGGCACTTTGGAAGGTTTTTTTAGGAATACTCATAAAAAGCATTATTTCTTCACAGTGGCACAGTTGGTTCAATAGCCTATTCTCTCATACCAGTGCATGAACTTTTGGAGCATCATTTTACAACATTTTCTTAGTGTTTTCTTCACTATGTTTTCAGTAAATGTGGTGGTGTTAATTGTGAACTGATAACCAGGATCAGACTTGCATTAAGGTTTTCATACCACTAGGATTTCTTACATAGTATTCTCAGAAGTAGCTGAATAATTAATAGAAAGTGTTCACTTGCAAGATAAACCGGTTACACTTCTTATCAGAAACTTCATGCTGTAATTACGAAAAGGTTAAATATAAAACCTGCTGATGTTATGTTAATGGTTCTGTAAGTCATATACTGTAGGCGTGTGTGATCATAAGTAGAAAGTAACATGGTTGTTTGCCGTAGTTCTAAAATCTAATGTACTTAAAGACTCCACCAGCCATTTATGAGGCCTTTATAAAGTGCATTATGAATATTATCGTGATTGTGACTTAAGGCCCGTGGCTGTTTAGTCACCCTCTTGTTTTGAACTTTGCTTTTCTATCCTGATAAAGGACATTCTCAGTTCAGAACAGAAAAGCTTAAAAGTGCTTCTTCATGCAAGCAGCAAGATAGTAAAAAGCTTTCCTGATTATGTGGATTTTGCATTGACTTTCATGTTGAGTACAGTTTATCTCAAGAGGATTTTCTTTGGTTTTTAAGTGATCCATAAATTGCAAGTTTTGTGGGCAGTGAAGCAGCCTTTTTCTTAGGATACCCTATGTCCAGGGACAAGAACTGGCCTGTGTCCATTTCAGGAAGGGTGCCTGAGGTCAGGCACTGAATGAAAACTGTCACTGGAGAGCTGAGTCGCTGAGCTGTTGGTAATTGAGCCTTTGACATACCTGCCCATAGCACCTTCCCAGTCACACGTCACGGGGCTGCTTGGAGGAGAAGGGCAATCAAACACACGTTGCCAGTCTTTCCACCACGGGGTACTCTGCATCCTCACTTATAACCCCAATGAGCTTCAGAAGAGGTTCACATTGCACAGTAGTGTAATATTGCTGCAGTAGTGGAGTTTTGAACGAAAGGTAACAACAGTGTGGTTTTGTATATGGGGGTTTTTTAGTGGAGTGAAATATTTGACACTACCTGCTGAAATGTGATACATCCTTATGAAAGAAATACTTATTAATTAAGAAAAGACTTCATAAAATTCTGAAGTGTCTCTTCATGATTAACAGAAAAAGACTGAAGATTTTTCAGAACCTTCAGACAAGATCCTCAATTTAAGGATGCATTAGTCAGCCAAAACAATGTATTAGACCCAAGTATAAATATACTTCCAGTGTGAACATTGCTAAAACTGGGAGGATGACATATTGATATTCTTTCTTGTAGATTGTGTTAGAAAGGGATTGGTCAGGCCTTGCAAGATGCTGGACATCTTTCTGATGTTGTAGCACTGCAACCAGCAGGTCAGACCAGGATTGCCAGTGCCACTGCTGTTCTCTCCATCTGCTACGTTTTGCCTTTTTAAATTTTTTTTTTAACTGCTGGAGTGTTCTTTCATTTTAAATTTTGGTGTCATTGCCTAGAATGAAAGAAGTGGAACACGTTTTATGTGAAGAAAATGGTTCAAGTAAGAAGGGAAATGTGTTACTTTCTATGTCAATATTTTGTCTCCCAGACACAGGCTGTTGTCTTCGATTCTCATTCACCTCAGTTCCTGCTGAAGCATATTTCTGGACTATCTGTCCCATGATGAATTAATTGTTTTTAATTTCATAGGACTGCAGTGATGAGCTTGTGGACTCCTATGTGAGACACTACTCATCTGATGCACATTTGCAGCCAATTTGTAGGCATTTTTATACTCTGATTTAATTGTTGACAAGGTGGGTATTCACATGACACTGGAATTTGTGAGAGGAGGCATTTCAGCTATCAGTCTGTATCCATGATGATACAGTACCCATGACCGGTTTAGAGACTAGTCCATAGACCCCAGCTAAAACCAGGGGAGAAGGTTACTTTAATTGCAATCCCATCTAAAAGATCATTGATTTAGGAGAAGCAAATATTGAATATCTTTGCCACTCTGCAGAGGTGGCCTGTTCAAGATCCAGCTCTAAAATAATCTGGATATGGATCAAAATTACTAATACAGAAATAGATCTTTCTGTTCTCATTCTAGATGGAGTCACCAAGCTCAAACGATCATCTGTCTAGGAGGAAGTCGTCTAATCAGCCATTCAGGAATACTGCATTCATTGATTTCAGTATCCAGGCATAGAAAATGGGTTTAAAAATGTGTAAGGCTGAGAGGCAAAGACCTGTGCACTTACCTGGTGAGTGCAGCACAAAAGCCTAGTACTGCAGGAGGTCTGGTTTGGTTGTAGGTTTAGTTTTGTTTCATGAGGTAACACGAAACAATGCATTGCTTTCTGTAAGCTTTCTAGGATGTTCTTGATCACGTCTTGCTTAAAAACCATTAAGAAAAAAACATTTCTGAAATTGTGTTAGCTTATTAGAGCTTTTCATCTGTGCAGACTGCATAGGCAGCTTGTGAAGGAGTCAGGATGCCAGACCCAGAGCTATTTGTTTTTTGTAGCTGCAGAATATGATTTAAATATGGCATTACTGGCTGGCCCATTTTTGAAGTTGCTGCCAATTAATCTTGCTATACACGTAATTTTCTTAAACCTTAACAGCGCAATCTGGGTGCACATTCTGACTTGAGTTACATGGTTTTAATTTGTTGAATAAACTCCAGTGGATGCTCTGTTAGGAATCCAATATTTACAGATATCATTTGTGCGTTACTTAACGAGGTATAACCCAAATCATCACCATGCAGTTCAGAAATAGAAGGCAACAGCTGCAATACTGAGAAGGAGATGCAGGTCACGAGTTCAAACCTTGAGATTAAAGGGATGACTTTTACCCTACTGTCTTTACTTTGTCATGCTTGCTATAAGTAGATGTCAAGGCCCTCTGGTTTATAAACCACTGAGCTTATATTTCTCTGTCTTATTTTAATTATTTTTATTTTTAGTTAGTGAATCTGATCATTTTCCTCTGCTGATATTTAAGTCTTACTGACTTAAGTGGAAACAGGATTTCCTGTGGTGATTAAAACCACAGGTGCTAGGATTAAGGAAGGCCTCTTTTTCAGTGGCATATAGACTAAAACTGGAATGATACATAGAAGATTAGTGTGGCATCCTCAAGGTTGACAAGCAGATTTGGGAAAGCACATGAGGGGATCAAACTCCTGGAGGTGTAACCATGGGGAAACTTTTCTGGCAAAGTTTTTATGAAGACTTGAATCTTAACTGATTCAAAGCTGGAAATCAGCTGTTGGAAGCAGAAACCTCTTTGGATGCAGCACTGATGTGTGCAGCCTTTATGGAAAATGTGTATGTTTTTAGGATATGGGGTTTTGGCTGTTGATGATTCCCTAGACCCCTAATGTCTGGCTGTACTCTGTGGAGACAGGGTGCAACTTTACTGGAGAGAAGCTGTTTTAGGAGTTGTAAAATCCCAGCCATGTGAAGAATGACATACCACTGAAATACAGACTAATGGTGTTGCTCCTTTCTGTTCCCTTTTTCCTTTTATCCATAAGATTTTTTCCCCCTTTGCTTCAGATTTTAGTCATTCTGGCGTGAGGTGTCCTGTCTACAGTTCCAGTAGTTGTTGTTGTTTTGGGGTATTTTTGGTGGTCTTTGGTAACAGATTTTTTGGGGTTAACTGCATTCTAGATGTCTTTTTTTAAGGTGCAGTTTTAAACACAGACTATACACTGCTGTGTGGACATTACAGCTTTGTCTTCTTACTTGAAGGTGAGAGATGATGCCATTCCATAAGTTCTCAGGGATGACACCTGAATGGCTTTTTGGATCAGATCCTGTTGACTACCCTTGTGACTGTTTCCACTGAAATGATTAAATCTATTTGTAGGAATGAGAACTTTCTTTATGTATTTAGGTATGTATGTATGAATATCTATATTTGTAAGTACACAAAAATGTGTGTGTATCTATAAATATGTATAAAAATAAAAGTTCTTATTCCTGTTATATATTTTATATTTGTTCCATATATATTTAAAAGAAGTTCTGGTTCACACAAATCAATTATCTCTTTTTATATATATATATATTGGAAACATACCTTGGATTTGCAAGTTGACAAGTAGTTAGTTACATATGTATATGGGTAGCAGTCTTGCGTGTCAAACAGCATGTTCTATAAAATAGCCTTTATCTGCTGGAACATGAGTGCTGCAGGAATGGGCTGTGGTTGTGTGAAATGCAATCCTGGGGCTGCTTGTATTAGTAAGGTCAGCAGGGTTTGCTCTCAAATTCATCCAGGCGTTACAGCGCACACTAATGAAATGTGCAGCACAGAGGTATGGACTTCACTAAGGATAATAAACAGTAAAATCTAAGGTTTTATTATAGTATATATTACAATTTTCCATTATTTGTCATCTCCTCTTTGCCTCACCTTTATTAGGTGCCACCTTGGCTCTCCGAGTTGAACCTTTATACGTCTATTTTTATAAAAAGGAGAATTCAGAACTTTTTTTTTTTCCCTAGCACCCTGCATCAGAATGGCTGAGATTCTACACGACCACAGTTAGGGCTGCAAATTTCTCTGTGTGCCACAAAGAATTAATTGTGCAATCATCCTACACTCGTCATCAGTGTGAGAATTTACAAAAGTCACCTCTTAACTTTTAAAAGTTATTCCTCTTCCAACAATGTTCTTTAGTTTATGAAATATGACCAGCCACCTTACTTAATGACCTGGTCGTCAGCAGTTTTAGAAAGATTATTGCCTTTGTATTTTGCACAGTGCATTTGCGTATAACCAAAACAATCTAAAAAGAAACCACAAATTGTAAAATCCTGACCACATAATTTTTAACTTAATAGGAAACATGAAACCTTTACATTTAGTGAAGTAACTTTCCAGGTGTCTCTGTTTTTCTAATAAACAGTTAGTGTTTATTAAAAAAAAAATTAATATGTAAAAAAGACAGTATTGTATTGAATTAAAAGCCCCAAAACAGATAAGTTCTGTTCTTTTCCCATATGCATGCTAAGGGCCCATTCCCACTTTTTAACTTACAAAGCTTCTACTGACAGCAGCCCCACAGGACAAGGCCATTTCACAGAGGCACAGGGAAGAGATAAATGTAAGCTGAGTTAACCTTCAGTGCCTGATAGTCCCAGCAGCTTTTGAAACTAACAGGTAGTCATTGATAAAAGCTATTGTGGAATGAATAAAAACTAAAAAGCTTTGCAAGATAAAATACAAAACCGTAATTGGGATAATAGTCATGAAAATTCACAGTAGAATGTAGAAGCAGAATTACCTGTGTAAAGGGTCACGTTACAGTTGAATTCTGCGATATAAAACTTTATCCAGCTTTGTTGAGTGCCTGCAGTTTGGTTCTGCCATTTCTGACAATTTTTGATTGCCTCTTCTGTGTCTTCCTCACTTTAGCAAGGTAAAAGTGACACCTGTTCTGCAGGACTTTGGTGGCAAAAAAAAGCCTCCATAAATGTGCAAGGGGCAGATTTTAGAACTAAGACCAGATCTATCATGATGTATATGTTCCAGGTATTTTCCATTTAGGTTACATAATGGAAAGTCAATGTTTATGCATGTGGATGTGTATGTGAATGATTTGGCTAGCAGGTAGATGTCCCTTCCTGGAGCAAACCGGAGCAGCTCAGGCATGTGTGGTGGGCTTCTGCAGCTGTTGGGGATTTAGCCCAAGTGGCCAGGGCTTTTGGAATGGAGTGTACATGCCTGGGAAGTTCTGCAAGGCAAAAAAATCACCATGGTGACATCGGGAAGTTTTAGGGAATCCAGTTTCGTTGCAGTCATAAGGCAAAACGGAGACATGCACCTGGATAAGCCTGACAACACCCTATGTCACACTAAAAGGGTCAGAAGAGAAGCCAAGGGTTTTTTCTCAGATGAGAACAAACCCAAGATTTATCTTAATTTTTTTTTCTAGATGGTCTAAAAGGCACTGAGGAATCATTGCCAAATCAGAAGGAATCTCAGCAACTTTCAAAATCTGGTCAGACTGGTTTGCTGTCAGCCTGGCTGGATCTCTGGTGGCTTACACAGAGGGCTTCTCTGGAGCTTGGACCTCCAGCAGCTCCATGGGCAGTGTGGCCAGCTGGGCACTGAACACGGGGGTTGATGGCCTCCAGCAGGGCAAACCTAAGGCTTCAGGGTTTGTCAGACACTGCAAAATTTGGGTTGGATGGGTTTTTGTTTTTTTCCCCCACCAATAATAAACTTTCAGGGATCAAAATGCTTTGTAATCTGGCAGGTTGTGTCTGCAGAGGGATCCTGAGAGATGGAGGTAAGTTCCCTGCCTGAGGAGGGTGTCCAGCACTGTCCCAATCACTGCTCTGAAGCCCTCGAGGTGAGTGGCACGCAGAGCCAAGCATTACAGTGCTGTAGCTGCTGTATAAGGAATTCCTTCATGGTTTCAGCTGTAGCTTTTGGAGGAAATAATTTAATAACCCTTTTCTTTAGAAGTATTTGCGATTGAGGTACCTCGTGTAACAGAGCTGATTCCTCAGCTGGCTAGCAGTGGAGCTGTGAGATGTAACAGCTCAAGGAACTGTCCCCTTGGTTTTGTACAGGTGTGCTGCAGAAGTGAAACCAGCTGAGTCTACATGTTGAGCTTGCTTGTTTATTTGAGTAATTTTGGAAACGTTGCCATTCCTGACACTGCAGCTGTGTTTTTGAGGTCAGTAGGAGCAGGACATTGACATATGCAGCAGTAAAAGAGTGATGTTGTGGCAGTGAGGTTTAATCTGGCCTTGCAGGAGAATTCATGGATTTAAGTGGATTTAACTCTTGCATCATGAGGATGCAATCATGGTTGCGTGGAGGGCTGTACGTACCCACACGCTGGTAAAGAATGAAGTTTACTTTTAGAGTCTGTGTGTACACATACCTGTCAAAAATACATTTTCGTAGCTCCTCCATCTCTCAGAGAACGTCATCGTTGCTGGTACCCACAGCAGTCCGAGGTTAGCTGGTCGTGTTGGCACAAGATTCCCCCGCAGCAGAGCCGGGCCAAGGCAAACAGCGTGTGGCAGCTCCATGCTGCTGGGTGCTTCCAGCACCCCAGCACACAGCCACAGCTGCTCAGAGGAAGCACTTTTCCTCGCTGGGAAGGGAAAACTCGCATTTAATTTGGGGACTGGTGTTCTCCAGCTTTGGAAAACATTTGAAAATTTTGCAGAAAGAAGATGGTTCCTGAGGTGCGGTCAGCTGGAGGAAGCCTTAGTAGTGTTTGGCTGGTTTGTGTCTAACATGATTCTCAGTGTGCTTCCAGGTCCCAGTCATGCTACCTTTCTCTTGTGTTTACCCCTAATACCACTGGCAGTGGCTGAGCTGTTCTTGGGAACATCTATGGCCTGTCGAGAACCTCTTCTACATTTTTCTTCATCTCTGAAAATAGAGGGTTTTTTCCAAAAAAGCCTTGCCCCACTTAAGATAATGTTATTGGAAAGTTTTGGCAAGTAAAACCTATGATAACTTAATTCAGAAGGGATTGTAGAGCTAAAATGGGTGAGAGTAAAGAAAAAGCCTACTTGATCACTTTTTAAAGTTGACGTACAGTGGTGCGATAAATGAACTGTAAAGGAAAAGCTTTATGGCATTAAGTTGAGGGATGCCTAGTAAACTGTGGAGTGATTTCCCTGGGGCAGATTGGGTATGGATGGAGCCTGTGATGTTTGTTGTGGCCAAAAGAGGCAGCGGAAAAATTGAATTACAGGCATAGCCAAAGCATTTGGGGCTTGAGCGTTTCTGTCAAGTGCAGATGAGGATGTATTTGCACGCTTCTGACAGGAGAGGAGACCTCGGCGAAGGAGCAAATCCTCCTCATTTGTTGTCTCTCCCTCCTTGGCCGGTAGTACCGATTACCAAGGTATCCGCGGAACAGCGAGAATTGCCCGAAACACACTTGGAAGTGAAACTGAGGGGCAGTGCCGAGGAGCGTTCTGTGACAGAGCAGGGGGTAGAGCTGCCCCGCAACCTTGAACAGGAACGCGTCTGAGCGGTGTCCAAGAGGCGTGTTGTTCTTCCTCTAACGCCGGAGTGCTATTTGGCCCAATTACTTTAATAATAGGTGCGAGAAGCAGTAAAGCCTTTATTTTAAAAAGAAGTAAACTAAAAGCTTGGCAGGACTTGCTTTTTCTTCTCGGCTCCGGAGGCTTCTCTGCCTGCCCTCTCCTTGCCCCGGGGTGAGGCACCTCGGCAGCGGCCGGGCTGCGGCGAGTCCCTCGCCGGTGGCGCGGAGGGGAATAAATAGCCGGGCGGCGGCGCGGAGCCCTCCGCTCCCGCAGCCCCTCCACGTCACTTCGCAGCGAGCCGAGCACGTGGGGCGGGGAGATCGTATAAATCTCCCTCTCCCTGCGCGGCCGTGATGTTATCTGCTGGCACCCGTCCCCTCCGCGCAGGAGAGCCGAGGGGCCGGGGGCGGCAGGCGGGGGGCGCCGGGCGGAGCGCTAGAGCCGCCGGGGACGGGGCCAGCCCCAGCCCCGCGGGGGAGGCCGGCGGGGGGGGAGAGCGGCGCTGCGCTGCGGCCAGCCCCGGGCGGCCGGCTCCGCGCCTGCGACCCGCGGGAGGCTGCCGGGGCGCGGCGGCGCTGCCTCGCTGACTGCGGCGCGGGGTTGGCGTTTCGGAAGGAGGAAGAGGAGGGAGCAGGGAAGAGCTGTGCGGCGCGCAGCGGCCCAGGCGGGGGTGGGTCGGTGCATGCGGCGCGGGGCGCACGCAGCAGCCTGCGGGACGCGGCCGGACGCGGGATTGCCGCTCGCCGCGGGCGCCGGGCGCCGCCGCGGGGCCGAGGCCGCCGCCTGCCGCTGCCGCTGCGCCCGGGCCGGGTCTCGGCGCCGCCGGGCGCACACGTGCGCGGCTCTCGGTGCCCGCGCCGCCGCCGCGGGGGCTGAGCGCCGCCGGGCGCGGGGCGGTGCCGCTGCCGCTGCCCGCCGGGAGCCGTCGGGCGCCGCGGGCGCACGGCGGGGCTCAGCGCCGCGCCGGCACCCTCTCTCTGCCGGCTGCGGCAGCGCCCTGTGATACCCATCACTGCGCCTTCTCGCCCTCCTTTTTTTTTTGGCTTTTTTTTCCTTCCCCCTTTCCTCCCTCCCCCCTTCAGATTTTTGTTTTACAGCGCGCTGAGAGCAGCCTCTCTGCCGTTTACTTGATTTGCAGGTTTGTTGTATCTATTTGGGGGCTTTTTTCCTCCTCCTTTTTTGCTGTTCGGCTCACTCCACCCTCGAATTTTATCAAGTTGTAGCAACTTGCTTTTTCTTTTTTTTCCTTTTTTCTTTTTTTTTTTTTTTTAATTATTATTTTTATTACTGGTGGTTTTTTCCCCGGGCGCCTCCCGTGCTTTTTCCGATTGCGAGCCGCCCTCTCAGCCCGGTTTTTAAGAGCATTTTATCTGCAGATCTCCCCTTTGTTTGCACAGATTCCCTTTTTATTTTTTGAAATTTTTTTTTCTTGTCGTTCGTTGCTAAAGTCACTTTTTTTTTTTTTTTTTTTTTGTGGTGGGGGGGCGCTGTATTTAAACACTTAAAATGCACTGCTATCTCCTGAGCGTGCTCCTCACCGTGGATCTGGCCACCGTGGCTCTAAGCCTGTCTACCTGCAGCACCCTCGACATGGATCAGTTCATGCGCAAGAGGATCGAGGCAATCCGGGGGCAGATCTTGAGCAAACTGAAGCTCACCAGCCCCCCGGACGAGTACCCCGAGCCCGAGGAGGTGCCCCCGGAGGTCATCTCCATCTACAACAGCACCAGGGACCTGCTGCAGGAAAAAGCCAACCACAGAGCCGCCACTTGTGAGAGGGAGAGGAGCGACGAGGAGTATTACGCCAAAGAAGTTTACAAAATAGACATGCAGCCGTTTTACCCCGAAAGTAAGTCGTCTGTGTTTGTGCATGTGTGCGTAATTTCGCCCCCGAGGCTTAGCGGTGCTCAGCGCCTTTAAATAGCACCCCCCAAGCCTCCTTTGCTCGGCTCGTTTGTCATCCTCAGCATCGCTTAGGTGGAGGCTTCTAGGGTTTAATTTAGGTGACAGGGCACACATATGATTGAGTAGGTGTTTTTTTGGGGGGTCACCTGTTGCCCCAGGGTCGCGAGATGTCCAGACCCCTTTAAAGTCACCCAGGAATGCCTCGGGGTGCCTCTGCTGCCACCACCACGTACCTGAGCAGAGCTCCCCCCTCCCGGGATCCCGCTCCCTCCCCAGCGCCGGGTTTAGCTCCCCGGCAGCCCCGTGTACAGCCTTCAGAAAGAGCCAATATCTTTCCACTGCTCTTGTTTCCCTTGGAGTGTCTGGAACGGGCAGGTTTCCATCTCTCCATAACTGAAAAGAAAAGGAGGTCTTTAAAAGACAAAAAAAAAAAAAAAAAAAAAAAAAAAAAAAAAAAAAAAAAAGTCGCCAGCTCGTCTTGTCTGTGTCCCTCTAGAACGCTGTCCCGCAGACTGCTGATCACATTGGTGCTCAGAGGGGACAGAGGCGTCCTCCCTCCTCTTCCCACTTTAACTAGCCTCCCCATTCGGTTCGTGGGCACTTTTCATTTCAGGTACAGAAAAACTTTTCCCTTCTGGGTAGCCTCGGTTCTTGGAACCTGTCTCAGCCCGTCTGTATTTTGTTGTTTTTAACGACCTTCTGGTGATCCATGCCACGTTTTGAAAAAAAAAAGAAAAAAAAAGGTATAAATGCTCTGTGCTGACCAAATCCACTTAGAGTGATTAATAATCATAACGACGTGCCTTTTTGTTTTGGTAGTGAAGCTTAAGTGCATAGGAAAAAAAAAAAAAAAGAAAGAAAAAGCACCGCACTGCCTTAAAAGAATCTAGATCATCATCATACTGAGGAAAGTGAAATACCAGAGGCAGAAAATAACTTCACCGTTAACATAACTAAACCCTAGTCCCTAGTCATTTCATTTAGCTCTCTTCCCTCCCCCACCACTTGATGCCCTATATACTTGCTGTCTGTTTCTCAAAAGCACATAGCTCTTGCTTAAATAGATAATTCAGCCATCTTGGTAACTTTATCCTAGAGTTTCTAATTGCATTTTCCCCTTATTTATTTTTAGTTTAGCAAGTTGTAGCTTTGGGGCTTGCTCCGTCTTGCATGGGATAGTCCTAGGATGCCAGCCAAGGTATCTGAGCCCCACGCTCCATGCAGCTGCCTCCCTTTCTTTCTTTAGTCTTAAATGACTACATCAGGTACAGGACATCCTGGCAGTCAGAGCCATTTTATTATTGTAATTATGGTACCATCCTTAAAAGCCATGATAAATACACTCCGCCCTTATTACCCTTGGGGAAGAAATACTTCCTTTTTTTAAAAAAAAAAACCTGCATATTTGGAGCCAAGTGGGTATGAGCAGAGTGGTTCAGTATAATTCATAGCCTTAGCAAGAACACAGAAGTCGTGCTTGTTTTCCACATTGATATACGGTGTTATTTTGCTGGTGGTTTTGGTAGAAGTCAGCACTTCCTTTTTGAGACCTATTAGGTGACACCCAGGGCAGAGGAGCACCTATGGGCAAAGGTTGGGAAGACCTAGAGCAGTGCCTTGACTTGGGGAGTTGACCCTGTAGCAGAGTCTCTGAGAGTTGCAAAGTGCATCCGTCCTGAGCACATCTGTCCTCTCTCCTTGCTTCAGCAAATTTCAAGGAACCAATAGTCCAAAATGCAGCTGCATACTTCCCAGAAAATTAAAATATCTGTGGTGTGTGACTTGGATGGTATTGACAAAAGAGGATCTATTTTTAAAACGCTGTCAGGGGCCAGATTCGGTCTGAAGAATCGATAGAGGCTTTGGAGGAGCAGAGGAGATTGCAGGTATCTACCAACAGAGTGCATCAGACGTTTGGGATCCGAGGGCCAGCTAGCAGCACATCCAGCACTACTGTGCGAGGGCTGTCCTAACATCAGAGTAAGTAGGTTAACTGTTTTTCCACTGCTCTCTAGTTATGCTGGATGGAGCGAACCTTTCCAAAAAAGACAGTAAGGAAGAAATCACTCCACCATATTTTAAGGGAAGAAATTGAAAGCGCAGCTCTGGCGGCCACAGGCACTTTCTCCTCGGCGTTTCAGAGTGGATTTTTTTTAACTCTGCAGTGTCTGCTGTGTTGGAGAGAGGCAGGAGGGAGAAGGGGATCAGTGTGAATGCACTGGAGGTCAAAAGCTGCTGAAGTCAGGCATGGGAAAGATCAGTGGTTCAGGTTTTACCACGCGTTGTTAGCGTTCAGTAACTGACTACAACCCAAGTATTACAAATATGCTCTAATTATACTCATAGTCAGCAATATATCACTACAGATTGCTGATAGGTCTTGGTGGGGCATTTTGTAAAGTTCAGACTAAATATTTTTAGCAATGAGGAGATTTAAAAGGAAAACTATAAGAGATATTGTATATACCCTAAGGCATATTTTGTCTTAAATATTATCCTTGGCCAACTGTACTGTATAAATACAGTAAATATGAATAGAACTGGCAAGATGCCAATCTCCTGGGATGAATTTTAGTCAAGAAGGTATTTATGGGATATAAATAATACTGTGTCAACATTTAAAGAAGGGATCTGATTAGTTTTGAAATTATTCATATTAATCTTTTCACATGCTGTTAATTTAAGGCTCAAACTAAAGTTGTGCTAAGGTTTACTGATCGTTTGCACTGAGGAAGCGAGGGGGCATCTGGCTTGAGGGTCCACTTGAGGTTAAGGACACATCAGGATATAGGTGGAAACTCAGTGAGTCACAGACTGCCTGACCCAAAAGCAACAGATGCAAAAGAAGTGTCAGAAATAAATACTACAAAGATGTTTTGGAAGAAACAGAAAGCTTTTTTCTGTCAAGCATGCCTTGTGCTCAGGACAGTATGCATCTGTATGGGTCCTGAATCTCTCCTAAGTCCAGATGGCAGTCAGAATTTGAGGTTTTTCAGAGCAGCTTAAAGAGGAAGGTTGGATGTAGTGTTCCCTGAGCAGTACATCAGAGAGTGCTTGGGAATTTTGTGCCTAGACAGTTACCTGAGTTAATGCTTAAAACTGGTTACTGTGAATGCTGGAACACATTAGAATCTTATTACTTACCCCTTCTTCATTGAATATCTAGGGCCTGATAATTAAGTTGTGTGACGATTGCCATTGCACTGAGAGTAAATAGAAATTTAATGCCAACACAGTTAAGGATTGTGAATTTTAATGCTAATGAATAGTGGGCATACTTGAGACAAACAGGCAATACGTGTATCTGGAGGCAAAGGCCCATTCTATCATCTTCATTCAAAGCAATTTTTACCATACCAGTGAACTGGTTTGTAGTGATAGTTTAAGGCCAAATGCAGGTAAATTTTGAAGTTTTCTGCATTCTTCAAGATAGGTTTATAAGTACTCATTAGCCTAAGAAGGCACAGTTCTTGGTTTGGGCCTGTTTTTTCATGATTTTTAAGCTACCTGAGTGTGAAGGAGCCTCCATGGGTTCCATTCTGCACTGGTGGTTAGGGTGTCTTCTCAGGAGCTCTGGCCCATGAATATTGCTTTACATAGGCCATCGTTCTGCTGAATATTTGCCCCATGAAAAGCAACATTATAAGCTGGCAAGGCGCAATGACATGGTTCTACTTTATCAACAAGGACTCAGTTTACCAGCAATTACATGTATGTGTGTTCCTTGTCTTCGGGGTACCGGAACTGCTCCTGCAGACAGCTCCCAGCACTGACTGCATCATTACCACAATGTTAACTGCTCACCTGTGTTCGCTTTTAGCACAACAGAGTCTAATCTGTCGGGTTTTCCTGTGTTATTAATGGTATGGAAACAGACTCAGGAGGAGCAACTTATTTTAAAACTTTCTAGCTATGCTGGGCCTATGGTTGTGCTCTGGAGCACCTCTTGTAGGAGGAGGTGTTTGCCGGGAGTACGCTCTGCATTATGGAGAGCACGTGAAGCAATGTGAAGGCTTTCCCAAGGAGAGTCATGGGGAGAGCAGTTCCTTACTCCTTAAGGAATGACACTTAATGCAGTCTTTGTAGGTGGAAAACCCCAGGAAATTGCAAATGGCTTTAGAAAGGCACAGGGTAGTTCTCTAGACAGTAGTCCTCTACATACTGAGAGGGATAATAAAATAACATGCTCTGGTGCACTAATGAAGGGCAGCACTACATGTGCTTCCTGCCTGGCTTCTGAATCACCAGCCACTTTTACTGTAAGCAGGGTGCCAAGCTGGGAAGCGGCAGGGGAGGTCCAAGAGCCAGTCCGGAATGACACATGGTCCTTGAGTTTCTTCCAGAGGATGAAGCCTACAGAAAAGCTAAATACCCCCCTCTTTAACACTGCATGGTCAGATGAGCTACAAGACGGCTATATTCTCAAGTCCTTTTCATAACCCTCCTGGAATTTCTCTCTTGTGTCTGTTTTAAAGAGGTACTTTTCACTGTAGTTGGTGATTGAGGTTTGACAGAATCAAAGAATCGTTTAGGTTGGAAAAGACTTTTAACAACATCTGAGTACAACTGTTAACCTATCACTGTGAAGTTCACCACTAGGCCTTGTCCCTATGTGCCACATCTATATTTTTAAATACCTCTAGGGATGGTGACTCAACCACTTCCCTGGGCAGCCTGTTCCTGTGCTTAAAAGCCCTTTTTGGTGAGCATGCAGCAGTGCCCCTGCTGCTCCCCAGCCTCCAGCCATTGGCACTGTGAATGTTTTATAGTCCCAGAGACCTTTCTGGAAATGTGCTCTTGTCTTCTGCTCCTGGCTGGAGATGTGCAGGGAATGCCCAGAGCTTCTGCTACTCTTGCTGGCTCTACTTGCAGGACTAGTGTGCATAGGTGATTGAATGAGGAGAGCAGAGCGTCAGCTTCATTAGATGCTGGTTTCAGCCTTGCTCCTCTTTGGTACTCTGCATGAGAGCTGTAGTGGCTATCGGGATGGCTGTCTTGCCTCGATGTTACTACTTCCAGGATTTTGCTGTCAGCCTGAGATTCCTGTCTGCACCAGAGCTTAGCAGAAGGATGAATGAGAGAACTGGCTGTCATTCTCAGTGAGCTTCTTTAGCGCAGGCCTGAAACATGCACGGAGCTTCACACACATGAACAGACTCACTACCATCAAGGCTCTGTGTATGCCTAATTAGCTTCCTGAGTTGGGCCCCATTTTATGGTGCATTTGCAGGGATGAACAAAGGCAGACAGTTCAAATCCCTCTCACTGTGTTGAAATCTGACATTTGGGCATGGGAGCCCAGTGAGAGGGAAATGCTTTACAGCATGTTTTAGAGAGGAAAGAAGAAACTCTTCAGTGATTCTGAAGAAGGCTGACCCTTTTGGGCAGCTGGCTTCCTTTGCCTTTGCACTGATGTGCTAGACTGCTCCTGTATTACAGATAAAGAGAGGAACCCCAGGGTATGGTGACAAAATGAGTCATGAGTGAAGACACACGAATGTTTTCATTCCTGTTGGGAGACCACATGCAGCACGTTTTCAAGCAGGCAGTTTTTAGCTTGAGGATGATACGCTCCCCAGGTATTGTTTAATGTAATAATGGGTTGTGGATGTTTCTGCTGCTTTGTTTAGATTAAAAGGATTGGTTTGGATTGTTTAGGGAAAGCTTGCACCCTGCCTTCCACCACAGGCTGTTGCTTGCTTCCCCTTCAGTCTGTGCTGTGGATAGTCAGTGCCTAGCTCCAGCATCACTGTCAGTTGGCTTCCTGTAGTAGTCAGTCTGAAGCAGCAATGTTTCTTCTTAAAACATCTCCTCCGTGCTTGTCCTTGCTGTCTGTGCTTTATTAAGTGATTGCAGCTGGGCACCCGACTGTACAAGACCTACAGCGGCAAGGTATAGAGGAGAAACTCAAAGATTTGTCTGTAACATGACGATAAAATGTTGGGAAAAAAAACCCCCTAGTGTCAAGTGTTGTGTTTTATCTCCTTCCAGTGTGACTAGTTGTGTTTGGATTTATGAATTACTCATGAGGATGTTCACTGCTGTGGTTCTCTTAGCTCGAATGGCACAGGACTGGCTTTGCAGAAATGAAGTGCTACACCTGGCTTTGTTAGACTTGTCTGATCTTTATAATTTTTTATATGTCTTTGGTGCTCTGCAGGTTGGTCCACTGTAGAAAAGTTGCTTCTTTGGGTAAAACAGCATTCTTTAAAACGACCAGGTTTTCCAAAGGGAACATGGCAGTTCATGCCACTAGGAAAGCTTCTGGCTCCTTGTGTTAGAGGTTTTGTTGGATGAATTAAGGCAGCTGTGCAGAGAGACTTCTTGCTCACTGTGAAGGGACAGGCTCTGCTGAAATACATCTTGTGTTGTTGTTTGGGCTCTCGCATCCGTGTTTGGTTTCCAGGAGATGCTGTACCTCACAGGCATCCCTGCACCAGATTTTTGGGAGGGAGTGTGGAGAGCATCTTCAGAACATCTCTCCCTTGTTCAGGTTTTAATTTGGACAGTGAGTGAGGAATGCTTCTCATTTCAGGTGTGATGCTCATTGACATATTCAGGCACTTTGTCATAGCCCTGAGCTTTTCCCCTCTGAATTCCCCTTAGGGAGGGAGCCTCTTTTTGTTGTTATGTAATACTTAGTACAGTGCTGACTTCAGGTTATTAAAAACAACTGTATAAATTATAAAACATATAGCTCATAGCTGACCCTGCTTTGAGCTGAAGGTTGGACTTCCAATATGAATTAACCTGTAATCCTTGTAATACTACATTTTAATACAAGGAAAACAATGCATTGTATTTCACCTTCCACAGGGTGGTCTTGATTCGAGTATCACCACGTTTCTAAAGATGTGCTGTTTTCTGCCAGTCTTGGATTTGTCCCTCTGCTGTAGCTTTCTTGCACCAAAATGTTCCTGTTCTTCTCTCCCTCTGCACACGGTTTTATTTTGCTTTTCTTGCTTGAATGTTGCTTTTCAAATAAGCATGGTAAGTTGCATGAAAATAGACTACTGTATTGGACTTCAGCAAAAGCTGTGGCATAGTTGTGGGCAGACTGAGGAGGGGCGGGGAAGGAAAATGTTGTGATACTGACCTTTCACTTCGCTTGTTTGGCTCCTTCCCATCATATCTAACCCACACTGCGCTGACAAATACCACATCTGTCTTGACAGGCAAGTTCACAAATAACCATTCATTCATAACTTGGAGTTGCTGTAAGACTCCTTATGGATTGCTTAATCTGACAGTTGTGCATTTGAGCAGAGACTTTGAAGCAGAGACTTTGCAGGATGACCGTGAGTTCAGTGTGACTTTGTGAAAGCTAGGAGGGAGGTCTTCCGTGAAAGGGGATACTGTACTTGAGGGTGTGCTGCGTGTGTGCATGCCTGTGCACACGCGCGTGCATACATTTCAGAGTTCTAAAACATCTGTTGTTGCCAAAGCCCAAATTGGAATGTTCTGGGAGAGATAATTTAATTTTTAGCTTCTGGATTCATTTCAGTGATGGTAATTTCGACACTTCCTGGGGAGAGTCTATCGGTGGTTATGTGCATCAAATGCAGCAGTAAATCTGTCATTCTTTCCATTTCAGTTTTTCAGGCTTACAACTTCGTTATTTTTCCCTGTTTGGCTGGTGTTAGTATCGAATGTTTTCCCTGGCTTAATCTCTTTTAAACCCCTGCTTTGAATTTTAAAAGGCAAGCTAAGCCTGTTGAAGTTTTTTCTTTTACTTGTTTTTGTTTACTTATAGCATTTGCAGTTCAGCAGCTAGCTCAGGTGAAATAGTGATGGTAATATATCTTTACCATAGTGATGATTGAAAGATAGGAATCAGAACATGTTGGTTTTCATTCCTTGGGGTGGAAAATACAAGCAATCCACAAAATCCCCCAGCCCTGTGGGTGAACTTTGTACTCACAAGGCTGAAAAATTAATAGGTGTTAGCAGCACTGACCCTTTTGAAGTGCTCAGAGAGTACCTCACAATCACATATTTGATGAAGGCTTCTGCACAATAATACTTATTAACCCTGAGCCCACAGTTGTGTTTACAGCTGATCTCCAGTACCCCAAATTGAGAGAGCTGTCCTTGCTTATTGGAGTGGGTATTGTCCAGTATGTATAAAATTACTTCTTTTGGGCTTTGGGAAAACAGTCATAAAGATCTCTAGGGCTGCCAAGATGTACATTTGGAAGAACACCTGCAAAACTTTACATCTTCTAAACAGCGTGTGAAAAACAATGCTGCAAATTTCGACTGTCCTGATGCAGCAGTGGGTTGAAACAGTGGCACAAGTGGTGATCAGAGCCTGGTGTTCACCAGAGCCTAGGACAGGCTTCTGCTCCTTGTCCCATCTCTGCTTGGTCTCAGGGGTGACCCAGACTAGCAAAGCTGTGAGACATCTCTGCTCTCCCTGACAATGAAGGGGCAGCTCTGCCTCTACCCTTTGCATCACAGTTCCTGGCCTTTGTGCTTTGAGGCTTTGGTGCAGGGATTGATCCAGCTGGCTGGAGAATAGTTAAATAGAGCACTTAATGAATGCCTAGTAAGCAAGATGTATGGATGCCAAGGTTCAGGTCCATTGGCAGTTCATTTCTGCCTTCAAATGCCTGCGGGGGATATAAGGGATATTTTTCTGCAGGGAAGGATAAATGATATATTGTATTCTCCAACATGATAGGACATGTCAGGAGATGCGTTGGATCTATGCAGATCACTGATGTTCTCGTTCTCGCCCAATCTCGAAGAGATCCAACCCAGTTTTCTTGGCTGTTGCAGTTGGCTCTGGGCCTCCCTGGCAGAGCAAGGGCCTGTATGTCTTGTGCCAATCACTGCTTTATGCTCAGATTTTGCTTGATACACGCTTTGGAAGTGAAGTAGCCACATTTCAACATTGAGGTTTGCTGAAAGATGTCTGTACGTTTTGCCTGTTGTGTTCATTGCGTGTTTATCCAGCCTACGATGGCAGGCTATTGCTGCAGACACACATCTCCAGGTCTGAGTGGGGAACAAATTCCAGCTTTCTTGAAAATCAATCTGCTGTTCTGATCTGGTGGTGTGATAGGAACTGAGAGGCTCCCTGCCAGGATACACAGTTTGCAAAGCAAGGGAGCTAAGTGAGCAGCTTTGGTCCAGTTTGGATGGACTCAGTACAGATTGTTGGGGGCCTGACCTTTCTCTCCCTTCCAGCTTGCATTTCTCCCTTATGCTAGGAGCCACGTGTTTGGAAGTTTCACATTCCCGTTGCTAATCAGGGAAGAAAAGAGCCCCAAAAGAATCTAGTAAAAGAGATCTTTATGAAGATGGCCATAGTCTGAATTCCAACAAACCATATGTCTGAAGGAACTTGCCTTCTTCCGTGCTGCCGTCCCATTATTTACCACACTTTATTGGGAAACCTAATTTTCTCTGGCTGGAAGTGTGTTTGTTGAGGTAGAGTCTGGAAAGGAATCTGCCTCATGCACACTTGCCACCACTGGGCCAGCTATACATGTGATACAGTCAAACCCTTCCATTTCTCTGCCTTTTGAGAGTATGTTCCCCAGATGAAGAGGGGGGGTCCTGGTCCAAGGCCTGCTAAAAATGCTGGAAGTCTTTCCACTGGCTGCAGAAGTCTTTGGTCAGGTATTGTCATTCCTTTGTTTCAGGGAATGGCCACATCTCCAATATTTATTGGGGTGTATTACTGTAAGGTGGTGCTTTCCCCTTTATTGAGTTTCCACTGGAGACACTCTTCTGCATAAGGCCCTGAAAAACAAAGACCACGTTTGAAAATAAACACCTTAGTTAACTTTATTGATGGATTCATTTGTTGGCACATGTCATCTGGGATCAGCATATGGTGGCAATATGGCAAGAACTGCAGAACGCAGAGAAGGAGGAATGAGTTAACGCCCTGTACTTCTTAGGTATTCCACATCTTCTCTGGTCTAAAATAAATGACCATCTGACTGCAAAGGTCTTGGCAAATAAACATGCTATAATATATCTTTATCATCCTCCCTACAGTGAGTTTTTGTCTAGAAGTTCATCACTCCACATCCAGAGGCTTCTTAGAAACATGTGCAAAATCAGACCTCAGCGCCTGCAGCAGGGAAGAATCTAAAGGCTTTGACTAAGAATGTGGCAAATCTCTGTGCAGTGCACTGTAAAGAAGGGTCAGGGCTAAGCCAACAAGGTGTTTTTATGTTATTATTAAAATCTTAAAAGTCAGTTCTGCGTAGAGCTGGAGCCAGGAGGACCATTTCTGAGAGTCAGTTTGCTACATGATATATGCTGAGTTTACAAGCTGGAAAGCCAAGAGGTTCGGGAACAGGAGCTGTGCTTATAGCATGAAGGTGCATGTGATTTTACATAAAACCTCTCTGACTTGATGCGTCTCTAAGCTCACAGAATAATGAGTTGAGATGCATTTTTTAGCATGGATGAAGAGCTGGAGCAATTTAATTTGAGTCAGTAAAGTCATTCCAGATTTTTTCCTGTGGTGTTGAAACTGGATTCTGTGCAGCGATTGTTAAGGCAAGCAGAACAGTCATTGTGGCCAGGGCTTTAAGCAGCACCTAAAGGAGTGGTTTCTTTGTAGCTTTTGAGGACCCCAGTCTTTTGTTCAAATGAGGACTGAATTAAATCTGCTTTGCTGATAAGAAATGTCCTGAATGCTGTTTTGTATCATATTTGTATACTTCTCAAAGCCTGAAAGGTTTTGTGTGTTTGCTTTTTTTATAAAAAAGCAAAGCGAAAAGCTTGTTTTATTCTATCTATGTGGTACTTCCTGTGTTCTGGTGGGATGAGATTTCATTTGATTCAGGACACGAAACCAAATGGTTTGGTTCTTATTTAATATAAAGCACTATTTTAATGTCACAGGATATAAAGCGCCTTAATGTGAGGACAGCCAGACCTGCAGGGAGCTTTCCGATTGAGCCTGTATGTTGCCCTGCAGCTGAAGGAGATGCTCATCTCTGCAAGGGTGAGATGATCTTCTTAGGGTGTAATGTTTCCAGGTCTGTTCACACTCTGAGCTAATCAACAGTTGGTATCATACTTTAGAAAGGATGAGCTCTGAGAAGCTTTGAGTTATGACAGAATGGACAGGTTAAAAAAAGCTGGAAGTCCTCATTATGGTCTTCTGATCTCTCTACCTGCATATTCCAGGCCACTGAGTTTGAATTAATTCCTTTTTGAAAGGGAGTTCACAGCACAGTTGCTAAATTATTCCAGTGATTAATTACAGGGACTCAAAATGGGTATCTTTGTGGTTTAAATTGTTTAACTTCTAGCATCTGAATCTGGTTTAAACCTTCTTGTGCTATTTTGAAGAGCCATTGTCAGATCCGTGGGCTTTCTGTACTCACAGTAAATGGAAGTTTTGGAGAGGGGGTCTGGCTAGGAGTAAGCTGGTGTGGCTGCTGGAAGACTCTGCAATAAGCAGCCAGGAGCTTGGCGTGGGCTGCTTTATCCAATTTCAAGTGTCTTTCAGATCTGTGGACTGTGATCAAGCCACATTTCTTTAGTGTGCTGTAACCGATGAGATACTTCCTAGCCTTTTCAGTTATTCTCATGGTTCCCCTCTGAAACTCCTCTGCTTTGTTCATGTTCTGCTGAGGCTCTGGACAACAGTATTGGACACCGTATTTCAAGAGTGGCTGTGCCATTATTGACTTACATGCATGTTGCAAGCTCCTATAATTCAATACTACAGAGTTCATGCAGCTAACTTGGCCAGTAACTTTGCCAGGAGCTCTGTAAGGAGAAGTTAAAATTCATGCTTGGGTGACTGTCCACCAGGGTCTCTGCCAAGTTCTTTTCAGGGGTGCTGACTATCAGATGGAGTCTCCTACTTTTTAGGTATGGTCCAGTTTCTCTGTCCTACAGCCGTATTTCCATACTGAAAGGCATGTACATCTTGGTAATTCAGGATTCAAGTCAGTCTATTTTTGGTGCATATTCTTCATTATTTAACACATCCATATGATTATTGAATCTGCAGTTGATTAGTAATGGTTTGGTTTCCTTCCAGATGATGGATAAAAAATATTAGGTAGTAGAGCACAGTAAAATGGGACCTTTGTAGATGCTTTCCTCTCAATAATGGTTTGCTGTCTACCATTGTGTTTTAAGTCTCATAAAAACTCAAGGCTTTGATTCATTTACTGCCTGGCCCTATTTGTGTCCTGTTGTTCCTGTTTCGTAATGAAGCCATTATGTAGCACCAGCTTAAATGTCTTGGAGCTACCCAAGTGCATTATATTAAAATAGTTGTCTTACCTACCTACCCGTGTCACTCACTAAGGTACAGACCAGTGGGATCTCTTTTCCTGGTGCTGCTGTGGATTATACTCCCTTAGTTCCTCTGAGCCCATTCTCATTTCCAGACTTCACATATTTTTTTTCTGGGATCAACATAAGGCTGACTGTGTAGGTGTGATATCTCGGAGTGCCTGTTTAGGATTGTGTATGAACAATTATGTTCTGCCTCATATCTTTAAGGTGTTTTTCAGTGTTTGGGATTTATTGAAAGCTAGTTTTAATAATTTACATTCTTCCCTGGACAGCTCTTTAAAAAGTCCTTATGCAAGTTATCTGGTCTTACTTGTTTTACAATGTTGTTTTAAGACCATCTAAGTTACTGCTGGAATTAAAAAAAAAAACCCAAAAAAAACCCTGTTCATCTTATACTTGCCTGGCTTTTTTATTAACAGAAGTATGTTCCATATTTCTGTACTACTACTTCAACAGTTCTTATGCAGTGGAGGAATATCACTGTTAAGCTTCTTTAGTACTTAGGTAAATCTCATCTCTAAGTTTCTTGGCCGTGGGGCTGGTCTGCCTATTTGTTTTTTCTTGTCTGTTATCTGCAGTTCTTATTTTCTGATGTTGTAGTAGTTCTCAGCAGCTATTAGTTTTAGTTTTAGGGTTTTTTGGTAATATATAGTTGCATTTTTTTAACTTTATCTTCTTAGGCTGATATTCTTATGGTTTCATTATGGTTGACAGAGAGCTTTCTAACCTGAGTAGTCCTGTTTGTTGATTTTGTATCATTTCTACTTGTCCAGCAAGCTAAGTGTCAGTCCATTATCCTGTCTGGTTTTCTCTGTAAACACTTCTGTCCAGTTGATTCAGTTCATCATTTTTTTGTATCATCTTTGTATGACTGTCTCCTTCATAATACTAAACCCATGTGTTCAGTTCTTTGGGACTTCCTGATTTTGTGCAGAACACAAGGTAGTATCTTCTACCTGAGCTTTCAATCTTGCCTGTTAGGCACCTTGCTTCCGTCTTAAAAATAAATCAGTACTTACGTCTGGCTCTTTGAAGTTGCTTAGTTGGTGAAGTGCCAGCAACCTAAAATCAGGGTTCTGTGGAGACCAGCTGATCAGAGAGTCACCGTTTTTCCTCAGGAACCAGGTGTAAAGGCATGGCCTGGCAGAGTTTGGTGGCCCTTGTACTGGTGAAGGTGATGCTGCCCACTGCTCCAGACTGCAGAGTGGGTGGTGATGGGTTATCTGGGGCTTGTACCACTGGCAGCTCTTCCCTCAGAGAAGCAAGGGGCCAGACACTCCAGCTGTGAGGTTAGTTCTCTTGCCAGAAACCGTAATTTTGGAAGGCAAATAATATTTTTGGGTTTCTTTTCCATGTTCAATAGCACAAGACATGGGAGACCTCCAAGTCACTGACTCAGTTGGTGACTCCATGTGCAAAGTAGTTCGTGGATGTGTTCTTCCTACCCCACCCTGAGGTCTGAGGCCTTAACCTATAAAGAAATTTCACTTGTGCTTAAAATAGTGTAGAGGGCATAATGCATCATAAGTCATCCTAGTAATTGCAACTTAGTAAAAGAACCTTGGCATTAGGCTTATCTGTACTTAAATAATAGGAGTTGATGTGCTCATTAGCACTAAATTGGAGCTAACTCTAGCAAGTATCTTCATGGAGCAGTCTGTTTGGTTGTTTTTTTTTACAAGTTACTGTGTCAAAGAGAGTGACCAGTTACTCGCATTAATCCTCTCTGTGTTAGCCATGATTCCATGGTAGCAGGATTTGTGGCTGGCTGAACTTGAAGCTCTGAGATGAGTTTCTCCAAGTTTTGTTGTACTGTTCTGTCCTGTCTATGCTGCAACTTCTAATCCTTCCATGACCATCTCTGTAGCCATTTCTGGGCTCAGTGAGCAGACACATCTCCCGTGCAGTACATGCGGCATTTTAGGGATCTTCAGAAGTGGCCTGGCAGCATCCCGGGCCAGCTGCAGTGGAGAAGCAGAGGAAAGAGTTGAAAGCTGAGCACCTTTACATGGGTAGTCAGGTGTGTGTTCCCTGCATGCAGGCAGCTAGTGGCACTTCTGGTAGCTGCAGAGATTTCCTGAGAGAGGCTTAAAATCTCTGTGCTTTTCTGTTCCTGATTTGCACTGCACCAGGGTGTAAATCATTTTAATTGTAATTACTATTACAAAGCAGGAAAGATTGAACAATTTTAATGTGGTTTAAAACTTTCACTTCCCTCTGTCTCTAGCATTCATCTGTTGTCTGCTGTCTTTATCTTAATCATTTAAAGATGTGTTGCCTGTGCTTTGAGTCTGTGAATCTTGATTTCTCTGCAATGAAAAGAAAACCCAACGTAGTTTTCTTTTGCTTTTCCTTCTTCATTATACTTTTACTTCTTGTGTAATTCCTTTTTTTTTTTTTTTTTTTTTTTTTTTTTTTTCTCCCCAGAGTGAAAGAGTTGAACAATCCAATCTGCTTTTCTTGAAAATAACTTGCTTTCATTTCCTTCTGCAGCCAGGGAATAGTTTGGAAAGGCAGTTCTCTGGACCCTTGGCGGGGCAGGAGGAGGCAGCCAGCTGTGCTGCTTGCCAGGGGAACAGGAGCTCTTCCTGGCAGAGGTGGGGCGAGAGGAATGGGACTTGCTTTCATCTTTGTGCCGTGGGACTTGCTTTCATCTCCTCCACTCTCTGTAAGGCACTCCTGAAATTTCCTGACCACTCTTAGATCTTCCAGTTAGAGCAGCTAACTAGTGAGGCCCACTTGTATAGGAAGAAAGCTATAGAGGAAGAAAATGCAGCCTTGCTCTCATAAACAGGAAAAGATTAAAAATAGTAAGATGGGTGCTCTCACATGTCTGGTCACCATCACTGTTCACCTGGTGTGAATGCCCTTTTTGTATAATCATCCACATACGTTTCCTCTGTTAAAAATAAGTCTATGATTTATCCTATACCATTTTATTTAGCATATTTATGTTTGGATGTGCTGGAATGTTCTGATTCCCCCCCCCCCCTTTTTTTTTTTCTTTTCCAAATTTCTTGGTATATTTGGATTTGTGGGTTTGCTTTTGGGGGCCCTGAGTGTTGCAGAGTACATGAGCCCTGTTGGTGAGGTCAAGTCTTGGGCAGGAGGAGTGCATTGCCTTCTGGCTTCAGACTCCTGCAGACAAGTTGCTGTCAGCAATGCTGCAAATGCTTTACTTCTTGGAGTATTTTCTAAAGTGAAACCTTGCAGGTTTCCTGGTAAAATCTAATTAAACTTAATTCCTTGGTCTTCGTTGCTGAGGCCTTTATCAGAAATACACAGGCAAGAAGGCTTCTCTTTTAAGCCTGTGGGAAAAAGTTTGGAGTATCTGTCTGCTTTTATGGTTTCATCACAGACATGTTTCGGAAGAGGTCCCTGTGTGGAAATGACTCCCATTGAGAAGCCTTTCTTTTATTTGTCTCCAAGTCTGACTCGCCTAAATCTGTAACTGTTTGCTTGCCTTCTTCCTGAGGCACTTCAGTGATACCTGGAGATGCCATGGATTCTCATGCCACCTTTTAAAGTGATACATTCCTCTATATCTGTGCTGGTTCAGCTTTTACCATGGACCTTAAGTGAAGTCAGCAAACGGTGAGAGGTTCATGGCTTGGCTTGAAGTCACAGCTGACCTACCACTGGTGACAAAGCTCCTCACCTGAGGAGCTGATTCCTGCACTTGCACCAACAGTGATGTGAAATCTTCAAGCTGTACAAAACCTCAGCATCATGGACCAAAGTTTGCTCGTGCTCTCATGTGTTTTCAAAGGTGGAAGAGACAATTTGTTTGAGGCTTTGTTTTATCCACTTTTGTGAAAGTCTGGTTATGGTGGGGTGAACTTTACAAACTTCTAGTTTGGCTTGTTGCAATTCATAATCCTGCAGGTGGATGCAGAAACTGCTGATGGCTGACTTGACAAAGAGCAGCCAATGCCATCAGGAGCAAATACGTCATCTTGTGCATCTCTTGTGCAAATGGCGTTTGCTCCACCGAAATCTTTCTGGGAAAAATTGGTGTCTGTGACTGGAATTTGGACACCCCATGAGAGCTTGGGATCCTTCTGCCTTAGAGATTTTGATAACCTCAAGTAAATAAAAAAATATCCATCTTACTTTAAGCATTATGAAGTGGTGGTAGTGTTTCTGGGTACTGACAGCTAGTCAGATGGACATGAGCAGCCTTAGTTCAAGGGCATTGGCAGCTATTCTGTGTTGTTTTTAACCTTTTCATTGCTTTTGACAAGGAGCTTTAAACTTTTATTGATGCCACCAAACGAAAAAAATCTATGTGAAAGCAGTCTTGTTCTTCTATGCCGAAAAAAGTGAAAAATAGAGAAAGAAGTTCACTATGGACATCACTATTTTTTTTTTCCCTTTGGTGTTATTGAGAGGTGCTAAGTAAAACATCTATGGGTAGGAAGGGTCCAGCTGGGGAGGCTGTAACTGCCCATGTTTAGTGAGTCAGGGCTCTCCATGGCTCCTGTAACAGAGATCCTTTTCTTTGCTCCCATTCTGGTCCTTCTAGTGCATCAGCCAACTTTCACCCCATATTGCAGCTGCTGACAGAGAGGTTTTCTGATGTGTGGAGCCAAGGGCCAACCACAATTTGTCTATGTATTTACAGGGATCATTTCACTCTTCTAGAAGCGCAGCCAAGTATTTCTTGATAGAAACATGCTGCATCCATCTAACAACACTGTCCAATTGAGGCAAAGTGGAGAATGCTGTAATACTTGTATTACAGTAGTTGCTGAAGTCCCAGTGAGAGATCAGGGCCCTGGTGCGTGAGGCACTGTTGATCTCACAGTGCTTTTCCCAGCCCTACAGACCTTCCCATTTAAACTGACAAGTCAGATAATGATGCTCTGCGGTATTATCAGTTACACTGCAAAAGGCACGCGTGCTTGAAACCAGAGATTTTCATGTGATCTTAAATATTTCTTCATGTGAGAGTGTTCATCATCTCATCCAGATTGCTTATCTAGGAAATGATCACACATTAGAAATGGAGAAACTTCATGTGTTCATTCACTGCTACTGGTCGTTTTTTTGTTTTGGTTTGGAGTTGTTGTTTTTTTTTTTTTTTTTTTTTCCAGGGCCAGACATTAATCTTGGCCTTACAGCTCCAATAACTATTATTTCTCGTCAGCAGCATGGTGAGTCTGAAAAGAGAAATTAGAGTCAAGAGGATATTTTCCCAGAAGATTACAGCAGTTATAATGGAGGTCAAACTTTTGGCTTCAGCTATTGGACTGTTTCGCTTTAAACTTGAAATGCACATCGATGAAAGGAGCAAGTTCAAAGTTTAACATGAAATAATGCCAAAGACTAAGGGGGAGAAAAAGCGTATCATAGGAATTTTACAAAAATTCACCATCACTCTTCACAATGAATGTAACTTTTCAAGCAATATAAGGAGCAATCCCAAGATAATGAATCACCAGTGGAGGAAAGTGTCATACAATGTAGCGTCCTAGTTTGGGGAATTCACAATCAGGGATAGAGTTATCAGTTATAATTATATACTGTGGTGTTTCAAGCACAAACTTGGTTTTAATATCACAGAGAATTTACTCATTATACTTGCATTATTATACATGTCAAGTATCCTGGTATAAATTTCTTTAACATGAAGCTTATTTCTTTAACTTAAGGAGCTGTTATGATTTATTAGTTAGTTCCAGGATAGTTGCAGCCGGCTTCCAAGTGGACTACCCAGGAAACAGAATGCTTCAAAGAAACATTGTTAAATTTTTAAGCTAGCTGGTCTTCATGTGTGTAATTGGTATCCTGTAAAACCCATTTCCACAGGAAGTGTCTTAGAAGCCTGCCACTCACTCTGGATGCAGTGGGAGCTTTCTGTGCTTGGCCCTTGTTGTTAAAAGGCTTTCATGATACCTAGAACAAGGCTTTGGTGCTGCAGCTCAGAGCTGCTCAGGATTTATCCCTCATGAACAGGGAAAAGGATCATTCCCCTGCTTTCTGTGGTAGCTGTTTAGGTAGCTGGGGGCTGTTTTTACATAACACTCTCAGTGGTCTCTTTTTTGGCTGAGCAACCCAACTCATCAGTCTGTGTTTGATAGCTCAGTAATAATCTCATTCCTCTGCAACACCTTGGTGGGTAGTGCTTCTATTTTAACTAGGAACCACTGATAACTGCTGGCTCAGGGCAGTTTTCCAGTCCTGCAGCCTATCTACTGTCTGTTTTTGTCTAGACCCCATTTCCCCCATTTTCTAACAGGCTTGTCAGTGTCCAAGCTTACTAAAGATAAGTGTCATCTGTGGTTTCTCTTCTGTTTGTAAAGTTTGTTACCTAATCCTGAAGGCACTTCAGGTTGTTTGGACACTAATTGCTTCTGACAAGGCCATGTGAGCGGTTACTCAACTCCTTGTTTTCTTCCAGGTGCTTACAAATTGTTTGTTTGAATATTTTTCCACTCTCATTCTGTCTTTAATTTCTTACTACCCCTTATTTCTCTCACCTTCCCTTTTATTTTATTTTTTTAATAGATAGTATAGATTGCTCCATTCCAATCTTCTCGTGCTTAACAATGTATTTAAAATTATCTTTTTTATTTCTAAGAGTACTGTATTAATTTGTGGCAGGTATTTTCAGAAGATTAGGTAATTGTAGAAAAATGTGCAGGTGTCCATAGTCCCTTGCACGCAAGGCTGAGTGCTAGGGCTCGATTGCTTGTATAAGAAAGGTAGAAAAAAGAGGGATTGAGTCTGTGTGTCAGAGAGACTGTGCCTGGATCTCTGCCTCTGGTCATGATCTGTTTCTGGGGTTTTTTACCTTGTGCTGTGGCCTTGGTTCATCAACTGGTCTTTTAATTGGTTTGTAGCTTTCTGTGTACTTGAAGATGCAAAACAAAGTTTGGGAATCCTGTTGAAATATATTTTAAATAGCCAACTGAGTCGCTGGTTGTATGTTAAAGTCAGTGAGGAATGATGAGTAGTATCTGTAGTATGTACAGTAGTATTCTGTAGTATCTTTTACTCAAGTGCCTACAGGAGGCTATCAACTGAGAAGAACAGAGCTCAGCTGTGACTCTCCCCATCTCAGATCATTATTATTTTGATTCCTTTTTTTAGATGGAATTAGGATTTGATGCCCTTTCAAAAGAATGGAAGCTATGAAAAGAATGGAGAAAACAACTTCCAAGCATTTTCTCTCCAGCCTCTCTCTTGAAATAACTGAATGAATTAAGAAGTAACTTTTCCATACTCTTTTCAAGAAATCAAAATAAGGCTGTATCATCTTTCTGACTCAGTGTACAATGTTGGCTAGGTTTGCTATCCCAGAGCATACAATTGATATTTACGAGAAACACAATTTTCTGCATTCCTTGGGCTTTTGTTCTTTGGATAGGGACTACTCAAGTTTCATGCTAGCACAGTGCCCTGCCCTGGTCTCCCGGACAGTGGTATTTCATCTCTTCTGATTAACAGAGATTTTCAAACTTCTTTTTTTTTTTTTTTTTTTTTTTTTTTTTTTTTTTTTTTTTTTTTTTTTTCCCAGTGGCCTGTATTTGATGCCATGGAATTATGTTACTCTGCACATGAACTTATCCCTTTTTATATTTCCTTTCTTCTTTTTTGCTTCAAGTCTCAGTGGCTCCCTTGCTGTATCCAGGTGCCCTTCTCTCCACCCTTGGGGTAGCTGGCAAGGAAGAAGGAGGCATTATGTATTTGCAGTGCTTTAGGCACGTGGTGCCACACATTAACTGGAGATGTGTTTTATCATACATAGGTGCTATTCACCTAATCCTCAGATTAGCTCTTTCATAATTTATTTCCAAAATGAACTGTTCAGTCTTTGTTTTCTTTCATGACACTCTGGAGCTATTGGATCTCCTTGCTTAGCTCTGACTTCTCTCCATTTTGACACTATCCTGTTGGAAAGAGATGCGTGTGCAGCGCTGAAAGGAAATATTTTGTATGTAGGTGTGATCCCAGTTAATTTCTGTAGTAAAAGACCTTACTTTTCCTTGCAGTCTGAGAGCACATTACTTTTGCTGCAGTGGTGCACTTGAGAACTTGTTTGTCTGCAGTACACGATCAACCCTTGCCTTGCCGTGTCCTTGCAGTTGAATCATTTTTTAAACTTTTTTTGCAGTGATTTTAATATTTATGATTATTTTGTGCATTCTAGTAATACTTTTGTGTATGTAAAATAACCTATTGCTGTGTAAATTTGAAAATGGTAAAAAATTGGTTTTTGTTGGGTGGTATGACTGTGGGGTGGTTAGCTGTTGTCCCATACTTCTCATTTGTATCTGTGATCCTGAGGTGCTGGTAGTGCCTTTGTATCAAGAATAGAGACAGGACGAAAGTGTCACCTCATTATTGATGTAATTCATGTACATTTTGAAGACAAATTCCTTCTGAAGTTTCACCTGTGAAATGTGGAGCTTTTCCTTTTGATGAAGGGTCAGCCTTGGGTTGAGGAGAGCTAGAATAGTCCTGAAGCATTCTATGTTTTGTTTAAATAGGTGTGATATTTCACTGTCACCTGTTCTTTTGTATCAGTGTTGAGGAGGACTCTGCCTCCAGAGTATGCAGCCAGTACTTCAGACAAAACACCCAATTCAACAACAAGCTCTAGGGACAGTTCCCTGTGTCACAGCCACTGTCCAGTGCTTGTTCCTTCTGAATATGATCCTTAAACTTTAGTATCGTGTGTAATTTGTGCCAGTGTTGTGTGACTGGAGCAGTAAGACATTTCTGGAGCCCTGCTTCTGCAGGCACAGGTCAGCTGAGTACCTGCAGAGCCCCACTAGTAGGAAGTATGACTAATAATGCATGTAGAGCAGAAAATTTAAAACTTGCTGTGAAGAGCCACCGTGGTTTTCATGCTGCTTTGAACTAATGTGTTTTCAAATAATTCTTTAGCTTATTCCAAGAAGCTGCTGAGGCATTCCTAGTCTGTTTTGATCCTTAAGAAATGCAGACATTGACCCTGTAGTTGCTATCCATATTCATTATCGCAGTCATGGTGTTGTATGATGCAATTTGTGGAGCTCTTTCACTGAATGTGATCTCTGTCTGGAGTCTGCGTTAGTTTTGGATTCTTCTGAATCATAAATGGTCAGAACATCTTTTTCTAATATTTAGTTGGATGTCATTTGGTTAGTTTGAAACATATTCTTTTATATTTTTTGTTTCTTCATGTGCATATAAGTGTGTCTGTTTGTATGCACGCCTCTTTCTCTAGAGAATTTTGTCTCAAACATTTATGCGTGCCCAAAAAAGCAGAAAGTAAGTTGCTTGCCAATGTAAGGCAAATTTTGGGGAGTATTACTGTAAAAATTTAGAAGAAAATAGGTGAAACTTCAGGTGGAGGCAAAGAGTTGAAATTAATGGAGCAAAGCCTGTCATTAAAATAGGGGCAATAAGCAATCTGCTGTTGAGCCTGGGGTGTAGTTCCGTTGTCTTGGTGATACCACGGACCTGCTGGAGGTGTGTGTCCCTACCCCTGTCAGTCAGGTACCTCTGGTGCGCAGCTGTCCTGCACCACAGTTCTGTTACCATGGTGTCTCCTCCAGAGTGTGAGAAAGCTCACCAAGGGAGAAGGCACCAGGAACTCCTTTGTGGTGATGCCTGTCCAAAAGCCAGGTCTCTGCAGATGGATCTCAGGCAGGTGGCGGCGCTCGGCGTGATTGATATTTGCAGTGTTTCGGGGAAGGACGTTTATCTTGCCCTTTGGAAAATCCAACTGGATCAATCTAGCTGTTTTATTTGGACACAGGAAAGCCAGTCTAGCCTTGTAAACCTGAACACTCAGCTATGAATAGCACAGACAAGAACTGAGTGCCCACTATGATACAAACTTCTGCCATTTCCTCGTGTGTTAACCTGTCACAAGGAGGGGCCACACTATAAAATGACATTTTCATATCTGTAATACCCCGTGTTACCTTGTGCAATGCAAAAAGAGAGTCCATACCTGCAGCAGCCCTTGAGTGAACCATACCCTTCCCCATTCTCCTTATTCCTATCTCTCCTAATTCTCTTCCATCTCAGACACTAGACAGTTAAAATATAAAAACTGCATATATTGTAACAAAAAAAAAAAACCAAACACTTAATCCTTTTTCAATCTGTATATGATTTTACTCCAGACAAGGCAACTTTCCAGATTTACATAGACTAACATTTGAAATGGGATGGTTTTAAGACTCAGAAAAATGTCTAGGACATCTTACTATGTTAACTTGAAATTATTCGGAAAAACAACCTCTTTTTAAAATTTTTTTTTCCTCCTTATTTTTCCTTTTTTTATGTTTCCTTTTTTTCTTGCTTTTCTGGCAATATTTTTTTTTAAATTTTTTTAGATTTTTTAAATTGTATCACTGTTCCGGAGTTATCTGGGGAGGGTTCTCACTTGCTCAGAAAGGCCATTGTTTACTCACTCTTACTGTGCTTGGGCCAGTAGAGACTGGAGGCCACAGTTTAGGTCAGACTGGAAAGAGATGGATTTGTGTAAAAAGTAGACTGTTGGAATAAAACATTTTTAGTTGCAAGTATCTAGAACATTTCCAGCATTGTATTAAAAAAAATGTTCAAGTTGGAGCAAGAGGGTCGGAGAAGCTATGGTCTTCCCACACCTTGCTACTAGTCAGAGGTTCTTGCATAAATGTCTGTGATGAATATTGGTGTCTTTTCAGATTCAAAGGCATTTTGTTTGTTTCTACTTCATATTTTGAGAGGTACTTTGGTCCAAGACTTCTGAGGATTAGGTTAGCAAGGCATAACTTTCTGCCTCAGGGTCAAGCAGACCTATAGCCTGCCTGTAAATTAGTCAAATTATACTGTTCAGATTTTTATACCGTTGTGTTGACCAGCCATTGCATTCCCAAGGGAGAGGAGCTGGGAATGCTGTCTCTTTCTAACTGGTGCTGACACAAAGCATCTAATCCATACAGTTAATTAAGTTAATTAGTAGAAGCAAATGTTAAATTCAGAAGAGCTCTTCCAGCTTTAGGGGGTCCTGCAGTTCTGAACAGAGCACTTGGAAGTTAGCATTAGTCAAGACCGAGCCTGAATAGACACAGCCCTAGGTTAGAAGGTGAGAAATGCTTGGAGTTTATCCTTGCCAAGCTATGCTACATGGTGACAATCAATAAGGCTTGATTATAAAGAGAATTTGAACTTAGTTGATGCCTTATGACTGTTCTTGCTCTTCAATATCAGCTGGCTCTCAGTGCTATTCTGTAAACTCAGTTGTGGATTGACAGAAGTTTGTCCATGTTGGTCCTCTCTGTTGTGCAGTTCATAATGTGACAGGAAAGGACCCTGTAGGACAAAGCACCAAGATTCTGTGTTTGCAAACATGAATGGATTCTTGAAAGGGCACAAGGGTGGTTCTAGCACTTCTGCTCCTCTGCACCTTTGATTGATTCCCAGATGGTTATATCAACTCAGAGGACTTCTGTAGAGGGGCTCATGGTCCATGGTTCAGTTGATGCTTGAAATCTTGTTTAGAAACAGAGTTAGTAAATAAGCAAAGCTGAAAAACTGGAAGTCATCGATGTTTTTAATGGGTGGAAATCATAAAATCCAAAGCCTGAGAGTAAGTGAGGAAGCTTTGCAAAATCACCCTGTTATTACATGTTTCAGTCCCACAGGAGTGCTGCTAGAGAATTAGTTCAGTTTTTTGTCTACCAAACTATCAAGGAGAAATTGGAGGTAGTTCAGTTGGACTTTATTGGATTATGCCTTCATGGTATTGTAGCTAAAAAAAAGGCTGTGATTCCAAATATGATGCGTAACAATTGTGCAAATTCCTTAATCCTGTTTTCCATTCATTTATGTAGTAATTAAAACCATAAACCTGGAAACTATTTTCACAGGCAATTTTAATTTGCAGAGACCTGTTTAATTTCCTATGGTTTGTGGCTGTATATTCAATTTTACTCTCTTTCTCTTCCAGAAGAGGGTGAAACCTGATGGTGTTACCTTCATTATCAGTCTGTGCCTTGGCTTGGTTTCTTACAAGTTGTTCAGAACATGACAGTGTAATTTTGGGGGGAAAGGTTTATTTCGTTTTGTTCTGCTTAGAGGGCACCACAAAACGCACTAATGTAAGAATAATCATAAGCTTAAAGAGGAAGGAAAGTTTTAAGGGACTAATTGAAGAGGGAAAATGCCTGAGTGGTTTAAAGGAATGAAATGGTGGGAGAGCTCCAAGTGAGATGAGGCAGCAAAAGTAAAAGAGCTACCACCGACTGTGATGAATGACAGATGTGCACCTAAAAAGCCGTGGTCATGGGGCTGCATAAATATGCAGATAGAAGGAGGAAAAGGAGAGTTCACAGTTTCAAAGGCACATTGCCTTACGTGCAGTAACCTTCAGCCATAGGTAACAGGCAGGACTTGATGCTCTAGACCTTTGGCAGTAGGACACTACTCTTTCTAGGTCCATCCCAAAAGGAAAAGTAACTTAGGACAACTTGGTTTATGGTATACTCTTACTCAGTAGTCATTCATGACTGAGCAAAGACCACTGCCCTGCTGGGTTCTGTTGGATGCCCTGTTTAATTTAATGTCTGTGCAAGGGACCTGCCTTGACCAACTTCTGACGGTTGAAACTCTATTCTCTTCCCATGCTAAAACCAAAAAAAATCTGGGGAGACTGAATGACTCTATCCAGCCTGGAATGTAATCCAGGCTGGAGGGACCTGAAGAGTGTTAGTAGGAGGTGACTCTCTACAGGCCAGTTTGGGAAGAGTGGAATGAGCAATCTCTGCAAAAGGTTGACGCTCATTTTCATCTCTCACCAGGAGTGTGAACTGCAAGGCCGCCAACAGCATAGGCGGGAAAGCTGTTACCTACTCCTGCTCCTGCTCAGGGGAGGCCTTTCCAAAACACAGGTTGGGTAGGTTGGGAAAGCAGTTACAAAAATCACAATCCAAGTGTGAACTGCATGGTGGATTCAGTCCTGTAGGCTCTCCTCAGTCTGAGGAGCATCACAAGGGCTGGGTTCAACCTGTGCTCCCTCACTGCCACGGGCTCTGAGGCAGGAAATCGTTTAAGCACGTGGCTGCATAAAAAACAGGATGACTTTGAGAGGACTGTGTTCAAAGGGAAGCCTTTTTATCCTCTTTCTCTGAAGTAGAGTGTTAGGCTTCTTGCCATGTGCTAAATTTTCAGACTGGTTTTACCACTTATATCACATACATTGAATTCCAGCTGATTTAATTGTCCTGCAGATGTATAAGAGGAGATATAAAATATTGGCCTTGAGAACAAGAGAAGTGATATTTGAATTATTCGGTGCTAAGGTAGAGAGGCACATAAATACGGCAGCTTAAACTGAATTGTGAAACAGCCTGAGAATGTCTTTTTGCTGCCATTTCCTTGATTTCAACACCACTGAGTTTGTCATGTATGACGGCTTTGTGGTTGTTGTGACACTGTCGGAGAAAATTGGATTTGGGGAAAGTTTTCTTAGTTCTTTAAATAATTCAGAATGTTTTCCAGTTTGGTTTTTTTCTCTCCAGTCTAGCTTTGTTCTGCAGCAGTACATATTTTGTAAAGTAGATTTTTGTATAGTTGCATTGCCCTGGCATAATATAATCCTTAGGACATATCCAGGAGATTTCCAGCCATCCTTGTGGATTTCGTAACAAAGCTTGTGATTAAAAGCCCTTCTACACATAAGATTAAAATGGAGATGGCATTCATGGGCTTAAAAGGCAGCTCAAGTCATCCAGCACTAAAGGCACAGGTTGGAGCCTGTGAGGAGCGTGTTTGCTGTCAGAGTGCAGCAGCCTGATTGTACAAACAGACAGATGATGGGTAACCACAGCTCGCCTTAAAGAAAGTGCTGAGTCCATCTCCTTGGAAAGGTTGGTCTTGCAAACCCTGGTTTCTAGCACTGAGAGGATAAGCCTGTACTTCTGTCCAAGGATCTGGCTTAAACACGATCCTCCTCACCGGAACTGCTTTCAGGGCTCCCCAAAAGAGCACCCTGGTCCCCAGGTCTGGGGGCACCTGCCCGGGCTGGCCCTGTAGGACCAGTGTCCCGTGGCTCTTGTGAGCATCCTGACCCTGTGGGCTGGTTGACTTCTCTGCCTTGGTCACTGCTGAGAGAGTGCAGCTTTCTTACCTCACCTTACCTTACCTTACCTTACCTTACCTTACCTTACCTTACCTTACCTTACCTTACCTTACCTTACCTTACCTTACCTTACCTTACTTTACCTTACCCTTCCCAGGGCAGCGGGGTGCTGCTGCCTTGGCCTCCTGCCTGTGGAAACCCTGGAACTGAGAAGAGAGAGAGATGCAGAGTGTGCAGAGCTGCGTGCAGGCATGCCAAGCTCCTCTTGTAGACTGACAGGGGAGATAGATTTATAACGGAAGTAATTTTTTGTGTGAATCTGAGGGCTTCAATATAAGTATGTCCTAACAAAGCATATTTTTTAAATATAGTTGATCAGTAAAATGGCACTGTGGTAACATGGTGAAGCCAGTTTGAATCTTGCTGGCTGGACTGTGAGTGCAAGTGAAATTCATCAGAAAGGTGCCAGGAAGAGGAAGGATTTTAAAGAGAAAATAAACATATATAGACTTTCTCAAACACACACACATAAATCTAACCTTACACTAATTCTGCTGGGTTTGAGGCGGGGGAGGTTGGAGCATTGATGGCTGCTTAGGGGGTTCCAGGCACTGCAGTCAGCATCCCAATGTCTGGGTAAAGCAGTGGGATACACAGCAGTGCAGCTGGGCTTGTGATCATGTCTGCCTCTCCAGCCTGCCAGGAGAGAGGTCTCTTGTTACAGACGGTATCACTTCAGTAGCATGCAAGCAGAAGGAGATTGGGAAATGGGAGAGAATAAAGGTCTTTGTTACAGGGAAGACTGTTGGTCAGTCTTGTGAACGGCAGAAGGTTGGTTTGCTCTGTTTTTACTCACTGAGGTCATTGCAGCCATAAAAACCTCAGCTGAACTGTGCCAGCAAGTCAAGTCTTACTCTGCCTGTGAGAAAGGTTTGTGTTCCCTGATGAGCGTTTTCTTTTTGCCCCACCTTTTTTTTTTTTTTTTTTTTTTTTTTTTTTTTTTTTAAGATGAGATAGGCAATTATACTTGCAATTCTTCCTTATGATTCCTAGCTGAAAGAAGAGCAGCCTTTCATGGAGAGAGATGAAAGACACTAGGAGTATTTTTCTTACATTCCTGTGTAAGTAGAATAGCGAAGAACATACCTGAGACATTTCCAAACACAACACACATCTATTTACATATTTGATTTCAGTGGTGATACATGATAACCTGGGACTTCATTCAAAGGATCCTGATGGGGATTTGAAAGGAGTTCTTCTTCTCTGAATGTTCACAAAATAACTGCTGAAAGCTGAAGGGCCTTTTGTTGGCAGATAAATTCGGAGAGGCTGGAGACAGTTTCCTTGTTCTGAAAATCGTCTCTGCGCTTGCAGTTGTGGGGGTAAATTCCTGGCCCTTTTGGAAGTGTTGGGTATGTTTGGTCAGTGACTTCAATGGGACCAAAACTTTTCTCAGGTTTTGGAGAGACTTTAGCATCTTTATAATTTGTTCTAATGCCTGCTGACAGACACAGCAGCTTTCCTGTTAGCTTGTCATGCGCCTTCCCTGCAGAAAAGGATCAGCGTCTCTTGGGAGTGCGTTTGTCATGGGCTTGCTGTGCTGGCATCCAGTGCAAGACTGAGGGACATATCTGAAGATGTGTTTTTCTCTCTCAGTATTAAAATTGCAGTGTTGCATACACCACAGTGAGATTAGAGGGGGTTTATGTGTGAGAGAGTCAGGGGTTGTGCTGTACCTTTACCCCGTATGTTTTAACCTGCCACAAGATTAAGACTTCTTTGTTGAGAAACAAAGATAGCAGTGGAGTTTGTGTTTACCTTCCCTCTCTGGCTACTTTGCATGACAGGTGATGTGTAAAGAGGATTTTGAAAGAGGAGAACTGAGGTCAGACCTTTCAGACTTCCTAGAATGCCTGGAGATTTTTATGTGTGAAAGATGGTCTGGAATGGAAAACTCAGCATTTGCTGCTCTCCAGAATAATCCCAAGTAATTAAGTTACCCTGATTATGCCTTGCTCAAATGGCTCAAAATTGAGACCTGAGAACAGCTCTGATGCGATGTGTCAGTGTTGTTCACATTATCCAGCCTCAGTGTTTCAGCATGGACGAGGGAAAACAAGCCAACAGCCTGGAAAACTTTGAAGGCAGGCAGAGAGATGAGGGTCTGGTGAGTTCACATGGTGGAATTCTTCAGGAAATTCGCGTCCAAGCAGTCATAAAGGCAGAGGCAGAAAGGACCTGCTGAGCACCCTGCAGGTGTTGTCGTGTGAGGTGCTGGTTTACCCGTTTCCATTTGCTCCAGCTTTTTCAAATAGGGAAAAGAAGTATCAGGCATGGGGCAGTACTGTGTGTGCTACTTTGTCTCCAGGGAGTCTGTCCCCTAGGACGGATTCCATGCTCCTTTTTAAGAAATAGGAGTATTTGAGAGTGGTCACACCAAGTATGCCTGGGTTGGAGTTCTGGTTTTGTGTTCCTGAAAGGGACTGGAGAATTTCCCCTGTCATCTTAGCCAGAGGTTTCAGTGATTTCAACAAGCTTTTGATTCTTCTCCAGCTTCAGAAGTTTGGATCCAGGCAGTTGATCTGAGACGCTCAGTGTTTATTCAGATTCTTCTAGAAGTTAATACTCGAGAGTTTTGTTCTATAGCAGAAGTGGTCTTCTGGACAGCCTTTGCTTTCTTCAGAGTTGCAGAAGAAAAGTTCACTTTCCTAAAGGAATTCACTCACCAGAACACACTCTCAGAACAGGAGACTTTGTAAAGGACCAGGATTGTGTCTCCTAGTTGCCTCAGGACTGCCCTGTGGTGGTAAAGTGGTAACAAGTTTTTGCAATCTCTGTGCTGGTTTACCTTACCATACATCTGAATATGTAAACTCGTACATGCAGTCTGTAGTCCATAGTTCCAGGTGTCTTCCTGTGTGTTCCACAGGTGTTCCCTTTTTGCTCCAGACATTCCACGCAAACTGCTGATTTTCTCCGAAGTAAATTGTGTAGCTTGTCTGGAAGGACTATGTATGTTTTCCTTCAGTATTTTTCTCCCATTGCTGAAACAGACTCAGATTTTCTAATCTTCCTTGCAGTGAGCAGTGGTGGGGGACTGTTTTTTTTCTGTGGTAGGCTGCACCCACCTGAACTCTCCATCCCCTTGCAGCAGGAGTGTGTGAGGCAACAGTGCTTCCCTGTCATTCACAGGATCCTGGAGACTTGGATGCTTTTGGTCCTCTCAGATAAAGCAGAATGCTCCTGGCAGCTTTTCTCTTTAGTATTAAATTAGACTCTCCTTTGCCTTTTCAGTGATGGAATAGCTGAGAACCTTTTTCAAAAAGGGTCCATTTAGGGCATCTGCTGTAGCCCAGACTCTTAGTGTTGTACCTCATAGGAGGTGAGCAAATGTATCTGATTTTGGCCTGTTTTTTCATTTCTTTATGTAACCCATAAGAGAGGGAGGAGAGAAGAAGCCATCACTGATTGTTCAGGATAGATATTTTCCTTCTTTCTGGCTGGTGTGAGTAGTTTGGATTTTTTAATGCTAAATACTCTTTTGGACTGAGTGTACAAGGACTAGTAGATTGAAAATAATTGTGAAAGGGTGGCAGAGAGAGACAGTCCAGTGGAAAGAAGGATCTAAATGAGGGCTTTCTGACTGATAAGATTCACTTAAATCAGGCAATTCAGTGATACAGCAAAATTGCAGCTCTTACAGTGGTCTGCATACCAAGTTAACATCCAAAGCAGCCAGTTTCAGCTGCAGCATTTAAACAGAGTTGAGGTTACTTGCAACATGATTTGACTCAGCCCAGGGAGAACAACTCCAAAAACAAACAAAACAACAACAAAGGATTAAGATGTGTTGAATTGTTACAGCTGTAAAACAGCAATGGTAGCTTTTCTAGGCAAAGTTTGTTGCCCACTGTGAGCCTCACATCCAGCTCCAATGTGCTAATAGGGATGAAGTGACAGAAATTAAGGGAGCATGTAATCAGATGCCCTTCTGTTTGCATCTTTATGGTGACCCACAAAGCCAGGACTTAAACCTGTTTTGTACAAGAATCATATGCAGCAGCTTTGCTACACCACTAACAATTACATGAGTTTATTTTGCTACTTGTCTTTGTGAGAACTTTAAACCTAACTTAACCCAATCCTGTGATTCTCCAGGGGATAGTTACAATGTCTCAGAATCCTTAGTGTGCCAGTTGCATTTTGACCCAAAGACGACTGCAGGATGTTTTTCAGTATTACAGAATTTGAAAGTAGAAAAGACAATTGGGTAAAAGTGTTGCCAGAGTCCATCAAACTCCACAGCAATAGGAGTACCTTGAGGAAATGAATTATTTGGGTAACTGGAAACCTGACTACCAGATCTGTTTGCTGTTGAAGTCATTGCTTTGGCTAGTCATCTTTTGATTCAAGCTTGGTGAAGCAATGAGGAAGTAGCAGCAGAACCAGAAGGCCCTTGTCAGATTTTAAGTGAGGAACACATAATTTCATAAACGTGTCCTCCGAAAATTTCCTCTTTACCTCACTGTGCCTGTTTTTCAATCTGGAGTGTCCCAGAGTTGTTTACTTTTCATATATTGTCATAGATCTTAAATGTGTTTCAGAAGAGGAATGGCAAGTGGTTCAACAGTGAAAGATAGGTCACAAAATCTGGTAATTAGGTAGTTATTCTTTCTCAACCTACTGTGTTCCCAGTGGGTCTTTTCTGACTTTCAATGCACAGTCCCTCCTCAGTAGCAAACGGTTGATGACAGATAAAGGTAATACCTCAGAGGCAACTTTGTAGATAAAAACTGGAATATTAGAGTAAGTCTCTTACACTGCTTTTGTACTGTCTGATTTTGAAGCTGTGATGTAAGAGCCTGGAAGCGATGCCTGAGGAGGAATGGCACAAGTGTTCTGTCCAAGAGCACTGATCCCCTAATGGATGTGCTCATAGCTTAATGTCACAATGGGACAGAGTTTCAGAGCTCATGGGAAGGTGATGGATGACTGATTTACCCTTGAGGGCCAGTCCCAATTCCTGCATGTGACCTGTGGCTTCCATTATTTGGTCCCCTTTGATTGCAGAGAGGCAGTTTCCAGCAGGATTTTGCAGTCACATCAGGGTCAGGAGGGGTGAGCAAAGTGATTATTATGGGCTTTGGGAGCCCAGATGCATTAAACAAGCTTCTAATTTCTTGGAGAGACTTTCCCTGGAAAAGAGGAGAGGATTTGTGACCCAAGTGTGCCTGACAGGAAGGATGGGATCCTGCTGGAAAGATATGCTGTCACAGCTGACAAGATGTTCATCCTTCCAGTGCATGCTGCTTCACTTACCGTGTCTGCATGTCTTTGGAGGCAGCCTGACCCAGCTCCTGGCAGGGACCCCAAAGCTGAGCAGGGAGAGAAATTCACACAGAGGGAAAAACGATGTCATGTTATGCTGCTTGTTAGGAAAAAAAGCCCCATAGAATTTGCTATCAGTGAGCTGAAATCTAAACAGCATAAATGGTCCTAATAGTTAAAGAGGTTAGGGAAGCTTGCCAGAGCGTGGAAAGCATAACAACTGCATTTAATAACAATCAAGCTACTCTTATAAATATTTGCATGTGCTGCTTCAAAGCCTACTACATGGTCATTCATGTAGTGCAGTTAGAAAGATGAAGAGGACAAAAAAGAGAGCGAGAAGAAAAGGGCACTCCGTGTTTTGTAGCTGCCATAATAAAGAATGGGCAAAGCACCAGAAAGAAAAGAAAAAGGAAAAGAAACCCTCCAAAGTTTAATAAACACAAAAGGGAATAAAAATAAATCTTTGAAGCATTTATTACAAGCCCTTGATGGAAGGATTAGATTGAAGCTCTCAGCCTTTCCAGTGTGGGTGTATGTGTGAAGGCGGCCTGTCTGGCCACTTCCAATGAGAAAAGAAAAGTTGTTTACATTTCCTAACTTGGGCTGTGCATGTAATTGATTTCTTTTTGTTTCAATAGCAGAAATGAAAATTCAGAGGGGAAAAAAAAGCCTCATTTGGATACAATTGAATTTAGGTCTTTTTCCTCGCCAGAAGGAAAGCTCAACTCTCAGAAGAGCTGTGTCAAACAGAGTGTTTTGTTTCTCCTGAAATGTCAGTACATGCAGTACTTGTGAGGAAAGCTGTGGAAATGCAGGGATTAGTTCATCAAGCACAACTGCGCAAGGCAGAAGTGTCAACCTTTTATGCGGGTTATTCCTGATTTGGGGAATATCTCCAGCATGAAGCAAACTTCCTATCCCTGCTTTCAGTTTCAGGGTGCTTGACTACACCTTGCTCTGCTCCCAGGCACTCCTGGGTGCCTGTATGCTGTTTTGGATGGTTGTTCCGAGAGTGTGTTCAGTCTCTCCCATTGACACTGTTCTATCCTGGAGCAATACTGAGGACTAATTTGGGATGGGTCTCCTGCACCCCTCCCATTGGTGGTTTCCTGCTTTGTCAGAGCAGGGCAGCTTTCTGGCCAGGTGGCTGGCACAGAAGCCTGGGGGATGCTGGATATCGAACAAAGTCAATAGGAGGCATAGAAACCACACTGTCCTTATGCACTTAATCACTCACACACCAGAGAACATTTTCACCTGGCAGTTCAGACTGTCCCATGTAAAGCAGTTGATGAAGTTTCTGCTTGTTCAAGACATGAAAAAAAAAAACAAAAACCAAAACCAGAAAAAGAGTAAACTTGCGATGCTTGGTGTCTAGCAGCCTAAAGGGAGGAGGAGGATGGATGCTGCCTTTACCTTCTCCAACTATGTTGCACAGTTCATCTCAGCTGTGATGATTGTGATTGTGATTATTACAGCTGGAAGTCTTCAGGGTTTTTTGAGGGTTGATTTATTGAGTAATTTAAAAATGATAAAAATGGAACCATTCATTGCGTTTACTATTCTCTCTCCCACCAAAACAAAAGAAACCTGTGTTTTCCTAGCTACGGGAAACATACTGATTTAATTCCACTCATTAATGATAATAGTTCAAAGAATACTTCAGGAGTTAAGTCTGCAGCAGGGGAACTGTGTTTGCAGACTAGCTTGGTCAGAGTCATCCTGGTGTCTACTGGAGTCATGGGGCAAAAACCAGAGGGGAGTGCAGAGGAATCCACACGAATCTGAATTGATACAACTGCCAGGTTAAGGTGGAGTCACAAAGAGAGATAAATTGCAGCATCTGAGATCACTTAAAGGCTAATCCAAAACCTTGTAGACTCCATAGGGTTCTTACCATTCCTTTAAAGAGAGTTGCAAGTCTCATTTTTTAGTCTTCACATTGATTAATTTTCACATAAACCCCAATTGTGCAGTCAGCCATTCCTTCTTTTTTTCATCTGTCCATGAATAATACCTTTTCCTTGATTGGCTTCCTGGAGATACTGTCATGAATGATGATGAAACCAAATTTCTTATGTGAGGTTTTGCATATAAAGATGTAAAACTGTCTTACAAGAGGGATGAAATTTCTCTAAGACTAGGACTCCTGCTTACTCATAGAGTGTGTCCCATGCCTGCCTTCCAGTGGAAGGTAAATACTTGTTTGCAGTATACAAATGCACATATGCAAACACAAAAACCGGCACACTGGAAGAGTGCTCAGTCTCTGTCTTCCTTACATTTGAAAGAGAGAAAAAATGTAAATGCAGGAATGGCTGGGGAATATCCACTCAAGATACATATTCAGAGATTTCTAGTATACAGGATCTAAAAGAAGCTGGAAAGAAGGCCTACAAAGATAGCACAAGAAAGTTCTAGGAATAAGAAGCTAAATATAAACCAAACTGACAGTTAAATATGGCTTTTCAATCTAAAATAAAGTCAAGATGGACAGGGTTTATCTGTGCCAGGGCAAGTGAATGGCTGCTAGTTTGGCTTGTCCACAGTGAACAAAATGGTAGGTTGATGCCTCAAACAAATGACAGGGAAGGACAACTTACAACTCATCCTGGAGGCATCAATCTTATATATACATATTATTATGCCAAATTATATTCCTAGTAGGATTAGGTTTGGCTGAAGAACAAGTCGTAGTCTCGGAGTTTCCTTCAGCAGGAAAAATAAACTGAAGATACTATTTCTATGTTAAAGGAGGATGTAATCTCTGAACCAAGCAGCTTTTATAAGAATTTGCAGAATGTATCAAGATCATAGTTGCATACAGTTCAGCGTTTCTCAGAAGCCCTTCCCTTGGTACTTTGAGAGACTCTAGCTCTGATGTGTTGCTGATGGGAGAGAGGAGCAGCTTTGGTGTAGGTGTAATTTGCATCCGTTTGCCTTTGAGTTCTCACTGTGAGATTGTAGCAGTTTCCTGTCAATAAGCATGGTAGCCAAGAACAGTGATTATGATGCCTGGGGGGTTATTTTCAAACACTGCAGATGTGAAAATCTGAGAACCTTTTTTTTTTGTCGTTGTTTTTATAATTAAATGGAATCATCAGGAAGTCTGGGGCTTCCTGTTCATAGTTGTACCTGTTTGATCATACCGAGGATCTGCTTTGGGAAGTACTCTTTAAGAGGATTTTTTTGAAGTGTTTTGAGAACTCGTCATCTCCCACTTATAATATATCTACAGTTAAGGCTGAGATTATTTCTTCATCATCAAAGATTTTCTCATAGCTACGTTTATTGAGCAGTCAGTTTGAACTTACTCAAAGAGCTACAACAAATGAGCTATTAAATGTGTTACTGAGAGAACACCTGTGCTTCTTCAGCTGAAAATGCCTCCCCAGCCCCCAAAAACAATTTTCCTTTTTCTTTTTTTTTTTAATTTATTCACTTCAGTTTTCACACTGTAAGAGAAGAAGAAACTGTTCCCTCCATTTGAACAGAGGTTTTCATCAGGCCTTAAAGTAATTTCATCTCCTCTCTGAGGAGTGTGAGCTTATCTCCTCCCACTGTCTTCCCCTGTCTCCTCTCCAAGGAGTTTGGGTGTCAGGCAGGAGTGCTGCAGGCAAATTTCTCTTGGTGCTGCTGCTCTGGACAGTGTGGAAGGGCCTCAGATTATGACTGAACCCCCTTAGGGTTACCTGATTTGTGCAAAACTGCCTTGCTGCCTACCCTTAGTCAGGCTTTACCACTGGGAAGGACAAATATTGTTTTGAGACCTGAACTGAGATGTCTAACGCTGCTGTTGAAGACTTGAGGCCATTTTTCTGTTTTGTTTTTTTTTCCTGCTTTCCTCCAGTATATAGTAAGGCGTTATGTTTATGACTTTTACTGCTTCCAAGTGGTCAAAATTCATGTAATCCTGTTTATAGTGTCTACTGTCTGCTTGCCTTTCCCCTTTGTTTTTCCTTCCTCTTCTCTTCCAGTCCTCATCACTATAATCAGAATGACTATTTTGTTCCAAAAATATCCTTTAATAACTAGGTGTGGAATAAAATCTGAAGCTGGCTAATTCATGCTCCCTCTTCTGGGGGGAAGTGGGTTTCAGAGAACATATAGATCAGATGAGCTGCTGTTATTTATTGTCTTAGTAGATCCCTGTGAATTCTCTGTAAGCCTGAAGGCATTTACCGTGTATCAACTGCTGTGTTTTTTTCTCAGTTCATAAGTATTCAGGATTTTTCACCAGTAGGTTGAAAGAGGGAAGGTTTAAATGCATGACCTGAAATAAAGTTTAAAGTAGTTGTTAATCTCTGCTAATATGACAGTCTTATAAAAAACACGTGGGGTAGATTTTCTTAATTTCTATTAAATTGTTAATTGTACCTAATTGACCATTGGAAGCTGAACCGTGCTTCAGGTACTTCCCTGGCTAAGGCTGTCTTGCATTAAGATGTTTGAAGGAACAACATATTTTATCTTGAAGAAAGGTAATACAATCCCACTGCTTTGTTGCAGATGCCATCCCGCCGAACTATTACAGCCTTTACTTCCGGATTGTGCGGTTTGACGTCTCGGCCATGGAGAAGAACGCCTCCAACCTGGTGAAGGCCGAGTTCAGGGTCTTCCGCCTGCAGAACTCCAAGGCCCGCGTCTCGGAGCAGCGGATAGAGCTCTACCAGGTATGGAGGCTCCTCACGCCCCTCAGCTCCCCCCCCGGCTGCTGCAATCCCATCCAGCAGGGAGAACAGACCGTGAGGGGAAGCAGCTCCTCATGGTTTGTTCTCTCTCCAAAGCAGCCTCTTATTCAGTGCCTTCCCAAAAAGGACTTCACTCAAAATTCTACAAAGCTGAAATGGGCAAACTTTTTCTAGCAGTAGAGCCTCAGGACTCCAGAGTGTTGAGCCAACAGTGTGCCCAGTTGGCCCACAGGGCCAGTGACATCCTGGCTTGTATCAGCAATAGTGTGGCCAGCAGGACCAGGATGGTGATTTTCCCTCTCTGTTCAGCCCTAGTGAGGTAGCAAATCAAATCCTGTGTCCAGTTTTGGGCCCCTCACTGCAAGAAAGACATTGAGGTACTGGAACATATCCAGAGATGGGCAACAAAACTGGGCAAGGGTTTAGAGAGGGAGTCCTATGAGGAGTGGCTGAGGGATCTGGCAGTGTTTAGCCTGGAGAAAAGGAGGCTCAGGGGTGACCTTATCACTGTACAACTCCCTGAAAGGAGGGTGCAGCCAGGTGGGGCTTGGCTTTTCCTGTGCAGCCAGCAACAGGACAAGAGGAAATGGTCATGAGCTTCAGCACAGGAGGTTGCGGTTGGACATCAGGAAAAATTCCTTCACTGGAAGGGTTGTCAAGTATTGGAACAGGCTGCACAGGGAGGTGGTGGAGTCACCATCCCTGGAAGAGTTGAAGAAATTACTGGACATGGCACACTTAATGCCACGGTCCAGTTGACATGGTGGTGTTTGGTCAAAGGTTGGACTCCATGATCTTGGAGGTCTTTTCCAACCCTAGTGACTGTGTGATTTTGTGTTTCACAGCGTATAAAAAAAAGTGAGATAAGAAGAAGTCAAAAAAGTTATTCCCAGGATCTCTGTCTCCCAACAGCTGACCTGAACTGTAGTTTACGTAGAGGTCAGATTCCTCTCTCTGGCCTGTGTTCTGGAGAAGGTTTTTAAGCCTTCCTTGTAGAAATGGAATTAAAACTGAGTTGCAAAGCTGGCTTCTGTATAGTAGTCCAGGGGTTGAGACAAGGGAGGGGACAATCCAGGGTTTGTGGAGTAAGAAAATGCCTGTGACTCTTTCACTCCTGAGTGTTGACAAGATTCACATCATTTAATCTTTAAGAACTTTAGAGCCTTTAACCTCATTTAACATAGAGTCTGTCCATTTGTGCAAATACTGCCCAGAGCATATTTCATCTAAAGCATAGTTCTCCTCACTGAGTCAAACACAGCAACTGAAAGGGCCCAGCTCCCCAAAGTTTTATACTGAGTAAAACTCATGGTTGTTCCACGAGTGAACCTGCAACATGTTTTGCTGAAAATCCTGATGTATAGGATACTCTCTCCCTAGGGAACTCAGTAGGATACCACCTTGTAGAAGTGTATGGAGACCCTCTTTAGCTGTGTTCTTGCTGCCTGCATTAGTTGTGCCTGGGCACTGTCCAGGGCTTGCAGCACTGTAAAGTCCAGCTCAGATCCAGTGGGTGCAAATTTGAGTCTTCTCTGTCACTTTGGATGTTCACCTTTTCCTGCCTGGTCTGGTCAAGTGGAAGCCAAACTTGAAGCAGAGAGGGGGCAGGTTGGGTTCACAGGCTTGCTGAAGTGACAGTAAAGGCCAGTCATGGAGGCTGACAGCAGGAAAAGTGCATTGGTCTGTTTAGACGTTGTTTATGTTGTTTAACAAATGTTGGAAAAGCGTAATTCCCATTTGAATGTGGTTCAGGTCCACAGGTGGTCACTGGGGACTGCGACCTGACTGCCATCCTTTCCAAGAACAGGGTGGCAGAAAATTTGAGCAAATAATGTGTTATTTGTTAAAAGGGAAAGCTAAGAACATCTATTGAGAGTCACTGGTGTTGCCTGTATAGAACAGCCATCCCAGAGAAATACACTATGAGTCCCAGTGATGCTGCCCCAGCAGCCTGCTGAAACAATTGTATATTCTGGCTTGACCTCACCGTTCAGACATCCTAAAAGGAGCTGATGGCATCTCTGGGGTTTCTGTTGTTCTACTTTTGAGAGCTGTTAGTCAGCCACCTGAAAAGAATGCAGCTGTGGTTGCCTGAGCTCAGCTCATTGCCTTTCTGTGTTTGAGGAACATGGGACACAAAGAGTTCAGCAGAGGTATGGAAGAAAGGGCCTTTGCTTGGCTGGGATTTTGCCCTGTGATGAGAAACAGCTGGGGCTTACTTCAAAGAGCCTGACTCCAGCAAGCCTGTGCCCATGGAAATGACTGACACCTGCATCCAGGGCAGGTACTTGGGTCCCTGGATAAATATATGGCTGGTGAGTAAGGCAGTTTCTTTTTTGGGCTGGGTGGAGCAAACTAAGTGAAGTGTTAGGTGAGTAATGAGTGCAGGTTATTGTGGGATTAGATCTTTTCTCCACCAAGTAATAGGCAAGCCAAAGGCAGCATGCCCTGTGTGTTGGTGCCAGGCATATTTTAGGCATGCTACTTTGCTCCTTTGCTTGTAGAGAGGCAAGCTGTCTCTGGATAATTTCCCTTTGGTCATGTTTATTTCTTGCAACCTTGTATGCAGCTCTTCCCAAACCTTGTTATGGGGGTATTACAGCTCTATGGTGGGCAGTCTGAACTGCATGGGCTCCTTGCCAGGAGCTCATCTGCCAGGAGCATGGGAGTCCCTTAATGTTGCTGAAGCTGATCTCCATCACCACACGTGAGGTTAGGATGCAGTGTTTAACAGGAAAAGCAAAAGCAGGGAGAAATTGGAGACAAGAGACCCAAGATGCTTTTGGGTCCCTTCCAACTCGAGATAGTCTATGGTGTATTGTAGAACAGTGCTATAGAAAGCATTCCAAAACTTACTGTGTGGATTCTAGAGATTAGAAAGAAGAAAATCAATGCAGATGAAGGTGAAAAAGGATGGGTAGGAGGCATTGGTGCCCCAGTGGTGTAGGAGGAGCTTTGGGGCTGTGTATTAATGTATTGAGAATGCAGGTAGAGTTGTCTAGTGGTGAACATGGTGCAAACATGGGAGGTAGAAGGGGAGAGTGAGGAAGGTCCTCATTTCAGTGGAAGTGGCAGCTGTCTTCTGTAAGGGCTGAAGACTTAGTCAGATATCTGACTCCAGCATGAAAAGCCATGCATGGGGAGTGAGCCTTGCAGAGGAGATTGCCAGTGGAGTTGGCATGAGCATCTGCCGCTCCTCCTCTATGCATGAGCTTTGCTTCCTGTCTTGTGACATACATGCTGGGCTTGCCAGGGCTGTTGTGCCCAGAAGGAACAGTGTGGTTTTTCATCTTGCATAAGCAACATTTAATTATTAGGGGGTTTTTTTTCTCCTCCAACCAAGTTTCAGGTTGCCTGGTGCTTTGCTTTGTTGTGGAGTTCTTCTTGATGAGGGTTTTTGAAATTCCTCTCATACCTGCAGTTTCAAGGAATGGTTGTTCCTTTGTCCCCTTGTCTTTCTCAGTCAAGCAGGAGGAGAGGGGCAGAAGCCTTCTGGGAAGAATCAGAGCTCTCTTGTGGTTCACTGAGATAGTCCCTGAAAATGTGCACGTCTTCTGTTTCCCCTCCAGGGGCTTTCTGATTTAGTCCAGTGGCAGTTTAGTAGTAGCATATATACCACTGATGCAGAAGAGACAACATCATTCTAAAGGACTGTTTTAGGAACAGCTAGAGACAGATGTGCAGGGTAAATTGAAAAAATAAGCAAGCAGAATATAAATATTTTGTTTCTCTGCCTGATTCTTTCTTTGTGTGGTCCTTTGACCTTACAGATCTACCCCTTAAAATGAAAGAAGAAATGCAAAACTGCACCTTTTCAGCTAAGCTTTCCTCAGGCTGTACTTGGCTTCCTTTTCCAAACCACATCAGAAAGGGACTTTGTGTTTTCCTACAGCTCTTGTTTGCACTGACTCCGGGAAGGCAGTCTGGGGCTGCTTGGCATGGTGAGCCGGGGCTGTGGCCCCTTGTTCCCGGCCTCTGGCCCAGCGGCAGCAGCAGGACCCTGTTCCTACCTCAGAGGCTGAGCTGGAGCAGAGTGTGCCCCATCATGTTTATGCTGGGAGTGAGCAGTTATGAATCTGCTTGCCAGGTTTTCTGCCATCTGGATTTCTCCAGGCAGTGAATCCTAGAGATAAATTCTCGTGGAGGTGCCCTGGATGCATCCACAAAGCCAATGGGCAAGTAGTAATCCCTGTGTGCAGAAAATGTCTGTTTTCACCCAGAATACTTCTCTTGGTATTTAAGGATTAGTCAGTCACATCTGTGTGTTCCTGCACAGATGGGAAGTGCAATGCACATACTAAGTAGTCTTAGGATGGAAAATAATAAAACTCACAGAAGTAGGAATTAAGTTACTTTTATAAGGCTAGTATGAAAGCTTCTGTCTCTTCTTGGCTCTGGTTAAGTGAAGCCGCAGAGAATTAAATTCTTTTAAAGGCACTGCCTTTTCTGTTGTTTCTTCTTCCCCAAAGGGAGGCTTAATCTGATGGTTACACTGCTGATCATCAGCACGTTGGAGAGTGGGAAGCCAGAGGGAAGGAAGGAAGCAGCGTGACCTCGGACAAGGCACCCTTCTCCCATCCTTCCACTGCATTGTGCTCACTCAGTGCGCTTCCCAACGTACACCAAGACTTCAGAAAATATTAAGAGGATAAAGTGCTTTTGGGGAAGGGAGGAGGAATAATATTAAATAAACAAGTTTTAGCATCCTCCAGTGGCCCTTGCTATGTTTTTAAAGATTTATGCCAAATGCAGGCTTTATTGGAATTTGATCAGATAAAGCTCAGTTGTTATGGGAATGTCTTTGTTCATCAGTTTTCTTGCCTGCTTTGAAGACTTCATCACATCTTTCTTTTATTAAGGTGCTTCTGTATTTATGAATAAAGTCCCTGCACCCTTCAGAAAAAGCCTTGTCTTTTATGAATAAGCATTCCAGAAAACAGGCACCACTGCAAAGCAGAACTAGTGGAAACCCTTACAGGGTGAAAAGACATCCTTCAGAGAGTGCCGTGGTATTGGGTTTAAGGTATTTTTATTATGGACAGGCAGTCAAACAATAACAAGTAATAATTACTTCCTGTGGAAGCGGTGCCATGTTTTGTTAACACATCATCAAGCAAGCGTCTCAAAAAGTGCGGCTGAAGCACTGTGTTTTATTGTCATCCTTATCTGAGGCTGCTGTGGCTGGGATTACCTGAGAGGCTGTGGATGGGAAGGATGTCCCAGAGGATGTATCAGAGCAAGGGTTCGGGCAAATGAACAGTGCCAGGTTAAAGCTTGGAGGGGTCACATCAGATTGCAGTGAAGAATGTGAAGCAAGAAGGAGCAGACCTTTGGTGTTTCCATGGTGTGGAGGGCCCAGTCCATGTCAAGAGCTCCCGTGGAGCTTGCTCAGGGTCTAGGAAGACCTGTCTGTCCTCCAGGGGGTGGTACCCCCACTTCTTCCAGGGCCTCTCTCCCTCCTTGGAGGTATGAGGAGGAAGATGCTATGGAACATATTACCCCATTATGAGTCAGATTTAAATTTAAGCCACAGTCGGTTGTTCAAATACTTTCAATTCAGACAGTGTTTTGTCTTGTTTTTCGGTTGGGGAATATGTTTAGAGTGAGCTACTATAGATTTGGGCCAAATCTCCACGGTGTAAATCTGAGGCAATTTACACTGACTGCAACAGAGATCCTTCAGGCTGATCTCTGTATAATCAGGAGCAGAGGAGCCTTGCTCTCTTTCGTTGCCAAAAGGTGCTGTCTCTAATGCCATGTAAGAAAATATTGTGAAGCAGGATTTGTGGCTGTGAGCTGGTGCAGGATGTCTGTATTTCAGATATCACCTGGGGCACTTGGTTATAATTGACTGCCATCACTGTGACCCACATCTAAAGTAGTGCATTTGGTCTCACAATTTATGTATTGCTATCCTGAAACCAGACTCTTGCATTCTGAAAGGTTACGAGGTTATGTTGAATGGCAAATGTACAGTGTTCTTTGAAGTGCCAAACCCAATATAAAGTGTGGATGTAGTAACTTTCTACTCCACCAAACTCCTTCTCTTGCCCCCAGCAACAGCTCAGGACCAGAGGAAGTTAATTTGCAGTATATTTCAGTTGAATTGCTCTTTTCTCCTTGTTCCAGAATTCCCTTTTCCTGGTCCGAAATACTATATGCCCTACAAAAAGATGTCAGTGCACGGGAGGCCATGTCTAGAGTACCTTTGGCAAATACTCTGTGAGCATGAGGGGAAGTATTTATGGCTGCATCGTCTTCACTGTAATTTGAGAGCGTATCTCGGATGCACCCGCCTCTTGCCAGGAATAGAGCAGTTACTAAAGACAACTTGAAGAAATGTATAATATTTCCATCAGCTCCTGGCAAGGGCCAGCATGTGCTTCCCATCTGGACACTGCCATGTGTAGAAATGCAGGCTGTGCATGGCTGTGTTGCCATTTGTGGTGCCTGTACACTAGTGGAGGCGTGGGAGTGCAGGCCATGGGTCTGAAAACAGCAGCTGGGTTTGGGTTCCTGCTCTTTGGGCTAGGGTTTGTTGGGGTAGCCAAGCCTACATTACTCTGGGACACGAGCAGGTTTGAACCAAGCAGCTCAGAGTGGTGGTCACAGGGCTAAGGATCATCAGTTGGCTCGATGGCCATGTGTTCGAGAGAGCCTGTTGGAGGGTGGAAGGTGGTATTCCTGTTCTGAGGTGGTGTAGGAAACAATGTGAAGCTTTGTTGGAGAGAAGCCAAGGTGAAGCAGAGTAGATGATGGGAGAAAATGGAGGGATAGGAGTGGTTTAGATGGAAACCTGTAGGAGATGGGAAGAGAAAACCACAAGGAGAACTGTGAGTTACAGGGAACAAGGCAGGCAAGAGGAAGGGAATAAAGAGGAGGGACTTGTGGAAGAAGAGTACATCTTGGAGGAAGTACATGTCCAAATACTCATTTAGCCAAGAAAGCTGCATGCCAAAATGTTGTAGTAAAATGCACATGAAGATGAGATATGACTTTCAGAGACAGGACCAAGGAAGAGAAAATTGCTTAAACCTGTGCAGAAAGGGGAGATGAACACAGGAGTACCCTGCAGGATCTGGGAGATTTGGCTAGAAGACAGGAGAACCCACTCTGTTTCTGTTGACTTTGGCTCCTCTTTGTTGATATTTTAATAAAACATAATGTGCCTTTGGCAAGTTAAAGCTAAAGGCTAGATAAGTTTATGGGATTTTTTTGTTTTGCTTCATTTTATATAAAATCTTTCTTTGGAGCTATCTTAAAATCTCCCAAATGGCAGGAAATTGCCCTCAATATTTCAGAATCTTCCAAGAGAAGGACCCCAGACCCTCCGTTCTTGTTTATTGCTTATACAATACAGAGTCTTCCTGCCTGCTTAAAAATAAATCAGGCTGGAGGGCCTCGGGGCTCTGTCCCCAACTTACACTGCACATGTATCTTCAGTATCAGGAGGAAGGCCCTGCTTGGGAAACAAATGGAGAGGAAATCCCTTCCCAGGATCAGTTCTCTTCCCAGAGCTCATCCTGTCACTGCAGAGTGATGCAATGAGTCAGTCACAGTGATTCCATGCACACTTGACTTCCCCTCCCTTTCTGACCTGCTTAAGGGCTCATGTCTTTACCCTCCTCACACTTCACCTTCTTTTACCTTCAAGTGAGCATCAGCCAACAGTGTAAGAGAATCCTTCTGCAGCTGTGGCCCATCCAGATATAAAAGAGGTTGGGTTATGTGTGCAATATGTTCTTTTTATTTGCAAGTTTGCATGAAGAACGTGTCTGGCAAGTTCTGAGCAGATGGATCAGAGAGCTATGGGTTTTTTACAAACTTTGGCAAGTACTCCATACCTTTCTTTGTATTTTGGCAGGAACTCTGCATCTCATATACTAGTCTCCAAAGATTCTGCCCTCAGTTAGAGCCTGATTTGGAGACCATCGCAAGTAATGGAAAGACTTCATTGATAAGCAGGGGGACTGTAAAGCCCTTTTAACTCCACAGCACTGAAGGGAGAGTCTGCATTACTCCTTTGCAGGAGTGGCTACAAGAAGAGCTTGAAAACTCGCGCTGACAATTTTTTAAAAAATACAGAGCCAGTTTCTTGCGCTTAGGAGCAGCTGAGATTTTGATAGCCAGTAGATTCTGGATTATCTGGCAAAAGGTACTACATGGAGGCTTTGCTCTTTACACCATATGTTTTCACATATAATGAGTAAGAAACTGGAGAGGTTTGCAGCAGAATCAATGATTTGCCTTTCCATGTGTCCAAAATAGGATCAAAGGCCTCCGATTTAACCAGGGAATGAGAAAGGATTGATAATTAGCATGGCCATTTTTTAACTGTAAGTTTCACAAAGAGCTGTCTGAAGTCCCTGAGAGCTGTCTGTGGAGACCTTTGAAACCTGGAACCAGGCAGTGAGTGAATCTTTCAGTAAGGTGTAAGTGTGTAAGAATTTGGAAATGCCAAGCAGCTGTGTATGCAGACCTTGGGAATCTGGTCATTCCAGTGTGGAGAGTTAGGCTGGAGTCCCCTGCAGTCTCTTCTAGTTCGAAAAAGGTCATCCTAAATAGCAGTTTTCAGCCATGCTGTGCATAGCTGAACTTTGCTCTGTTCTCATGTTAACCAGCATAAGCACATTATTTACCACTGGATCTCATTGTTTGGGCTTATTTACTTTAAGCTTACAAGTACATGTCAGGTTATTTCCATTATTCTTAAAAGGGCCGTGAAGTTCCAATGGAAATCATGGATAATGACTGATAAGTAAGAGAAAGAGTAGTGAGCCTGCCAAGATGTTGTAATACACAAGAACATCACAGGAGTCTGAAATGACAGAGAAGGGAAGGGAAGGAAGGAAGTTATCAGGGGGCCAGCAGCATCTGGAGGGAGGAGATCAGACAGTCCAGAATGAATGGAGAGGAAAGACAGATTAATAGCAGGTTTTCACAAGATAATGCCATATTTACTGCTGTTCAGTGACTTCAGAACCCACACTGGCTGATAGCAGTGGCCATTTCAAGTTCCAAGGCAATGCAGGAAATAGGATAGATATTTTTAAGTGGCCATATGATCTTACTACTATGTTTGGAAAGTTCATCAACTGGTTTTAAGAAACTGTAAGTCACCAAAAATGTTTCCAAAGTGTTGGTGACCATAATTCTCAAACCCAGCTATAAATGCTCTTGGTTTTCTTGGCTGCAGCAGATATATGTCATTGATGCATCAGCTTGTGTATCATCACTGCTGAACCACATTCAGTTTTTTGGGTTTTTGGGGTTTTTGGTTTTTGGTTGGGTTTTTTTTTTGCTTGCTGAGGAGGTGGTGAATTTATTAGCCAAAACTGTTCCACTGTGAATTATACTTATTTGTATTTTCCTATTCTTCTGCATCTGATTGTGGTGACAGTAGAAGACTAGAAGTAGTTATTGGCCAGAATACCAAATCTGAAATGAACTAAACAAGTTGCTGTTCTGGAGCTCTAGTTATTTCAAAGAACCAGTGTATCTTCATGTCAAATTTTTTCCTTTTAGCTGTGTAATGAGTCACAAAGACAGGCTGTTCTGGCGTCTGCTGTCAGTGGTTATTGTCTAGAATACATACACTAATGTGTTGATTCAGTTGTCCCCTGCTTCTTCAGCTGCCTAAATATATGAGCGGGGGAGTCGGGGAAGGAAACTTTGAGCAAAGTAATTTTGTTTCTTTTAACAGAGTCTTGGGCTTAGGCGTTTTTTCAAGTTTGGTTTTGAACCAGTTTAAATACACTGGCATGAAGTGCTGCTACTCTGCTCATGTCAGCTTTTGTTATGCCCCATTCTTCAAGGAAGTCATGCATCTGCTAATTTTGCGAGCATTCTGCTTTGTTTGATATCATGAATTATGTAGTGTTCTCAGTGTACTTTACAGTTTATAAAATAGAGACTAAGATAATCCTTATTCCTTACTTTTATACTCAGAACTGTGTGATAGTTTCTTGAGGGTATAAACATGTGTGCCTATAAATAAACAGTTTCATCCTCCAGTACTTAAATGAAGATTTCAGCTACTTGATACTTAAATTTTTAAAAAATATATGTTAATGCTTTCCAGTTAGTCTGAAAAATAAGCATAGCAAGTGACAGAAGTCAGTATTTTCTGGAATCTCCTCATTCTTTTGAAACCAGTTTGTGACAAAACTAAAATTTTTCACTGCTGAATGCCCTGGTCATGGTGGTTTGGGATATGCTTTCAAGATGACATCATGGGTCAGCCTCTAATGGATGAAGGGGAGCACGGACAAGTCCCTGCCAGCCGAGCAGAGGTTTTCCCCAGAAGACTGAGCAGGAAGCAGAGTAGATTTCAACAGGGTTTGTAAAATGCCAGAAATCTGGCAGGCCTGATGAGGGTGGCATGTGAGTGCTGTCATCACCAGGATCCCCGATCCCCCGGCTGAGCTTCCTAAACATATGGAGCTGTACAAACAAGAGCAATGCTTTGTTTGCATCTGGCTTCTTCATGAGCCATTTCCTGAAATTAACTGCATTATTCATTTATTCATGTGTTTGTTTCATCTTGATCTGCTGGCAGTAGCTGCATGTATGTGATATCTAGAGACTCTTCATAGGTATTTTTACGATCATTTTTTCACCAGGTGTTTTCAAGAAGCCTCAGAATTGAAAAAAAAAGTGTATGAGAGGTAGGTTAGCAGTGGGCATAGAAGAAGATAGGTAGAAGGCAGTGTACGAGACATTGGTCAAGAGAAGATTAAGTTTTTTAGTTCGTGGTTTTCCTGTGAAAGGGAGGAATGACATACAAAAATGGGATAGAAAAAACCTGAAATTGTTCTTAGAATTTAGAGCAGTGCTGCTGAACGAAAATTACTCTGTATATTGGTCTAGAAGTCTGGTGGATCACCTTTTGGTAACACTTTTTCGAATACAGCTCATCCCCACATCTTGTGCATATGTTCGCTGTGTAATCATTTATTGTAACAGGCAGTGCTACATTATCACTCTGTTGGAAGCAAGACCAAGTAAGCAGATATCCCTGGACAGCCATCCCCATGTCCAGAATCCAGGTTTGTTGGCTTTGAGCCTTCTCTGAGGCATGTGTGGAGGTGTGTGTGCTCACAGCCATGGTGCATCACCGGCTGTTTGTACCTGTGGGTGTTGGGATGTCCCTCCTCAGCCAGGCAGGTGGGGCTGCCTGTGTGGAAACTCTGTCTCCTGCTCATGCAAATGATGGGATCTGTGTCTCTGCATGCAGTGGATTCCCCCACTGGAAAACATGAGCCTTCCACGTCATGGCCTGTAGTCAGACCAAACTCTCTCTGCCTCTTCAAGAGGGAGTGTTTGGGTAAGGTGCCAGAAGGAAGTAAGAAGAGATTAAACGGGAAGTTTAACTCAGTTGACTTTCTGTTCTGTGGATTTTCTTTTTTCCCCTTGCCTTCTGTTAATATTTTTAGTGCACTGAAGACTTTCACAAAGGCTTTCATTTAGCTCCTGCAGGTGCAAGCTGTGCAGCAGCAGTTCTGATAATGGTGTTTGATGTGGTTGTGATGGGCTAAGCATGAAGGTGAGGTGGTGTTTATAGGTAAGGCAAGGCAATGTTTACAGGGGAAGGTAATATCTCTTCTAAGACCAATCAGTGTGGTTTGAGGAAGTAGACAAGCTTTCAAGCACAAAAGCTGCAAGGCACAGAACAGGCTTTTATTCTTTTTTGAAACAAAATTAGTTGATCTAGTAGGAAGAAAGGATTGGAAACAATGAAAGAGAAGTTTTTTCATTGGGGATATAGGCTTGAGGGTGTATTGGGAAAAAAAAGGTGTGTTGCTGATTGGAAGGGTTAAAACCAGAAATGTAGGGCAAAGTAAAAGGAAGCAAACCAAAGCGGCCAGAACCCCAAATGCTTATTTCATGTAGTAATTTCTGGAAGACTCATTTGAAGAATATGTTGTAGCTATAAAAATTTCTGAGAGATTCCTACAAAAAGGCCCCTTTGTTTACCACCATATAGAGTGCAATTGCTTCAGTGTGGATGGAAATAGAAAGCAGTGCAGGAAAAGAAACTTAATCAGATTACTTTGTGGGAGAAAATGGACTCTGAAGATCCAGCCTAGGATTTTATCTTCATCAGCTTTCCACACTTGCAGCAATATAAGAGAAAAAGAAGGGAAAATGGAAATGGTGAGGCTAAAAGATCATTCTTGCTTAAAAGTACTCAGGTTTTTATGGCCATACATCACCCTAACACTACAAAGATACTTAACCCAAGAGAAGGAGATTGAAGTTAATTTCACTAAATGTAACACTTTTCTCACTTAACAGCCTTTTGCTTAAGAATTGCCAGTGCCTGTTCAACCCATGATGTCAGTTGTAGAAATTATCTCATGCTTAGTTTGTGACTTTTTACCTCATTCTTTACTTTTTTTTTTTTTTTTCCTGAACATGTTGCATGAACAACATGGAGAGAAACTTTACTTTCAGATATTGTAGGTACCATAGGATGGATAATATCCAGCTCTTTTAATCCATAATATCCATCCTGTCCCACAGTGCCATGCAGTTTAGAAACCTGCCAACACTTTCCTTGTCATTCAGCTCAACAGTGGGGATGGACTTCCCTTGTACCATTGGATATGTGCAGTGATGATTTCTTGTACTTTATAAATGCCTTTTATTCCAGGTATACACTGACAGCCCTTGACTCTGTCTTTTGGTAGCAGTTAGGATAAAGACTGGGATAGGTACATGTATTTTTGATACCAAGGCACAGCTGTGTCTTCAGAATATGTCTAAGACCAATTATAGTTAACATTAGGAGATTGCTTTTGGCACATTACTTACTTTTAGTCCTTACATCACTGCCAGAACTGAGGTATGCAGTTTCTGGAGTCTTTGGAAAGATATGACTGTGCAGAAAGGAAGAGAAATGAGCCAAGTTCTTGTGTCCCATTTGCCTCACACCCCACACCTCCCCCCCTAGTCCCAACACATCCTTGCAGAATGACAGCTGCATTACATCCTCAGAAACACTTGACCTGATAAAGACCAAAGGGAAGGAAAAGTTATATTTGTACTTCTCTGGGACTTTCCCAGCATTGATTACTGATTCTCTCATCCCTCTGGCACTTCTGAGCAGTGGTAGTCCCCTTGCTGCTGCCAGACTCTCTGTAAACAGTTGTTCAGACACTTTGTTTGAAGATTACCTCATAAAAAGGAGTCCCAATGTTCACTGTTTGAGTGCCCTTAGTTTTTACTGGGGAACTCAGCATTTCCTACCAGGGGCCCTTAGTAATCTTCTGGACGTGAACCAACATCTTCTCCTGGCTTTTTGCTAAATGTGTTGATCAGGAAGAAGACAAAGCACTTGTCATGTTGCTGTTGTTTTCATAAGACAAATGTTATTGTAGGAGCCATGCTGTTGGCCTGTGAGAGATCAAGCACTGCCTTGCAGTAAACAGAGAGACTCTACATTCTGACTCCACATGCAGGACAGAATCTGAGCTTTCCAAGCTTGTTTAATTGCTAAAAGTCTGATTTTATCACCATGACATAGTTTCACACCTCTTTTGAAATATTTTTCTTTACATGGTTTTATTACAGCAGTGCTTGCTAGATGTCAGGTCATTCCGGGCTGAGAAAATAGGAGGAAACAATGAGACGTTGTCAGTTACTCATTTGGAGATGGACTTGGGTGCTTAAAGAAAGGAAAAACCTGAAACAATATATGAAGTTTCACAGCTGGCATGCCAGAAGTTACAAAGTGATGTTATCGTGTGGTATCTTGATTGGAGTTGGCTTAATGTTGCATGGCATTCCAGCTCCCTGCATCACAAAACTATCAACAGAATAATAACCAGAAAACCAGAAACCTGTTAACAGCCAAAAGTCCAATTGTTTCTGTCCTAGTGTTAGGGTAAACAATAGCAGGTTATGCTTGTATATGGGAAGGCACCCACTGAGCTGTTTGCCTGGGATGAGGAGGGCTGTGGGCACTTGAAATTCTGGTCATGCGGGGCCTGGGTTTCTTTTGTTCAGGTATTTTTTATTGCTTCATCAGTAGAAGCTTTGCTGAAACATTTGACACAAATACAAATACAGCCTGCATCAAAGTGTGGATGGAAGCAGCCTCATCTGTTGCACAAATCCGTGCATGGCCATCTGTTTTATGTATGGTTAGTACCTGAAATAAGAGGGAAGGGTAAAAGCATGAATAAGGCAATAACCATAGGTTAGTTAACGGAGAACAATGTAGTATCTTCAGTGTACAGGCTACATTGTACAGCCTGGACTTTGGTATCTTGTGCTTTAGCCAGTGTAAGTATTACTAAAGAAGGTAAAATAGCTTCTTTTGATGATTACTGTGATCTCTTCAGCACTTGTATTACAGGATAAGTTTTCAGGTCAATTCTCTCTGTGGGATTTCTCTCATGAAGGGATATGTGATGGTGTGTTTTGCTTGGGAGCCTAAGCTGATTTCATTAGGGTGTTTTTTTATATTGTTCTTCTCCTTACACACCCTAAGAAGATTCTTTCTGAAAATGTGCACGAATGTTTATCTACTGCATAGAGGTTTTGACTGTAATAGTTTCTTGTGCTATTTTCTAATGTTACTGGTCCATTTTGAAAGCAACCAGATAAATGTTAACCTGTAGGCAATCTTATTTGTTGTTTCTTGCAGGTTTTAAAATCTAAAGAATTATCATCACCAGGACAGCGCTATATCGACAGCAAAGTAGTTAAAACAAGAGCTGAAGGAGAATGGTTGTCTTTTGATGTCACTGAGGCTGTACATGAGTGGCTCCATCACAGAGGTGACAAAAAGTGCTCTTTGCCCTACACTCCTGCCCCAGCTGCTCCTCCATTAACTCAGGAGTGTTTCAGAGTCATTCCGTGTGTAAAAACCAACTCCACTCACTTTTATTTTTTGCAGACAGGAATCTTGGATTTAAGATAAGCTTACATTGTCCATGCTGTACCTTCGTGCCTTCCAATAATTATATCATCCCAAATAAAAGTGAGGAGCTTGAAGCAAGATTTGCAGGTAATCAAAGAAAAAAAAACTCCAGCTTTTTAAGATGTTGTGGCATGCACTAATTGAGGAAGGAAACAAAAAGCTGTTTCTGCCTCCTAAACGGCATTCAGCTGATAGAAAACTTGCACATTTGAGAATCATGATTCTCAGCTGGTAGGAAACAATAGTAAAGTCACCAGGGTAAAACTATGTCACCTGAACAATTTTAAAATCAGGAGGCATGAAAAAGCTGTCCCATTCCATGCATGCAGCTTTGATGTCCTTAAGGGTCTGTGTTACAGTTTGCAGCATGCTCACAGGATATACATACAATTTTGGATTTAGTGAAGACTCTTGCACAGTTTGCCATTCACTATTGGATAGTAATGAAAAAATAGCTCAATATTTTCAAAATAAACCTTTTGCTGTCTATCCTAGTACTATAATGAGTCAGGCTTAGTTGAAAAGATCGGAATGAGTGGGCATTAAAAAATAAAAAACTGTGTAGTAAGGGTTATGAATATATGTGCTCTTTATGGACAGTGGGCAAGGTGACATGGATTAAATATACCAAGGTCATATAAGCTCTCTTGTGTTTTTAAGCCATTGAACTTTCGGTTTCATAAAGAGAAATTATATTTAATTGACTATACTACAGTTACCATCCACCAGCACATATGAATCTATAGCTATATTAGAACCAATTTTAACCTTAATTCTGTTCATGAAGTTCTCATTTATTGAAGTGTATCATGATTTGGTTCACTTGTGGTCCAAGTATTTGGCTGTATTCCTTGTCAAGTCTTAAGTTTTTCTAACCATTGTTTCACTGCATTGGAATTTTTTTCTTGTAAGTAAATACATGTACTGTACATATGATTACAGCCACTGTGTGCATTTAAAGAATTGTTAGTATGATATTTGGTCACTATAATTGCATATGTTAAGAAAAGAATAGTGTATCTTTTTCTGTTTAGATGGTAGTATTTGGTTGGGGAGGTTTATTTTCTATAGCATCTTAACAAAAGGCATAACGTGACTCCTCTGAAAGGCCAATACCTTGTGTCTCTTGTCTGTGCTATTGCCATGATAAGAAGCTAGTGAGGCAGTTAGTGTTAAAAGAGAATACAGAATGTGAGGCCATGGATTGCCATTTCAAGAAGAAATACTTTGATCAATGTCTTTGCCATGCCTGTATAAAAGAAGAGACTAGACTAACTGACTTTCTGGGGGAAATTAGCAGATTTAAATAAATTGGCAATGAAAGACAGGGAATTTACAAGTATCAGAAAGGAGTGAATGTGATGGAGGAAACTAATGGGATGGAAGTAAGAGTGGGTAATGAAGGTGAAGTATCTAGAGCAGCTTTAAGTGTGTTAAAAGGTTTTAAGAGGTACATGCCTGTTAAAGTTGGGAGTATGGCTCTAACTGAAGCAACAAAAGAATCACTGCTTGGGGCATTTGAAGCTAAGACACACAGATGCAGTGACTGAAATTACCTTCTCTGTTACTTATTTAAACTTTTCTGGTAAATGTACTGAAATGCCATTAAACAGATATGAATGTGGGAGGGTTGATACAATAGTATCATGAGAACTGTGAATATCTTAGGCAACTTGGGTTGAAATTTGCCCCCACTTCCCCAGTAAACATGCCCAGCTGACACCATCATGGCCCAGTTTCTGAGAGAAATTTTTTTAAGAGATGGTTTATTTAATTTGTGAAGAAAAAGCAACACAATGTTTATCACCAAAATGTATTTTTTGAAGGTATTGATGACTACACATATTCCAGTGGTGATGTGAAAGCTTTAAAGTCCAATAGGAAAAAATACAGTGGGAAGACCCCACATCTTCTGCTAATGTTGTTACCCTCCTACAGACTTGAGTCGCAACAGCCCAGTCGGCGGAAGAAGCGTGCTCTAGATGCTGCCTATTGTTTTAGGTAACTATGCCTGCACATCCAATATTCTTACACAGCCCTACCAGCCTGGGAGGTGTCATGCAGTTGTTTATCATGTTTCTTTACAGTTGGCATTTATACAGAATGCACATTCTCAGACCCAGGTTATGTGTGCAGCAGGTCTCTGCCTGGTGATCTCCAATCCCACAGAGGCAGGGACAGATTGTCGTGACCTTAGACAGCAGAAGCTCAGTTCCATCTGGGATGATTCCCAGATGCATTAGCCCCATAGTTAGAATCAGATTAGCACCTTCACTTTGTTAACCTACTCAGAGTCTCCTCTGTAGGACCTAGAAAAAAACACTTGAGTAGTCCTTCAGGGAAGCCATTAGCTTTGTCTGCATGAGCAAGTCCTGCCACGTCTAAGCATCCTGTAATAGCTGTCATTTCAGTTACAGCATAAGCTAGTTTGATTTGATTTAGTTGAGAATTTTTGTGACTCAGACTTGCCTGCCTGTAAAGGATCATTCAGGGAGCTGGCAATAGGATTATTTTTATTCCCGATGTTGTCTTTGTTATGACCAATGTGTTTGTATTTTATTTCCCAGGAATGTGCAGGATAATTGCTGTCTGCGTCCACTTTATATTGACTTCAAGAGGGATCTTGGCTGGAAATGGATTCATGAACCTAAAGGATACCATGCTAATTTCTGTGCAGGAGCCTGCCCATATTTATGGAGCTCAGATACTCAGCACAGCAGAGTAAGTAATGGATTTGCTAATTTTCAGCTTCTGTTTTATAATTGAAAGCTGAGCTATGTTTCTGGGACTGACATCGCACCAGTGTCCAGAGTTAGTCTCAGTTGCTAAGGATGATGAAATGTGGCCCTAAAGAGGAATTCACACGTGGCATCAAGCTAGTGTTGAAGCAGAAGAAATGTATTGGCCCAGAGATTTACTGGTTTTTTATATATATGTTCATTGATACGAACACATGGTTGGATTGCGTACTTCTTGTGAGTATGTCTCCTTTGGAGGTGGCTTGGAAAAAGCCTTTTATTACAGATGTGAGTGGAAGATGGCACAGTGAGTTTGGTCAGCAAAGACACTGAGGGAGGCACTTTCAGAGTAACTAAAGGGCTGAGTTGTACCACCTGGTCATCACCTACTTTTATGACCAGCCTTTTCAAGGTTAGCACCTCCCATGCTGAATTTCATGAAAATACACTGATAGCTGTCTTTCTTTTACTTCAAAAGACATATTCTTTCTTGCACTTCAAAAGTTTATATGGGGAGGAGGGACTTTGTGGATGGGATGTTGAAGAACCAAATCATAGCTGTCTGGGATGGGACTTCTTATTTTAGGGATTAGATGTGGTATTTTAGCCAACTGCCTTAGGATGAGTAGTGTTCTGCTGTGAAGTGCTAATTTCCTCTCAACTATCACTAAGGATGTCTAGACAGTAAATGTAAGAGACAGACATTTGCATCATAGTTGTCATAAAGTAAGAATTTCATCCTCAGGTCCATACTAAGAATGATGTCTCCCCTTTTTCAAGCCTCTCTTAAAATGGCAGATCAGTGTCAGCCAGCAGGGAGAACTCTCTGTCCCTAAGGGATGGCTTGAGTTCCTTTTGGTTGGGAAGACAATGATACCATGTTCTTCCTGAGCTTACAGAGCCCTTTGTAACTGTCACAGTCTCTGACATTGTACTGTTAGCAATCTCAGCAGGCAGAGGCATAAATAAGGTGAGTATGTTTTTGCTGCTGGTGTGGAGTAATGGTGTACACATTTTGGAACTGCACTTGTTTTTAAAGGAAAGAGGAAGAGTGACTGTCATGGTCACAAATATGTGGTTTGGAGAACTGCCCGAGGAGCCAGAAGTTGCCTAATAGAGTAGTTAGTGTTGCTGTCCTGAACAGATCTTCTGTCTCTCTAAGCGGCAAAAGTTGTGTGGAAGTTCTAGGAAAAGGTCACTTGGTGTTTGGCTAAGGCATTAATGGCATCCTCAGGAGCACCTATGCATCATCAGTGGCTAACCCTACATACTTCCCTTGCAGAGAACCATGCATAGGAATCCAGGGTGACATAGGTGGTAACTCCATGCATCTGGCTCTCTGCAGGAGTAAACGCACCTTGAGTCCTGGTGCTTGCAGGGTGGCTTTAATGGACTTAATTAACATAGTCAGAGGGTAAAAGAAGAGGAGTGCCTATGCTCTGAAGAGGTCTCTTTTCTCTTTGGTCACTTGTAAATTCAAAATCCTGTAAACAGCAAATGGCAAGTTGAAGAAACAGATTTAAAAACCTTTCCATTTCCTCTGCACTCATAAGTGTAGTGTGCCTGTTAGTTCAAAGAGCAGCACTTTAGAGGCTGACTCCAGGTATGTACCTGCTTTGAGGCTTAAGACTGTATGGACAAAACATTAGCAAATTCAGGCATATTGTGAACACCAGATTGAAGTGCAAAAGCATTAAAAAAACCCCTAAAATCCAGGAATCTTCATACTGCTTTCAGTGGGCATTCTCTCAGGTGCTGTGGGAAAAAGTGATGCAGAAAACACTTCGCTCATTAGAGGTGGCTGCCTTAATCTGTCTTTTTTGGCTTCTCCTTCTAGGTACTCAGCTTATATAACACCATAAATCCAGAAGCTTCAGCCTCTCCGTGCTGTGTGTCCCAGGATTTGGAACCCCTCACCATCCTCTACTACATTGGAAAAACACCTAAAATCGAACAGCTGTCCAACATGATTGTAAAGTCTTGCAAGTGCAGCTAAAGGATATCCCTGAAACAACATGACGTGTGTTTATTAAAAAAAAAAAAAAAAAAAAAGATAACCAAGGAAAAAAAAGAAAGAGAGAATGAGAAGGAAAGAAAGAAAAATAAAAACCCGGGTTCATCAGTGTTAAAAGAAAAAAAAAAGAAGAAAAAAAAAGCGGTACTAGTCTGAACTGTTTGAAAGTTTGTTCTGTTTTTTTTTTTTTTAAACTGGCATCTGAAGCAAAACATTGAAGGCTTTTTCCTACATTTCACCTACACATAGTGTGAGATAGACAAGAAGCAAAGTTAAAGAAAAAAAGAAACCTTTTAAAAATAAACACTGGAAGAAATTTGTTAGTGTTACTATGTGAAAGGAAAAAACCAGGAAAATCCCATGAAGTGGAGTTGCTGTATCTGTCCCGTGCCTTACTTGATCTCTCTGTATTGTCACGCAATAGGCATCCTACCCATTCCTCTTAGCTATAGAGTTAACAGTGCATTATTTATTTGTGTGTAAAAACTATCAGATGAACATTTCTGTATCACCATTGGAAAAACGAAAACCAGCCAATGTGGACAAAGTGGAGACCAAATAAGCTGCCAGAAATACATATAAAGCCTAAAGGAACACAAGCTCAAAAGAAGCAGAAAAGTAATGGTTAGTTTAGTTCGATTAAAATAGAAATCAGTTATTACATTACTGACAAACTCTGTCTTTAAAATACCTTATTTTCCATGCCAGCTGCCTAGAGAGACTTCTTGTAAGGTCTCAAACTCTTGTTTTTAAATACTGAATAATTTACTAATAAAGGACACTCTGTTTCAGTCTCAAAGACAAGTCTATAACATTTTTTTTTACTGTAAATGATTTGAATTGTCAGTTTAGTAAACCAGTGAAATATTTAACATGTACTGGTCTAATCTACAGACCTTAATATGTTGCTGTATAGCTATGCTATGGGAATTTTTTTTGTTCTTTTGATTTATGTAACCATACCTAGAGTATTACAATAGGTGGGTAGTAAAAGCCAGCTTAATTGGAAACATATCTGTAGATCTCTATTTGTAAACTATTAAAAAATTACGTACTTTATGTGTAATGTGTAAATTTTCACCATATTTTTGTACTCTGTAATACTGTCAGCTCTCATGACTTTGAATTTGAATTTGGGGCTCTTTTTGATCACTCAGAATCATGTGTTTCCCTCTAGCTGGCCAGTATGAGTAGAGTCCCTATATTTTGACTTGCACTACAAATACATGTTTTATAATAATTGCTATACATGTGCTTTGTATATTGTTCATCATTATGACATAAGCTACCTGACTCCATTTGTTTTTCTGTTTTATAAAAAAGGATGGATTAAAGCAGTCCCCCCCTCCTGCTCCTCCCCTGCTCCTCCAGTTGTCCCTGTTCGTAACTCTTGGATCACGATGCGGTTCGGATTTCTGGGCCTTCCCGTTTCCTTTTGGCATTCAAACAGATGGGCAGGGAGCGAGGTGTCCCCGGGAGCAGAGATGTCCCAGCCTGGCTGAGGGCAGGCAATGACAGGGACTGACAGAGAATGACATTCACCACTGTGCAGAGGCTGTAGGGAGCGGCTGCCGCGGCGATGCCCGGCGTGGATGCATCGGCCTGGCACACGGGAACTCCGTCCTCTGTGGGGCTGCTCCTGCTCCTCCTGCATCTAACAGAGGTTTGCCTTTGACTTCTGCAGAGGCACAGCAGGGCCCTGAAGGCTGTTGGGGTATGTGTAAGGATTGGCAGGATCAGACCATTTTTTTGCAAGTCTACCAGTTTTTTTCTCAATTGAGTTCACGTTAAAAAAAAATGAAAAAGGAACATTGGGGTTCCTAGGGTTTTGTTGTCGTTGCACATTTTTGTATTGTAGAGGAGTAAAAAGAAAAAAATCACATCGCATACTTCATTGTAAAAAAGCCCCAACCTAAATAAGAATAAAAAGAATTCTGAAGAAGGCACAATCATTTCATTTCACATGATGAATGCTTCTGCAGAGCAAAGCTGGAAACCTGCAAGGCAAGCATTCTGCTTGGATGAGAAGGACATTTTCTGCCATTGTCCTGAGCGGTGTTGGGATGACACTCCTGAGCTTGGTGTTGTCAGCTCCAGTTTTAAGAAGTGCAGTTTCTTTGGCTTCAGCAAAATACTGGTGTAAGACTGAGGTGCCATGGTGGTTTGCACAGGCAGCTCCTCAGGACTTCTGTGGAGCCTGTGCTTATTGCCTAGATGAGAACATAGCTCCAGAGATGATCTAATCCCACCCACTGGCTCAGGAGGAGAAGGTATCTTAGACTTCTGATTTATTTAGTGAGCTGAGGTGAACAGGTGAATAATCTGTCCTGCTAACACTTGCTTGAGCCAGACTAACTCCAGTGAGAAGATGCACTGAACTCAGTGAAACTCCTCAGGGTAATACATACTCTGGATTTTGCTGTATAACAACAGCAAAATTAGTTTTATCAGGTTCAGTATGAGAACTGTATTTTTGTTGGACAGGAGAGGAGGCAAGGGTGACCACATTTTACAAAACTTAAGAAAATGTTGCCATTCTCTGATACAGGAATGCAGCTCAAAACCAGTTTTGAAAAAACGGAATGGGAGATAACATAGTTTTCCAACTATACTCACTGTGTGCTGGATGCAGCTGAAAATTTGGACTTGGATTTGGAGTTTTTCTTTAAACATAAAACACTATTTCTGTAAGTCATTGCCCCAAGATCAATTTATTTTTAATTTCTAGTGTTCCTCAAAAGTGCACTGATAATATTTGAAATTCTCTATTTTAAAGCTCCTACATTTTTTTTTTCCTTGTTCATTAGGCATATATTTCCCTTTAATTACTAAGGGTGTTAGGCCTGATCCTACAATATGCAGAACTCATGTTTGAAATTCCCCTCTGCAGACTGGGGTAATGTGAGCCCTTAGCACCTCTCAGGTCTGATGTAAATACCCCTCCAGTGATCTTTAGGTGGGTCTGCAACTGCTCAAGGACTTTGTGCTATGGGGCCTTATTTTGGCGAGGTGATTGCTACTGTCTGAGCAAAGTCCCTGAGAACTGATGAAAAATGTTCAGCATCTTGAAAGATCAGACCCAAGGGGCTGACTGGGGCTGAGGGGGAATCATAGCACTTAGATGGGTGGGGTAGGACAGCACTTCTTGTGTGTTTAGCATCAATACAACTGTATGGTTGGCATGGTTTAAAGGGAGTTAAAAAAAAAAGGAACTTAAAGGACAGCTGTGTTGTACTTTGGTGATTGATTACTCTGTATTTTAACACATTGTATGTCTGTTTTTGTGGTGCTCTAGTGGTAAATAAATTATTTCAATTATATGCTGGTGTTGCTTTCGTATGGCAGTGTTCTTCTGGCACAGGCAATTCCTCAGCTCTGGAATGTTAAATCCCTGCAAAGCCTAATTTGGTGGGGGATTTTGGCATGTGTGACCTTGATGTGGTCCATTGCAGGCTGAGGTGAAGAACATCCATCCAGAGTGAGGGTGGATCATACCTGCTGTAGGGGTTGCTCTCCCCTCAGCCACTGTAGTGGATATCTTGGTCTGTAGACAACTGCTTCAGTTATATCAGTTTGCCAGGAGCAGCCGTGGGGCACATGGAAGTGTTTTTTAACAGAAAATAGGATTCCCTAGTTTGTTGTCTATTTCCATGCACTCTGCAATATGCAGTTGCATTATCTAAGCAAATAAGAATTATAGAGCCAGGAATTGCAGCTTTTCTTTATCAAGTTCTAGTCACTTAAATAAATAAAACTGATGGGAGGAAGGACTTCAGGATTGAATCTTCGCTCTTAAAATTGATAAAATTATATATGAAAATTCTCCCAGACTAGGGACTGCTCTTCCTGGTGCCTTCTCTGGCATCTAAGGAGTGCATAGCATTTCTTGGCTTGAATGAAAGAGCATGTTTATGCCAGATTGTTTAGGGTTATTGTGATAAATTATAACAAATGCACTCTGTGGTCTGTCAATATGTTTAAGAATGTAACTTGGGATGAGCGTTAAAAACAATCTTACGGACGAATCCACCACAGTTACGCTCCAGCCTTAATTGATTTCAGTGAGTTTGCACAGGCATAAAACTATATAGTTCTTCAAAATTTTCCAGATGTCAATTTTTATTGTCTATTTTTAGCTACCCAGCTATGTGCTTTGACATGAATATAACCCGCCAGCCTCATTCTTATCCAGAGAAGCCCTCACAATGCCTTGAGGTGAGAATACATTGCAGCCCTGTCTGCTGCATTCGTGAAGTCAGTGAAGAGCAGGAGGGTTTGAGGAGGAATGATTGCTGGAAATTGTAGGTGAGAAAGTGGTCATGGTGCCTCTAACTGAAGAGGAACAAAATGGAGGGAACACTGTGTGCTAAAAGAGATTTTATAGCATGGGGCTGAAAAGATGGAAGATCTCCCATGATAATGAGATTTATGCATAGTATTTTGATGCTGGGCTTGTCTTCCTTTTGTTAACACAGCCTCTCCAGACTGTATCACTGAAGCCCTTACTGTACTTGAATCAAATTGTGGTTAATAAATGTGGAATATTCAATAAAGAAAAAAACTCAAACCATGTAAATGTCTTGAAAACTGTTTTTTGGGCCAAAATCTGCCTCTTAGTTCAGACAGAACAGATTCTATGAGGAGCCATGAGTTCTGGAGGAAAATAAACCAAGAGGTTATGTAATTGTATGCGGTTATAAAGTAGATGTGAAGTAATGTAGTTGGCTTGTCAGTGGGTATGGGTGTAACAGTAATTTCTTCATCTGTATAAAAATAAAATTAAATGGAACAGAAAGCTGATGAGAACTTCCAATCAAATTTGATATGCTCATTTAATGAAGTAACCTGCTGGAATCTAATACAGAACCTCTGGGGTATAAACCTTTCTTCAACCATATGGTGGTCCAAGAAACAAATATTTCCTATAAATGGGTTGTTTTAGTGCCAAACTAAGATGATTGCAGGAAGAAGGGTCAGTGATCATTGATCTTTGGGTCTCAGCACTGTTTGTACATACTGTAGGCAGGTCCTGATTTAACGTTTCACAAACTCATTCCAAAAATATTTGCTACAAGAAAGGGAACAAGGAAGATAAAAATGGCAAAGGGGACCAGAGTCTCTTGTTCAGTAAAGTACACCATGAGCTCTCACATACTGTTTGATCCAGCCAATTAGAGATGAATGCAACCAAAATGTTAACATGTGAGTACACATTTGATCAAAAATTGAGTGGCTGGGGCTCTGAGGTAGCGTTCAAATCTGAATCACTTTTATGAAATTCAGTTAGGTCCAATCTCTGCCTGGTTTGTAACCAAACCTTAATCGCCAAAGCTGTTGGTGGGGTGTGTAAAGCTTTGAGCTCAGTGTGTCAGAAGTTCTTGCACTAGAGTTGCTCTGAGTGTGCCAGATGGAAGTCTCACAGCCCAGTCTTCTATTTTTTCTTCCAAGAACAATGGCACATAAATATAATTGATACTCATAGGAATGACATTGGAAACAGTCAAAATGCCCCTGTGCATCAAGGGGTTTCCCAGAGTGTTACAGGTCACCTCATTCTTCAGTGATTTAAAGATCAGCATTATGGGACTATGTGATGGTTTTTTGCCATCTGATGGAACCCACATGAAATTAATTGATGGCTTCATTCCAGTTCCTAGTGTAAATTTTTTGGCAGTCTCCAAGGATGTGCAGACTAATTTCATCCATCAAAAGCAGAAAATATCTTTATCTGGAAAAAAAAAGAAGTCTTTTTTTTTTTCCCTTTGGAAAAATGTAAATACAAGACAAAATATGCAGCAGTTCATGGGCAAGTTATGCATTCCTCTGCAGTGTGTAACCTGTTCTCAAAGAGGTGGTCTGGATCAATTTGTGAACAGTCGGGAGGGAAAGCTGCATTTGGAGATATTCTGAAATATGTTGTTTCCTTTGCTTCTTCTATGAAACCCTCAGTTACCATTAAAAAAAAAAAAAAAAAAAAAAAAAAAAAAAAAAAAAAAACCAAACAGAAGACTGTAAATAAGCAGATGAACTGACATTTTCCACCTTGATGCCCAGCTATGATGTATAACACAGAAGGTGAATCACTGCAAATCCTGAGTGTCAGATAGAGCCAACTGATGTACACAAGCTCGGGTCACAGTAAGAGGATCAGGAAAGATGAACACAACAGAAGGTTTTTGTCAGCATAAGTATAGGCCCTACATAACACCACAGGAAAACTGGACTAGTTTTTGTTGTACTTTTTGCTTTGGACTGCTTCCATAGCACAGCGGCCCATTCCCATTTCTCATGCTGTAAGAAAAGGGGTATCTTTAGGGTGGTAGGAATTTACCTAGGGATAACTGGAAGTCACTGATACATTTTAAGATCATTAGCAGTCAGGAGACATAGTTTAAATGAGCTGTTAACAAAACCTTAATTAACTTTTCCTGTAGCTAAGCACCCCTTGCTGTTCTCCTGGCCTCTATCTCTTATTTTAGTGTTAAAAGTTCCTCCACTGCTTTGTGGTAACAGATGGTGTCTATCAAACAGTCAAAAATCTCAGCAAGTATCCCAAGGACTGAGGAGGAGATCTCAAGCATTAAGCCCCTGGGTTTCTACAGTTCCTGGTCCCTTAAAGCAGTGCTGTAACACACCACATGATCTGCAGGCTGTGCACAAAACAGGACCTCAAATGCACTCTCAACAGTGAGCTATCCATGTAAATGCTAAGATACTCTGATTTGATCTCCACAAGATACTCATGGACTCATTCAAACAACTCCCTCACTTATCAGACCTCCTCCCCCACTGTAAGTACTGTGAGCAGTGTAGGAGGAACCCACGACTCTCTCCCATGCCAGGGGAAATTTATCCTCAGAAGCCAATAAATATGTATATGCAAAAATATGTGTCATGTGTTGCAGAGAGGAAAACCCCTATTGTCCTCGAGTAAATTTTGCTATATTTAGCTTGAGTAAATTTCTTCTCAGTAGCTGTTAAAGGGCTGTGTTTTGCCTTCAGAATGAGAATGGTGTTGATAACTCACTGATGCTTTGAGCTTTTTGCTAAGTCATGTTTATCCTAGGGCAAGGACTATTTTTTTTCCCTTGTCTCATGCTCTGCCAGTGAGGAGGTGAGCAAAAGAAACTAGGAGGGAGCACATCTAGGACAGGTGACCTGAACTGACCAAAGGGATATTCCGCACCATAGAACATCCTTCCCAGTATATAAACTGGGGAGCTACCTGGAAGGGCAGCCAGTCTGGGTTCAGGAAGGGGGTCTGGCATTGGTCAGCAGGTGGTGAACAATTGTATTGTGCATGATTTCTTTTTTTTCACTTTTAATCCCAGTATTATTTGCTATTATTATTATTATTGTATTTTACTTCATTTTCAATCATTAAACTGTTCTTATCTCAACATACAAGTATGACTTGGATTCTTCTCCCCATTCCACTGGGGTGAGGGGAGATGAGTGAGCAGTTGTGTGGTGCCTCATCTTCAGCTGGGTTTAAACTCACGACATGCTTGCAAGCAGGAATGTACATAATGAAAAAGGAAAGAATCAAGTTATGCTTGATCCATTTCTGTGGATACATAGATTAAAGTGGTGTATATAAAGACCTTTTAAAAATGAACATTGGGCTGCAATGTTTATATTTTTTTTCTGTATTCATAAGCCACTCCCTCTCTATTTGCTAACTTTGCACTTTCTGGCAAATTTCACTACATGTACTCTTAGCAGTGTTGCTGTATGGCCCCAGGGAGGAAAAAAGGAAATTTCAGAGACTGATTCTCTTCTGGGTTACTCCACGATAGCAGTTTGGGTTTGTAACTTGCATTGCTGGATGCAGGAAATTACTTTTGGAGGCAACAGAGTTGAACTGACTGGTCTTATTCCCAGCTCTCTTACTTCAGCTTTACTACAGCACGACTATTTCAAAAGGGGACAAACCAGGCTTTAAAGTAATTTGTCTAAGAATAGTCAGGCTCAGTTTGCATTTTTACTAGAGCCTTCACACAAAGCATATGTGTGTGTGAAGTGTTTGAACCCTGATTGCCACAGTAGCCTGCAAAGAGGCATTTCTATTGCATGTTTGAGCTTATATTTGAAACATAGAAAGATGATGAACATGGCAGTCTTCTGGAGAAGGAAATTGATCTTATTATCATTTAAATTGGTATATTTTGCAAGGTGTTGCTGCCATTTTTATCTCTTCCAGCAGCATTGAAAATAATATTCTCTAATGCTGGAATCAATTCTTGTGCTGTATTTATTGCGTGGGTGTAATATATAACTATAGCCTGGGGAAAACTACCCTTTTCAGTTGCCTATAGTGCTCTCAAATACTTTTCAGTCTGACCTTTTGATATTGGAATCCAGCCCAGAGATAAATTTGTCTACACAGTTTTATCAGGCTTTGCTGAGATATCTTTGACTTCTGAGAGTAACAGGTAAGTATGTTTGCCTTATACTTTTCAATCACACACATCTCAGCTTGAGAGCAGAATTCAGTCATTTGCACTCTAGTTTGTTGGGGTCACAGCCAGATGAGTATATCAGCCTTCATTTCAAAAATGAAAGCAGACTTCCAGTGTTCCTGACTGTAAAGAAATACATGAAACCATGAACTGGGTTGAATTAACACAGCAACATCTACCTGAGTCTGCAGAATTACTAAAGCAGACCATGGACTGAAGTTCTGTTCTTTGTAGCTTTTCAACTGAGAATATGTACTCTTCAGAGAAAAGGCCTTTCCCCCATGCCTCTGGCATACAGCAACAATGTCTCACTAGTGAAACAGCTGTCATCTTTTTTCTTTGGAATTAAGGAACGAAAATGTTAGGATTTCAGGTTCTTGTTGAGGAGGGAAATAAAAAAAAAAAAAAAAAAGAAACGAGGAAAAAGAAGTAGCTAATCATCTAAACTGCTTTCAGCCTCAACAATATACTTCTCAGAAAAAAAAAGAATTATAGCATGAACTGGTCCACCTGTGTAAGTGTCCTAGTGAGAAGCCTCTCCAGAAAGAGTCCTGCCCCTACCTATCTGTATTAAGAGGGCAAACACCTCACAGTGCCAATACTCTTCACTAGCTAGTGAAAAGGGATGACAGACGCCTCTTAAAACTGCTTTTAGCTGCACTTCTCTCTTGCAGTTGGGCCTTTATTCACTGCTGAGCAGTGGCAACTTGACAAGAGAATAAAGTTGTCGTGGCCCTTTGAAATAAGTTAGATGCAGAAGACAGACTGTGTTCAGACATGTCTTGATGTTCAACCACTGTCTGACCTAAGAGAAAATGTAAGCGTGAAGGAGTCTCATTGAGCAAAAAGTGACCACAAAGAATAAGAACTGTACCCTGCATCTCCAGAGACAAACAGGCAGAGGGAGAAGGTTTTTTTTACCAAAGACCTGCTTAAGAAAGTGCAAGAGCAGTGACTCTCTCTCTCAAAGCACTACAAAAAATGATGACACATCCCTAGGCTGGCCAGGCACCGCGTGGGAGTAGCTTCATCACAGTCTAGTTTCAGCTTCCTCATGCGCTTGGGTTGTTTGATGGTATGTGTCTGCCTCTGAATCTTGATTTATTCCTTTGAAATCTTTTCAAGGGTAATCTGCCACAGAATGTGTTTGTATAAAGGGATGAAAGTAGCAAATGTCCACATGAAAAATTAAGGTCAATCAGACACTTTTTATGTGAATCATCATTACACCCATACTTCCTGCTGGAATAATTAGGAGATTTGTTTAGAACACTGTGCTTCTTTTGATTTATTCCAAATCTGTTGTAAATTACTGATAGAGATTACATGCTGAGCATCTTTGTACTAAAATAATTCTTAACCCATACCAAAAATTTTCAATTTGCTTTAATGGAACTGCTTCCAGAGGCTAAAGGACAAATCTCTTTCTTTTATCTCTTCGTTCTGCAGCCTGTCTCCTGAAGTTTCTCTGTATCAGTGCCATGAGTTCGTGGTGTTGATTTTCTTGTATCTTATATTGACATCTCTGGAAAAAGTGTATGGCATTGAAGTTTGTCCATCAGTTTGCCACACAGACCATTGATAGCGAGGAGACACACTTTTGACTTTGAGTAAAATGGGTTGGCTTGAAGCTGAGTTCCTAAAAGTGAAAGAAACCTCCCAAATTCCTAATCTTGGAGCCTGTGCTCCGAAGTGCTTTTTGGGTTCCCAGTCACAATCATCCCTCTTCAAGTCTGCTTCCAGAAACTAAACAGAAGGTGCCTTTCATGATGGAAACAGAACAGGAAGGCCAGAAAGCTCTTTAGATCTCTTTCTAGGCTTCGAAACCTAAGTATATTCCTAGCTAAGGACTACAATCATGAATACAACTAACCATATGCCATGATCAAGTTCAGCCAAATTCTTCTTGTCTCAAAAAAGCAAAGGAGATTTCTCTGCAGAACCCATAGTGAAAAGGGTGGTTAAAATGCAGATGTCCTTAGAGGTGTTCAAGGCCAGGCTGGATGGGCCCAGGGCAGCCTGATCTAGTGGGTGGCATCCCTGCCCATGGTGGGGAGGTTGGAACTCCAAAATCTTTAAGGTTCCTGCCAAGCCAAACCATTTTGTGATTCTATGATTAGCTCCAAGTAAATCATGAAGTTGACACTGCTGAATAGCCATTGGATTTCTAGCATTGAATAAACATTTTATTTGTTTGATTGGTGTATTTTTTGGGGTTTAAGATAAAATTTGGTGCATTCACTCAGCCTTCAAATCCAGCATTATTTTACTGCTTAAATGAGAAATATAGTGTTTTTGTGTTGCTAGTTTAACACAGCAAGAAAACAGAGATCAAAGTATCTTGAGAACTACATTTAATTATAATCACCGCCACAAATGCCAGAGAAAGATGTGGCTCTGTCATAGAAGAAAACACAGTAAAACAATATTATGCAGTTTACAAATTCCATCAAACCACTGTGCAAATAAACAATGCTACTGAATCACACAACAAATCATCTTACAATTAGGCCACACAAGACCATCTGGTTTGCAAACCAGCCTACAAGCCAAAGAGGAAAACTTTGAAGATAAATATTGCCATATGTGGAAGCCCAGGAAAAATATTGCTTACTAGCACGGAGCATCATTTTGAAATGTAATTCCCCGTGGGAATTGAAGATTTCTTACTGAGGCTAATACGTTTTGCAAGAAACCTCACAAAATGGAAGCATAAGGTATTACAGATAGGCCCAGAGACTGCAAAGGAATGAAAACCCTCTTAAAGCAGCTGGATTTAGCTTGTCTGGTGCTTGAGTACCTAAGTTAAATTAGAAGTTGTAACATTTTGTCTGTCCAGTACATTTGTCTAGTTGCATAAGGGAAACATTCTGTTCTTTCTCAGTCAAAGTGTACTGATAATGGGAATAAGTAGAATTTAGTCTACATGAGCTTTAAATGGCTAAAGTAGCATTATTTTACCACTCCTTATTATACTGATAATCAGAGATTCTTAGCATTCTGATGGAACAGTTTTGTAAAACTCAAGGTCTAAGGATCAAGATTTACCAAAGCAAACAGTCTTCAAGTCACATAATGGTTGTGTAGTTCAGGAGACTGGAATTCAGCATTCTTTAAAAACCAAGGCACTGCAAGACACCTAAAAAGAGACACCAACAACCGGTAAAGATGCCTAAAATCTTCTCTCAAAGATGATGGCTAAGGAATGTGGTTTTTTCTGAAGTAAGAGGTAAGTTCCTCCTTAATATTGGTGATTCAGAGTCAGGTCCTGAAGCATAATGGTCAGTAAAGGAGACTATTAAAAAAAAAGGAAAGAAGCAAATCATAAAAAAACTCAAAATCAGCATCAGCCACTTATCCATCTGAACAAATTTTGGTTAAAATACAAAATGCAGAAGTGTTTCATTTGTTTGAAATTTACAATCTCTGCGCTGTTCTGCTGGTTTGTTCCCAATTTGTTTTGCCTTATATCATGAAAGACCATGAACATTTGAAAAGGGTTTATCTTTCATGCTTTGAAACAAATGAATGAAAAAAAAAAGTTGAAATATTAAAACAGATAGTTTAGGACATTTATAGAATGATAAAATTCACTTTAAACTGTATTGGTTTATATGCATTATATAGCATATAAAATTGCTTGAAAGCTTATAATTGACATCTCTAGCTCATTAAATGTTTTCTTTCTGCCACAGGTATTTCTCATAAAGTTGATCAAAGGTTTGGATTCTCCAGAAAATGGCTCATATGTTAAGAATAACTCAGAAGTGCTGAAGTCACATTTTTATTCTTGCAGGGTTACTAATGAAATCTATACTCTTGGTACTGAGGTTTGAGAGATGGGTTTAAGCAAAGTTTTTAAAAACTAAGAAAATACCTTTAAAAAGGCAGCCCCCACTCCCAGTTTTCAGATTCACAGCAAATGCAACATCCCTACAGTTGTCCTGATTTAAAATTTTTCCTATCTGTGGTGTCCAGTGCATCATCCTTCAAAGAGAGGTTATAAAACTAATTTGGCTTGTAGAGCTTTTTCTTCACTAAGATGTGAAGTTACACACAACTGTGTCACCTCTCAGGCTGTCCTGATGCACACTGAGCTGGGTCTCCATTTGCTGCCTTAGTTCAATCCAGTGATTTCAGGGGAGGTCTTATTTATGTCAGCACATGCCTTGATCAAACAGAAAGAGAAACAAAAGTGTTGTTGGCCTGACTTTGGGTGGTTGTAGGTCTGGGACACCAGAGTATTCAATCATGTGTTCAATGGATGCTGCATGTCACAGGGAGCACTGCTGTACTTTATATATTTTACCAGCTCATGAGAGTATTTCACCCTCTGAAGTCTCTCCTAAAGCTCCTTAGATCACAGGGTGGAAAAATCATGGCCTGCTCTAATCCAGCTATAACAATTGAGTCATTTCTCAGGTTTGCTGGCTGATGTCTCACATGGTTTGAGGTGCAGTCCCTGCATTTTCAGGCTGTTTGGACCACATGACCAGTGCAGAATGGAAGATCTCTGCTTTTGGCACCACGGGGAAGCAATTCTCATGGAGATTCAGAAGGTGAAATGCAAAGATCTGCCAGTTTACATCATATATAGATCCCAATTTCGTCAGAGATATCCTAGTGATTAAAATGGTGAGCAAGCAGGCTGTGCAGGTCTCAATTTATGATCTTTGTGTTACTTACTGCTTTTTTATTTCAGATAGCAGCAGTTGTACTGCCAGCATTGACAGCAGGCCTAGACCTACCCAGAACAAGAGGAAGAACTGATCTTTGCCCTTTCACTGAGGCATAGATAGCTAAATCTAAGTGGAGAAAACCAAGACAAGTCCTACCACTTAAAAGGATTTTCTACCCAAATGGCTGTAGTCTCAGGCTTTGACAGAGCAGCACCAACTTCTCCTGGCTGGGGATGTGCTCGTGGCTAGGCATCAGCACTACCCCAGAGATGGTTTAAAACATGTGTGAGTCACAGAAAGGAGGGTTTTGGATGGCAAATTTGGAAAGGATGTGCTGGGGTAGGGCAGGGAAGGGCAGGCAAGGGCAGGAAGGGTGCCCATGGCTGGGATTAAAGGGCACTTATGGTCACTTTATCTCTGTGTTTCTTGCTGTGTTGTCTGCCTGTCTTCTGGTACTTCCACCACAGCACAGGCTGCAGCCCATAGCGTGCAAACAAACAGTCAGAAAGAAATGCCTCCTCCCAAGTGCCTGGATTTTGTCTGAAATGTGAGCAGGGGACGCAGGAGATGAAATCTCCCTCATCCTTGCTGAGGCCTGTCTCTGCAGCTGATTTTGAACAGCACTGAGTCATGGCAAAAGACATCAGGAACTCCCTGGAGCCAAAGAAACCCTTGCCAGCATCCCAAAGGGGATTCCCAGCCACCTCACTCATGTGCAGCGCCTCTGGCATCCAGTGGCTTGCCAAGATTTATTTATTTATTTGTTTTATTCACCTCTGTTTTGTCTGGAAAAGACTTATCTGTTTCTCCTCCCGCGGCTCAGGCCTTCCTTTCAGCTCCTGCCAGTTCCAAGGGCCCTGGTTTTGCCAGCCTCCTTGGAGGAGGAGCCATCCCTCGTCCCTTGTCAGGTTGGCCAGCAGCCAGCTCCTGGGAGGTGACCAGGACCTGCGAGGAAAGGGATGCGGTGCCACAGCTGGAGGGAGAGACAGCAGGTAGGAGACGTGGTGTTTGGCACCCTGAAAAGGCTGTGGGGCTGAGGTATCGCCCTGGGACGTGGCTTTCGCCCTGGGCTGAGCTTCCAGTAGGGACACAGCCCCCTCTCACACAGGGGTGATGGGAAAGGCAAATCGGATGGAGAGAGGAGGAAAAGCGATGCTCAGCGGCATTGAGAAATTTTGCCGGGCTCTGAATATGGCCCTCAGCACCCGGCATGTGTAGGCTTAGCACTGCCACAGAAAGCCTCTTTCGCCCTTGCCAGCGGGTGCCCTTCTGGCTGGGACAAGACTCTCAGCTGCTGCCACGGCCAGGCCACTGTCATCCATGGAAATACACCAGTTTGATTCATCCCTGTATTTCCATCCATGCCTTGCTTGGGGAGCTGCTCGACTAGCGTCACCAAGGAGAGGGGCCCATAGGTGGCACACCCCTGGCAGTCAGACTGCACCAGGGTGAAGGAGTGGAGCCTTCCTCAATTTTTGGGGTGTCTCAGGTTGGCACGGGCCCGGCTGTGCTCCCACCACAGGCTCAGACCCACCGGGTGTGGGGGAGGGCATCGTCAGCACCGCCGGGATCCAACACCCTTCTCTGCGGCTGCACACACAGCACTGTCCTGACATTAAATAAATAGTGAAAAAAGAGAGATGGAGAGAGAGAGTGAAACGTACACCCTCCATTTCACACAGTGTCCAGAAAGGCTGGCTGTCAGCATCCCGCTGGACTCCCTCCAGACAGGTATTCATTACATAGATTTGACTTTTTACATACGATAGAAATGAGAACCGCAAACTTAATATGTTTTTCTTCTTGGGAGATGAGGGGGCAGGAGGGAGGGGAATAGCATTTACCTCATAATTTCCCTTTCTCTTCCCCCCTCTGTGTAAGCCACATTATTCTTTCTGCAAAGGTACTTGGGGAAACTTGCTAAAATTTTCCCTCATGCTTGAAATTTACTTACCCTGGGTAACAGGAAATGTGGTGTCTTGTGATGTAGATTGTTATACCAGATGGTAATCTTAGCACATGCTATTTGTGTAGATCTGCGGTGCAAGTGAGTCATCATTCGTAGCTGACCTTCACTGCTGTGAAAATACTTCTTTCAATAATAACAACAATGACAATAACAATAACAAACAACCTTTCAGCAGGGTTGGGCTCTGCCTGGCATTGGGACACGGGCCTGCTGTGCAGCCAGTGAAGGTGGGTCCCCAGCTCTCGGCAGAGCACAGTTACAATCCCTCTGGAGCAGGATCCAGGACTCGTTACGAGTCTTTCCATTGGCTCTGCTGAGCTCTGGATCAGGACCAGGTCGTGTTGCATCACATTTCTTTACAGCCTCCTTACGTTCCCCTCTCTGCACTCCTCTGTTGACAGAAAGCTCTTGCCCTTTTTCTGCCGTATAGGAAGAGGCTCAGCCCCATAATCAGACCTAAATAATGGGATCAGCTTGCTGCTTTTTGCAAAGTCCCTGCAGCATGCTGAATTTAGCAGAAAGAGAAGACTGTGAGATGCATTACCCCCAAATCCAAATTATGCTTGCAATTTCCTCACCTTAAAAAAGGAGTATTTTTAACTGAGACAGGTAACAAAACCCATTGATATTTCAGTGGTTTTGCTGGAGTCTCCCACTACACCTGTGGCAGCTCAACCTTTCTCATCCCTTTTTGTTGTCCGCACAGATAATTCTGAACACAGGTTCTTGCTTCAGCAAATCTGCAGATCTAAGCCCACATCCTGCAAGGACTCTATTGGTGCAGGATTGAGCTCATAAATTGAAATTACAGTTGTTATTAGTAGTGCCGCTGCAGTCCTGTAGAAATCCAGACATAGTATTTGACTCCAGTGTTTCCTGCAGCAATGAATTCCACTCTGGGAAGAAGCATTTCCTTTCATTTTCCTGAAACTGTCCTTCTACTGTGGGATTTAAGACAAAGGTTCATTTTTCTTTCCATTAAAATTAAAATACTGGATGCTAGCAGAAAGTGGTTTCTGGCTCTTTGTAAATATCAAAACCTCAGACCTTACTAGCTGTGATGGCTTTCCAGAGCTATTCTTCCAGGCATTTCAGCATCCACCTCACTGTGTCCTAGGGAAGAGGGTGAGAGTTTCAGACCAGGGTACATATTCTGCTTAGAAAGTTGTTTGATAAAATAAATAAAGCATTTAAGTATGGAGAGCCCAGAAGCCTATCATATGTCAAACTTTTCAAAACCAATTACAACTCACATCTGATAGAGTGAAAATCACACTGGCAATTAGATCAAGAATGGCTGATTAAATTCCTCAGGCTCCCCAAATCACAACGCCAGTATTTGTTTCAAAGACCTTATAATTACTGTATTTAAAAGGCTGTTATTCAATACTCTCCTCTAACTCTAAATTGCTCCTGATGTCAGCTTGAGGTACGTGAAATCCTGCCTATGGCATATGCTATGGCTGATCAGTGCACATGACCTTCATGGCAGCATGCATATCTTTTGCTTTGTACTAATCTTCTCTAAGATCAGAGGAGATGGATATTGTAGTAGAGGTAGTAGGTCTGACTAAAAGCCTGTTAAATCAGTGGAAAAACTGGATGTTAATGGACTTTAGATCTGGGCCTTTGTGACTGATTTTGCTGGATCACTGTTTCAATAAAAATGCCTCTTTTCTCATGCTGAACTGTACTTATCTCCCAACCAGGGGAACACAAGTGACACATACATTCATCTTAACCTACTCCACATTTTTCAGCTGTTTTTTATGAGTGGATTGACCAAGCAGGAACTAGCTGCAGAAAAAAAAAAATTAAAAATTACTTTGGAGTGCTGTGAAATCATGTATTTCTTCTACAACCTGTCTTGTTCAGTAGAATGTCATATTTGTTACACTGTCCTGCTGGTAGCATTGATAAAGTGTTTTAAAATTGAAGTCCATTTTCTTGCTCTCACATCCAGTATATGCAGACCTTGTAAAAGACAGAAAAATTCCTGATGTTTGAAAAAGTTGATCCTGGTGCCAAAGCAGACAGAAAACGTCTATGCTCCTGTAGAAATGCAAGGGGAATAAAGCTGTTTCTAAGGGGATAAACGTCTCTTCTATTTCCTATTCCCTGTTACTTTGGTTACTGTTACTTTTAAACATTCCTAGCATTTTGCACATAATAAAAAAAGGCAAAATCCCTGTTCATTTCTAGACACTATTTTCAAACCAAAGCTGCTTGTGTCAAAGAAAAGTGTAAAGACCAAACTCCATCCCACTCCAGTATAGCAATCCATCCAAGGTGAAGCTCTTGCTACTCTGCTTTTTGAAGGAAGGAGATACAAAAAAAAAAAAAAGAAAGAGAGAAAAAAGAAAAAAAAAAGTAAAAATGAGAATAAAAATTGCGCAAGAAGGAGGACTTGAAAAACATAATCATAAGACCCAGTGACCTGTCTATTATGTTTGGTCTTATGATCACCATCAGCTGCATTTCTTCCTTCTGTGGGTTGGTCCAGGATGCAGGTCCATGCTCTGGCCATGCTGTGACATAACACAGAGTGCTCAGCTGTGGATAAATGTGACTGGCACAGCAGTTTTTCCTTGCATCCAACCATCATCACGTCTTCCTTTCTACTGCCGTTCTTTCCCCCAAAACTGTTCTTCAGAGGAAGCAAACCAGCAGGCAGCCTCTGTCCCCATTCCATTACCAGAGCCACAAACCAGTGTGTCCTCATCAGGACAAAGAGCTTACCAATAGGAACATTTCCTGCTGGAAGCTTTCATAGCTGTCCTGCAGCATGTGTTTCTTTTATTTATTTAGGGATCTATTTTCACCTTGGTATCATTCATGCTCTACCTAGGGCCGAGCTTGCTGGCCATCTGAAATATTTTTTTTTTCATATGCACTGCCCATCAGCACCCCTAGGTTTGTGTTCTGCAGGACAGACTGCATGGGATTACATTTGTACTTTATTATCCTATTGAAATGACTGAGAGCTGCCAATATAGGTTTGCTCCTCATTAAAGCATTTTAGCTTTCATTAAACAGTAGCATCTGCATTTCCATTGTGGCTTTTTTTTTTTTTTCATTCTTAAAAGTGTAAAAACCTCATTATTTATTTTCCTCAAAGTATTACATAGAAAACACCCATGGCTGAAGTATCTACAAATATGGCATTCTCTGATGTTCCTCATTTGTCTGTCATTAGTAATACCCTTTAGTAACCTCTAGCTAAGGCATTTTTCAGATATGCAGCTCTTCTGGTAACTTATTTACTCAGGACAGTTTAATTCAGAGGCAACATCTGGATTTCTGTGGAAGCCAGTCTTACAGCTTAGCTGACTGAGGTACCACAGAGGTCAAGAGAACTGCCTGTGGTGATACTTTAGCTGCCATTGAACTTAGGACCTTCCTGCCTCCAAAACACTGTGTTGTAACTGTCAGACTCTCTCACCAAAAATCATATTCCTGAGGATGATCCTCTTTCCTTGGGCCCTGATTACATCCTTCCTTTTTCACGGTCATTTTTAGGCCAATCTTATCTGTTCACTGTATCAGCCTTGCAGTACTGTCTTAAGAAATATTGTTTTGCTCTACATTTGCTTCCAAATCACATTTCAGTGTTTTCTTCTGATGACAGACAATGTTTGAAAGTGTCCTTTTGGCCCTTGAAAAATGATTTTCTATTCCTTGCAAATTTCTGAGATTCACAGGTATTTCTTCGTCTGTGATCATCTTGTGAAATCATGTCTTACTCGGAGTGTTTTGAAGCCATAAGAATCCGTACAAAACAAACCTGTGTTGTCTTTAGCTATTGTTTCTGTGCTAATTAAACATCTCTTTGAACAAACAGTGTAAACTCTCTAATAAATTTGTAATGAAAGAAATATTCAAAGCCTCAGTGATTAATGAGCAGATGTTAACAGGCAGTGCAAGCTTATGGGAAACCATTTCTAATAGTGATGTCAACAGAGAACAATTCGCAGACATAATTACTAAAAAATTATCAGAGACTTCCTTGTCAAGTATTTTGTATGTTTATAAAGCTGTTGGTGACTCATTTTAAGCAGTCTGGGAGACTTATTTGATTTGGAATCGGGGTTTTATTATAGCTTAGCTGTTATGTAATAGTTTACTCAGACGGAATGGTCAGCTATTCTTCCATCTCAGCATAGTCCTTATGTGTGCACTGAGATTCCTTGTAATTCTTTCAGCAAATCGTCCTTAAAGGCTTTTCCATACACTGGAAATACGGTTCTCGTTAAAGCTGAGTAGTAGAACAGCCCTTTGCTTAATTACCCATTAGATTGTCTGCCATCCACTATAAAGTTCAAATGTTGCAGTATTAGCCACCCTCTGCTGCTCAATTCCCTGCTCCATGTGCAACAGCTCTCTGTGACATGCAAGCAGCCTCAGTAAATTTTGTCTGTGTTTGTTTTAGAGGCAATTTCATACCAGGCAGTGTGCTGCCATTTATGAAAGGCAGGTGCAATCACTAATTACTTAGGTTACAGCACAAACTGCAATTAATGTTGCCTGTCTCTCCAGTGTCGTTAATGTTGAACCAAAGTAATCTGGATATAATTTTCGCACTGGCGCTAAAACGACATTTCAGTGAATCCACGAGTTTCTTTTTCCAAGACATTCCAGTACAATCAGCTATAGAATTACCTATCTTTTTCTTTGATTGCTTACTGTCATTCCTTCAGATGAACTCCAAAACCCAAAACTGGAATGTAGAAAAAGGCAAGTACAGCTGTCCTCCACTCCTGGCTTTTCTCCGGGAGACTCTGAGGATTTTATATAGCTGAGATGTAGAAAGCACTTAGATTTTTGGATGTTAATACAGAGTTGTTGTTTTGATTTCTATGCATCATGGTAGTGACAAGCTGTGGCAGATAAATAACGCCCATCAATATCATATTTAGACTTGCACTATCAAACTGTGCTTGGTGTTGCCAAAAAGCCAAGATAGTTTTGAGCCACTGCTGTGTGAACTCTCTGTAGCAGACTATTGGTACATTTTTGCATACTTGCATGTTTTCTGATCTGCAAATATTATTTAAATGAAATAAAAATCATCAGCTGCAGTCAAACCTGACACAATTGCCTGGAGAATTATTTTGCTGCACAAACACAAAAGCTGATCAGTACAAACAGGTTTTGTAACTGACTCAGACCATAATAGTTTTGGGGCAGAAATAGCCTATATTTTTAATATCCATAGTCAGCCAACTGCTTTTGATACAGACGAGGCCCTAGTGCACATTCTCAGCCTGCAAGGAGATTCAGAAAGATTCGTCAGAAAAGACACCTTCCTAGAGATGGCACTGGTGGTTTGGTACTCCAGATGTCAGAGTGCTCATCAGCACTTAGGAAGGGACTATTGCAACAGGGAGCAGAGATGTCAGAGTCTGACCCACTCCTACTCAATACAGAAATTCTTCTGTGTCGTAGAGAAGAAATGCCTCAAGGAGTTTGGCTTCCAAGGGTCCCTGGAAGCTACTAGGAGCTGGGTGCCTAAAACCCACTTCACAAATGCTCTGGGAGCAAGAATGAGCAAAGGACTTTTGTGGCTGGAACTTGTAAGGGAACTGCAGCTTTCTAGGAGATGATGGAAATATTTTTAAACAGGAAGCCAGGGAGTGAAATATTGTTCTCAGATGCATGGTTAGATCTGAAATGACTCCTCTGATATTGGGATACCTGATCTTGTATTTTTCTCTTGTTTTTTCTACCTCTACTACAGCCCATATGTCTCCTCCTGGGAAGATCTTCTCTCCTGGTGTAACTTTTTGACAGCAGATACAAAAATAGAGGGTTTCTAATCACCTTGGTGACCTCTCACCGCAGCAGCAGTTACTCTGATTAAGTTTTGTGAGGGGTGGTTTGAAAACTGAGACCTGGAAAGAACCATTTGCATGCCTCTCTTTCAAATTCTTTAGTCAGAGTTGACAATGTGACACCCTGGACCACCTCATCCCTGAGCTTCCCTGGCTCTGGACTGCACACAGCTTTCTTGTGCCAAGGAGAGGTTCCTGCAAAGCAATGCCATGCAGGTGCTGGCTCCCTTTTGCCTGCAGATATTTCATTCCAGCCTGGTAACACACCTACATCACTTTGGGCTTGTGTCTAACACCATACTTTTGCAAATATATTAATGTCAAATAGAGACAGGACAGCAGAGACATATTGCAGCTTTTTCTCTTTGCCACTGTTTCTGTAAAATTACTGGGGAGATGTTTATCTGAACATCTGTCCTGGAAAACAGGATAGTGCCAGGATATTGACTTGGAGAAAACAGTTCATTGCAGAGAAACTGCAATCCTTTTTCAGAATTCCTGTCAGCATGGGAGAATTGTGAGGGCCTATGGGGGCTTCCAGAAATGTGCATTACCTAAAGAAGTGCCTTCAAAATTTGGATAAATGATGCAAAAGTAAGACTTACAAGGCTGGGAGACCTTCTGCCTTTCCTGCTGTATTCAGCTGTGGACCTCCCTTTCCCAGGCTTCAGGCCACATGGGATGGCAAGATGGCCTTTGCAGCAGCTGTGACAAAAGAGAAGCACCTGGTGGGTCAAATTGTCTCTGCAGAGATCCCACCTTACCAATCCTGAAATCTCCCAGAGCATAGACTAGTGGAAGTTTAGCAGAGTGAAAATCTCACTCATCAAGAGCGAGCCCTGGCCGTGTTCTGTGGTGGGAAGGGGCACATTGGCCAGCTTGAGGTGAGTTGCTGCAGGAGCTGAAGTGACCCAGCTGGGCTGCCCCAGGGACAGAACGTTTTCAACTCTGTGTCCTTCAATGGCAATACTGTCTGAGATGGAAAATTTGAAAATGGACAAGAACATTTAAAGGGTAAAATGTTATTTTAAGCACGCAGTGTTTTCTAAACTATTTACGTATCTAAGCTATACTCATTTATGGCATGATCAAGCAAGGTACCAAAGCCTATATTTAAGCATGCAGGAACTCTAATCAACTTTCTATTACATGGTCAGCATTGAGTCTCATAATGAAATGCATTTCTCAATTCATGCTTTTAACTGGCTTTGAAAAGCCCATCTCTACACTGCTGAATCACATGAGAGCCTTTCGATACAGCCTCAAGTCAGCAAGCTTAAGTCTGTAATATTCATAGGAATAGTAATTATCATCTTTGATAAATCTTTTAATTACAAAAATATTCTGCTTTTTTTATGGAAAGGTGTAAACAGCATGCAGTTTGGTGAAAGGTAACAGCAGAAATATTTAGGGGTATAAAAGAGATGGAGGGAATGACTCATGTATGTATAGCTCTGAACACCGTAATTTTTGAAGTGGCTTCTGGATAGGAAAGTTGAAATTGTTACCAAAACAATAAAATTCAGGGCTGGTTTTATTTTGAGAACCTTTGAAGTAACTCCCTTTTATATATTTGAATGTTTTTAAATCCTCAGCAAGACCTTTAGTAAAGTTATTTTCAATTGTTTTTTATCAGAAAGATTGTGGTGAGCTATAAGCATGTGTATGTAAAATGAGCAGTAATAAAATAACATTGTAAAATGCAAAATAACCTGAACAGCAGGTACTTTCCAGAGGAGTTTTTGTTACTTTTTGTAAGATATGCTTGGAGGAAAAATGAGTGCTGCAGTTGTCCAAATGACTAAAAAAGCAGACCCAGTAAATAAACCCTGTTTTGGACTGTTTGTATCTAGCTGGAGACTACAGAGCAGAGAAGGGAGGTGCTCTGCACAGGGACTACTTGAACTTTGTAAAAGGGAAAAGAAGCTTTGGGGGTATCCTGTGCCATAGAAAGAAATGTGTGTCAGAGCCATATGTGTCTGTATATTTATGTGGTGTGTGTGGGTGAGAGAGAGGGTCCTGGAAGCAGAAACTAAATGAGGGATGTGGTCCTGGAAAGAGAAAACTAGGGAAAGGCCAAAGAGCATTGCTGAGCTGGATCCAGCCCTGGGACATCAATTCAGCCAAGGAAGCTGTGAGTTAGATTTTTTTTTTTTTTTTTTTAACATGTACATTTTTTATTACATTCTGAGTAATTTCCCACAACATTCCACACTTTCAAGCCTTTTCAGAAGGGGAAAGGGAGGGAGGTTTGAGAAACATCAGGACTTATTTGTATTTTTTTTTTTTTTGAGAAATTCCAGATCTCTTGAGAGCATAAAGCATTTTTTAAGGTTCCTTACCAGCATTTAAAAAAGCTAATGATGACATAACCAAATAGGCTATAAAGGAGCAGCAGCTGCTCAGTGAGAAGAAAACCGTAGGGGGCAGATGCTCTGCTGGCGGAGGCTGGTGGAACGAGAGGCAGCCTGACGGATGTCAGCAGCTGAACGTTCCCTCCCAGCCGTCAGTGAGGTGGTTTCTGCGGCCGGGCGGAGCGGGCCGGGAGCGGGCACAGGAGGAGGGAGCGCTCCTCCCCTTGCCAGGGGACAGGAACCCGCGGCCAGCTGACTCACCGGGATCTCACAGCGAGCGTGTGGGGCAGGCAGGGATGGATACAGCGCATCCTCCTCCCTCCTGCGGGCCAGCCTCCTCGCCGCCGCTCCGTCCTGCGGCGGGCACAGAGCCCGCCGTGAATCCCCGCCATCCGCGCTGCCCCCTGCCTCAGGGCGGGAGGTCAGCCCCTTCACCAAGCGCACACAACCTCTGCCCATCCCTGGGTTCGTTTTTGCTGCCCGGGATAATTGTTTCTGTTGTTTGTCGTTGTTATGGTCTGGTTTTTTGCAAGTTTGGTTTTCTTAGTGTTTTCGCTTTTTCAGAAGAGCTGGGGAATGGTTACAACCTGGGGGTGATGATGGTAAAACTCACTACATAATTTCTGAGTACTGTGGGAGATACATCCTCCCATCATAACATTTTTATGGCAAGTTTAATGTTTGGCTCATCTGGAATAAGCTGTGAGAGCCACACTACAGGAAGCTGTCAGGGTTACTGCCGATTTTTTATTCTCTTTGGAGAAGAAGAAAACACAGGCTTCTGTCCTCAGTGAATTCTGTGATTTGTAAAGCACTGAAAGAGATCAGATTTCTGCAGAAAAGGAATATCCAATGGGTAATTATTTGTGCCAATTCCAGTTCAAACATAAGCCTTTCTTATACAAATAGTTCATGGCAGAGCAAGAGGTATTAAGAGGGATGTGAGCTGTAACCAGAGTGGAGGGAATGCTAATATTTTGTCCGGGCTGGGGTTTGGGAGGTGGGTTTATTGCTGTTTAGAATAAGAATCGAGAAATTCTGAAACAGTGCTGTGCTTTATTTTTGTTCTGTTGTGAAATTCCATCCTTCCAGCTCTGTCTTTCTGTCCACACAGGAAACCCATTATCTTTTCCAAATGGGCTAGGCTCTGCATTTTATATGCTACCCCACGTCGTGGGCACTGCAAAATGGTACCAACCCCAGAAGGCTGCACTGCCCAACCCTTTGCAAGCAAACTACTGGCAGGGGAAAAAGGTGGGGAGAAATTTATTACTTCTTTTTAAGTGTTGCAGCCACTCTCTTCTGCCACATGGAGCACAGGAGGGGGCAGAGGCATACTTCTGAGCCTCCCCCTTTGTCCCCCTCCCCTTCCCCGCCTCCTCTCTGAAGAGTTGCTCCTGTGTTCCCTGGAGCAAAGAGGCTGTGATTCTTGGCAGACTTCATGTCAGCTACTCAGGTCAGGGGGAAGTCATTACTTCCTCCTCCCACACTGCTCAGTCGTGTTAGGTTAGGACAAGACTTTGCAAGACGTTGCCCAATATTTGCAATGTGTCTTTCCCATAAAGGAAGAAACTGAAATGCGTCATAAACCTTCAAATTCCAGAAAATGAAGCTGCTTCATTGATAGGTGAAAATGTACCAAAATATAATAAATAAGGAATTTGATTACAGCTGTGGTTACAGCTCTCATCTGGGAATGGGGAGAACTTGAATTCTCCTCTTGACTACACCTCAGACTTACTTGGATTTTTGATTAGGCTGAGATGCTCTCTACCTTTGTTGTTATTATTGCCCTTATATTTCAATAATTTTGAGCTAGCTAGCTCCCTTTCTTGTTAGATTCAAAAAACTTTGATAGTAGAAGGGCCTTCATTTTCCCAGTTGAAAAGAGATCATCCACCTGGGAAGAAGAAATGGGAGGCTTTCTTGTGTGCTGAGTGTCTTTGTCATAAAGCAGCTAGAGACAGTGAACAGACCCTCATTATTGTTGTAAGGATTTATTTGTTAAATATAGTTAGCAGTAGGACTACAATGACAGCAGGGAAACTATAATGAGGATCTTTTGTCACAGAAATGACATGGGGATCTCAGCTGACATATTTAAAGAAAAAGAAAAAAATGGACGGGCTAGTGGAAACATTACTGGGCCTTCCATCCCTAACCGATTTCTCTTAGATAATTGTTTGCCCCATTAATACTTATTATTATTATCTACTCTCTATTAGTAGAACTTAGTAATGCAACAGACTTTTATTTCTTATTGCTATTATGAGTAGTGCAAGCCCCACAAGGAAAGACAACCCCAAGAAGAGTACACAGAACTCAGTTAGGGAAACACAGGTTGCCTGCTATGGAAAGGGAACTTTGCACTGGCATCATGATCACTGTGGGCTCCTTCCCCTCAAAATAAGACCCCCCCATCTTATCAGTTAATAAAATTTTATAAACTTGGCAATTTCACCACCTATCCCTTCTATCCTTAGAAAGCAGTGGAAGCCAAACAGGTATGGTGGCTTAAATCCCTTCTCCCTGAAATCTCCTCTCTCCCTTCCCACCATCTTACAGGAAAGTTCTGGGTCCTGGAACAATATCAGGCAGCAGACAGCTAAGCAAACACCTGGATGCTGCAGAGCATCACTAGTGGCAACACCTGCTCCAAAGGAATTTGCACCGTAATCTGGGGCTCTCATTTTTTCCGCGAGCAAGGTGCTCCAAAGCCAGCTCATGCCTGTTGCTAATACTGTCCCTGCATTTCCAAAGCTTTCACACTAGAAGCAATTGCAAGTGGGGACATTTCTGCATGTCACCCACACCTTCCCATTTGGGATACTCCGTCTTTTCCATGTAACAAAGATTGTACGTGTTGATGTTGTTCTGAGCTGCCTGGTGGAGCTGGCTGCCATATCTGATGGTATGTTCTTGCACTGGCACTGCAGCAGACTGGACTAAGCTTCCAATAATAAGCACTGACACTAACATAAATATTTGTGGTTGTGCTTCCCATTTTTTCCTTATAGGAAGCAAGCTAAAATTTTGAAATACTTCAGTGATGTGATCAGTGGACAGTAGTGGGAAAAAAAATTTCTCCAAAACTTGATTTGTGATCAAAATAAGGAAGGAAGATCTGAAAGACCAGAAAATATTTTTTGTTAATCAGGATATGGCACTTTACAGCATCTGGATGTCACAGCAAGTGTTTTGCATTCAATACTATTAACATGTGTCACTTAGATGAATTTTTTTCCTTCAGAGATGATTGGGTGGTTACAATTTTTGGCAATGATTTTGCAGTCTGTTGCTTACATTACCTGACCCATGGTCTGTTTGTCTTATGATGTCTGTGGGAAAACAAAACAAAACAAAACAAAACAAAACAAAAACCAGTTCCCCCCCTCCTTCCCTCTCCCCAGTCCTGAAAATAGCTCAGGACCCAGAAAAAATCACTAGGACTGAGTCTCATCCTCTCAGTGAACTGTTCTGACCGGAGGGTAACCTCATGGGATTAATGCTGCTTTTGTCTATGACATCATGTAACACCAAACAAAAAAGTATCTGATTCTTCTGAAAATCAAAGAAACATGATTAAACAGAATAAAACAGCCTGGGAATGTAGAAAAGAAAGTTTGAATAAAAGGTCAGAGAAAGATCAGGCATCAGCTCTCGCTCTCTGCAAAATGATAAAACTAACAGGGAGTAGTGACTCAGCTTCCCCTGATCAAAAAGCTCCTTTCTTTGCAGTGTAAACAACTGTAGTCGGTGTTCTTGAAATCCCAGACTGAAACATCAACCAACGCTGGAAAATAAGATTCCCCAGAATGCCTTCTCTATCCTAGGCATAACCTGTGGCTGAGGTTTCAGGGGATTTTATTCCCTGTGGCTGGGATTCACTGTCTAAAAGTGGCTGCTGCATGAGTAGAAGGGAAAAAAGTTTTGTGTGTGGATTGTGACCTCAAGAGTGTGAAACAAATATTTTGTTTCAAATCATTCCTTAACCCATTTCAGCAGTAAATTGAGTCACCAATATAAAAAACCAAGAAAAAAGTGGGGAAGTGTGGCTTTGGAGGAATGAATAAAAAATGAAGCTAGCAAAGAATAACTCTTCCAAGCTAAAGCTTGGTGTATAATTTTTTGCTGAATAACTTGTTTTGAAGAATAAGAGACTCCTGCTCTTGCCAGGTCCCTGCAGCTAGATTTTATAGCTACAATGAACAAGTATGCATCTGTGTAAATGCTCTTTAATTTTCTTTTTACATCATATTTACACTGCTCAAACAGTAAAACTGCTGAATGTTTTAATTAGCACTCCCATGGCTATGAAATTATTTGAAACTTTCAGGCGATGTGAAAAGGCTGGCACACCAATAAAGGCTGCAGTCGCTCTATGCTGACAAAGGGGGCGAGGTGTTTGAAGTGCACCAATTGTATTTGTTTTGGGCTGGGGACCAGCCGGATCGCCGGATTCCTCAGCCCTTACACACAGCGCGCAGCCCCGGCCGGCAGCGCTCCTTGGAGCATCCCACGGGACGCCTCCAGGAGCCTGGCACTGCCCAGCCGGAGCTCAGGGACTCAGCAAAGTCAGGCTCAGGCAGGGCTGGAGCCTGTTCCTGCTCCCAGGTGGTTTCTCCAGCATTTGTCACCTGCGGAAGCAGAGGTGGGGAAGGTTTCGCTCTCAGCTTTTTCCAAAATTCCCCAGTGAGGTTATTAAGAAGACATCAAGTAGTTTGAATGAAACGAAAGATTTCTAGGGGTTCCTTGTTTTTATTAATGCAATTTGAATGTAATGTTCATAGACTTACAGAGTAAATGAGGCTGGAAAACACGTCGGGAGGTCATACAGTCCAACCTCTTTAAGAACAGTATTTTGCATGCAAAATACTGTGTAGCTGGCAAAACCTGCTGGCTGCAGAGTATCTCCTGTCTTTGTTTATTGTAGAACACATAAACCCGTGCAAACTGCCTATTCATTTCAGCCTCAATCCAGCCCGTGGTGTTTGGGCTCTGTGTGGACTCCGTCAGCACAGTTGCTGATCACCAGAGGACCGACTGCACCACTGGAAGAAGACTACAAGAGATGCTCTGATGCAACAGCTCTCTAGAGGCAGGACCAAGAATCTCGAAGCTGTGTGGGCTTGCTCTGTTTACAGTGTACACCTTTGTCATAAATACCTGAACTGAAACCATGAATGGTGCTCTGGCTGCTTATAATGTCCTCTGGAACTTTTGTGGTGCAGATATCAATCTGACTAGTGATTGCTCTTAGCTTGGACTCAGCATCCCCCTAAAGACCAAAGGAGCAGTCTTTCACTTGGTGCTGGGGAGAAAAAGGAAATTGTTGGGACAGAGCAAGTAAATAAGCCCAGGGACTTGAGAAGGCTGTTTAAAAAATGAGAATTTATTAAATTTATAGTTTAGGTGGATGCTAGAAAAAGTATGACAAGAAAGAAAAAAAAAAAAAAAAGAAAAACAAACGAAGAGGAAAATCGTAGGTTAAAAGAAACTAAGATGATAAGTAGTGGCACAAAAACTATTTTCCCGAAGTTTCCTCAAACAAAAAAGACATGCTTAGGAGGACATACTGTACTGCAGAGGGTATTTGTCACTTTTGTGTATGAGGTGTCATAAGGGTGAGATTTGCTGTGAAGAATCACAGGCCAAAGAACAAAGAAAAACCTGAAACATCTTCTGTAACAACCCCAGGTCTCATTAGCATTACATTTTTGGTAGTTTGAATTCTCAAGTTTTAATGTAATTGCATTGCTCTCGCCCAATTCTGTTTTGAGGTCAGCTTCTGATTCTTGCCATCTTGTGGTGTGGTGCTGCACTGCGTCCATCCCTCAGCTCTGCAGATACAGCGGCTGAAAAACAATGTGCTTTGATAAAGGTCTCACCAAAAAAAAAAAAAAAAAAAAGACTCTTTCTTTGATGATTCCTTTCTATAATTTGCAGTATTTTTCCTGTGTCTAGGTCTTCATTTAAACTCTGTTTCTCTCTTTGTTTCCCCAGTTCTTAGAAGGAGTCCAAATTATTCCCAGTCTAGAACCTGAGACTGACAGAAATTACCTCTCTCCAGATCTCTTTCTAGCCTAAACTCTTGGGCCGTTTCCTACTTGCAAAGCCACAGAGTCTCCAATCTCTTCTTGAATTTGAAATACTCCAGTTCATCATAGTCTGCACTGTATCTCAGACACTTATTTACCAGAGCTAAGTGCATTTTTTAAAATAGTGCTTTAAGAGGGAGCTGGAGAGTTCAAGCTCCTGTCCTCCTACCTCTTTAATCTAACCTTTCTATCCTCCCCAGGACTCTACACTTTTAAGTAGAAAATAGTCAGAGGAGAGATGGCAGACCTCTGAAACCCACAGGCTTTAAAGGGAGCCCCATTCTCTTGCAGTGCTCTATATTGCAGCAATCTACGTCCAGGAGCCAAGCCCCACAGAGTTACCACAGGTGTTTCCTATTTTTAATATCCTAAATATCGGGCATATGTGCTATTAATGACATGTTTTTGTGCTTCAAGGTGCTGGAAAATGATTAATGTGTGAGGGTGTCTACTGCCAGCATCTGATCCAAGTTCACTGACTCTCAGTTAAGGGGTTAGGAGAAGCTGTGTCTTGTGCAGTAGTTCTGTCTCAGCAGTCCTCCTCACTGAGAGGTCTCCACGGGAGACATCTGAGGCTTTGCTGACTTTCAGTTTGTCTCAGACTTTTCCAATCACGGTGAGAGCTGAGCGATTTTGACACTGGAGTCCTGTCTCCCAGTTTGCCAGGATGATGACTTCATTCTGGGCTTGAAGAACTTGGAGGTCAGTCAAAGAGATGTCTTGCTAACTGGCTTACCTAAGGCTGGCCAGCTGTGGCTGTCCTCACTATCTGATAAGCCTGGGACCCAGTGAGAAAGAACCTCTGTGTAACAAGTCTGCAGGGACAGTAGTCCTGTTTAACAGTATTCCAATAACCAGTTTAAACTTCATTCTCCCAGTTATATTGTGAGGAAAAAGGAAATCCTCAGGTGTCTTAGTTTGTAGGCCTGGTTGCAAAAAGGTGCAACAGAGGGAATAATGAAACAGATGAGTTAAAACTAAAAGAAAAAAGAAATAAGTTCAAACTCAAAGTTCACGTCAAGGTTTCATTTGTTTGCTCATATGCTTTTTTTTTTTAAAAAAAAACCAACAACAAAAATAACAATAACAAAAATCCAGAAATGAGAGCCAAGTGAAAGCATGAGTAAAGGCTTCTTTTCTCTAGGATTTTGATCAGAATCCACAAGATTTATCCAGATACATGAATTTTGCATCTCTTTGTGTATCTTTAAGAGGATTTAAGAAAGCTCGTGTTGTTCATTGTTGGAGGTGGAATGTAGAATCACAGAATGAATCATAGAATGCTTTGGATTGAAAGAGACCTTCAAGATCATCTGGTTCCAACCCCCTGCCATGGGCAGAGACACCTTCCACTGGACCAGATTTCTCAATGCCCATTCCAGACTGGCCTTGAATAGTGCCAGGAGAATCCACAACTTCTCTGGGCAACCTGTTCCACTGCCTCAAAATATATTATGCTTTGCATTGCCTGATATGTGAAACCCCCCCTGGGTGCTAGTAGATGACCTGAGGAGAATTTGAACAGGTTTCACCAATATTTTTGTTTTCAGGAAATGTTATTTTTCTCACAGCTGGGATGACTTTTAGCTTTGGTGAGTTTTTCATCCTTTTTTAGGAAAAAAAATTTTGGTGAGTAACACCACCATTTCTAAATTTAAAGGTGCAGTGCAGAAGCAAAGCACAGAAACAGCAGTTCCCTCTCTCCTGCCAGGGGCAGTGTGCTCTGTGCTAACTGATCAAAGCCATACAGGGAGCAGGAGCTGCACAGACTGTGAGGATAATGAAGAGCTAAGACTTTGTGCCTGCCAAAGGGAAAGCCTGAAAAACAAAAGGCCTGTGGGTTGTCTTCCCATCACATCCAGGACTGCACTTGACAGCCACAAGGACTAAGAGTGCCCTGCACTCTCAGCCTTCCTCCATACAGATATAGGATGTTCAGTACTGCCCATCTTCTTCCTACTTCTACCTGCTTGTTGCTTTTTGGATGTTTTAATTGTGTCTGTAAATGTTTGGTCCTAGAGAAGACTACTCAAGCTAGAGGAAGGCAAGGGTAGAATATGTGAAATGGTGAAACAAAACCCCTCCTCACTCAAATTTGCCACACACTCCCTACAAGACACGGCTGCTTGATGAGACATGGTAGAAGTCTGAATCATAACACACACTCACCAAAAAAACCCATTTAAAAAAACCCCCAACACTAAAAAGAGTGGCACATACTAAGTGTGAAAGAGTCAGAGATAGAAAAAAAGGCTAACAAAAAGGAAAATTGAAACCATGTTAAACACTGCTTTCCTCTCAGAGTTTTGACTAATATCGGGAGGCCAACAATGAGTATACCACATCAGAGACCCTTTTCACCTTGCCCAAAATAATGAGCTCATGTTTGCAGATTGCCTAACACTTTGTTTTTGAGCCAAAAGTATCAGATTTACACTTGAGTAACAAATTGTTACAATGTGGGAAGAGGTTATGGACAAAGTACAAATCTGTGGGATGCTTTAACCATCTATGATTTTGTTTGTTAGACCATGTAATAGAAAAGAGACAATCTTGAGCATCCTAGCCCCTAAAAGGGAAAGGTGGAATGGTGTAGTGCCATTCAGTCCCTGACACTTCAGAATATTTCATTAATGCAAAGCAACTACACATGTATTTAAGAATGCCTTCAGTTAGCTCATTTGCTTTGTGGCATTTCCCATTTTAATCCTAAGAAAGCATAGTTTTGAATGTGGTGGGGAAAAATACACTGGGTACCGTCTTCCAAAATGAATATTTGCTTTTTCTGCTCCATGGTTAGATGAAGCACTGAAAACAAGCTTCAGCTATTGCTTTCTTTGCAGGCAAGAACCTATGGATGCAATGGATGAGTGTTTGTGTATTTTTCCTGCTCATCCCACTTGTCTCTTCTCATCTACATGCTTCATTCTTCAATCCTCTGCTAACCCTTGTCAAAGGTAAATTAAAGGAGAACTTGGACTTAAGTGAAGACTGTAAAGTTGTTTCGAGGTAGACGAGTAGATCCTATTTGATAATTCAGCGTTCTTTGCTTCTATATATCTTCAGTAACTTTTAAAGAGCAAGAGTCACTCTTGGGTCTCCAAGGGACACTTTGAAAATTTTGAGAGTATATTTTAGGTATGAACTGAGACATGATAAACTCTCTCCTTGTTTTCTGCCTTGGCAAGCATGATAGGTATTTTGAAGGATATTGAATTAATTGACTCAGCATCTGTTTATGCAAATACTTTTTGCCATATAGTTGGATTTTTTAGGGACACTGCTTCCCTGTGTACTGAAACTTTTTTCTTACCTGGTTTTATTTTAACTACTGACTGGAGATGAAATGCATGAAAACCTGAGTCACTTTCTTCGTTTTATAGTTTGAAACTCTATCTCTAATCTTGGCTCAAAAAATCTTAAAAGATAATTATTTCATTTTGTGTCTTTAGATACTGGAAAATGTTTAAATCAATTCTCCCTCCTCTGTCTCCCCTTCCACCCCTTTTGCATGCTTTTTTCTCTTGATGTCTTATTGAACAGAAAAAGGGAGCAGGAAAAAATGCAGGGCTTGAAGGGAAGTCTCAAAGTCATGAGGTACAAATCCTCTTTCCATATTCTTTCCCTGCTTCCATTCCCCCAGGGTCCTTGAAGGCAAAGATAAAAGTATCTCAGATGGCCAACAATGTGTCTCTGCTTCATTTTACTGAAAGGGAGAACATGACACAAAACAGACTCCAGTGTGGTTGCCATTTAAGTTAGCTATATAAAATTGTGATGACAGTCTGAGTTAATTAATAAATCATTATTACAATTTCAGATATTAATATTCTGACTACAATAAAAAGTCTACATGTCATTGAGAATACTACACAAGCCAAATACTGCTTTGTTACAAGGCATTTTACAGATGATTTCCTTCTGTGAACAATATTCTTCAGAGGACAATTTAATGCCTCAAGGGAGAAAATGTATATTTCTATAGTAGTGCCATAAAGGACAGATTTTGGGAAGATTTCCTGAGTTAAGCTTCCTTGCTGCAGGTTCAGAAGGTTTTTTTTCATTTCTCAACTGAATTGACCCTGTGGCTCCAACGAGGCATTGAAGAGAGCAGCGTCTATTGTTATTTATTTGTTATATTCAGTAGGTAGCACTTCCCTTAAGGAATTAGTGAGAGCAGCAGGATGCTCCTCTTTTCCACCTGGTGAAACACCCTCCCTGTCCTGCTTTTTCCCCACCTTCCTCTTCCAAAACCTCTGCCCTCTGCTGTCCCACACCTTTCCCTCCCACGGTCCCAGAAAATCCCTCTGTGTCTTTATTTTGGCTTCAAAGAGCTGCCGGAGGTGAGAGAGGCTTTGGGTAGAGTTGGGCGGCTACGCCATAGCAACTTGCTGCTCCTGATGACGTATTTTGATGATGTGTGAATCACAAAAATAAGACAAAGAAAGTTCATTTTTCGGTCCACTGGAAATACTTTATGTAGCTTGAAATTCAGTGTTCTGGTGAGTGATCAGATACATAAATTTTAAATAGATAAATCAGTAATAAAAAAACCTCAGTAAAACCAATCCAGAAGTAAATGTTTTTGTTCTTCAAAATTCCACTTCAGTTTATTTTGTTAAAATTGTTTACCAACAGGGGCATGAACTAGAAGGGAATTTTCAATCCCCTAAAACGGAATATTTTATTACCTTTACGTTTTGCACACTGCTGCCTTGAGATAAGCTGCTGAAAGCTGGAACACATTTTCAAGGTTTTAAGTGAGCAAAATGTTTATTGTAATCTTAAACTGCTACATTTAATCGGAATTCCAAAATGTTCCACAGTGTTAGATACAAAATCTAAAGAAAGAAGCTAAACAAAACTGAATAACTTTTCCTTCTTACAAATATAGAGTAGCCTATATTGTACTGCATGCTGTTCTGGCTAGATTGCTTCTGGTACCTGAGATAATTAATTTAAAGCAGCCTTGAGTATCTCCATAATCCATCAAGAAAAACTATTTGAGGAACAGGCTGAGACCTAATCCTCTTCTTTTACTCCTGGAACAATTGGAGATTCTTCCACGAAATTAATACAGTAAAACTAGTGTGAAGTACCTTCTCTGAGGAAAACAAAACCTGGCCCAAGGTTTCTGAAATATTTGGGTAAAGTCTCAAAGTGAAGGGCACCATATGTATCTAATATTATTTGGTGAAATGCAAATATATCACTGCTGCAGCACTCAGCACTTCGGTCACAGCTCCCTATTATAATGTGCCAGGAGGCAGTGGAGATAGGCAGCCCTTTCAAGAAAACATTTCATCCCTAATCCTGACTCTCCTTGGCTTCCCTCTTCATTGTCTCGGCTGTTTGAGTGAGTTGTAGCCTTGACAAAGAATAAGTTTGGATCATTGTTAGCTGAGTGCTCTCGAATAGTTTTGTAATATCAGGCTAATAAACTTACCACCACTAAGAGATTTTCCAAATCAACTTTTCTCAGGATGATGTAAAAGTCTGCAGGATGAGTGACAAAATACTTTTATTTTCTAATGAAACAAAAAGAAAAATTAAGCCAGAAAATTCTTGTTAGTGGAAAAAAAATTAAGATTTCACGTAAACTGTTACCCCATGCAGAACAAATTGAAATGCAAAGTCATTTCACAGGCAAATAAGGCCTGTATCATAAAGCTACAAGAAATACTGACCTAGCAAAGAGAAATTATTCTCATTTTGATTTGTCAATAGTAAAATAGCATCACATGAGTTATTATCAGCATGTAACTTTATCCACATGATGCCTCTGGTTTTGTTCTTGCATGGCCTCTGACTCTATATACTTCACAGCTCCACTGGGAAAAAATGGGGGGGGGAAGTGCTTTGTACTTTCTCAGCTATTAGAAAATAAAATTCTTCACCTTTTTTTTTTTTTTTTTTTCCACTCAGTGAGACCATGACTGGCTTCTGTCCCTAGCCCTGCAGAAGAACTCCAGGGATACCCACACTTTCTTTTCTTGCACAGAAAACAAGACTCTATTTTCAACCACAAGAAGTTCACACATGATGATTTCATATGAAAATAACTTAAACCATAGCACCTTCCTCATTCTCAGGTGTTATGTGTGCAAATGGGTTGTATGCCAATGATTTCTTTACCAAGAAGTAAACTTTAGATCATCTGTCTCCAAGAGAGAATACTGCAGATTGACAACATTAAATTTCTTTAAGAGGTGAAACAGAATACATGGGCTTACAGAAGGATTAGAAAATTATATCCCAGCTGGAAAATTTTATGGGTACAGAAAAAATTGTGTGAGTGAAATACCAGTATCATAAAATAAATAACAGGAAATATGGTAATTTATGTGATAGAGAAAATTGTCACTTTCAGAATTGCCAGAAAGTCAACAGCATTTCACCCATTTGACTTCAGAAGTGAACTTAGACCTCAGAGGCTTAAAAATATATGAAGAGAAGTTAAATGAAATAAGAGCTCATGAATCCAGTAGGGATTTACAAAGAAGAAAGCAATCTGTGCTAAAGGAGTTTTATAGAAGTTGGGAATGCATGTAATCAGAATTTAACTTATTCCTGGAAAGTGATTTAGAATATGCCAAAAAAATTAAATTCCATTCTGCAAGATGAGCAATTAATGGGGCTCCTAATTTAGAAAGCATCACAGTTCAGAAATGGCCTTTAAGCCTGTTTAACCTTAAGCATATGTTGAAAACCCACTGAATTCGGCTGGAAATTAAACACAGAAAACAAGAGGAGGTCGAGCATGTCTACGCAGTAGTTTGCATTACTAAGGCTTTATATTTCTGGAGATCCTTGCATCTCACGAGAAAAAGGCATTTCACAAATACTGGTGGCCAACCAGTGAGGCTGACAGACACTGAGTTCTGCCAGGACTCAGAGCTGGACAGGAGCAGTAGGGGCGCGCATCTCCAAGAGAACCCAAGTGCAGCCACGTCCTCCCTGCTCCAGGGACACGGAACAGAGGAGCCATATCCCACCCGAGGACCTTGCAACGGCCAGCAATTGTTACCCACCCTCGGGCCGTAAGGATGAACCTACGGCTGCTGATTTCTATTTTAAGTGCGGTGGAATGCTGCGGTCACGCTGGTAGCGCCCCGCAGACGCTGTTGGCTGGACCTGGCGCAGCGTTTGGTGACAGTGACTGCATGGACACAAGTGACACCGGCCACCGGGAAAAGCAGTTGCTGCAGGAATGTTGCTCCTGTCCTCGCAGTTGCTCTAAAGCCTATTAGAAACTGTGTTTTCCCATTTTTATCCTGACATTCGTGTAATTTTAGCTTCCACATTTTGGCAAATGCTGCCATGTATTTTTGGCTCACCCCTGAGTTATCTGAAGCAGAGCAGTGTGATTCCAGGCAGAAGAAGGCAGAATTGTCTCAGAATAACAAGCAGATTTTTTTTTTTAATGCAGTGCAAATGGTTCATACGTTATTTTTGCATGAATCAGACATTTATTTTCTAAAGGAAGACAGGGTGGGGGGAGAAGGGCAAAATCTTTTACTTAAATCCTCTCATAGTTCACTGCTGAATATCAGCTTCTAGAAACAAGGCAATGTATGCTAGGCTTCTCGGTTATTGTGCTTTTGGAGATTAGCTGTTTTGAGTCATGAGGGTGTGTTACCTCACCCCAATTACAGAACTCCAGCAGAAATGGTAAAAACAGGCAGCATGAAAGAAGACTTTCCTAGTATTCACGGGACATTCACATGGGCTTCATGGGCAGCATGAAATCATGCAACTGCCAAGGAACAAAAGCAAGTAGTAGAAAATGAACAATTATGAAATAAAAGGAGTCCTACAAATGCTAGAAGATGGAGACTAACTTTTTTTTTATGCTGTGACCTTTCTTTGTGTTGTACTTGCCACAGGAGTACTCTACAGACGAGATGGCACCAACTAAACCTAAAAAATGACTGACTGCCAAGATAATTCAAAGAATAATGAGGTTGCAAAAACTGCAAAGATGCAAAGAAAACTGATGTCAGTTATCTCTTCACAGAGCTCAGCGAGAAGGAATCAAATGCTTAGCCTTTAAAATGAATAGGTTTAAAACCTGAGATCACAGCTTAGCTTATCAGGACATGCTGATGTACAGGATTATGCAGAAGTCACATGGTTGAGTCTTTGCTTATGTTTAATTTTGTGAAATTTGTTCTGCAGCACGTTGTATCATTTTTACACTGAAGGGAGAAAACTTACTTATTGTAGAGGACTATATGAATTAAACTTTTAAAGTGAAAGGAATGAAAATAAGTTCAGCTTTCTAATAACATAACTCTTGGGACTCGGTTGTGGCTTGGATTGAAAGACTGCAGGAGTAAGAAAAATTAGGAAATCTCCTTTTTACAGTGTATGTAGAAGTCCTTGGACCCTGATTGCTGGGAGAGGATTTCTTCTTACAGCAGATGTGCAAGGTCAGGGGATGGGTGTAGGCTCGGACCCCTCCCAACCTCTGGCCATCATGGCCAATGCTAGAAAGGTCAAGAACTACCAGTATATGTTGATTTTAAAGGGCCACCCTTACAGAGAAGGAAAAGAACAGCACATGCCAATGACACCTCAAAGAAATATCCCCTTTGCAGGAATCCCTAGGTAGTGCAGAACGCTATTGCTGCAGTTTTAGCTGTCACAGTGTAGTCCTAAAGGATTTTTTCTGTCCCTGGCTGAATACTGATGAAGATCAATCCTCACATGTATTGCTTTGTTTCCTACTCTCAGTTTTATTTGGAATCTCATGATACTGACTCTTATTCCAGGTGCTGGAATCATGGTATGCCCTGAGGACCTTTGCTTTCATTTCAAGCACTCTACTATATTGCATAACCCACAGGCTGTGTCATTGGATGAGGGTGTAGATCACAAACATGAAGTATCTCAAGGGCTGACTTTTAGAAACATCTCTTGCGACATAAACATTCATGGAGTAAGTTTCTCAGATTCTTTGGAAGCTCTTTCAAACACCTGTCCAGCTGCTGAAGAAGAGAGGAATCAGTTTTGTCATCCAAGCTTTGAAATCCCTCTTCCCAGGATTCTAGCAAACTCAGTTCCTGACAGGGGGAATTGTGTGTAATGGGTGTCTGATCTCCAGCAAGGGTGCTGCAGGAAGTGCGGATGGGAAGCTGAAGCTGCCGTGGTGGACTGCACGCTGTAGCAGCCTGCTTAGGTAAGGGTTTGTTGTAAAAACAGCCTTTTTCCCTCACCAACCTACTTGTAGTTTGGAGCTCTGCTTCATGCATGAAACAACACAGAAAAACATGTAGAGTTGAGCATTTGTGGAAGGCAGGGGGAGAGGAGCTGTCTAAAAGAGTAATTTTAAAATGTCAAAAAAAAGGTATCACATGCAATGAACACAAACATATTATTAACATACTGACAAAAACCTTCATCATTTCCACACTGATCTAATGACTTTTTGGGCTTAACTCATAATTTTCAGGTTTTTTAAAGCTGACAGTATATATTCTTTCATTATGTACCCTGAAATTTTCTCCCCTGGGTGCTTGTACAAGAACAAATCCAATACACTGAATGGAGTACTAAGCTTTCAATATGGACCAGGAAAGGGAGAAAGGGGATCTAGTGAAAGTATGAACTCCTCATTAATTGTTTGACCATGACTGGCCTTACAAATGAGCATTTCTTTCTCAAGGTCGTGACTGGACTGGGGATGGAGAAATGACATGGGCCCATCAAGCAAGTCTTGGACATATTTCCAGGGTTACACCAACACTACTTCAATTCCTAGTTGGTTAGAAGCAGCAGAGACACCACCACTGGCCCCAAAATGGGCCAGTCTATCTGTAGTGTCTGTCAGCAGTTTATGAACACGTTACTTTGCCTCAAACTTTTTACCCCTTATTGTATTACAACTTCACCCCAGTGGCTTTGTATGTCCAGTAATCTAAAAACAAACAAACAAATAAATAAATAAACATTGCTATTTCATTAGTTACAGCCTGAACCTTCCAATCCATGGATAGCCATATGTCTGGGGAGATGACAGGTCTGAGTGATGAGCCTTGTTGCATGTGCACACCATTCCTCGGGAACCTATCGCTGTGATTTAAAAGGTACAGTGTGCTTGGCTTGCTCCTCCCAACATGTGCTAATGTTCTGTGTTTTTTGCTGTAATAGATTACTTAGCAGTTCATACTAATGTTTTGGAGGCAAATTGCTTTCCCATGTTTTATATTATGGACACTTGTTCGGGTCTGGTTCTGCAAGGAGCCATGTGCTTTCAACTGGCAATTAAAACCATGCTAATGGGAGGCACACTACACTTCCCAGATGTGCAGAGCAGGTCCCCTGGTGCAGACAGTGGGGATACTCTCCAAATGTGAGACTAATACCAGTGACTCATTAGAGGCACTGCACCAGATTGTCCAAGCACATAGGAGGAGCAATTCATTTTGCCAGGAGCCAGAGTGAAAATCTACTTATTTATTTATTTATTTGGCTGTGCAGAGCTGATTCCCATCTCTTAGTAACAACAAGGAAAATGTTTAGGTCTCAGCTTTTCTAGTGCTCATACGATACGTAAGTAAAACTCTGGAAGTTACTGTACTCATAAACCATCACCTTTTTCATTCTCTACTTATTTTCACATGCCCATATGGATGGGATAGTGTATTTTACTACTCACTGATGTGTTATCTTCTGGTAATGTATAAGCAAATTCTGAACTCCCTGTCATTGCTGTGTGTGAGTTAACTCAGGTCCAAGAGAAGTAAGTACAATTCCATGCTGCTCTGTGTATTGGTGGCTTTTTTCCTAGGCTGCTCTGGATCCAGTAATTAAGAAATAAGTACTCAAAAAGGAAAGCACTGTGCAATTACTTAGTTAAGTAATTTGGAAATAGCTCCATGCTGGCTTGCACTAACTCTGGGGTAGCTTTTCGAAAGCCCACACACCAAAAGAAATCAGGGGTTTTTTAGGTTCATGGAACATAACTTATCATAGAATAAGCTGAGTTGGAAGGGCCCATGAGGATCATCAAGTTCAGCTCCCAGCCCTGCACAGCACTCAAGAGTCACAACAAGTGCCTGAGAGTGTTGTCCAAATGCTTCTTGAACTCTGTCAGGCTGCCTGGTGCTGTGACCACTTCTCTGGGAAGCCACTGCCCAACCATCCTCTGGGTGAAAAACCTTTCCCTGATATCCAACATAAACCTCTCCTCTGAGCTTCAGGCCATTCCCTCAGGTCCTGTCATTGGCCACAAGAGTGAGGAGATCTGTACTTGCCACTCTGCTTCCTCTCATGAGGATGGTGAAGACAGCAATGAGATCTCTCTCTGCTCAGCCTCCTCCTCTTGTCTAGACCTTATGAGTCTCCAAAACAAAATCTGGAATGCTGTTTTTGTTTCATCATCATGCCTTATACAGAATCATAGAATAAGGTCTGAGTCCAACAATCAACCCAACACTGCCATGTTCACACTAAACCATACCAGCAAGTGCTGCTTCCACACATGCTTTCTGAGTGCTTCCAGGGATGGTGACTCCACTTCCATGGGCAGCCTGTTTCAATGCCTGACTTCTCTTCTATTGAAGAAATTTTTCCTAATATCTAACTAAACTCCCCTGGCACAACTTGAGACCATTTCCTCACAATCTGTCACTAGTAACCTGTGAGAAGAGACTGATCCCCACCTGGCTACAGCCTCCTTTTAGGCATTTGTAGAGAGGGATCTCTCTCTGAAACACCTTTTCTCCAAGCTAAACACCCCCAGCTCCCTTAGCTGCTCCTCACAGGATTTTTGCCCCAGCATCTTTCCCAACTCTGTTGCCCTTCTCTGGACTTGCTCCAGCCCCTCAATGCCTTTCTTGCACCCAGATTTGAACACAGCACTTGAGGTGTGGCCTCACCAGTGCCGAGCACAAGGGGACAATCACCACCCTGGTCCTGCTGGTCGCACTGTTGCTGATACAGGCCAGGATGCCAGTGGCCTTCTTGGCCACCTGGGCACACACTGGCTCATGTTCAGCTAGCTGTCAACCAGTACCCCCAGGTCCTTTTAAGCTGAGCAACTTTCAGGCACTCCAATTCTATATGTTCTACCTCTCATCTCCATGAAAAAATGAGGCTTCATTGTTCTCTTTGAAGAAACTTAGGAGCTATACATGACAACATCTAACTGTGTTGAAAATAAATTAAAATCATTATTTGAATGGTTTATTGCTGGATCAGGCTTTTTGCCCAAGAGCCAAAAGATAAGGAGGAAAAAAAGCAGAATACCTGGCAGGTGCAGTGACTTGATTGTGGTGCAAACCTTTTCAAGAGTAATAGATAAAGAGATAGTAGTTCACAAGAAAGAGATTGAAGACCATTTTTCTCCTGCTTGATAAATAAAAACTTGTCAAAAAATCAAATAAGTAGTAAATACAATGCTTATAAAAGGATGGCAATTTCTCCTTTGTGTGCTAAATATCCTCATACTTTACTTCTTGCATGAGAGCAAGTTTGAGTTTAGTGTAGGTAAATAGATAAGCACAGAAATGATGTTGGCTATGCAGTGCCACAAAGCAGCCCCTGAGGAACCTCTTGCTCTGATTTTTAATGCATAGATATTATGGAAGACCATATAGATCATTCTTATCCTGTGTAAATGTGTGCCACCTTTATTCTCCAAGAAATTTAAATCATGGTCAAACACTTTTCCCTGAAAAAATTTGTCATTCTATTCTGAAGTGTCGAACTCTGTTTCTAGCTAGTGTTAACAGTAATATTGAGCAGAGTTACTGAAATTTCATAAGAAAAAGTAGCCTGGAAATATTTCCTTACTGTTCTTAAGAAAATTCTACCTTAATTTTGCAAGTCCAAGAAATACTGGGGGGTCATCTATGTTAGGAATTATTGAAGGTTTTTTAGGGTTTTTACTTTTAAAATAAAAGATTCAAGTTACTGGAAAAAATTTTCTCTAGTTTTGGCAACTGTTGCCAAAAAAAAAGAAAAAAAATTAAATTAGTAAATTCTGAGTTTTAGGTGAATCATCTTATACTGTTCTTGTGCCAGTTCCAGAAGGAGTTTCAGAAGGAGTCTTGGTTCTGGTTGTAATGCTCTAAATATATATATATATATATATGTTAAATACACATAGACTCCCTACTGCCATCACACATCATGTGGTTTACCCAAATCTCAAACTGACAAGCAGTAGTACGCACCTTCATATTACATTCCATCTGATGGGCGCCAGTGAGCTGGACACTGTTGTGTCTGTGTCTGCTGTGGCTTCAGCTCCCACAGATAGAAGTAAACAATACCCAAGGCAAAGTCTGCAGAGACTGAGCTTCCACCCAGCCTTCTTTAATCTTCCGCCAGTTGGACAGCTTGGGAGCACTTCAAGAATCCATACTGTATGTGAAAGGGAATCCCATATCCTCGGGTTGTTTTTTCTCTCTTTTCTCAGCCATCCTGCTCCAGTCTTTGGGACATCAACCCCTTTTACTTTTGGTGTTTGTGTATCTCTGTGTTTCATCCATCAGTGGCACTTACATGTTTCCACACTGGAAGAATGCATGGTGAGAATTCATCATTCGGTACAAATGCATTTCAACTAATTTGTGAATATTTTGGAAGGCAAAGTTTTATCCCCCTGTCATTATTACAGGGCTGGATAACAAGCTGTCATCCCATCTTTATTTCCAGCTCAGTTGAGTCCCACCTGTTGGGATCTGCTCATATACTCAAAGCTTGCCGGAGGTGAAATCTCTCCCAGCACGGGGACTCTTTTGTCCAATATGTTCAAATTCTTGCAATGTCCTGTCCCTGAACAATGACCAGAACTCAGCATCAATACTCACTGCAGCCAAAGATTTTTAGCTTTTTATTTTTTTAAGGTTTCTTCAAAAAAATTTCCTGTCTAACTGATGTTAGATGCCTACAAAATATGGACAGCACATATGTGAGTAAAATGTCTTCTCAGACCATAATATAGGTTAATATTTAGGCTTGCCAAAGTGTGTGAGTGTATCTTTAATCTGTGGGTGGCATTCTGTATCCAAATGTGCAGTACAAATATTATTTATCCTTTCAGTCAAGTCATTTATGACTATCTGACTTTAAAGAAAAGCCAACAAGATTCCAGTTTAAAAACATAGTATTCATAACTTCCCACTCTCCCTCTCCAATCTTTTATTTCATGTTGCCAGGCTCTCATTCAAATAGATTGTTTTGCAAGTTCTAAACACCTAACAGTTAATTTGTAATACAAAACAATATATACAGGGAACTCTGTCTGGTCTCTGCCAGGCAACTGAAGACTTGAAATTCTTGATGAAGTTGAAGAGAAAAAATTTGCAAATGCCTTGTTCTATTAACCCTTTATACATTGCTTGTTTAAACTATGTGTGCTAATGGTTCATATAGGTTCCTCTACAAGGTAATGTAAGCATCTTTTGTCATAAAGTTTGATGTCCCCAAATTATTTTGCATGTTATACCATGTTGAAGGTATTAAAGAGGCTATTTAAAGTCGTGGAGTGACTGACAGCCTTCTACCTCCTGTAAAACAAATCTACATTTTTTAGGGAAGGGAGTGGTGACCAGACAGGGCAGCTGGGGAGTTGCAGGGAATGTACTGGAGGAAGCCCTGTCTGTTGGTGACTCAGCCCTTGGCATTCGTCTCCCAGAGAACCAGAGTGGCATTAGGGCACCCGGTGCAGGGTTGGGGACTTGTGCTCACGGCGTGGAAAACTGGATCCTGAGCAGTAACCATTCACACATATCCCTTGCCTTTTTTCAGGAAAATAAGTGGCCTGGCTGTGCTACATTTCATGTGTTTACATTTGTCTATCTAAAATTAGCCTGTCCAAAACCACTTCTTTGGGCTGTGAAACACCATTCAGGCATAGAGGTGTTTAAAAAGCCATTGGAATGATACATTTTTGCTTGACCTCTTTGTCTAGACCTTTCCTGAGACCTAACAGACCTGAGCTCAGCACTGCAGGGGCACAGCTACACTTGCTTTTGTAAACTGATTTTTGCCATTACAATGGTAGTGGTAATGTATTCATTCATATATGTAGATTAGATATAGATACAGATGAAAAAGATAGATAGATAGATAGATAGATAGATAGATAGATAGATAGATAGATAGACAGATACAGAGACATAAAATTGATAGAGGCAGAAGTAGATGGATGCACTGGTCCAGTAGTATGGACATAATTCAGAGCTGGGTAGCCAGGGTTACTGCCCCTGGCTCTGTAGCAGGTACACAGACATGTTTTGTGTCTGCTTAATACCAGAGCTATTACAGCAATTGAGAATTAGACTTTCAGGTTTATGAAAAACATTTACAAAACTGTACAAATAAAATCTAAAAGTCTGCAGCCAATTAATAAAGCTGTGGCTCTGCAGGGGCTGTTATTACTGCACTGTACACAAGAGACATTTCATACTAATATAAGCAACAAAATTTGATTTTTTCTGCTCCAAAAATGAAGGGACTAACTGGGAACTTTCAGGAACCTCTGACAATATGGGCCTCATAGCAGCCTCTGGAGCTTTCCAGGCTGTGTCCTGCAGAGTGGAGCTGGTGCGCAATATATCCCTTCCTGCAACGCCATAATTTGCTCTTTGGACATTTCATTTTATAGAGTTATAAAAGTTTTTAGATTTAATTATTTTTAGCACAAATTTCTCATCATAAACACATCAGGTACATTTCTTCATGTAACAATGGCTGAAAGAGTTGTGTTAATGCAACCTCTCTTTGGTAGAATTAGACTTTGGCCCAGCACTGGTAGCCTCCAGGGAAAACCATCCTCCTCAGCCCAGAAGGATTTCCAAGTGAGGAATTTGAAAGTTTTCCAAGTGAGGAAATTCCATCAGTACACAGAGTTTTCACAATTTGTGACCTTTCTTTTTCTTTAAAAAAATGGGAAACAGAAGTGGGGTTAAAACTTTCTTGAGACAATGCACAGTAGCTTACTATAAGTAAGTTTTCGTGTTCATCTCCTTGGTCAAGTCAGTAAACCTCAGATGGCAGGTAAACAGTGGTAAAGAAAGAAGGTTTTATGGATATAAATAAAAGTTGACATTGTATCTTAGCAATGAAGTTGGCTAATTGATGCCAAAACCAGTTGTTAACAGGTATGTAATTTAAACTGATTTGTGTATGCATGATTTACTGCCTAACACATTTATCTTCTGTTACTTAAGGCATCCTGCTTTATCTGATTATTTGGTAGCAGTAATCATTTATTTCCTGAGGTATTGGAACATGGCACAGGCTGTTCTTGTATTGAATTAATGTGTCAAATACACCCCCCAATCAATCCTGCCTTGAAAGTGCAGCCATGAGGGTCAATGCAGAGCCTGTGACAGGAGGTCATCACGCACAAATGTTTTACCCACTCTGTTACTGCCCTGCTGTGGCAATCAGGATCCACTTTGAAAGGCTTTTCCCTCTTCTTAAGGTAGCTAAATCCCTGTTATCTCAGTGACTGACTAATTCTTACCTGCATCTCCTAAACTTGGAAGGACTCCAGCTGACAGACCCCAGTCCTGACTGGTGACAAGGAGGAGTCCACCACTTCTACATGTTATGTCTGTATTTTATTCAGGGTCTATGCCTTTTTTTTCACATGCTATCCAAGCCTGAACCAGCTGACACACAGTCCCTGTCTCAGAAGCACAGCAGTCTGAATAGACTTGGCAGAAGAAAACCAAGACAGGAAACAGAAGATTGGAGGTACTCGCCCAGCAGGCAAGCTACAGCTCATATCCATGCTCCTTGACAAGTAAGGAACACGATTTTTGGATTGCTGTTCTTTGTATACATCTTGTGATGGTGCAACACTCCTGAAGGGCTCCCAGACAGCAAGAAACTCAGCAGGCAATGTTGTTCTGTACCACAGAAGGAGACGGTTGCCAAGAGTGACACCATGATGTAGCCTGCCCAAGAAGACAGGGTTATGCTGAACCACTGTGTCTGTGTGTATGTTTCCCTCAAACTCTGCTGCTTCTGCACATGAGGAGGGGCAGGGACCGGGATGGGAGACAGCAAGGGCTGCTGCAATAGGACAGAGAGGGTGACCTGGCACTTCTAACCCCAGTGGTTGGTGCTACTGGCTCCTCTTTCCCTTTTTTCTTTGTACCCACACTCCTTCCACTTCTCCTTCATTCAAAGAGTGTTAACTCATCAGGACCGTATAACACATTTTCTCCTTTGCCCTGTGGGCTGGATAGCAGCCCAGGCAGAAGGAAACACAGGAAAGGACAGTGTGGCATGTGGCAGGGATGGTAGTAGGCCACAAGATAAAGAAGGGCACATGCACAGCAGAAGGCTGAGACTGAAATATCTGAAAGGCCTGAGCTTCAGATTCATGGAGGAAAAAGAGGAAACCTGAGAAAAAGAGAGCTCTCTCACAACCCCCACTACGGGCCTCTGGTAAGAACAGGACTCTCCTCAGTGTTCTCACTTCCTTCCATCTTCCCCCTTGGGCCACCAACAGAAATCTGAATGCCTTCATGCACTGAGAAGCCTCCAGTCATCCCTACTGATCTCATAATTTGTGATTGCTGGACACACAGTTATAAAAAATACTATGAAAAGGACTTTATCTCTTCGATCCTGCTCCTTCACCCTCTAAGCTAATTTCATTGGCTGTGACTTGTGGACATAAGGTATGTATTTTACCCATAGTCCCACTTACTCAGAAGTCTTGTTCTAACTCTAAAACTAAATCTAAAATAGGAACTGGGTATTATCCTTGAAATGGCTTGTAAGTCCTCTAGTTACCCTTGTGCTTGTCGATAATTAAGAAGTTTCCAGAAGAGTTCCAGGGAACCAGTTTAGTGAAGTATTGTATATTGCGTCTGTTGAGGGTAGACCTGTTCCATCTTTTTATGGTGTCATTGTGTAGAGAGTAAGTAACACAATATGCTTATAGAAACTACCACTGATGCCTTCCTGGACTTGTCAAAAACAGAGACTTGCAAAGACATTTGGTTCCATCATTATTTCAGAAAATTCGCTATAGTTTTGTATGTAATGTTTCTGGAACACATGCAACCTCAATTTTCTGCACCCAGAGTCAGCGAGAAATGCAATCCCCTGTCTCACCTGGAAGTGATCTCTCTCTGGTCCAACAATTGTAGTATGTCCAGCTAAGCTGGTAATTACGATTGTTAGTGTTGTCACAATTTCTTAAGATCTTATTTTAATAGAAGGCAATCAGAAAACAATATTAAACATGCCAGTGTTAATTATGCTTATTCTTTAGACAATTGTGCTGTCACTGAACTGATGTGTTAAAAAAAATTTGAGGACCTTTGACAAGCACAATGTCATACTCAAACATATGTGGGCACTCAGTACTGGAAGAAATAATGCCAGATGTGTGTTTGCACAATAGTATGATTCATGATTACTGAAATCTCTGTGATGGAAAAAATTTAGTGCTTTTTTAACAATTTTGATATTATTTTCCATTGAAATGCTGCCTTTCTTTCATGACTTTGACAGAGAGGACCTTTCTATTTCCCCTTTAGTAATTCTTTCTTTTCTTTCAGGTAGGATGCCACCTCTTCAGCTGGAAGATATTCTTCAGCCATAATGGGACCCTGGCATTCCACTTAAATGTCAGCTGCCAGCCTGTACAATTTAAAAGTCAATAATTTTATTGACTTTAATCAATAAAAGTATTTAGGTATTTAGTCGGTTCACATTTTTACAGTCAAATGTCACAAGCTATCCACTCACATGACTCGGGATCTGTGCTTGTAACAATTTGTGTGTCCTCACACAGACTTCATTCTTGAAATAATTGCTTCCATAAAGTTATTTGTAACATTAGATTGTATTTCTGCAGAAATGTGAAATCATGTACTTTTAGATGATTTCTATTCTAGTAAAATACAAGAAGAATTTTCTCCTAAGAAAATATCTTTCACAAAGAATTAATGCTAAAAGACTTTTACATCCAGATTATAAAAAAAAAAACAAAAACCCAAACCCAAACCACTCAAACATGTGATTGCTCCTGTTTGAAGGACCTGTTCAGGGTACAGTGGGATTTATGTGATTGCTGCTTGCCAAGGGCGTTGAGTGGATGCTCATTTCCAGAGGCAGGCTGCTACACAGCCAAATCCTCATGCAGGGAACAATGGGCAATGTCCCAGCCTCGAGCTGCAGCACAGACCTTGCAGACCTTGTCAACACAACCCTATCTTCTGCTCAGCTGCAGTCCCCTCCTCTGCCCACTGCCCTGCTCTGTGTTTGCCAGAGGTCCATGCTGTTGGCCCAAGATAAGCGAAAGGAAACATCTTCTGGGAGAGGGCAGACACAGCACAAGAGCTCTTGAGAGCAACGTGCCATCTTAATGAGAAACACTGATGAGAGCATTCCTGCCTCCTCTAGGATCTTGGGCATTTCCAGGCTTTTGGTCAGGGGCTTACACTCAAGTGCTGTACTTCATTCCGTGAGGATCTCAAGAGCACCTCAGAGGTGAAGGATATTTCTATGGCAGATTTTCCATACAGAAACAGATGCAGTTCTCAGGCACTTGCCTGCTCTTGTCCTTACAGACAACAACAGGATACGTGTTTTTTCTGTGCACAGTAGTTTTCCCTCCTTTGTTAGTTCGCCCTATTTCCTGCCAGGTGTCTTGCTTTCCACTGGTCTAGGCTTGTTTTATGTTATGGCTAAGCCTATTTAAATGACTATCTCCATGGAGATACTCAAAACCTGGGCAGACATGTGCGTGGGCCACCTGTTCTAGCTGACCCTGCTGGAGCTGCAGATGAGTTAGATGACCTCCGAGGTTTCTTCCAGCCCCAGCCATTCCGTGGCTCTGTGAAACAGAAGCCAATACAAATTTTCCTACCACATGTAAATGAGATTTATATTTCCTACACTTTGGAGAATACTTATAACTGACTTAGAGGAAAATAGAAAACAGCATTTAGCACTTGCCTGAAGATTTGCAATCTCCCACAAGAACTTAATGACACAGATGATGATGACGTATTTCAGATCATTGACGTTGAAGAGTATTAAAGATTTTTTTGGCGTACAGCTCTGCTTCTTTATTTTCCCCCTCACTCCTGTTCTGTGACTGTGTAAAATGCAAACTGTCTCACCAACATGCTTAACACCACAGAATGGCATGAGCAACATTTCTTGCAGTTGGTAGACAACCTCCTCATCTTTTCAGCTTGACATAAAAATAAGTGACCTGATTCAAACTCAGCTAGTTCTTAGATAAAACAACCTTTTCCTGAGCTGAGGAGATCAGTTTTCTGATAAATATTGACACTGTAAGGCCAGCCTAACTGTGTAATCAAGGAACAAAGTATTTTTGGGTGAGGTTTGGTGCACACACCCAGTAAAACAGCCATCATAAAGTGGGCCTAGTACAGCAGCCCAGGCACTCTCTGCTTTGTGTTTGAGGAGGTGTATCATCTCTTTTACAAGGATGTCTCAATTCAGTAGTTTGCAACCTATTTGGTAAAGGATAACTGTGCCCACTTCAAAATCTCTTGTCCCAAGCTATGACCTGAACAGAAAGAAAATCTTAGAATTCTGCATGAGCCTCTACAATGAACAACAGCAAGGAAGCTGAGCAGATCTGAGCACAGTTAGTGTTTTCCAGGGGGCATGTGTTTTCCTGCTCAGAATGGGTTTATTGTACTGGGAAGCCTATCCAGTCACCTGCCATTTCTCACCTCTGTGCCACTGGCATGAACACCTGAGCATTAATACTTTTAGAAAAGGGGAGCCTGGGGTTGTATATCATTCTGCCTGGCATCCAAGCTGCATGTAATACATCCCTTGGAATGTTTCGCTTAAATGCATGCAACTATCTGGAGACTTGAAGCCTAGGGCCCTATAGTCCAATCATATGTAGTGTGGAATTAAATACCTCTTTGTTTGGCTATTATTTTCTATTAGTTTCTTAGCTGCTGCAAGAACATCTGTTACAGTGTGTGAGCCACTCCGTCACACAGATATAGCCTTCCACCTCCCTGTCTTCCCAACTCTCCTTTTCACTTACTTCTGTAAAAAAATGAGGTATTAATTCTTTGCCTTACAGGAGTGAAAAAAGAAATGCCATATGTGCTTTCCAAACACAGTAAAAAGTGCAGCAGAGAATACACTATCCAAGAAATAAACAGAACTGTGAGAGGAAAGGGTGTAAAAGAGTAAGCACATGCCTTATTAGTTAGGATATTAATTAGGGTTAATTAAAGAGATGTAATTAAGCTCCTTCAAAATCTTAAAGGTTCTGCTTAGCTTTATTGTGGAAGAGAGATTGGAAAGGTGGTCTTGCAATAATTTGCTTGGCTGTAATGCCCCCAAAAGGGCAGAGGACAGGGACCAGAAATCAGAGAACAAAACAAAAGAACTAGACAACTTCATTTAAGCCATTTGCTTTAAAAACAAAAACAAACAAACAAACAAAAAAAATCAGGGAAAAAACAACACAGAAAATATGTTTAAAGCAGAATTTTGAGGAATAGTGCCCAATTATATTAGGCAATATATCCCTTTAGATACTAGAAACTTTAATGTCATGGCAGATACAGCCTGTCTGACCAGACTGGGAAGTGACACACCTGCTGTTTAGGACCTGCCTACCAATGAGTGATGGAGAATCCAAATCATTCCATCAATGCACAATTCAAATCAGGATGAACTCTCCAGCCTTTTGACCCACTGCCCTTCCTGCATTTACTCTGATGACTCTCAGGTTCTAGTTCTCTTCCTTGATTTCTGTGGTGCAGCAAATATACCTCAACTTTCAGACAAGTTTTTACCACCTGTTCAGAAAGCTGTTGCCCTAAATAAGTACTGGAAAACGGTCTCAGGTAATAAAATTTCTAATGTACTTCTAGGGTGCAGAATTAATATTTTGTCATTCATTGTTAGTACTGAAGAAATTTTAGAAGTTATTAAATTTCTAAAAAAGTGCTAAACCTTACAATGTGCTTTTAGGATGTTGTCTAATATGTTCTTGTTTTTAGAAATATCCAGATACAGAGAGTTTCAAGAAATTTAAATGTGCATACTTATCTCCAAATATTCCCTGCAACTGAACAAGATGACTTCCATAAACTTCACTTCAAAATAAATTTTTCTTTGAATATAAGTGATTTTACTGTTCTATTTTTCCATTAGTCAATGCAAAATTCCCTGAAAATTAAGGTGGTGATATCTGTGAAATCAGTGTTCAGCTTTTATGTTGACAATATATATTCTGTCAACTTGAAGAGTTAATACAATTTCTTGAAAATCATTTAAGAAAAATGTGATAAAACATGGGAATGTCTGACAGTAGAAATGTGAGATTTGTTCAAATACAAATCAAAATGTATCAGAAAACAGCCACTGAAACATTTTTCCAATTGTCTGTAAAAGGAGAACTCTAAAGACCTACAGCAGGAATATAGATGCATGCTCTGGGGACATTTCTGGCTTTCAGATTCCTGCTTTTTTTGCTGCCAAAGACCAAAGCCAAACATATTGCTAAGGCTTTAAGACGCATTTTCATCAGTAAAATATCTTAGAAAATAGATCCAAAAACATTGAATGACTGCCAAAATGTCAATTTATTTTTTATGTCCTCATTGAACAATGAAATATTTATGTTAATAAAGGCATGCTATAATAAATTATTATTATGGAAACCGCCATTCACAGTTTTTAATTAGCAGTAGGCACTGAAATTAAAAATGAGGGCACCCTATGTTCTTCCTGCTTTAAGTTCTCCTTTCAGATGACAGTGCTCTGCAAAATAATTTTGCAGAGATATATTGCTCCAGGAACGCCTGACACACATTCTGATTTGGGTTTTTTTGCTAAAATTATTTCTGAGTAATCTGTGTTACCCTGGTGCGTGGTCAGAGCCCAGTCTGGCGCTGTTAACACTGCATTTGCAACTCATCTCAGTTTAGGAAAGATGCTGTCTCTATGTAGAATTTTCACTTCCAGACTTTAACAGTATCTGTTGCTGCACTAACTTAGGCAGTTCCTTCACACCCAAAAGTGTGGTTGGTCCATAGAAATGGTTTAACATCTAAATGCTGGTGTTGTTCAACTTCCTTGTATGCAAAAAGCTGCAAGTTATCACTCCAACATTAACAAGTGCTGCTTTCCAGCATCAGTAGGTTGAACACATGGAGAAGCTTTTATTCTGTAGCCCAGAGACCTGGATGGTGTTGTGTTACCACTCCTGAGCTGGCAATTAGAGTAGAGGCAATGGCTGGCACTGAAGCTTGCTTTGAGAGCAAGCAGTGCTCCAGATTACTGTTTCCTATTTTGGACTTAAATTTGATCCACTTGCAGCTGATGTTGGATGTGACAGATAATATCCTGGATATCTAATTTATATTTGATTATTTAAGGTGAGATTTTCCAAATGGTCTCAGTGCTGGAATAACCCCTCTCCCACTGAAGTCACTGCCAAAACAGAGGAGGTTGAAAAAACTCCTGTCCTTATTAGCCATTGAAAGATCTGGTGAAGAAACAGGAAGCCAGACATAATTCTTATGCTGGCTCCCTGGAAAATGTACCGACTTTTAGAATTTTCTTTATGAGCTTGAACTCCTCACCTGGCTCCCTGTCGAAATCAGCGCACAACAGGAGGTGCAAAATACGTATTTTCAACTAAAAGCTCCTGTGATGGTTGTTTTTACCCTCTTCCTCCTCTAGATAATGAGCATCTGGAATGGTGTCAGGCATGCTATAAATAAGGACAGCTGCTACTACAAAAAGAAATAGAGTCTGATGAAAGTTGACAGGCAAGTAGAAGGGATTGTAACAGAAAAAAGAAACAGGAAAAAAGTGGAGGATCTTGCAGGAATTTCCTAAGCACACCTCTCTACTGATACCTTTCTCCTGAAAGGGAAGGTTATTTTAATCTAGTCTAGCCTCCCTTTCACACATTTTTCTCTCATGTGATGTCAGAAGCAATACTTTTTGGATCTCTAAATGCTGTGATTTCAGTAAAGTCATTAAAAAAAATAGGGGCCTCCTTGTAAAGGGACGAACAGGAATGTGTGCTATAAAGACAAGAAAGAGCCAGATGTCACTTGTTAAACATATGGGTTGAGAAGAGTGAAAGGCAGATCTGAAAGCTTAGAGAAGCATCAGGGTATTCACTCCTCCAGCATGACACACTCTGTCTTGTAAATAATTGCCAAGTGTCCTCACACTCACACAGCTCATGGATTCCACAGGGGTGAGAGCATAAGACAGCCTTGCAGACACACTTTTGAGGTAACTCTAATTTGAACTAGGAAGCTATCCAGTTTTGATGTCAGGAATTTTTAGTAATACCTACAGCACTTGGGTAAGTGTTTCTCATGGTGAGTTGGCCTCACCAAGAAAAACAAGTGCCTTGTATTGAGTCAAATAAGGCCAGCATAGAGCACTGGCATCAGAACTTGTTCTTCTTTCTTTGCCAAACTTAAAAACCTTACTATAGTCAGGGCTGTGGGGCATAGGATCTCTCCTGTCACTTTCCAGTTGTGATGGGTAGCTGAAATCAGGGCTGGGCATTGGACTCATCTCCTTAGAGACATATGTTAAAGGGGTTATTTCCTACAACACCAGAGCGCACTCAACAACAAATGGACAAAGTGCTCTGCCCCTTCCTTGCCCCACTGCTGTGCAGCAGAGAGCTGTGCTGCTGATTGGGTGTCACCAGAGAGGAGCTCTGCTTGCTGGACTTGCTGGCCCTTCCCTGACTCCACACAGGGCTCAGGAAGTAGTGGTGAGGCATCTGCCAGTTCTCTGGAAACATGGAACCTTCCTGGCAGGAACCTGCCCTGCAGGCCCTTTTAGGGCAGATCACATGCACATTGTGCAGTGTGAGTGATGCAAGGTAGACCTGGCCAGGGGATCTTTTCCAGGGCCTTTCAGGAGCACCACATCAGAAGTCACACTACTACAGTTAAAACTGTCCCACTCGTTAGAGGGTACAGCTACAGTGACACACACCACACTGAGAGGCTGGTCCATGGAGTTAATGCATTTTACTGGCACATATAACCAGTCTTAGATGTGGACTCACATGCTCATCCATCTGCAAGATTCAGGCCTGCTTGTGACCTAAGTTCTGCTCCCTGCAACACTGTATATATCAGATACTCAAATGTGATAATGATGGGAATGGATGTGGAAATGTATAGATGGATCTGGAACCTGGTCAGAGGGCTGTGTCTCATAGTGCCATTCCGGAAAGGAGGAAAAAAAGTCTAAAGAAACAGAAAATGTCTTTCTTGCTTAAAAGAAACCACAACTTGTTCTAAATTTATTGTTCATATTCTCATTCTCTAGGCGGGCTTTAAAAATGAACAAATTGTTTAAGAACACAAAGCTCTCACTGTGTGCTGAAATGGCAAAGTTAGCAGCAGCCAAGGTAAAATTTCAAGATTTCCACTTTGAAGTGGAACTTGGAGTTAATGGGCTGGGCATGCTCTGATACACAGAGTACAGCAACATACCTTGGTTGAATCATAGAAGCTAGAGATGGAAAAGACCTATTAGGTCATCTTTTCCATCTCTCTGCCAATGTAGGAATATTCTCTGCCAATTCAGGATTATTCTCGAATGTTTTCTAGTCTAGCTTTAAATGACTCAGGCTGTGGGGCTTCCACCACTTCCCCTGGGAGGCTATTCCACAGACTAATAGACTTTGCTGTTAGGGAAAGTTTTCCTGATATGCAGCCTGCATTTTACTTTGTTCCATTGCATGCTAGTTCTCCTTGTTATATGTGTATTACACTACCCTAGGTAATTTGTCTCCCTGTGTTGGTGTTTATGACCTTCAAATACTTTGAGATGGCTTCAAAATCCACCTTAGGATGGATCTTAGCTAGCATTATACACCACTGCTGTCATATATAATATACTTGTAGCATCAATTAGATGATGATACTTAAAACATATTCATATTTTCGCCGTCCTGCTGTGAGATCCTCCAGAGTGGAACACATATTGCACCGCTTAGTAAAACCAAACTTGCCTCCTGCTGTTTGGCAGCAATCGTACCCGAAGTGATTGAAAAGCACCTACAGCTTGAAAAGTGCCTAAAGCTACTTGATCCCGCCGTGCTGACTTCCACCTGTGGGATCACAGTGTATGATGGGTTAAATTAGCACAAGCACCTCCAGTAGTGCCTTTTCCATACATTTTCCACATGGATAGTTCAGAGTGAGAAACTGACAGGCAGATGGGGAGAGATCTCTGGGGGTGGGAAAAGAGAGGCCAAGGGCAAATCACTCTGCATTAGTGGCTGCTGAAAGCGTGGAGACACTCTGGTTTGGATGAGTTTGGATTAAAAGAGCAAGAGGCACAATTAAAACTTTTAGGGCACAGCGTGGGACAGCAGCATCCTGGAGCTAAGGCATGAGGACTGGGAGGCTTCCTATGGGTCAGGATCTTGAAGCCAGGCTGTCCCACTACTTCCAGTTGGGGACCAGGGCAGGACAGGGCTGAAATGATGCCTTTTACCTGTAACTACTTGGAAATGCATCAAGACCTTGCTTTTTTATTATACAGGTGAGTATATTTTAAAGATCTCCCTGGCTTTACAGTCACCCACACAGAGGAATGATCTCTGAAAATCAGAGTTCTCTTGCTCCTGCAGTGTGTCCTTTAGTCCTAGGGTGTCTCTCTGCACATCTCTGTGTGAAGCCAAAGAGTGGCTGTGTTCACCTACAGGTGGCCTCCTTCACTGATTTTTTTTTTCTACTTTGATGTGACCATACAGGAAATTGTGAGAAAATCTTCACTGAAGAAGATACGGAGATTTCTTATCCTGACCAAAATTTTCATAGTTCTGTTTTGGGGAAAATCTTGCCTTTTCATCGTTGTTGCTATGGGGATCACTAGTAGTCACAGGACCAAGGTGCTGAGACTCCAGACACCATCCATTTATACTTTACATGTCCCCCCAGTTTAAATTTATTGCTTGATTCAGAGTCAAATATTTTGAGCAGAAAAACTTCTTTAGTCACAAATTCATCATAGCATTTTGATACATGTGAATATCAACAGGATTAGGACACCAACATATTTTACAAGGAAACTTCAAAATATTCACAGTCTTTCAGCTTTGTTGCACACACTCAAAAACCCAAAGAGTTTGAAATATTAAAAACTTCTTAAAATAAAATTTTTACTAACAAAAGGAAGTGGAAAACCAAAAAAACCACATTTTTTTAGACTTCAAGCAGAAAAATGTCCATAAGATATTGCTGCAGGAACAGTAATAAAATGGCCCCTTAAAACAAATCAGAACATTTGAGAGGTGTCATAGTTCAGCTCATGAACTTGCACACATGGAACATCTGCTTTTGCTCTGTGATTGTTCCTAGTTGCTCCACAGAGGTCAATAATTCACTAGCACCATCTCTTTGCATTTAGTGGTATGTGTGATCAGGGTCCATAAAACACATGTACAGACCCTTAACATGCTTCTAGCACTTTTGGACCATCTATCCCAAGACCCTTTGTCTCATCGAGAACATTTGATGTATGGCATTGTGACTTTGCAAACCATATTGCCTTTCCCAAAGGTTTATATTGCAGCTTGTTAAGGACCAGGCAAGCAGCAAAAAACAATTCCCTTTAAAACCACAGTGGTCTTGAGTAAAATAATCTTCTGCTGCTTTTTGGGTCCTGCTGAAGCTGGTTCCCTTTCTCCTGCCCCCAACTCCTAGCAGAGGCCAATTGCTGCACGGAATTGAAGGGCAGGTAAGGAGAAGAGCCATGTCACACCCCTCATCCTTCCCTTCTTCCCAGACTTAACTTTATTCCCGATTCCCTACCTCCTGCTCCCCAGCAGCACATGGAGAGGTGGAAGTGGGAATTATGGTCACTTCATGTTATGGTTTTTGTGCTGCAACTTCTTCCTCAGGGTACAGAGTCTTTCTCCTTCTCCAGTGTGGGGTCCCTCCCACAGGAGATAACCCTTCACAAGTCTCTTCAATGTGAGTCCTTCCCACGGGCTGTAGTTCTTCATGAACTGCTCCAGCTTGGGTTCCTTAGGACGGTCACAAGTCCTACCAGGAAACCTGCTCCAGCATGGGCTCTTCTCTCGATAGGTCTGCAGGGCCCTGCCAGGATCCTGTTACTGCACAGGCTTCTCATGGAGTCACTGGCATCCACCTTCTCCAGTGTGGGTTCCTCCATGGGCTGCAGGTGAATCTCTGCTCCATCATGGGCATCCATGGGCTGCATGGCCACAGCTGCCTCACCATGGCCTTTATTCCTCCTGCTGTAGTTGGCATTGCACCGTTCCCTCCTTCCACACCTTAAATATATTATCCCAGAGGTGCTGCCACTATTGCTCATTGGCTCAGCCTTGGCCAACAGCAGGTGTGTCCTGGAGGTGGCAGGCATTGGCTCTGTTGGCATGGAGGATGCTTCTGGAACCTCCTCAGAGAAGTAGCTCCTGTAGTCCCCCCACTACCATAACCTTGCCATACAAATCCGATATAATGGTATCATCTAACAGAGAATATCTCTGGAAAACATTACTAATTTAACACTGAAGCACTGACCTAGTCAGCAGCTGCCTTCATTCTCCACACACTTTTAGACATATACTTAAAAGAATATACTAAGGAATGAATTAATTGGCCAGACACCAATGTTTCATGGGAATGCATCTGCTTTGTGAAAGTCAAATTAAAAATGAAAAGCATTCTTTTCAGGACTTTTATTAGTATATAAATGCATTTAATTGTTTTATTCCTTAAGACAAACAATATGTACAGCATTGTTTTGAAATACAGAACAAAGGAAATAGCAAAATTATTTCAAGATAGTACGTGGGTGTGGTGTGGATAACAGCTAAGTTTAAGTTGTTTTGTGGACTTAAACCCCTCTGGTTCTTTCCATGCCTCTTTGACAAACCTTTAAAATATGCTGACATTTTATAAAGAGACTATACAGCTATGAAGACTTTGGGGGACCCCATTTTTTTAAATTGAGAATAGATGCTTTAACTACACCAGCATGTATTCTTAATGATTAATGCACGTATGGCAATACAACCAAACCACACAAAGCTGTGGAGTCACACAGGGAACCATCTTGCCCTTCCCTTATGGGTGCCATCTCCTCTGTGCAGGTTGACACAGCTCCTGCGGAGCTACATCACCCTCTCCATGAGGCAGGTGAAAGAGAGGGGCTGGGAAGATGGAACAGCAGGTTGTGCTGAGGCAGCAATGGTCACTTGGGGCAAGAGAAATGTGTCTATTCTTGCCTCAGCAAACTTCTTTCCTAGAACAGCAGGCGGACCACAACTGCCTCTGTGATGCTTCTGTCTTTAGGGATGCTCCGGAGGCAGTGGAAAAACTCACTTTCCACAGCAGTGCAAGAGGCATGACTGAGCCAAGCGTGGCAGGTACAGGAGGAGAGCAGCACAAGTCATAGATGAGAAAGTGGCCCAAACAGCACAGAGCCAGACACTAATACCCTTACTCATAGTCAGTAGCATTCTGCCTCATAAACTGTCCCTAGTGGCACTTCTAATTTCTTACTCCGAGGAAGGTTTTATTAAGCCAGAGTAACAGAGGATGATCTTAGTGTTGAAGACTTAAATTAGGCAACCACTGAAAATCCAAGGACCATTAAGGGGGAAAGGGCCAGATCTTGTGTTTCTGTTTTCTTCCCTGAAATGTGGTTTAAGGCCTTAAGGGACAGTTCATGCATTTTTTACTGATTGGTGTGTGAAGCCAGCTGAACTGAGTCCCTCCCGCCCATGCAGCAGAGCTGAAAAAGCTGAAGAGGCAGAGCTGGGAAGATTTTGCAAATGCCTGTTTATTGAAAGGAACAGATATTAACAGGCACAATTAAAAGGCAAATATCTGAAGTCAAACCAATTAAGCTCATGTGCATCGCTTATGACAGTGATATAGACATTACTATTCAGTGCAAAACCAAATGGTCCTAGATTAAGTGCTGGGCACTCACATTTCAGAAGATGCTAGTAATCTGAATTTCTCATTATAGAATTTATGCCAGACTAATGCTCCTGTGAAGGATGATTTAACTATTCACAGTGTCAAACTGACTTTGTAGCTCATAGAAATGGAGCATTAATTGCAATTTCATTGTATTTCATGACAAATTAAAAACTGGGCAGAGTTTCATATTATAATGAAATTATAATTATAATGAAAATTATAATGAAAATGTTAAATTACAATGAAAATGTAAATTACAATAAAAATGTCCTCTATTGATAGCTGAATTTAGAAATACTAAATCCCAGCTAATATTAACTAAATGGGCAGTTTCTTCTTCCCTTGAAACCAGAAGCATTTCTCTGATGATAAGGTAGGACTTGCTCAGAGAAAGGATGCCATTATTTTCCTGGTGCTTTCTGCAGTTCTGCTTTCCCAGCATCCAATTACAGTGTAAACATTTGCTTTTCTTATCAGCTCTGTGCTGGAGAAAACAAGGTCTTAAGAAGACTTTCAAAGTGACAGAAGGATATAAGAAGAAAGAAGCAAGGAGGGCAGAGTTGAAAGAGGAGGATAGGAAAATACAACTGTAAAATTTTATTTAATTTAATTACACAGTATGCAAGAAAAAAACCCCAATTCAAAAGGATAATCTAGTGCAATAGACATGGGTAAATATGTGCCTTAGACCCACAGGTGTTTATAAATTTTAAAACTTAAAAAAATCCTAGTTTACCCCAATATTAATGTAGGTAAAATCTATATATTTTATAATTGGCCCGAAAAAAAAAAAATTGTAGCAAATATTCTGGACATGGTAAAAGAGAAGCCAGATATATTCTCACTGAGTGTTAGATCGGCACAGGGAATATGACTTCTTGTTTGCAGTTTCCCTCCTACAGGCTGCTAGGCTGTGTCCTGTGATTCTTCCGAAAATCTTTGCAAAATACTATGGAAATGATTTGATATTTACAGCCTATGATTAAAGTTTTATTTGCTGGTAAAGTTTGTTTGGCACCAAGTCTCCATCACTGGGTTAAGTTCACTTTGCTTACACAGAATTTAAATAACAAGGTACACCAACAATTACATTTAAGATTAATATCAAGTTAATATGAATGCACAATCCTGTAATTAATGAAGAATATTGCATGCTCCTATTGAAGGGCAAGTCAATGGATTATGACTTTTTGCTATGTAAATGCAGTTTCTGATGATGATTCTATACAGATACAATCCCACAAAAAATAGTGATTGCAACAGAATATGGTTAGAAAATCTGAAGGATAACATTTGTGATGCTTGAAAAGCAAGACTTTGGTGACTTTCTATGCAGGTAACTCCACTGCAAATGGCAAAAGTATTTCAGAATGGTAAGAAAACTGTAGATGTTGTTAAAACAAAACTCTCTCATGTCCCCACTAGATCTGTTCAGAATACTGCTTTACAGGAATCATAGCAGAAGGAACAGCAACAATAACTCTATTACCTCTGCAATGCTCAGAATTATGAAAGTGCTTTGCAAGTAAATCATGACTGAGCCATAACTGAGTGCACTGCGTGTGTCCTTGACATGGTCTGTCATGATTCTGTGTCAGTCAAGATGACACAAGTTTTTTTCTGCAGGGTTGCCTACCCTTTGCAGAGAACAAAGGATTGTGTGAGAACAGTGCAGTGTTTGAAGTCCAGCTACTCTCTGCTGTCCAGAGACGTACCCTACTTTCTGTCAGAGGCTCCTACGCCCAGGACAGAGGATTGAGAGAACAAAAAACCCACTAAAAATCTGTGCTGTGGGCACACCTTACTAATGGATACACCTCCTGGCCTTTGCCAGCCCCTGCTCCAGGCAGCATGCAATCTGTGAGGTAGCATTGGTCCTACTCCTGACTGTAGGGAAAGGAGCCACACTGCAAGGAATGCCTGGATTTGATGAGAAGTTTTTCCACCATGCACCATTTTTGATTAATTGTTGCTTTCTCCTCTACTCTGAATGTCATTTTAGTATGCCAAGAATGCCAGAGTTTTAGAGGTGAAATACAGCCAAGTGCATTCTTGGAAAAAGTGTGACTGAAGAGAAGGACAAAATGTAACAGATGGTATATGAAACAGAGAGTGAGAGGTGAAAGACTAGAAGATCCCAAAATGGGGAAGAAGCCCTCACTGGATGATCAACACTTCCTTCTTCTGAATTCAGTTTCATCTTAAATAACCTCAGAATATCAAAGTGTATTTTATCAGTAGATTTTTCTTATTCTTCCTGCAGAGCATCTAATTTCATCTCTGCTTTCATCAGCATGTTTGTAGATGGTGTTCAGAACAGCACCTTCATTTTTTGCTGATGCCAGATTCTGCACCTGTAGAATTTTTTATTATTTCCCTTCTAAGTACACCAAATAGGGTGCGACAGACTAGGCAAAGATAATATCTGGTGCAGAAGGACCTGCAGTAAGTGAATTGTATTCTACTGTGAGGTCTAGGAATTGTAGTGCAGTACATGGGGAGCAAGAGGCATTACTCAGACAAAAACCTGCCTCCAGAAGATTTGTTCCCATCCTTGGCTGCTCCTCAGAGGCATTTTGTGCAGTAGGATGCTCATTTCTCTCTTGTTTGCTCAGTCAGACTCAGCCATAGTCTGTGAAATTGTTTTAGTCTGCCTCATCCCTGGATTCACCCCTCTTTGTTTGCTGACTTGTACCTCTGGCACTATTATTCCTTTGGCAACACATCCTGAAACCAGACAATGTCAGGGATCAAGTGCTCAATTATGGTAATATATCCACCAATATTGATACAACTCAAACAGAGGCACAGTAGAAATGTTAATTCCCACTTTTGTAAGTTCATTGGAGATTAGAGGCTGGCTGGTCTTGAATCACCCATTCACAAATGTCTCCATGTGGTGCTGCTATCTATCAGTTTTATTCTTTCTTGCCTGGTTTGTTTTAATGGTGGAAGTAAAGAGGAGGCTGATTTATTTGAAGAAAATAAAATTGTATGGGAGAAGAGGTGGACAATTGGTGTAAGAGATTTCCAGAGATAGCACTGTTCAAACAATCCTACCAAATGTTTGCCCAGTTTGTTTCATTTATATTCTCCACTTTTCAGTAGGAGTGTGAAATATTTCTCTGCTGCTTTCCCTTCAAGAAAGACAGGGATGTACAACAGAGAGGCAAGGGGAGGTCACCAAGATGACACAGGGTCTGGAACACGTGATGTATGAGAAGAGTCTGGGAACGGCATTCATTCAGTCTTATCAGGAAAAGGGTGATTGAATATCTTTTTTTTTTTTTTTTTTTTTTTTTTTTCCTGTTTAGCTGTGGAATGGGAGGGTACAGACAAGGTAGACATAACTTTTTTTAGAGGAACACACTGACATCTTGGTCACAAACTGCAACAAGGGAAATTCTGATCAGATGGCTGTAGATGTCATCTCTAGTTACAGTGATTCTCTGTGCAATTAATGGATAAATAGATATGACTAGATATTAAAATTATTTAATGTTAATGTTCTGATAGTTAAATATTGTTAAAAGCTTGTTTGACCACAATGAACTTGTGTAAGTTACACTCACACACTTATTTTCATTTTTTTTTTCTTGACACCACTGTAGATGAGGTCTATGAATCCAGTGGAGAGTAAGAAAAATAACAACTGTTTTTTATTAAGAACAAGAGATTAAATCAATTCATTGGACCTGAAACTGCATGAGTAGGTGAGGCAACATTCCAGTTCATCTTAGTTCCAAAATACGCCTTCTCACACTGAAGCTCCACAGCAGGATATGAAATCACAAACATCACATCATCAGAACAAATGCTCATTGCAAGATTGGGAAGGCAGGACACCATAAATCAACGGCTCCTGAGAGCTGCTGGGTTTGGACTTTTCTAAAGACAAATGAAATCTTTTATGGCCTGTCATTTTAAAATGAACCCAAAATAAAGAAAATAAAAATACGGCTGTGCAGAAACTGTAATTTAATAAGCAGAGTTGGCCAAAAAGCAAAAAAGTCTCCCCACAAATGCTCCTGCAAATGGGCCATGATTCAATAAAATACTGAATCATATGCTTAGCTTTAAGTCCAATTCCACACTGGTTTTACAGAAAAATTAAGCACTTTGTTAAACTTATCTAAGAATGTACCTGTTTTGCTGTTCTGGACATATTCATCTGCATTTTTAATTAATCCATTTTAGACTCAGTCACATCTCTCTATGTTTACTTGCAATGCACATGCAGACAAGTGAATGTCTAGCCTTTTGAGCTGACCAAAAAGGTCTTCCAAAGATATACAGGTGGATATTGGCATCAGCTAGCTTTTTAATGTGTTAACTCTGGATATTCTTATGCAGCATACTGTGTGAATTAAAAGATGCAATGTCTCCCGGTAGCTGAATAGTGGCAGAGTTCAAATTCTAAGTAAAATTGATTTATACATATAGTTAACAAAAAAACCCCAAACATTTAGACAGAAAAGGTGTTGGAAAAACCTGTGTTGGGTATCCCACTGAAACACACACAGCAGAACCAAATATAAGCAGGTGTTCTGCTGTGAAATGATTCACTCAGGTCTTGCCATTCGCTATTTTGGCCAAGATAACCGGTTACTTGGCATCATTGTGTGTTGTATAGATTCTCAGAGGAAGGTGCCAAACCCTTCTTATTTTAGCATTATTAGTGTTATAGCTGTAGTTCTTTTGTTGTGGAGAGCTTTGTTGTTGGTTTCAAAACACTTGATGCTGGGTGTGGTATCCAGAAGCCCTCACCCTGCGAAAGAGAGTTCTCTGAGTCCCCTCAGTTTCCAGCAGTGGTTGTTGTTTTTTCTCCCCTGGTTGCACGAGGGCCATTCTGCTGCCTGAGTGCTCACCACTGCTATGCACTGCATCAGGAGAGTATCCTGGACAATCCAACTCCTGCCTGGCTCTGCTTCTTTGGTTGCTGTTTGTGTTGCTTAGGGTACCAAGTCGTTTCGGCTGCAGCTTCTTCCTTTCCTGTGCTTCTTCCTTTCCTGTGCTTCTCTAAATTCTGCTACTACCCCCTGCTGTAATCTTGTACTTGTAAACTAAATGAATTGCTGCTAGACAAGCCAAATGAGCCTGCTGGTGACATACAGGGCACCATCTCCCTAGAAACACCCTCTGTAAACTGAAACCAGGCAGCCAGCACCAACAAAATCCTTGCACCCATTCTGACACGTAGACTCAATTTTTTAGCAGACATGCAAGCAAAGAAAAAGATTCCCTGGGATAATGGATTTTGGATTAAATAGACCAGTCTTCAGGGTGTCAGGTTTTTTTCGGCTGGTAATGAATCCTCAAATCTTAAAGAGTTTATTTGAAAATGTACAGATGGAAAGGCAAATAGATGAGAACATATGCAAGTTTGCATAGTTGTTTATTTCTAATTTACACAAACATTTTCATATGGGTAGGTGCTCCTGAAACTTAACATTGAATTTCAAATGCCCCGTTTAAACACAAACATTCTTCGTCAAAAAATAAATCACAGGCGAGAAATTGGCACTGATTTCAATAGAATCTGTCAATTTATACCAGGTGAAGGTCAGGTTTTAAATTTCTTAGACTCCACTGTTTCTTGTAACCACAACTCTGAGTAGATGGTAGAGTAGCTCAGATCCCCAGGAACTTAGGAATGATGGATGGTGTTTCTGTGGGATATACCCTCTCTCTGAGCTATAAAACATAGAAAAGGAGTGTTTCACCATTTTTTTAAGAATCGGGAAGTCTTCTCTTCTCCCTGGTGTTGTGCATATGGAGAAGGCATCAAATCAAATGTCTGTCATTTTTAGTGGAAAAATTCTCACTTACTTCAGTATTCAGTAGGTCACCTTTAAGGCATTTGTGTAGTTTAATGAGACTACACCAAAAAATTAAGGAAAAATTGGTCCTTTTTTTTTTTTTTTCAATTGAAAGTGAAAATAAAGCATCTTTTTTTCAATAAGCTCACATTAAGTGGGAGTTAAGTAAATAAACTGTGACATTTCAAAGCACTCTGTACAAATTATAATCTAACTGACCCTTTGGGGTTTGGGCTATTTTAGCTCAAAGGATACCTACAGCATCACTCTAGGAAAAACCCTAAGAAAGACATTTTTTCCTGACCATAATCGGAGGGAAAATCTATCAGCTAGAATGACTAAATTTCAAGAACTCTCCTTTTATCCTTGCAAATTGTTTCATTATTTCTTATTTTAGCTTTTTCAAGACAGGTCTCCATAGCTGAGAAGCAAGAACCACTAGAAAATCATTAGCTTCATGTGCTTGAAGATAACATGCCTCACGCCAGTTTTACAAGATATTCATGACTGAAAACAGATCATTATTTCTGAATGCTCCTCTGTTCTCTGCAAGCTCAAATACCCTACACTTTTGTTTGCATATTCCTTCTTCTGGGACTGCTTTTTCTCCATCAGAATATTATATTTTCCTGTAAAGCTCTGCTTTAAGATTTCTCAGGTTGATGTTTATGATAAAGATTAGGTGATCCTGCCTGAATGTAAAGAAAATGCCTACAAAACCAGCACACGGCTTCCTCTTTTTTATGCAATCCTTTTTTACACATAAGCCTGTATAAAATGTGGTCACAAATTCCACGTGAATCTATGAGAGGAATATGAACCTGGAGGAGCTTCCTGGTTTAGGAGAAAAGTATCCTTTTAAAATGAAATGTAAGTACAACACACAAAAAGCAAAACATGTTCTTTCCTTCCATGAATTTCAACATTTTTTGGCTTCTAGATAAATGAATGCTTATACAAAAATTATAAACAAAGTAAAACATAATGCAATAATTTCAGTTCTGAGAAAAGTTTTCAGATGCTGTCCAGGACTTGTGCTCTGAGTAGACAAAAGTAGAGTGTTTTGGTTTTGCCTGATGTGACATCTTTGAGACCAGTTGCCAAATAGCTCAAATGAAAGTAAACTTGTTGCTCCTCAAAGTCAATATAACCTTACAGAGCAGAAGGGGCAGGGAAATCTGTTAGATGAAAATAATACAGGGCAGCTAGAAGAGGAAGAAAAAGACAGACACTTAAAGGAGATTGACCTTTTTTTTTCTTACAAGCTTATGTCACCATTTGACAAAAGGTACTGAGGCATGGTTTATAGTTGTACCATGCCGTTTAGCTGCTGTATTTGTTACAGATACAGTATAAGTCATGTCCTTCTGTGTCATTGGACTAGATGAGCTGGAAGAGCACTGCAGACTTTGGGCTAGTGAGGAAACAGCCCTTGCAAAAAGTTCAAACTACTTCCTCCCATTGTGCCTAAGTGTAGTCCATTCTCAGGCAATATGGTTTTGGAAAAATTAATTTCTTCCCGTGTCACTCATTATTCAAAGGGATTCATATGACATTGGGTTTACAAAAATTATTTTCTTAAAGAGTAAAATAAAAAGTTCTGAGATGTAGAAGACATAGGATCATAGGATAACTTAGGCTAGAGGGACATAATTTAGTTCTGCCACCTGTTGGCAGCAAGGTTATTAAGTACAGTTGAGTTATTTATGACTTTATTCAATAGGATCTTCAAACCTCACAGAGGTGGAGGCTGCACAATCTTTTTGGGCAGCTTGCTTCACTGCCTGACTGTCCTCATAGTGAAAAAATATTCTTAATAACCAGGCTCAACGCTCTGTTTCAACATACATGTGTTGAGTCACCTTCCCATCATGAGAAGGTGCCAGAAGTCCCACACTCTCTTCTTCCACCCTCCCCACAGCTAATGGCCACTGCTGCCAATTCTTTCAAAACTGACCCTCCTACAAGCTAAGTAGCCCCAGCTCCCTAGGGATGAAATAAACTGGAAGATTAATCTGTAGATTGGCAAGAGGCACCCTTAGTGCCTAACATATCTCATTAGACATGGCTCTAGATTTAGCCAGGTAGCAGAACTACAAGTGGGAACAAACAGATTGGGTGACTGGGGAAACTCTGCTTTGGTAACCACATTTGAGAACTCTGTGTATTCTTAGTGCTTCAAAAGAGAATGTATGGACCATTCCTTCTGCTTTACAAACTGGGATGCTGGTCTCCAGTTAGTCAAGAATAAAATCTAGTTCTCCTGGAGAACTTGCCTTGTCTACCTGAGTAAATGGAAAGATAAGCTGTGCTCTGGATTTTGTTCCAGTTTAGGAGCTGTTTTATTTTTAAAGAGCCATAACTGGGAATTGTTTGAGAGACCATTAGAAAGGCTAACACATTTTTCATGGAAAATTTTAATAATATTTATAACTCATGAAAAACTAAAAGGTACAACAGAAAATTCTCAGGGAATACATTCAGTACTCAGACCAATGAGGTAAGTTTGAGAGCAATAGGCTATATACTGCACTTTTAGGCTCCTTGAGAAGATTTAGTTCCTGCCATGACTGCAAATCTCAGTTCAACTTTAACTGTGAAGTCTCTATTCACTGCCATTAATAAAGATCAACCTTGAACTGCTCTCAGTCCTTGAAGACTTGAGAATTGGTGCAGTTACTTTGTCTTTTAATTTAGAGAGGGATCATACTGAAATGTTTAAACAAAGAATAACAGTGCCACAAAAACAAACTCCATTCCTGCTGTTACTATCCTGATTTTCACAGACTTTTCTTACTATTGCTGAACAACATAAGATTTAAAACTGTAGATTTTTCCTCCTGTGAATTGCCTTCATCCCACTTAATTCCATCAAACTACCTTCAAAACTTAGTTTACTCCAAAGAAACATATCTTTATGTATATAACTTTTATATATTGCTTTTCTCGTCTAATTTGGATTTCATTGTTTTCAGATATACATTAGCCTTACTGCACAGTACAAAATACAGAAACAAACATGGCATTTACTTTTGCCCACCCTCTTTCCCTTTAAATGTCATCATGAGAACACAGTTTTTTAACAGAAGGAAAATTGTTTAAGTGTAGATGTAGAAAAACATCTTTGAGATAAACCTCCAGTGGAAATCAAGTGGAAGAGTGAATGAGAAGGGCAGCAGGAGCTGACAGATAGCAGTGGTGTATGGCAAAACAAGTATGAAATTAACACCTTCAGAGTCACAGTAAACAATTAATTAAAGGTATGCCCTGGGTCACTGTGGTATGAATTGCTACAGATGCATGCAGTGATAAACATAAAATAGTCTACATTACTGTGATTTGTTCACTTGTATGAACCCTTACCTCAGCAGTTTATTTCAAAAAGAGCTGTGGCCACAAGGAAATGCAACTTCAGCAGGTGACTCTGGCCAGTAATGATAAAACCCCCCGAGAATTTGCCTCTCCCCACCCTTCCACTCTGCTGACAGCTCTCACTCCCTTCCTCTGCTAGTTCAAGCCCAGACTGGCAGTTCTCAGGCTTCAGGTCTGCAGATGCGAGTGGGCTCTGTAGCTTGTCTTGCAGAGACACCCTTCTGGTTACTCCAAAAGGACTGAAGAGTCACAGACATAAGCAGCTACTTCACTGATAGCCATGAGAGCAGCACCAGAGCTCAGGACAAAAAAAAAAAAAAAAAAAAGAAAAAAAAAGAAAAAAAAATATCCCTGATCCTTGCCTCAGGAAGACCCCACAAGAACTGGGTTTGAAGAAGGAGTCTTCAAAATAACTCCCTGTTTTCCCAGTCTGCCTCTGCCAAGCATCCTTTCACCGAGGAGACAGGTTCAAGTAATTATCTTTCACATAGATTTGCCACAGAGGGAGATGTAGACATAGACATACATAGAGACAGATCAACAGATGGATACCTAGATGGATATACAGATAAGTAGATGAATCAATGTAGAATAGATGTAGATATATATAAAAATACAGAAAGGGAAGGAGAAAAGTTAAGACAAAGATTTGCAGGAGCTACAGCTTTTTCAGCCCCTAAACAGAAACAATGAGACAGCACTTTGGAGGGATAAGAACCTGAATCAGCCCCAAGATGTTTATTAGAGTGTTATTGTGGCTGCAAATTTTAATACATAAGCTAAGGAGATTTCTTCAATCAGCTGGACATAGAGAAAGGGTAATTTTGTTCAGAAACATTCTAGATAACTGAGATCCAACTTTATACCTTGCTGAGCTAATTGTACTGCTACTCTCCTTGTTACAGGACACATCTGGTTTGCTCATTACTGTGCTAAGGGGAACTGTGTTATTGTACCAGGCAGTAACCTGAGGCTATCTGCAATCATCATTTCCATTTTTCTCTTACTTTAATGAATGCTTCTCCATTACTGCTTCTACTACAACAAGACCACTAGCTTTCCTCACCACTGAATTATATCAGTTGTGATTGCATTAGGAAAGTGGCTTAGAACTTTCAGAAAAGCTGGGTCAAAGTATTTTAGTAGAAATGATTTCTGATGGAAAAAAAAAGTTGTTGTTTAAGGGTCTTAATTTTTTTTAAAGCAAATATGCAATATCAGCAATGTCTGTTAATGAGAAATCTGAGAATTTATAATTTTGAACATCATAGAATGGTCTGGGTTGGAAGGCACCTTAAAGATTATCTAGTTCCAACCCCTCTGCCATGGGCAAGGACACCTTCCACTAGACGAGATTGCTCAGAGCCCCATCCAACCTGGCCTTGAAACTTCCAAGGAACATCATGTGAAAAGCTTTCGTTTAGATAAGGAGCAATACTTTGATATTGTTTAAAATTGTATTAGAGTATTAATTTCAATATTAAGGCTATACAGTGTCTTCAGTGAATTATATATGCTGTTACTTACAACACCTGAGTTAAAATATAATATAGTGTTTCAACATGGTTAATTTAAAATGTATAAACAAGAGAATTAATTTCACATGAAGCTGATGCGATCAGAATGAAACACTTCAGTGAATTTGAAGCAAACTTTTGTTCATGAGAAAACACAAATATTTTAGTTTTTACTTCTGATTCAAATGAAAACAAGTTTTGAAATACTGCATTTTCCACTGGAGACAGGAGTTCTGTTTCTCTGACCAGCTCTTGTCATCAAATAAATTTGTCCTTTGAGAATCGTTGTTACAGATGTTCACACCTAAATACATCTATGGATACAGGAAAGAGATACTGTGATTCAATGGATTACTAACAGGTACAGAAATTCTGAATACCACAGCAGCAATTCTGCTTTCCTGTTGATTTACCACACAGCTCTCTACAAACTTCTTAATTGTTCTGTTTCATTTCTCCCAAATACATCTGGGACAATACATCATATTTTAACTCATTGTCTGTTGAGAAATTTAAAAAGCTTCTTTCTGCAGTGCCCTATCACGGAATGAAATGCTAAAGCCTGGAAAAGATTGCTATAATAATTTAATTAGATCTCCTGCAAAGCACTGAACTAAGTTGAACTAAAATACATAGGGTTTTAAAAATCTGTGTTAAAGTCATAGGAATTCACAGCCCTTACTAAGTTGTTCTGATAAGTATTATATTTATTTTAAATAGAAGCTTATGTCTAGAGGAAACCACCCCTGTAGTAGCACTTGCAGTTTCCATATCCTGGTCCTCTAATGCAACACATTTAGAGAATGGAAAGCAATTGGAATGGAAAAAGCTATAGAAAGAAATAGAAAACCATGCAATTGTTTAGTCCAAGATCCTCTCATCTAATATCAGCTATGTTACGTTAATACGTAAGAGAGGAGTGATTATTAAAAGGCATGTAATAGCACAGTTTTTTCCCTAGTGCCCTTCACATAGAATCTGGCTTACGCAATGAGGCAGATGAGCTTATATTCCTTGCAAATATTTTAATATAACAGTATCCAAAGTGACAGTGAATATTTTTATTATCCATACAAATGACCCATCACTTCCTAAATCCTGTTAAGATTTTGGCCTCAATAATATCCTGCAGTCATGTGCTACAGAACTTAAATATAAGCTCTGTGAAAAAATGCTTTCTTTTATTTGTTCCAATTATGCTATCTTTCAACTCCATCAAATATCTCTGGGGTTTTTAAAATAAAAAAATGGGAGATGTTTTGATTCACCCCTTTAATTCAATAGAGCTTTCAGTTCCTCTTCTGTGTTTGCTATTCCATGGAGAAAGAAGGTTACGAAAAAAAATTGAAAGCTTCTGAACCCTAAATTTTCCTAGAATGAAAGTCAAGCAGATGATTTCCAAACTTTGGAGAGGTCTCATGTATTTCTACCCCCCTCCACTTCTGTTTTCCATTTAGAATGAGAATTGTTGAAATACCATGAGGACGGCTGTTTTCACTGCCATGACAGGACGCAGGACTGTTGGAAATGTCACGAGAAAGTCTGTTCTTACAAGATTTCCATCCCAACAGGGCAGTCTCAAGAAGTAACTTTGTGTAGTTTAGATGTGGTTCAGATAAACATCTAAACTTCTGAATACTTACACAAGCTGAATCTGAACTCTGAAACTTCTCAGGTTTGTCTGTCACTGACACTGACACAGCGTAAAATTTCAACAAAACAAAGCAATGCACCAGTTGGCATGGAAGCATTGCTCCTCCTGCCCTCTAATCCTGTGTCTGTTCTTCCTTTATACAGTCTTTGTCAGAAATAAGTCCAAAGGTGTTTATGACCAACAGGTCCAACAGGTGTTATACTCAGAGGCAGGCTCTCTTGCACAATAAGTACCCTGAGTGATCTCCTGTGGGCAACCAGATTTCCACAGGCAACTCCTCCATTTCCGTATCTCTGCCTGCTCTCCCCTTCCTGAGCCCACCAAATTGCTGTTCACAGGGGCATATGCAGGAACCCTTTGGTTAAACACCTCTTGTCCTGAAAAACACAAGAAGGGCAGAAGAGGAAAGAAGTGAGGGATGAGTGCCCTTGCTGACCACAGTAGCCAGCAAGAGAAGTGCAATCACTTGGTCTTTCTCAGCAGGAAGACGCTAACATTTTTCATTCTTTGGCCAGGTCTTGCGTCTGTAAAGTCACACTCTGACCCTTATCTGGGACCCAGCAGGTGGTGATGTGTTAGTTACACATAATTTCCAGAGCACTACGCACACCCCCACTTCTCCTTTCCCCAGTGCTTCAGTGCCAGCAGTGGGCTATCAGCACCAGAACAAAATGTCCTCTCAGAACACACCCAACAGAAAGTGATGCAGTAGCTCTTGACAAACACTTCTGCTTTCCTGTATACTGAGTGGACATTTTGTCCTGGTGCTGATGGACCACCCCTGGTGTGGAAGCTTCAGTTAAAGGAGTAATGGGGGAGTGCAGGAATGAAATTCTTTCATTGCTATCAAAAAAGAATTAAACTATGAGGATCTCTTCAGCTGGGAATGTTGTCAAGCCAAAATGCAGTGTTAAAACTCCAGAACAGCTGCTGTGAAGGCAAGGGAAGGCACACCAAGTTCTCACTCTGTGCAAAAGGAAGCCCAAGGAGCATTTCTCCTTTCTCTCCACTCTCAGAGCTGCTTTTATCCAAGTTAAGGCTGCTGGGGTAAAGCTTCATTATCACGGCCCCTCAATGCACTGGCGAATATCCAGTTTTTCCACTGGCTCTATTGGGGCCCCAGTAGAAATAGTGTATCTGCAAGGAAAAATCTATGTTTGAAGGATTCTGTGGTTTATCCACGTGTCCTGACATTTGTATTTCCCATAGTACTATGACCAGACATCTGACTTTGAGCATACATCTCCTTGGGATTCAGATTCTTAAAATGATGGACAAGCAAGTCTATATAAAAAGAAGAATCAGCACAGGCCTCAGCATAAAACTTGTGTTTAGGGTTAAAAAATTTCCTAACTTAATTTCTCCTTTGGGTTGTTTACATGTGGGTGTCTTCTGCTATTCTTCATCCCAGCTTGGAAAAAAAAATGGATATACTGACTTACCATGAGAAAGACTGTTCTTTTGCCATTTCTGGCACAGATAGAGTTAGGAAGTATAGGGATCTCACAGGCAAAGGTTTTCTCAAGAATTCCTAGATTACTTATGATTCACTTAAGTGTCCTGTTTTTCCTGAACTCCACTAAAGTCAGCAGAACTGCAGCAGAAGCAGAATAATTTTTTAAACCTTTTTCAGTTGGTCAGGGCTGCTGTGTGTTTCTCATTCATAATGTATTTCTGATCTCAGAAAAAGAGGATTTTTGGTCATCACTTGGATGACACTAGGTGTGGTAAGTCAGACCTGCACCGAGTTAAAGACTGAATTACTGTGTGTTGGACACATTAAGACAGTCCCACACATCCATGTTATGACCCAGAGACAGTCATGGAGAGCTAAAATGCAGTTGGAGACATGAAGGGTAAGGATATCTTTATTGATTTTTTGTCTTTCTCTGCCTATCTGGTAGAAGGGAGAGCAAGTAACATACACAAATATTTCAAACCAGGGTACTTAATTGTTTTTAGATGAAGAAGTCACACTTTTGCAGAGGCTGTACATTTCAATTCTTATGAAAAGGTAGCATTTCAAGTGGCTTTGTTTCTTCAGACTTAAAAACAGTCTGAACTGTAACAATGCATCCTATTTGACTAGGAAGCCTAATTTCAATTTTTTGTTTTGTTTCATTGCATTAGAAGAATCAAGATGATGCAGTCCACATGGAATGCACACCATGGCAGTGATTCGCAAATTATATGGAAATATGCCTTTCATCTTAATTATAGACTGGACAGGGGAATGTACTATATTCTCTCATAAATGTGAGACGAGGGAAACTTTCCCAGGGTGTTTTGCTTTTACATTTCTGACTCTTATTTGGTTGAAAACTTATCAACCCATGTGATCCTGAGCTGTCTGACTTTCCATGATAAGACTGAAAGTATGTAGGAAATGTTTTCCCAGCACTTCCAGAAAAGGTCTAAAGGACTGGGATATTAAAGTCACAAATTGCTATTTCTTCATAACCCTTTAAAACACTGTCCCTTGGCTGAAATGGTAACTCTATTTTCAGATAGCCAGATAATTTCGGAAAATTTTTCCCCATTCTAACTGAATGTTTTATATCTCCAGTCTTAGTGTTTCTCCCTTCAGATTTTAAACACTTTTCTAATTTTATCCTGTGTTGTTTTGTTTTGAAATAAAGCAAAGTAGGGGGTTTTAGCCTTTGAAAAAGGGCCAAATCTCACTCAAAATGGGTGTACATTTAGTACTGAAAACAGCTTCCCTGCTATCAGGTGCCCAAGGGATTAGAGATCATCACCCTTTTGTATAGAAGGACTTCTGCTTTGACCCACTGACATTCCCTTTACAGACACATCCTGACAAGATCTGATTTAAACTGTTACAAGAAGAGGTAGGAACTGTCAAAAATATTCCACTGGCACATAAAAATATTTGACTGATGCTATTTTTTTCAGAGTACTTAAAGGGACTGATATAATTTCAAATACATTTGCACATTAAAAATGAAGTGTGCATCTATTGCCTTTATGTATCAACATTTCCAGAATCATTAATTCCTAATGACTCAGACAAAGTGGATTCCCAGTGAGACCCCTGAGCAGCATTTTCTCAGGAGTTATTCACAGTTGCTTTCACTCATCTTACCTGGTTTTAAGCCCTTTTGAAAATTGTGCCCTCTCCATTTTTAATTTTTCAAAAGGAGGGACCTGTGTCCAGCCTGCCCCGTATTCACACTTGTACTTTGTCATGGCTATAAACCACTCAGAACTAATGTACAAAGGCCTTCAGTTTGTCCCTGGGGTCAAAAGCTGTTGGAAAGGAGGAAATGTTACGGGAATTAACATGTGCAAAAATTTTGGCAGAGGTGTCCTAAAAATAAACCTTTGGAGTGGAATATAATACTAGAATTAGGAGTGGTCAGAATGCAGGGAACAGTGGAACTGAAGTCAAGAGTCTTTGGATCATTTGAGATGATCTGAGCCAGCAGGTGGTAAATGTAGTTCAATATTAGCACACATCAAGTAATTTTTCTGCAAGCAAGAAACTGATGCAAGAACTATTGTATGTGTTGAATTAAATAGCCATCCAGCACCATTCTCTGGAAAAAGACCTGGGAGTTATTGTGGAAAAATAGAAAAATAATTGAAGCCAGCAGCCAGCTGCACAGCTGTGCTAAAAAGAAGATGAAAAAAGAGAAAATAAAAAGGTGAAAAATGCAAGCAAAATGCCAGTTTGTAGTGTCCAAAGGATAGAAGGGCAAAGACAGGCAATGTGTTTTCTGTGTTAGCTATTTGCAAGAGCCTGAACAGAGTGCCAGTGACTGTATTGTGGGAGAGATATTATAGCCAAGGAAAAGGGGGAATGATGAGAACAGCTCAGGAGAAAGCAAGGAAGAGTTAGGACTAGACAGTCTTAGTGAAAGGAGTTACTGAGTGGCTTAATGAAAGTTAAGTGTGCAAGAAAAGGAATGACTGAATACTCAGAAACATAAAATACCCTCCTGTAAAGAGTTCCAAAACCTCTAAACTTAAAATTACAGTGCAAGAGTTAAATAATTAAACCAGCCATAGCCATAAGAGTAAAGAAACTTCGTGTTTCAAAGATGAGGTCTGAAATCAATGGGATGAGACAGAGCTACACCAGCTGAAGGTAAGGCTTATCTAATCAGCTGCAGAGAAAGAGCATAAACCAATGATGAAAGGCTTTGTATTTCATATTAATCACTCACAAAAGCTCTGATGAAGAAAACAACCGACTCACCTCCATGAGCAGGGTGGGTGGAAAGCTGCTGGCTGTCTGCCTGCCTGTTTGCCCTCTGAGAATGCCTCTGGCGACTGTTCCTGCTTGGCTTAGCAAGGGGAATCCGCATGAGATTTTTTGAGTTGCTTGCAAACCAGCGCTATTCCCTTGGAAACTGATTTCCCTGAGACATTCTTGTTTCCATGTGTCTTACCATCATCCTGTTCAATTTCTCCCTCTAAAAAATGTGCTTTCCTTGAGATGACTACGCTGCAGAGAGCCAGTACTAATTTGGGATGCACAAAACCATCAGCTGAGTCAATATTTGACAGTGTTCCCTCTAAAGCACAAAATCACTGCAGCACTCTTACCTGCAAAATATGTGGAGGCTAGTTGCTCTGTGAGGTAGAATGGGCTACCCTGGAAATCCATGGAGCAACACTGCCTGTACAAGTGACATTTTCAACCTTTTCTATATCATCTCATTTTCATGCTGTTTCAAGTCATCACCTGAGCTGAATATGCAGGTCCTTCATGCTCACAGTTCAAGGAAATGGAGCAGACCTACTACAGAAAATGAATGAGTCTGAAACCAAGCAATAATAATAATAATAAAAATCCATGTTATTAAAAGCACAGCCATAGGAAATGGGAAGGAAGTAATTAGAAAGTGTTTTAATATTTTACCTTAACTATTAGGATTATATAACAGGCTTGGGGGTTTCTGATTGAAAGCAAGACCTGCTAGTAGACTAAAAGATCTGAGCTGTGTGGTTGCAAATCATGTGAAAAGACGTTCCTCAGCTCAGCAATGAATAGTGGTTGGTGATGCAATCAGTGAGCCTGGCTGGAATTTCTAGGTGTAACAACGCATGGTGAACCCACTGGGTCAACCCATCTGTAGAAAGGAAGGAAAACATATTGTTGATTCAGGGATGTGGTTAGCACTTAAGTTAAAAACTGACCGACAATGATTTATAGCTTCAAATTCCTTTTCACACTTGTGTGAGAACCTGAACCAAACAAAATACAGACGTTTAATATTGTACAGGATATAGAGTTTTTCAGGGAGTGCTGGCATATTGGGTACCAGAGTTACATCCTAAGTTTATGACGCTACACCATAAATATTTAACATAAAATAACAGCCTCTGTAGAGGGGAGGTGGGATAGCAATGAGGGAACAAAACATGGCTGCAGTTAAAAACTTCATTCCCAGATCAACAAACTTTCTTCACGGAAGAGAGGAGTCATTTGCACTCTGGATCAGGAGGACACTCTCACACAGGTGTGATCTTAACTTCACATAGTTAAAGCCACATAGTTAGGTGTCTTGGTAGGAGGAAAGCACCAAATAATTTCACTTAAACTGGGTGAAGTACAGGACTCTTGAGCTGACATATTCCGATGACGATTGGTAGACAGGTAAGCCAGCTGTGTCAGGACTGGTTAAGTTTTCTATTACTGGGTTTCACTGAGTTGAAAGAAACTTACAGAACTTCTTGCACACAGAGATTATGAAAACTTAAGAGTTGTCAAAAATGTGTAAAGCAACAACACAAGTAAAACAAACAAACAAAAAAACCCAAACAAAAAACCTCACCAAAACAAAGCAATTTAAAAATCACACATTTGAGCATAACTTTTCTAAAAAGGGTTTTTAAAATCTGTAAGTAATTTTTGAAGATTGTTTTTTGTGAACTCAGAAGAAAAAGAAGAAGAGATGGTTCTAAGTCTGAAAATTATTTTTATAAAGTACTAAGGAAAACTGTAATTTTACTATTTCAGAATCAGAAACTAACTTTACTTGTTTCATTTTAGGTGTTTTTCAATTATGTAACTTCCAAATACATAATTTTATTGCTGATGTTCATATGTCTAGATTCTAAATATTCTCTTGAACACATGGGCCATTTTCAATTATTTCTTTTGCTGTACTCTCCAGATAAAATCGTGTGTGCACCCTGTATTAGATACAGTATCTGGGGGGTTGCCATTTTCTTCCCTGAAACAAATATAAGAGGAGCAGTTATATTAAAAAGAGAAATATTTGTTTTTTATCTGCCTCCTCCTTACAGCCCCCAAAGTAAAATTCTGCCCAAACTACATTACTCTAAATATCTTTTCCCTCAAAGAGACTGTAAAGTAGAAAACAATGACGGGACAAATGTTCATCACATTATAGATGTGCTGCTGAAAGCCATGCAGATACTTCAGCGACAACTAACAAAGTAAAATGAATACGGACAAGAACAGAACATTCTCTGTTTAACTCAGGCTTGGTTTCGTCCAGTGCCATTACAATAAAAAACCAGCTCGGGCTTCTTTCACTTCTATTATCATGGGTTTGAGACTTTGCTGGAGTACCTTGAGGGAAGGACAAGAATTTGGTTCTGCTTTCACTTGCAGAAAACTTGTCCAACTCAGAGCAACCTTGAACAGTGCCTAGCATTTATTTCCCCAGAGTAGACATAAAAGAGGATTCCCTTTTCAAGTATAATCCACTCTGCAAATCCCTCAAGAGCCATTTGATTCAGCCAACATTATCCTCTGGCCTTCCATGGCTCAGAGTGCTGGCAGAGGCTCCACAGCCAGGCTGGGGCTGAGCTTTCAAGGGTGATCACTGTTGTCATTTATAAATCGTGTGCTGGCTGTGCCTTTGAGACTCAGCCATGGGGGGAAACCCTTCTGTACAGAAATAAAATAATAATAAAAAAATCCTCTTGCCACAAAGCCCTTACAAAGCAGCAGCTGCCTCCTCAGTAAAGCATCCTTGTTGGAGACAGCTTGGATTAGCCCATATATTCCCACACCTCTGTGTCTGGGTCAGTAGCACCATTCACTCTCCATGGAAAGTTTTGCTTTGCTCTGAGCCAAGAGTTAGTCCTGCCAAAAGAGGTATGATAAACGTCTGTTGCCTCCAAGCAAAATATGGAAAACAGCTTCTTTTCTCCGACTGCTTGTTTGTTTGTTTGTTTTCTCATGGTGAAAGTCTTTCTCTATTCTGCTGGGGACATTACAGGCTAGTCTAAAACTACAGTTTAAACGATTTCTGAGATACTGAGATACTCTCCAGCTTAGAGCAACACTTTTGATGTAGGCACATCTAACATTTCAGAATAAAGCCCTGCAAATCACCAGAGCCTTTCCATCAGTTTTCTCCTGGCTCCAGCTGAACTGATTGTTCACATCACTGGGAGGAAGAAGCAGAATCAACATGGGATGGGGGAGCCCTGTTGGAAATAGCCCCGTCCCCAGTCCCTTGCTGCCCCAGTCCCCAGGGCACAGCACCCTTGGGCAGCTGCCACCAGCTCCTTGAACTCCTCCTGGGAACATGGGACCCTGACATGAGAGCTCTTTCCCCTATTCCTCCATTTCTGATCCTGCAATTCCCCCACAGTCCTTGTCTTTTGTTGTGCTCCATAGCCTGCTGTTTATCTCCGCATGTTTGTTTTTCCTCTGTCTCCTTCTCTTCCTGGGAGGGCAAAAAGGTCTTGCTAGGGTTGAATTGGTGCCTGCTCCTAAATGAATTACAAAAGGAGTAACTGATTTTTCAGTTTCTGTCTTTTCTGTCAGATCTGGTTGCTCTCAGCCAAGAAAATGGTATCTGAAAAGGGGGAAATTATTTCTTCCTCATTCCTTCCCTCACTTGTGGGGAAGCAGAAAGGGTTTATGTTTTCATGCAGAGGATGGATGAGTGACTGGTGAGATGAGAGGAGACATTTCCACACCTTTACCTAAATTTCTGTTTTTGTGATGTTAAAGATTTCAGAAATATTTTAAACCAACAGGCTCATAGCTTGAAATTCATCTGAGGAAAAGCCCTAAATTTTTAGCACCACCCTTTCCTGCTTCCCCCCAGGAAAAGGCACACCCTCAACCCCCAAGAAAACAAACTGAAAGAATAAGTGCTGGAACAGGAAGAGGGATATAAGATATGATTTAATGAGAACTTTGATCCTTTCTCTCTCTATATACATGACCTGGGCAGAGAGGCATTGCCTTGGAGGTGGAAATTTACAGGTCACCAGCTAGGAAAGAGTAAAATGCAGATGGGACTTTTTTCAGTGCAGTTACAAATGGACATTTGGTATTCTTCAAACAAGTGCATTTTTGTGCCAAAGATCTGCCAGTGAAAGATGCACCAGGGCTAATCACATCTGTTGTTTCGATAATTGTCCCATTCTAGAGAAATGAGATTTCCTCTGCTTATCCTGAATCAGTTCTACTGTTCTTTTATGAAATGAGTGCTTATGTGGGCTTAGCTGAAACTAAGTGTGGGAATATGCCCAGTACTGCAAGGGCAGAATGAAGTAGGACCATAGGCTTATAGATGTAGAATTATGCTGCTGCTTGCCACGATATCATGACAGTACTTGCCAGATGCCACAACAGATGTTCACCATTAATTTAGCACTGAAGCAATGGATTTCATCACTCAAAAAATTATCATTCTGCTGTTTTGTGAAATGTTTGCAAGAAATTGCTTTCTTTTTAAATCCACATTTCTTCCTGCCTATTATTGAGTCACTTTTCTTCCAACAACTTCTCCCATATGTTTTATAGCAACTCTGTTGTGTTGTCATTATGTTATTGTGTCTCCCCTTTTGCTCACTCCACACTTTTTTAAAAAGCAGAGTCCACTTAAACCTGAAGAATTTGGCCAGTTTAAAGAGAATAACCTGGACAATATTCTCAGCAGAAGTTTCCTAGCAGATGGTGTTACAAGTTCTTTTGTGTCAAAAATGGAATGTTTTGTAGAGACCGAACCTACAGTATTTTTGTTCTTTGTTGCTGTTTATTTGCAGAATCATTCATGATCATTATAAAAAGATCTAAGTCAGCGTCAGAGCACCACTGTGCTGCAGATTGGCTAATGCCTATTGTCAAAAATTAAGACCAACTTCTATATTGAAATGTGGAAATACTACTGTTTCCTCTTTAAATATGGAAAAAATGTAACACTGGGACAGCTGTCCCACTTTAGAGAAAGCTGACTTATTCTAGGCATTGAGAAGGAACTAATCATAAAGGCAACCTGAGGCAAAGACAGAACTGAATCCAGTTTACCTGAGAACTTTGGAGGAAACTACCAAAGGATCTTCTATGCATGGTTACTACTCAGTGAGAAACTGAATTAGAATTGTTAGCATCTAAGGTTAATTACTGAGACATTAAATGCAGATGTAATACGAAAATTAGACTGTTCTCTACCATTGGATAATAAAATGGTTTTTTAGGTTTAAAGTTACTGGGCTAGAAGTGAGAGGATAATGGTGTACAGGACTTCAAAAATGAAGATGGTCAACACACTGCAGACAGAGCTGTTCAGAGTAAAGCTTTATCTATTGTTGCTGCAGAAAATTAATTTTAGTTTAGTTGTAACTAATTAACTTTAGTTTTTTTGTAGATGAAAAGGGTCATGACAGTCAGTAAATATTTAGGCAACAAACAAAATGTTAAGGAGCATTTCTACATGTATGAAGATGTCAGTGTCACAAAGCAAGTGATCTGTTGGACAAACTTTCAGGACCTGACAAAATCAAGACTTTGTCAGAACCTAATTCACAATTTAACAATCATATAAATCATTCTTCTTTCAAGTAGGGTGTCAGTGGGTACTTTAACCTGACCAATGCTGATGGGCATCTGAAAAATCCTGCAGGGCTCTTGTCTGATAAACGCCCTGGGAAAATACACCTCTTCCTTTATATTTCCACTGATGCCAGAGATAACAAAGGAATTGTGCTTTGCTTCCTTAAACATGTCTAATGTGCTTTTTTAGACTGATCACCCGAATGTCCTTAAATGCGGTTGAGGTCATTCAAGGGAGGCTTTGAGTTCCTAGGCTTTGATGTCAGCGTGCAGGCACTGAGGACTCTGCTGGCCCATGAGTCATTTTCGTGCTGTACTCTCTCACAGCATACTGCCACTGAACTGGAGGAATGGTCTCCACTGTTATCAGACTTCTCCAAGAATGTGGATGCAGTAATTGCTCCACTCTTTAAGCCTCTTGTGGTTTCTGCGAATGACATTCTTTCAAACTGCAGCCAGAAAGCATTAACCCAGAGACACAGAGCTCACAATTAAAATAAATACATTAAAAAAAAAAAAATTAAAAAAAAATCTTAGTTTTCTCCAGTAGTAAAAGATACTGAAAACACTCAGGTGCTGGCAGTTGAATGTAGGTTTTAGAAAGAAAATCATTGAGGATGCCCAAGTGCTGTGGGTGCTCTGATGGGGAGGTGGAAGCATAGTCAAGGCTGGGCCTGGATAACAGGGTAACCGAGGGAGGGGAGCAAGGCAGGGCCAGTGGAACTGCCTTTTCCTCTGTGCTCTGCTAGCAGGGCACAGCTGCATTCCCCATGCACCCTATAAGTCATCAACAGGGACTGGGCACAGCCCCATCTCCTTCAGAGAAAGCAAATGCTGAGCTCAGTGCTTTCATGAGCAGCTTAGGAAAAGCTATAGCTCTTTGGCTGTGAAAGGCAGAGTGTGAGCCTTTCACCCACAGATGTGTTTTCTCTGGCCCTCCCATGCCACCCTCTGCAGTACAGGTCTGCAAAGTTCTTTTTTTCTTCAGTAAATTCCAGCATCTCTTACATGTTTACATTGGGGAATGCAGGAAAAGTGAGCGTATGTTTCAAATGAAATGTAACTACTGTCAGAAGCTACTGGGAAAAATTGAGCTACCACCCAGCTAGATCTGTGGGTAGGCTTTTTTATAATTCAATAGAAAAATGAGACAGCAACTCACACATGCTACATCCATCACACTTCAAAGAAGTGTGCATATAAAAACACATTTGTGGTGTTGTTCAGCATGCTGAACAAGCTTCGTGCAACAACCTGTATCTTCCATCTGTCTGTAATTTCCAGTGGCTCCACTAACAACTTGCTGCATGAAAAGGCATCAACATTAATATGAGTTTATATCAGCAGCACTTGTCAGGAAATATTTCCCTACCTTCCCGTGCCATGCACCATCTCATAGAAACACACGAGGCATTTTATTGCAAATGCTTTGGCTTTTCAGCCAGAAGCTCGAATTTACCACGGAAAGCAGACAATCCATGAAAAAGAAAAAAAAAAAGTTTAGCTGAAAAGCTAATTTTCCTTCCATAACAGATTATACAGCAGTGTTTCAGCCAGCTGTGCCTGGAATACTGCTAACGGAGAAGGCCACAGGGATAAGCACAGGGCACGAAACTGGCAGATGGACTTGGAGGTCCTGCAAGCTCTTAGTTCAGGGGACAACATCATTTTCAAAGAGGATAACACCACCACTTTTACAAGCATGAAGAAGAAAAAGGGGTGGGTCATAGTAGATGAGGGAGAAGTCTTGGCATGTCACTAGAACCTCCCAGCTGGAGAAACCTTTGATAAGAAAAAGATTCAGCTCCATGTGCAGAGTTCAGTGTTCCCATGTTTCTCATCTGTTGGTGGCCAAGCAAGACCATTACACAGGTTTTTCTGTGCAACATCACTATCATTTCATACACCTAAAGATCTCAGTCCTTCCATGGATAATTCTCTTGTATTCTGCAGAAACAGTTGCTCCTGTGATATTTCATCCATATCTTCACAGGACCTCTTGCTTTCCAGAATCAGGAATGAGAAATCTGTAAAGACAGAGCTCTCATGTACCCTACAGGGCCATTTGAAACTAATTTGGAGTTTGATTTTTGATATTATTCCTAGCTGTTGAAGCATTAAAGCTGAACAGGTCTGTACTTCACTTTGTGGCTAGCTACCCTGACATGGCCTAAACTTCAGAGCCTGAACTGAGACTCCTGGAACCAAAAAGCACCAAAATTTTCAGTAAAATCTTTGCTCTGGTGAGTTAATGATGACAATATTAGCTGGCATGATTAGAACTAGAAGTTCACTGGTTTATACCTTGCAACCATGCACAAGAAGTGACTCAGCTGCTAGGACACATTTCTGCATTAAGGGCTTGATCCAGAGCATACTTGAGTGGATCTTTCCACAAACTCCAGAAGGCCTCAGGCCCCCAGTGCTGACACAAATTTCCTACAGGATTTTGGAACAGCTCCCACACAAATACTTGCAGTTCTTTCCTTGTTTTCACCTCACACGTGTCCACAACACAACAATTAAACCAGCAAAGCTATGGGGCAATTTCGTTGGGTTGTGTTTTTCCCCCACTTCCTCCTTCACCAGATAAAAGACACAAGAGAGGTTTGGGAATGTTGCATGGTGGGAATCTTTTATTTCCAGTAATGACATCTGTAGTCACATGTGCACCCAGGGAGGAGATGAGACCCCTGTTGTGCCCAGCGGAAGAGATAAAAGAAGGGTCTTGTAAATTTAGCTTGCACCTCGTGCATATCTAAGAAGGTTCCATATAAATAGCACCATAACTTTTGCACTTGATGGCACTTGAGCACGTTATAAGCAGCAACAGGTGGGAGGCATGTTTGAACAATTGAGCATGCTGTAATAACCGTGCTTAGGAGGTCTATTATGTTCCTAATGCAAATTCCACATGCATATTTGGTTCTTTCAAACAGTTTGGGCTCTCTGACTGGATTAGGGGGCCGTTAGACAGGCTAGACAATGGGAGTCTATAGTTTGAGAAAGAGTAAGATGGGTTTTGTTTGAGCAGTTTTGGGGAGAAGAAGTAAGGCAGAAGAAGTGCCAGCCACAGAGCCATTTTGTTCAGCTGAGTGGTGATGGGCAGCTAAAATGTTCACACTTTGTGTTTCACACAGGGTTAATGCTACCCTGAATAGCTAATTTCCCCCAGGATTGCATAGTACTGCAGAATGTTAAAGGAAAACTAAGTTTAGAATTAGGATATACAAGGGAAAAAATGCAGATAGGTTTTTGGCACTGGGCTGTGGATGAAACCCAAGCCAAGAGCGCTTTGCATTTTCTAAAGATATTTGGAAGTGAACCGAAATTGCAGAAATGCCTACCTCTGGGAACTAGAGAACAGGGCATAGGAATCTGGAGAACTAGAAAAAAAAATGAAAGAACACAGCCAAAAACTTTATATGGCTCAGCACTTGATGGTATAATGTTGCTCAGCAGGACAAGAATCACAGTCCCTGCACCACAGACGTCAGTCACAGAGGAAGATTATTGTCTGTAGTCCCTTTCCATGAAAATTAGGAAGACAATGAAGGGAAGTGCTACTGCTTTTTGAGATTAACAGCAACTTGTTAATTGCAGTTTTTTTATTTCTGAATTAGAAATATATTTTAAAGAGAGACTTCATGAACTAGCGCCTGCAACTTTCTCAGTCCTTCAATCTCAGTCAGCAGCACATCCTGCATAAAATGAAATTCCATAATCTGGAAGATCTGCGTGGAGGAAAACAAATGACAAATTGTTTAAATTATTGTTCCAAATTACCCCCAAAAGCTCAGCTGTGCAGAACTACAGAGGCACAGATTTTAAAGGGCACAGAAAAACACATTGTCCCTTCTGCTCTTTGCCCCTGAACAAAACTGATCTTAGTGTGTACATTACTTTTGCTCTGAACTTCTCAATATGCTGCAACTGGAATTTGTGGTTAGCCTCCAAGCAGATAGAACAGGTCAAAAAAACAACACTTAAAGCATAGGAAAATCTCAATGATGCTTTCATTTTTCAAGATTTAAAGCAGTCTTATCTGATTGATCAAGTGCAATTGAAGTGATATTTTACTAACTTTTCTCCAAAACAATGAGATTTTTATGTTTATTCATCTGTTATCCAAAGCAAGGGTTTTGTAAATCAGCCATTAATTTTTATAAAATAAGTTTTTATTTTACTCAGAAAATAAGATTGAATTTTCTGGTTTATTTAGAACCTAAAATAAGCCATTCCTATTTCAATAGCTATGTCCACTTAGAAATAAATACTTGAAAAAAACAAAGAATACTCTCAAAAATGACAGACAATCAATCACTTTTGTGATGGACTTCAATACAGGCAATTCTTTAAATGTAAATGTTTATATTTGAATACTTTCTGCCTGGCTTTTCTCCTGGATAAGTAGCAGTTCATTTTAAAGGCACTGAACACACATGCTTCAAAGCTATGCAGCAGAAGCCAGTGGCAGTCTTGGTACTGACTTAGTGGGAGAAGGATTAAGCTCTCAGACGTTATATTGATGACTGTCTTGGAAATAAACTGTCAGTATAAACTCACCAGATGCAAGACAGGGGTTTGAGCTCCTATTCCTAAGTATGTGAGCCACTTTTCCTCTTCAGTTATCCCCAGTTCAGTTCCTGTAGTGCACCTTTCATCAAAACTCTATTCAAGGGTCATTTTTCTAAAGAGCACTAAAAAAAAAAAAAAAAAAAAATCCAGTGAGCTCTTTTCTTCTTCTTTGCATTTGTATTCAGGAAAGAGAATCTGTGGGTTGTTTTGTCTGGGTTTTTTTTAATATCCATTAAAAATTTTGATGTGAATTGGCCTCTAGCCAACAGCATTTCATTGTATGAATTTATTTTAACATAGTTATTAGATTTGAGTGACAGTATCTGCAAGTGAAGGTCTTTTAACAGGCACAACATCTGTAAAGGCAGCATAAATTTCCACAACTCACCCCACTTTCTTTCCTTTTGGCCTTCTTCTTGTGGAGAGATCACTTCTAAGGAAAAGGGGTAAATTCCAGTATCTTTTTCAATTAAATCTTGGCTTTCAAAGGAGTCTTAAATCAGGCAACTCTGAAAAAGGCTTTTACTTGTCTAAATCACTTCGGCCTTGCAAGACAGGAGAATAATGCCTAAATATTTTTAAGAATCTGGAAACTGTCAAGAAGTGTGTGACCACCAACTATCATGGTGGGCTTTGACATGAAGACCAGTACATTGAGAACAGGACTAAAATCTCTAAACCATCTCAGAAACAAGTAGGATAGAAAAGGAATTGATCTCATGCCACCAATTGTTGTACTCAAACCACTTATATGACAGTGCCAATTAATAAGTATCAGATCCAGCTAAATCCAAAGTGGAAGGTTTTACATAGCATTATTGGTCATCTGTACCCTGCAGTTCTACCTCCACTACAATTTACTATAAAATTGCTTAGAATTGTTGAAATAAATTCAATGGGATTAGTGAAGCTATGGTCCAATCTTGATCTCACTAAGGATGTGAGACAATGGACTCAAGTCACCATACAAGAAGTTCTGGCTCAATATCAGGAAAAACTGAAGTCACAGTCAAGCACTGGAACAGGCTGCCCAAAATGGTGGTAGCATCTCCATCCTTGGAGATATGGAAACTGGCTGGGAAAGATGCTGGGCAGCCTGCTGCCACTGCACATGGTGGTCCAAGCAGGGGGATGGGCTGCAAACCCTGAACATCCCTGCCCAGCCCCAGGGATTCTACAGCTCTAAGCCCTTCTCCCTAACAGTACTGGAAAGCAGGAAATGGGATATGTACATGTCTCTCATGTACAACACTTCAAAAAACCCCAATGCTTCCACATCAGGCAGCATTTCATGCTCACAAAGACATCCTTCATATTTTCACTGTCAACAAACTTTGGCAATTCTGTAATTCTCCTCCAGTTTGTAGCTGGCTAAGGGTTAAGGCTGAGTGCTTCTCAAGAGCTCAGTACTGGGTTTGTAAGGGGTTTTTGTCTGGTTTTTGTCTCTGAGAGCTGCCTTTCAGCCAGCCTGTGCTCCTCTTGCTTTTCCTTGGCTTGACTCTTTGCCTCCTCTGCATCTGAGTACATTAGATACGGAGTGTGGGGGATTTACAGTGCTGCAGGCAGTACCAGACAGAGAAGAGCTTTGTAACTGTATCCCTGTCTTCCAGCAGAGAAAATCTTTGATGGAGATCTCTACTCACTAACGCACATGTAAGAACACAACCCTTCAATGCCCGTCTTTCATTAACATTGTAGTGATAGCTACGCACAAGCTGTGAGGAGAACGGTGAACCCTGAGCAGGATGTGTGTGTGTCTCTGTATGTCAAGCCAGACCCTTCCTTCTATAAATCTGTGTTGCTTAAATATTGCTTTATCATGCTGTGGTCATCCATGTCAGGCAAGGACAATCTGACCTATGACGTCCTCAGAAATTTATACTTCTGAAGTAATAATATCCATAGGTCATCAAATTTTCTCTGTAACTCACTACTTCCTCAAAACTGAACACAGCAGTCACAAGAAAGCCTTTAAGGACCTGTGCCCTTGGAGAATTATTTCTGAATAACAAAGCTGAGGTCTAAAGTTGTGACACTTATCTGTGCCTCATCTCAGCAACTAGAAATGTGCTGAGCACTTTGGATATTTGACTAAACAGGCCGGGCAGATGGCTCCCTGGTGGGCAGAGTGGTGAGAAGCATTCTGGAAGATTTGCACAACATCATGTTACATGACATCATGCTGCCTTGTCCAGGAGAGCCATAAAGAGGGTCTGAACCTCGCAGAAGATATCTGCTCCCGGAGCTTGGAGATTGCTTAGGAAATGAGCACATGGGCTATGTCTACAGCACTGCTGCAGAAACAGGCTGGACAAGAGGGGATGGCAAACAGAGAGAAATATAAATGTGATTTTCTGATGGCAGGTCTCCATAAATACTCTCTGTTATTTTTTGAATGACTTCCAAAATTCATCCATAAGTAAAAGTGGCAAAACATCAGCTCCCAGTGCACAACCCAGCAGTGAAAAGATAAAATACCTGGTTTTTCAGAGGCTTATTACTTTCTTATAGCACATTAAAGAATAGACATAATGCTTTGTGCTATTCCTAAACATTCCTGCAGGATCCCAGCCTACAGTAGTCCTCTCAGAATTATATTCAGCAGTTGACTACTAAAGAAATGTTCTATTATTAACTAACATGTAATTAGTTCATTAAAAAATACCTCAGCTGAATACTGTGTAACATAATACAGCCTACTACTAGAGTGAGGAGATTTCAGCCCCAACACAAATGGAATTGAAATTACAGTGCAAAGAAGTGGAAAGGAGACAGTGCCAGCTGGCAGGGTACTAAGTGTTTCAAATTACTGTATGTTTATGACCTCTGTGTTCTTAAACAAAATTAATTAGATTATGCTATTCGAGAATCTTGGAATGCAGTGGCCACATGCCAAACTTATCTGAACCACACATCTTAAGTTTAATTAAGATGTTCGTAATTTCTCTAGGTATTCCTTTTATACACACATATACCCACATGTGTGTGTTTAAAGTGGTGCTTGTGGGCAGTGATAAACAACAGACTGCGATTCCTGAGGTGTGTTTAAGGTGCCTGCTTGCTTAATAGGCCTTGGGGGCTAAATCCATGAAAGAGCTTGGATACGACTTCAATGCTCACCTCCTACTTTAGGTCCCCAGTCTAAACTTCTGACCCTCAGGTCTCTTGCTCAGTTGCCACCTAAGTGTGAGGTGTTTATCCCTTGTTGCAGGGGACTAAACTTTCAATGTCACAGTTTTGAAATTCTGCTGCTTATTGTAGCAAGTTGCTTTGCCTTATTAGCACTGATAATTTAGCAGCTCTCGGGTGCTGAGTTGGGCTAAACTTCATCAATGTCCCTGAAGATTTTGAGATGCTGTGAAGGTGCTCACCAACAAATTGAGCACCACTGGAAAAAAGAATTCAAAAGGTGCTCCTTCCTGATGCTTCTCCTGAGGTCAGAGCATCATCCACCTGTGCCATGAAAGGGATGGGTCCATTTCCTTCACTAGCCAAGGAGATTTGAAGTTTCACCTACCATGTTGCAGAGAGCATCTTCACGTTTAGAAGGTGATGTTCAGTGGGACTGGAAGAGGGACTTTGGAGAGGGTGAGTGGGTCAGAGGTGGGAAAGAAAAGAGATGAGGAAATGCTTATTGCTCCATCAATGCTGATGTGCTAATGGGAGCAAGGAGAAAAGACTCTGTCTCTTAATCATCCTAATGAATGTCATTCCTGCTACTTTTCTCTGCCATAGTGAACACTCCCCAGTTCTGAGGAATGTGGGAAAAGCTTCAAAGAAAGGTGAGAAAGTCCTTTGGCTGCAGAACCCCAGAGACTGGGCAGTAATGCATATTCCTGCAGAGAGTGAAATGTGTACTTGAATTTCATCAGGCTTACAACATCCTTGATGGTTGTACTGAACTCTGAGCAACAATGGAGACAGACAATCACCATATACTCCTCTGGGAATGCTTTGAAAGAAAGAACAATCTTTCTTTCTTCCATCAGCTTTGAAAGCATTCAGATGCATATCTTTTACAAGATATTTCAGGACTGAATTCTCAGGAGAAACACTCAAGGAAAAAAAAAAGGTGCAAAAACCCCCTTGAATTGAAGGGAAATTTAAGCTGCCCTTCATCGTTGATGTTCACTAGTGGGCAGTACTGTGGTTTGCCAATAAACCTGATGGTCCTTTTTGAGGCTCTTGGGCATGTAGAACTCACCCCATGCTTAAGTCCCTATGTCAGGGCTGGTGATTCTCCTGGGGGGGGCTGAGTGCTGATGCCTACCAGTATGGATGGATAGATGTGCCAAGGTAGTGGTAAAGTAGAGCTTGGGGAGTGTCCATAGCTCACAGAATTTTTGCTTAGAATATTATTCAGTGGTGGTACATGTTTTTATATGCTCAGTGCACCAAGCATATTTTTAAACTCAGAAATCTACTTGTATGAATAGTCCCTTGAAGGGCTTGTCTGCTTGTGCTTGCTGGGCAGGTACTTTAATACTACTATGTCTCCTGCTACTTCTAAGTAACAAGTGGTAAAGCTAAAATTTTCATCACTGTCATACAAGAAACTGAGTTGCAAAACCTCTGGTATAAGTAAAGATTTCCCTTGGTCTCCAGTTTCCTTATTCCTCTATGTATGACTGAATTGGCAAAGAAAGTGTAAAAAGAAATCTTTGTGACTGTTAAGTAGCTGCCATTTTGGCTAAGAAAAATAGATCTGGTGGCTCAACATTACCTGTTCAGACTGAAGGGACCTCTCTTCAATAAACACAGACCAAAGCAGTCATCTGCAGCAAATGCACATCCATTATCACATGTGATGGGAAAGTTTTTAAGGGCCACTGCTGTGAAAAATTAATCATGTTAAATCTTGATCATATGTCTTCTGAAACAGCTGGCTGCTTGTCCCCAGGATTTGGTTTCAATAACCTTTTGCTGAAAACATGTCCTTAAATACCCACTTGTGAATTGGATTTTAAAAGTTTAATGCTCTGACCCTTAGAATTTTTCTTGTTTTCATTGTGCAGAATGCAACACAGGCAGTACATTCAGCAAATTTTGTTGTTTCTCTTAAATGCATTCTCACATTCCTCTATTTTCTCTTGACATGTGTCTTCCTCTGAAAATGTTGTGATCCTCTGGTCACAGCCTGCTATTAAAAAATTTTATTAGAAATGCTAAAACATCATCAGACTTTACAAGAGGAAACTTCAAAGCAACCCATCTTCTGTTTACTGTGGCATTTATTATATTTTTTTTTTAAATCAGAGAATTGCTTCTTTGTGAAGCCCACTTAAATGAAACTGTACCTAAGGTAGATCCTTTGGAGCAATTGAAACACTGAGAGAGAAAGGCACAGATCCTGTACATAGTGTCCTTATTATCAAAGAGAATCTTTTCATCAGTTCTATTTCTTGAGGGTTTTTTTAGTTTCTGTGTTTTGGGTTGGTTTGTTGTTCAGAAGTTTTCTGGCTCTTATCTATAACAGAGTTAAAAGCTAACTAAGAAAGGTAAAGGCAGTCTTCTGCACATAGACCTGAACCTGCTTTTCTACCTCCCATAATCTTAGTCCTCCTGGGCCACTGCTGTCTGCTTCACAGTCTGCATGTCTGAGTTGGAATAAGGTGAAGAATGTGTGGGACTGGTACAAACCTTTTACCTCTATGCAAGTGTGTTGCTTTACTAAAACATAGTTTCCTCCTCTTTGACAGGAACTTTTCAACTGATAGATTAGCAAAGAAAATGCCTCTGGTACAGAAAGAGAATAAAAATTGCTTTGGCAGAATGCTGTGCTGCTGACAGGTGATTTTTCTAAGAAAAGTACTTGCCTAGGGGCAATGGACATCATTGGACACTGTTTTATTCCAGCTTAATGCCGGCCTTTGCAGACTCTAACAAGGTCCTTTGAATTCAGCAAGCCATTATTTAAAATAGAAAACAATTATCTTGTGTTCTGGCTAATGTCTGGTAAAAAATAATTTGATTAACCAAATATGAGAACGATAGGAAGGGTTGGTGTTGGCTTGTCCCAGTATTTTCCAAACAGTAGAGTACAGTAGTTATGCAATGCATTTCCATGCAATGAAAGACTTTTTCTCCTCATGTTGTAAAATGGACAATACTTATAACATTATAGTAAATGTATAAGAGGGGGGTGCTGCTTTTCATTACCTTCATTTTTTATCATCTGGACAGTTTCAGTGTGGCCAAAATTATTCCCACAAGCACAACTTTTGTTCTTTCCCTCATGGCTCCCTTACTGCTGGAGTACTCAGGTCCTTGTCATGCCTAGCAGTAGTCTGATTTGGAAGTTATATAGGAAATATATTCAAAATCAGTGCTTTAACAAAAGCTGTAGGAAACAGAATGTGCTTGAGATCCAAAAGGCACAAAAGCAAAGGTGGGCCATGGGCTGATTATGAAAAAAAAAAAAAAATTCTGCCACAGATTTCAAAACCGTGCACCTTTCCACTCACACAGAAAAAGAAAAATAGCACCAGAATCACCAAACACTTACTCAAAGTAAAAAAACTTCCAAGCCCAAAAAACCAAGGAGTGCAAACCAGCACACTAAGGGTAAATGTTTCTAATTACTCTTATATCTTCTTCTGTTTAATATCCAAACACAAATATATATACTTCTTTATCTCTGAAATAACATTTTTTCCTCTGCTGGCCTTAATTTTTTGTTATTTCTCTACCCTGAAACTCCCATTTATTTACCCATGTTTATTCTTAGAGGATCTGTTTTGTTCTTTCCCCTCCTCAAGATGCAGAATACTGTTTCTATATACTATTTAAAAAAAAAAAAAAAAAAAAAAAAAAAAAAAAAAAAAAAAAAGTGTAATTCTCCCTAATTTTCTCCAAGAAGGAGGCAAGCAGTCACAGTGCACTCTCCTAGGCCTGGGCCTAAGTGATGTACAACTTCTTTAAAAGTCTGTCTCAGCAGCAGTCCCTGCCAGCTCTCTGCCCATCACAGCCAAGGCAGTAAGTCCAGGACAGAGTGCTCTTGGAAGGGGCTTTGCAGTTGGGAACTCTGGCAGGCTTTGTGCAGATCTTTTAGCTACAACTGTTTAAGATTATTTAGTGGCTTTTAAACACTGTTCATGCCCATTCCGAACAAGCCCACAGAACATCTGCACAGTGTCTGCTAGCTGCGCTCAGGGAGTGTACCAACAATCCTGTATTGTTCGAAGCAAACATATATCAGTCCAGATTTTTTCTTGTGTCTTACTGTCCTCTTCGAGCATTGAGGGGGCTGTGACCTTTCATTGATTCAGGCATGGAAACTATAATAACAATACTGAGGAATTGCATTTGCTTTGGAAATAGAATCCTATTGTTCTTCTCTTTTAAACCTTAAACTAACAGTCAGCATGAATGTCATCTTTATAAAATGATAGGAAACCTACAGTGTCTGGTATTAATAAATATCTCTGTGTTCAGTGTCTGAACAGGGTTGGGGCTGAAAGAAGAGAATGAAGTCCTCATGACAGAACTCAGGGGTAGTCTCTCTTGTGAGTATTTTTATGAGATGCAACTGCTACAGAAGTACATCTTGAGCATCCCAAGGCAATCAGTTTGCTCAAGGGAGCACAGTGATAATTTAATCCTGACAGGAGAGGAGAACCCATAATGGTGGTCTGAACTGCTACTGCTGTTTGCTCACTCAATCTGAGTCTCCTCTGAAGCATTGATGGTATGATCAGAGGAAGAATTCCTGCTGGGAATAGATGGGGAGAGATGGCAGCCTCACCAAAATCAGTGAGCCCTGCACTGCATCACAGTCAATCCCAAACACTGCTGGGTTTTACTTTTCATAGAATCGTCCAATAGTCCTGAGGTGCAGGCAACAAAGACTTTATAAGGATAAAGGTGACAGCAGAGAATTATGCACTGGCTACCAGCTGTGGACTGCAATCACTTAGAAAGTTGTTCTAATTTGCCACAGTATTTTACATAGCCTACTTGCTGTTGTAATGAGTGGTAACTGAGGACAGTGGTGGAAGATTTGTCTTAATGTTATTATACAGGGCAGAGTCTCAAGAGAACCAGATTTGGTTCATGGTTCCTTCTTAGTCATTCTGCATGGCTTCAAGACAGTCTCTTAGTCTTTCCCAGCTCCTGTTCCTTGTCTACAAAAGTAAAATGTTTTCTGTCTGGTAAAGTCGTAAGCTCTTTAGTTCCAAAGTGTAACTGCATTATATGTTTATACTGCTGAAAACACATGTGGCTTTGATCTCAACAGTGGCCAACATGCAGTCATTAATGAAAACAGTATTAATTAAAAGTAAAGACCTCATTACATTTTAATAGGGCTGTATTAGATAACAATGGCTGTAGATGCTGAATTAATGCAATTTTCACAATTGTCCTTGGAGTAGGGAATGATTTTGGCTGGAAACAACTCAAACAAGCTGTGCCAGCAGCTGTGAGGTCAGGAATAACTTCTGGGTTTTATTTTTCTCTCTTGGTATTCTTACAGTTCAGTCAGTAAAAGAAGGAGGTGAGAAGCATAAAGAAAGTTTTGATGGTGTCCAGCACGACTTTTCTGAAGCCGTTATTTGTTGGTAAGCAGGCATAGCTCAGACTCCCTGCTTTTATATGGTCCTAGGAATAAATGGATCAAAGCAGATTGTATTACAGTAAAGTCAAAAGATATGTAGCCATTATGTTTTAAATCTTGTTTTCTTTTGCAAATCACTCCCAGAGCTAATTTTCACAACCTACCCATCATTTATAAGCCCCTGAGTGTGTAAAAGTAGAGGCCTAGTGTGCACCTTGTTTCTGTATGAAAATGGGGTTTTCTGGATAATATTTCATACAAGCACAGTTGTCAGGAGTCCAAAAATGTGTGTACATCAATGGATGCCAGTTCTGGAAATTAATTCACCTTTCAGCTCTGAACACAGGCTTTACAGAAAGGCCTTGCCATTGCAATGGCAAGCAGGGAAAGACAAGGAACAATGCTGCCTTGCTAACAGACTCTTCAAAAGAACTTATGTAAGAGGAAGACTTGTACAAGAAATTGTACATCTCTGACCCAAGCCTTGAAGAGGGCACTGAGACTGCTTGCATCTTTCTGGGAGAATACTGAGAAAAATGACAGGTTTTTTGATTTCTTTTGAATAGGATATAGGAATGATTTTTCTGCAACTTGTGATTGCCCCATGATTGGGGCATGATTTATATTCAGAAATATAAACTCAATAACTTTTTCACAACCCCAGATTAAGTAGCCACTCTTTATTGTGTTTTCCAAGACTTTTACATCAGTCCAAGACTTTTAAATCAGTCATCTTTTTTTCTGATATTTAGCTAATCCAGGTTGAAGAAGCCAAAACCTTACACAGATTATTTATGCCTGAAGACCTGGCAGACACAAAATTTCTTGAACACAAAATACCAGAAGAGTGTCTTGAAACAAAACAAAACAAAATTAAATTTAAAAAACGTATGTATGAATTTTTTCAGTTTTCATTCTGACTTCGGAGTTTTCTGTGTTGTTTTTGCAGTCCTCTGCCTGCAACCAGATATGAAAAGCAAAAATATTTCAAATCCCTGCATCTAACTGCATTAGAGCTTGTTAATGCCTTAAACTCATGAACTAACCAGCTGGACTATTCAAAGAGATCCTGTGTCTGATGTAGTCCACGTTTTGGATACAAATATTTATAAATTTAAAGTAATTCTAAATTCTCTTACTGTTCTGCTCCCATCAAATAAAATTTCTGCCTGTGAGTGATGATACGACCACTCTGTAAGCAATGGATTACAAACATGGAAATAAACAGTGATTTAGCCACAACTTTTACCTTCAGTTTGGTGCTCAATAGTCTCGGGTTTTGATTCACAGCTTCTGCTGTTCCCTCTTCCTTTTGATTCTGTGATCTCTCTTTTAAGATGATGTCAACAGGTCTAATTATTATATCAGTAGTGTTGAGCAGATGACAATAACAAAACCAGTGCATTACAAGCTTTTTAGGAAGAGGAAAAATATATAAGCCATCAACTACCAAGGACAAGAAAGGTAATGGACGGAAAAAGAAGTCCAGATGCACTTTCACTTACACAAACTCATAAACAGGACTGGAATTGAGGCTGATGCAGTGACAAGAATCCACAGTATATGCCAGGCAATAAAGAAATGCATGACCAGAATTGGCATACAGTAAATCCCAGCCTTGTGTGAGGGAGAAGGAGACAGCAGGTGCCATCAGGAAACATCATCATGATCATCATCACCATCGAGGTAAATTCACATCAATAGAGGTCTGAAAATGAGTTGGGTTTTGGGTTTGTTTTGGTTTTGGTTTTGTTTTTCCTGGAGGATTACTGACCTCTTCCTTGATAATTTAAATTCCTGCTCTTAGTCTGCTAAATTGGAATGTTGTTGTGAACAACCCTGAGTATGGACAGGCTTGTGACAGCATAATCAGATTAGCAGTACCAGGAATGATCTGTAACCCATATAAAGATATATTTTGGCTACTTCTTTCTCTCTGAGATACATTGGTCTTCTGTTTGACTTGTACCCCGCACCAACATCTGAGGTGAGGAAGAGAGTCCTGGTGTGACACGAACTTATCCTGTTGCTGTATCTCTCAGAAGAACTCCCACGTCGTTTGTTTGTGATCAGAAATGCCATACATCTCGTTTTAGTGCCTCAAAGCACCCAAATGTGGCAAAGGAGATGATTTGGAACCAAATTCCCTTGTGAACCAGTGCAGAATGGGAACCAGCCTTGCTGCAGCTGTGTTCTCATACAAGATTTCCTGGCATGTGAGCAACACTGATGTTTCTTGTGGCTTCATTTTAGGCTTTTTGCAGAGGAGGCAAAGTCACCAGCTCCTTGAAAGGAGAAGAAAGAACACAGAGCCAAACTCTTTGTGAAAATTAACAGTGCTGTATAAAGTCACTATTTAATACTCTGTTATGCTGTATCCATGAGTCTTAGAGAAGCTGCCAAAATGTGGAGTGTGAAATAGGATTTTTCTCCTATTTCATAGGAGGCATGTCTAAAAACACCGAAAGAAGGACAGAGAACATATGGATATGACATCTGAGTGGTCAGAGAGAAGCTGCCTGTAAACTGGACATCCTTCAGGAGCTGATGCCTGAGGACAAGGCTAAGCCTTAGCACCCATCAGTTGTTTCAAACAGTAAGGCACACCATAACAGGATTTTGGACTTGTCTACCTTAATGACTGTCGACAAATTCATGTGGTCACTATCACACCCAAAGTAAATTTTATTATGTTAGAGCATAAGGCCAAATGAACCCCTTAATTAATATTATATCCGTTTACACAGTAATCATGTCAGTCCAGCTAAATGTGTGAACATTTGGCCACTGTCTCTGCTTCCTTTTTGATGCAGAAGTTTCTGGCCTTGCTCCCAAACACTCCAGCAAAACCATCAAAACAGCAGTAGGGGACAATTTGGCAGAGTGAGACCATGTGGCTGGGAGTCTGGAGACCTGGGTTCTGGTCTGGGCTTTATCACAGATTTCCTGTGGACATGAGATGAATTCACTTAATCTCACACTCCCTTAGTTTCTTCTTTTGTTGAAGAAGGATGATAATAATCACCCACTTAGCAGAGGAGTTATGAAGGCAATTAATATTTCTAAAGCCTGTCGATGTCCATAAGAGTAACCACTAAATAAGCAAAATACATTACAACTATTATTTATTTTACAATGTGAATATCGCCAAAGCCTGTAAATTTCCCTTGGAGTCCGCAGATGAATTAGCTGTTCTCCTAAATACTCAAGTGAGAAAGAAACTAAGGCCAAGGAAACTATTGCATCCTTCTTGAAGGAAGTAGCTAATGAATGAACAGTTCGCTCTGGAAAGGTAGAATTTGGATTTGAAATCCAGACTTTTGGGGTTCACAGGTCACTGCCTGTGAGCAAGCTGCTGGTTAGACCAGATGACCCACTCTGGTTCTTTCCAACCTTACCCATTTTGTGATTTTCTGATTATGTGGTGTAGGAACAAATGATTATTTTCAAATAATCAAATTCATCATTTACTGATGTGCAGCTTGCTAACTTGAAAAATAAATACTAGACTTTACTAACTAATTCAATTTGTTATGGATTTCCCAAGTTCTTATAACAGTTGAAGTACTTAACTCAAAATCTAAATTTTTTCCACTATTTTTTCCACTATTTCATTATTGTTTTCACAAAACCATCCTTCTAAAATGAAGTACACTCATGATCTGGTACATACTAAAAAACCCAGTGTGTATTTTACCTTCATAAAAATAAATCTTTTTCAGTTCTCACTACCTCATTATTATGACTGCTCCAGAATTTTATGGATTGTTTCTGCTGATAACAATTTTAATTTAGTATATTTATTATATTATATAATAATATTAATATCTAAATGAGAGAACCATTTAACATGATGGGAATTTAGGTATATCTTGCCACAAATATTTTGTGAGATGTTATTTTCCGATGTGACCAGTGGGCATCAACTAGTATTACTGTATTACTCACACATGCAAAACACTCAGGACTTCTTAGATCAGCTAATGTGCCTGAACATCATGAACCAGAAAGCATCAACATCTACTAAACATGCATATGAATATTAAAAGTTCCCAGTATTTCACAGACATTGATGTTTCCTACTTCCATTATACAGGTACATCAATCTACTTATTAAAAGACCAAAAAAACCCAGAGATTTGGAATGCAAACATTCTAAAATACATAGACACAACCTGTTCCAAATTCAGGAGTAGGCTGGAGACCCACTGGGCTGGTACAAGACACAGAAAATCAATGCTGTCACACTTTTCAAGCCTGTGTTTGGTATGTTACAACCCCTATTTAACATCTCTTTTGGAGCTTTGTCTGTTCTACTTTTCTGCTTTAAAATTTCAGTGAAATGTTTTTCTGCATGATTGTCTTTATGGAGTATAAGAATCACAGATCAAAACTGAATGCAACCCCTCATCTCATCCTGGATCAAAACTGTGCTCCAACATTTAAAAAAAATATTCAATCAAAGAATTGTACAAGTAATAGCAGACCAGATTAAATCATGAGTATCAAACTTGCTAGCCACATTGATATTACTTTGTGTACACAAATACAGAGGATGTCTAATCAATAAGAAATTTTGCAAGAAAGAAATACAAAGGCTTTAAAACAGCACAGAAAACCAAGCCAATAAGAGAATGGGTCATAAATATGGAAGTCCTTACTTAATTTAGTTTATGTTAAATTTTAATAACCTTGCAGAGACAATAATCTGAAGTACATGATTCCAACACTCACATATTCTGTACAGTATTGACTGTCATGGGTCCAACTTCATGCCTGACTGGAAATGTAAAATACATTCTGACAATCCTTACTTCCATGTAATGAAATAAATGGGTTCTTGTCTTTCTCTTCCCTGTCCAATTCCCACTACCTCACCTTAGTGTGGAATTCTATGCTTGAAATGAGAGAAAAGTGGAAAATAATGTTTCCTTTGCTTCCAAGGTATCAATCCAGCAAAAGCTGGAAACTTAGAGTAGATGATATTCAGCTTTCCTTACCCCAAATAAATGAATTAATAAATGCAATGCTGCCTGTGTAAAGTCAAGGAGAAGAACAAAAGGGATGTTTCTTCTACCCTTAACACACAAGGGACAGATATTCTTATATGTACAGCCATGAAACTGCATTCCACAAGTGAGTTGCTTTCAGTTAGCCCCACATCAGGAAACAGTAGTGAGGAAACACACTGTAAATTACCTTAACCAAATTTAAAATAAGATTCCTCCTTCATCCACTATCTCCTGTACATTGCGTTGCATTGCATTGCTATCTCAGAAGGACTTTAGAGATCTACTTCAGAGATTTGTTTCTGCAGAAATAAATTGCAATCTTTGGTCTGACAGTTTGTCATCCAGCAGATTTTTATGTGCTTTAATCAATAGTTCGGGCGAGGAGACTCAGTCAAGCTTATGTGATCAGATTCTGATCTAACAGGTGTTAAAAGTAATGGAAACTCTGTACTTGATAATTTGGTTGCCTTTCTTTTTGGCATGGCATAATAAATGCAATGATGGATACTGCTGTATTCCTTTTGCGAACACTTTCCCACCTTCCACTGATCACGTAGGCATTGTTTCACCATCACTTGTGGCAACAAAAAGATTCTTTTCCATGGACCCAGAACCAAAAGGATTTTTCAGTGGAAACTTCTCTGAATTCTTCTTGCAGAGCCTCTGCATTTAATGAGGGAGCAATGAAAGATCTACACTCACTGGTCTCTGAGTATTTGGGAGTGGAATTATCCTGTACAAAGAGAGAGTGCCTGCAGCTGTCGGAGCAGAGCTCAGAGAAATATGCCAACATTTTCACAGTGCAAGAGCAGATGTGGTTGAAATTGTTGACACGAAGCAAGGGCACAAGGTCAAATGCAGATTTTCCATATCAGTTTTTTCGAACGTCTTTTCCGATTAAGGCAAGGATGGTACTTGGCCAGGGAATTCAACACAAATCTTATGAAAGGCATTATTGGTCAGGAAACAGAAGCTGGTGTAATGTATTCCAGCTCGTAACAATACTACCTCATGAATAACGCTTTGGTTTATTTTTATTTCGCTTTTTAAACGTTATGAATATGTAGTACAATGCCTACTCTCAGTCTTATGAATGCGTGTAAACACTCATTGATGTTAACAGGAAATGTGTATGATTTTCAAGGGAAATGTAGACTTCTCCTTCCACACCCTATTTTGCTAGGCAGAGTTCAAGGGGAAAACCCTAGAGGCATCCTGCTTGGACTGGTGGTTTTGATCAGGGCCATTTTCTTCATACACTGTTTTATGGAAGAAATTTCATCTCATCTTTCCTACAAAAATATGAGATGAGACTCTTGGTCAACAGAGCCATGTACTGGGCTGAGAAGGACGCCAGGACAGTCCTGAACACTGGCAATCACAAAGAGAAGGTGACAAGACCCCTAGAAGGAGGAGACTAGGTTTAAAAAGTCATCCTGGAAAAAAAAAAAAAAAGAAAAAAAGAATCTATCATCTTCTTCCCTCTTTTTGAGCCTCAAAGGTGTACAGGAGTCCCAAATTACTCAGTATGATGGGAGGCTTTTCTAGAAACCCAACTTTTCGAATGAAAACTGAGATTGCCTTTTAATCCTAGGTCTGGGAAACATGAAACAATAAGGCAAGCATCAAATGTTGTGAGATTCATCATAACATCTCGGGATTTGGCAAGTCTGCCCAGTTTATGGCTGAGAGAACTCATATCCCCAGCAAGTGTTATTTGCTGCTGAGCACTGCACTCCTGGGCCCTGCTGCTCCAGGACACTGCCTGAAGTCAGCTGAGCTCCACTTGCGTGATACCGGATCAGCGCAGTGGTGAACCAGACCCCAACTTTTATTGACTTTTCAGGCAGTCTGCCACTTGGCAGGAGAACTTAGATTCAAAACATGAAAGCCGTTTTTTAAAGCATGAGGGATTCGCTGGTAACAGCAACTGGAAAGCTGAAATTGAAACCAAAAAGGCACAGTACCACATTACCAATTCCCTGAGCCATGCTGTCCCCTTTACTGCTTTTTTAATCTCTATGCAGTGATCACTAATCATTTTTTGCTTGGACTAGAAAATGGCAGTTAATGTTCCAGCTTTTTTTTTTTAAATTATTATTTCATAGTAGTAATATTTTAGTCATGCAATCTTATTTTCTCACAGAAAGGGTTGGAGTTCTTTTACTTTTTCAATACTCCAAACTATTTTAAATATTTTCAATATTTTTAACTTCTGGCAAAATGACAAATATTAGAACTATGAGCTGAATTGAGTAGCTTTTGCCAGACAGATTAAATCTCCTGAGAATTCTTTTGCTCCATTCATGGACAAGAAATCAACCATTATTTGCTGGAGTCTGTATGTGCACAGTAAAATTTTGGGTTTTGACAAATATTCATGTTTGTGACTTGGGCATTTTCCTTCAGAGATTTTTTTCAGTAAAATTCTGTTGCTCCAGAAAGCAAAATAGAAAGTGCAAAAACATTGGGGAAGCAAACAAAATTAGCATTTTTATTGCAAACTATGTCTACCCTACTAGAAAAATAAAACTTTTCCCAACAAGAAGACTTTCTTTATTTTTGTTTTGAACATCTTCAAAAGAGGGCATATTACACACCCAAGCACATACCATGACCTACAGTAGTTTTTTAGATATTTTTTCAATTTTTTTTCACTGCAAGTTCTTTACGCTTAAAGTAGGTCTTCCTTTATGTGCAGTTTGTTTCAATGAATCCCAGGTTTTCAACAAGAGATATTTGTTTAGGTGTGGTGGCTCACTGTTCACGAGCCTTGTGAGATGAGTTTGGTGCTTCCACTAAACTTTACTGAGGATAAGCCCAATAAAACTACATGTTGTGTTAGTGAGCACAGCTCCTTGCTCCTATAATGGAGAGACCAGGCTTTAAATAGTGAGGAAGGCTTAGTCAGAAGTGCTTAAGACAGGTAAACAAAATAACATGGGGTTTCTCAGCTGCTTGTAGTTTGTCTTTCCAGAGATAAAAAGAGAAGTTGCAATAATGCTGTCACTAATACCATCAAATGGATACTTGTGGTGTTTCACTTTTTTTTTTTTTCTTTTTTCGCCATTTGGGATTAAAACCCCAGTGATAAGAAGCCAAGTGAGTGTTTTTCTCTTGGCTCTGTGTTCTCTGATTTGTCATGTAAAAAGTGACCCATTGGTCTAAGAAATAACAACGAGGAGTATACCCTTTCGAGATCATTGCTCCTTGGTGAAAAAAACCTGAGGTTGGTGGATGGGTTACTCATGGGGAGGGCAATTGGAGAGATAAATCTGATTGAAGACATGCAATAGATTGAATACCTGTAAGAAGAACAAGATTGGGACCCTCTAAACCTCCTGTCCTAAATTCTCACTGTGACATCACTCTGAAAAAAATGGAAATGAGAATACATATATTTCAGATGGTTCAGATGTTTCCACTGATTCAGACAGAACTGAAATAAGCCTTTTAGATGCTATAAAAAGGGAAAGTATTAGAAATAACTTGTTCAGTACTTGCTAAAAATTTATTATTTTTATTGATTCCTCTCAACCAAGCACAATGTCTAAATCTGTATTTGTTACCTGCAGATGGAAGAGGTCACAACCTGCTGAAGCCTTAGGCAAAATACTGCATTAGTAGTGCTGACTAGAAAAAGCAAAAGAGCTGCCCAAGACTGAAAATCAGTATGTAAAAAAACTTAAGAAAATAAATTTTAATTTCAAGGAGCTCAAGTCTGGGGTATGGCAAAGAGCCTGATATCTGATTGTTGATCCGATGGCAAGTTTTTTGTGGGGCTGGGAGATGAAAGCAGATGATGTTTATGTGGTCTGTCTGACCCCCTATATGCCAGTCTCATTTTATTCCGTGGAACATTCCTTTCCTCTAACATTTGCCTTATGTATTTAGATAGCAAACTTTGCAAGGTCCATGATCACTTCTTGTGAAGCCTGTGTTTATCCACTAGCAAGCATGCTGAGGGCCCTAAGAACTAATATATAATATAACAAAGTAATAGAAGGTCTAATGAAGTTCAAGACCTTCAAAGGCCTTGAAGAGTATGGAGATAACTTTTATGTCTTTTTCTTCTTTTTTTTTTTTTCCTTTTAGTCCAAAACCATTCAGATCTCACTGGCAATATAATAGACAACCTAAGAAGCAGCTCATGGTGGAAAAGAGCAGAAAGAGCAGAGATTTATCAAAGTACCATTGCAGGCAACTGAGAAAAAGTATTCTTTTCACCCTTTACTCTGGGCACGTTCTACATGCTTTTTACATAATCGTTTCATTACTTGCATCACACACTGCAGAATAAGAAGGAAAAGGAAAGATCATGTATGAGGCAGTAGTCTCCAAAATTATGAAACTTTTCTGTTTTCAGAGAAGTTCAGAGACAAGGTAGATGCCAGTTTTGTAAGAGCTCATTGACTTTCCTAGATATTCTATCTCATTAATAGATCAAGACAATAGTTCTAAATTTAACTGATTGGGAAACAGGAAGAAAGTGGACTGAATACATTGTATGAAGGGCTGTAATCTGAAAAGGCTACAAAAGGGCATTTTCTAGCTGAACATTTGCAGTGCTGTTTTTAACAACTCTGGCTCTTTAGAACGCACAAAGAAGCAGATAACAAAGCCTGGAGGCTAAAAAATTCCCTTTTCCATTACTATATCATTGGCCAACACATGATGAAATTCAATTTGTACCCTAGACAGAGGAAAACAAATCCATTAAGATGATGATAAAGCAACTGCCAAGGTACAACAGTTTGTGACATCAATGATTGTTCCACCAAATCCAGAACATCACAGCCTTTCAGTTCCCATTTCTGCCCATTAATTTAAATGATAAAGCAGTGGTAATTGAATGCACTATTTTAAGTGAAACAATTACCAAAGAAAGCCCAAGAAACAACTTATTTTTTATGGGATTAAGCTGTTGACTGAAATATAGAAAGGGAAAAGTAAAAGTAGTGGTAAACCTGGCTGAAAGACTTGTTTACATCTCTGTAATTTCCTGTGTTTCATCTAGTTATGAACTCCAGAGACTGAACTATTCCTTTGGGCCTCAACATGTTTCTAAGTTTTCCTTCTGTTCCCAAATATCTTAATTTAATGGCTAGTATAAGTTTTCTTAGTGCTTGTAGATTTAAAAGCACAAGTTTTACCATTTTTCTGTTAATTTTAGCACCTTAAACAAGAAATTAAGACACCAAAGATTCCTGATTCCTTCCTAAGTGCCTGTATCCCATTCATGTGGTTACGTGACATTCAGTGCTGCTGCAAATTTAATCCACAGACAAACAATAGGTTGTTCTTCATGTATAATTTATATTTTATAATTTTTATGTCCCCCAGGTCTTTCAGAGTGTCTCCAGTTTGTGGGAAGGCTTGTCTTTTATACAATCCTTCCTCTGGAGCTGGTGAACTATTCCTGTAATTTTTCACTAACTATGAGGAAAAGTGTCTGGTATCCCATAGTGAAGGGGAGACTGTCTCAGTCCTGAGAGCATTTGGGTATAAACTAAATACTTAAGCACCAAGCCAGAGGTGAGCTTTCAAAGAATGAAGGATTGAATTATATACTCTGTGTCACAAAAAAAGTAATCAAGAGGGCCTGTCTACTCAATCTGCTAGTCTTTCCTTCCTGCCTGCCTTCCTGTCTTCCTGCCTTCCTGCCTCATTTCTCTGTCTTGTTCTCACACTCTTTTTCTTTCTGAATCATGAATTCAAACATTAATTTTATCTAATATTTTCTTGACAACTTATTCATTACATTAGGCTGATTCATTTACTGGTTATTGATTATTTTATGGCTCCATAGTGAAGATAAAATAATCTGACATTAATGAAAAGCATTCAGCACACAGGGAATCTGCCCCTTTTCTGTGCTGTACTGCTTTCACACTCACTGAATACAGCTAACTACATTTGCCTTCTTCTGCTACAAAGCAGTGACAAAAGTAGAATGTTCTTCATAAGAAGAATTTTCAACACTCTCCCTTGATTTTGAGTGTCTTCAAGCTGTCTGCTGTTTTGGTACAACTAATTTTTGGGATTCCTACTCTTAAACATCTCTTTTAGTATGCCAGGTGTGAGAGCACATATTGTAACCATATTTGCATATGGGAGAATGTCTTTTAGTGGACCAAAAATTGCTTCCAAATCTTTCTTGCAATTGAGTTCTCCCTGAGGCCCTCTTACTCAAATATAACAATTAAACTTTTTCTTTTTTTTTTTTTTTTTTTAAATTTTCACAGCTGTCAAACACTGAGAAATTCCTCTGACTCTGTGGGTCCTGTGCAATTCAGGTCACATATTTTTAAATTTGTGATGCTGAATATTAAGAATTAAGCTTCAAATCTTACATCTTTATTTGAGGGAAATCACAAACTGCTTGTTGCTGTTAATAAAATGTGAGACAACACTTGCATAAAGCCAAGCACTTAGTTAATCCCTGGGCAGGCAGTGTGAAGGACAGTGTGTGCTGACTACCTAGACTGGAACACCACCCCCTTACCAAGCTCAACCTGGAATTAAGGTCAGCTTGAGAACTAGGTATTAAACAAAGAATGCAGATGCTCTAAATGGAAAGTTTATAGTTTTAGCAGACTGCACTCAAGATCCTGGAGATTTTTACTTCACCTATTGACTTAAACATTACAAATCTCCACAGTCCCCACATCCTTTTTCAAAGAAGCATCTGTTTCTCATGGTTCATTGAGGTATTAACCATTTCAGGCACCAGGTGGTTTTTATGATCAGATTTAATGCCTGACCCTATAGCCCTTACTTGAAGACTATTATGCTGTGCAAAGTAGCTTTAATAACAATGAGAGGGAGAGGAGGGAAATGGCTTGTTTATTGTCCATCCAGGTCTTTGATATCATCTGGAGTTGATTAGACAAAACCTGTAGCTTGTTTGCATCAACCCCAATCAGCTTTGCACACCCAGCTTGAGATGTGAAGGTCTAGCTGAGTTTCTCCCTGCCATGCAAAGCTGCAGAAGCTCAAAGACTAAGGTCTGAAGGTTCACCTGCAGAGCCCACTGCAGGATGTCAGCAGAGACACCAGTCTTGCCTGTGACACCCAACATGGCTGCCATGAATTATGGAACCACCTCCACAAACTGCTGCTGCTCAGGAAGAGAACAGCGGTATGAGGTGCCATGTGCCAGCTGCTCCTCTGGCCTCTGACAGCTGCCTCCAGAGAAACGTGTGGTTTCTATGACCTTCCTTAAAACTCTTCCACTCCTTGTTTGCTCTGGGTGAGGGCCTGCTCAACTTGCCCAGTTGCTGGTAACCTCATGTCACATCAGTGTTTCAGCTTTCCCAAGGGGGGGATAACTTTGTAAAGCACTGAAGACACATGCCCTTTCTCTGTAGTTGAGGAGTAGAGAATGGATTTTGCATCCTGGATCACAGAATCCTCATGCTTGATGCACTACCACAAGACTTTTGGGTGTACAGTGTCAAGGCAATGCCCAAATAGTGCAATGAAGTGTATGAATTCTGGCTTATGCATTTTATATCGTTCCCTTTGTCTTCCAAAAGTTCCTTAGATTTGAATGGAAATTATGGAGTCATATTTTCCACGGGTATCCTTTGAGATTTGTGGGTTTTTTTGTTTTTCTTTAAGACTCATATATCCACTCCTAATTCAATTCTGTAGACTCAGCAGGGACTGCTGTTTTATCAACATAGATTATCTTCCTAAAAAGAGGCAGGGCCTTGGTGAGACAAGCAGGGGAAGCCTGTCTCTGTAATGATTGTGCTTTGGAAAATAAAGAGGAATTATATCCCAAATGATAGCTATCAGCCTGACAATATTCAAACCCGCTGGAAATGAATGGACAAATTAGAACAAAATGGTTATTTTTCTTTTCAGTTATTTATCTAAAGGCTTTTCATGGTACATGATACAACAGTTCAACAAAAGTTCAGTTTTCAACCCACAGCATTTGCTGTATTTCTAAAACTGAAGGGATGAATACTATTTTCTACAGCAGTATAGCATTTTCTCCTCCTTGACCAAGTACAGGCAGTGAATAGATGAGTTTTTGACTTGTCTATGCTCAGTGCTCAAAGCAGGTGAAACACACTGGAGTAGAGAGGTAAGAAACTTGTGGAAGACAAGAATTTAAATCAGTGAGATGGGAGAAGGAAATACATGGTATCTGGGAAGAGGCCTGACCTAGGCAAGAAGGGGAAGACTGCTCTTCTGTCTACAACTGAGGACTTCATGTTCTCCACCTTATTTCTTTTTTAACTTGCAGTGTGTCTTTAATCTGAAAAACAGGAAATGGAAGGTGATTTACAAAAGTTATTCTTGTTGCTTAGGAAGAATGTGAAGAGCTCTGTTGCTCTTAGAACATGAAAGCTACTTGAAGTGGCCAACTGCTTTGTCGTGTGAGAGTGTGCTCTGCTCAGAGGGGAAATAGTTGTATTTTCTAGGAAGGAGATTGTATCCTAATGATGTTTAGCGAAAGAGAGGAAACTGGCAAAAAGCAAAATATAGCCTAAGAGTAAATGACAGGCCTTGTGGTTTTGATGCAGTAGTTCCTTGTTAAACTAAGTTCTTCCAGAAAATTATATTTTGTTGGGGATTGTGAAATATCTGACTTAATGAGAAACAAGCATGGTGCCAGGGGCCCTACACAGGCTACCAGTGAACAATGTCTTCTACCGACACCACCAACATCAACTCAAATGCAGACAGTTCCAGGAGGGCAGGGGAGAGCCTGTTGAAAACCAGAAAATATGATAGACCAGTGGGGGAACACTAAAGGCAATATAATTGGGTTTAGTTTTGTTTAGTGACTCTGGTCAATTTTTCTTTTAGTTCTGCCTTCTTACACTTGGTTCAGGGGATTGAAATATCTGTTAGTTTGGGGAAAAAGAATAAGATTTCTTAGACAGTTATGGTATTTTCAGAAATTCTGCAGTCAATATCTGACAAAGAAGCCAACATGTATTAGAATACATATAATTATTTCTATGAAACTCGTAAAGCATATAACAATTACAGAGTGAGGAAAATAACAGATAGGAAGCAACACCAAATGTCAGAATGATTGGGTTCCTAAGCCATATTAAGATTAAGATCATGACTAAACTGAATTTCAACTGTAGAGAAAAAATATAAAGCAGTAAGAGAAAATGGTAAAGCACATACAGGAAGTAAAAATGGGCATCTGAAAAACCTTGAATGTCAGAGCTAGAAACATAACCCCTGATCTAAACGTTGGAAAGAAACAAAAAATATGAAGAGGAAGGCAACATGGCATGAATATGTATGCAGTGGGTAGCATAAAAAAATAGCTTGGATTCCAAAAATGTTTGTGCTAAAAAGTAACTGATAATGTGTCATGCATCTAGAAAACAGTTAAAAACAAAGAACAGAGAATACAGCTGTAGGTATAATAAAACTGAGCTGTGACACAGATTTCAGTGAATTGTCACAAACAATATAAAACCTATTCATGAGGTGCTATCTTGTCTTTTTCAGCACAAGTGTGAAGATCTGCATATATATCTTAAAACTTCATTGGCGTGAATTTTCCTCTGTTACAAGAATGAGAATTTCAGTGAATTCTGTATCCATAAAAATTCATTAGAGAGGAAAATAATAATGAATATACTGCCAATTTTTTTTTCAATATAACAGTATTGTAATAAACATCAGGATATAAACCCACAATATATATAGCAAATATAATTTATGTTGACATATAGTAAATCTATATATTAGTACTTAGGGAGCGTAACATTTAATACACACAATGATATTTTTAACATAATAGGAGGCTGGCACACAGAACCATTTGCAAGCCCCTTGATTTTGTTTCTTACTAGATGCTAATTTATTTATGTGCCAGCGGTGACAGCAACTGCAAATCAAACTCTCACATTTCAAGGCGTGACAGGCCTTGATTTGGGCTTCTAGTAGAAACATGTTTCCTGCAGGCTAGGAAAATGCCACTGTGTGTTAGCAGTCTCAGTTGCTAGCTACCTGATCCCAGGCATGGACTGTAAAATTACAGCCAACTCGGTAATTGAGGCTGAACCTGCTGAGGGGTCACTACCCAGCTGCACAATCCCAGCCGGGATTGGTGGGAGTGCAGAAGTGCTCTGCCTCTAACCCTGCTCCGTGATACAATGCAGAGGGCTCACGGTGCATAGCAGGTTTTTATGGCTCCATGAAAACACTATGTGGGAAAAGTGTGGTTCCCAATGACCTTTCTAACGTTATTGACCACTGGGATTTACCAGCTGCTCCTTCCTCTCAGATTCGAGGGCTATAATTATGAGTGGCTGTAAAAGATGCACCAGGAGAGCAGCAGAAGTTCAAATGGGGGTCTCAAGAAGCCTGTCCCAGGACAAGAGCACTGCTTAGGGCAGTACAGTACAGTATTTTAATTTATGCACTCGAGAATTAGTAGAAATACAATGAGAAGGATGACAAACCTTATCAATTTTACAGGTTTAGGAGGTGTGGAGGCTTCAGCAAAGCATCCAAACATTCCTTGGGTTTATCAAACTTTTTCTAGCTCTTTGATGTTTATTATACACACATGCTCCTATTTCAGAGCATCAAACAAACACGTCTTTCTCACATCCTTAGTAAAAATGGTTTTGGAAGTTCCTTCAGTACTTCTATTGTATATTTGTAAGGAAAAAAAGTAAAGAACATGTTTTGGGTTTATTGCTGTTTGTGGCTTGCTGGGACTATAGAATTGCAATATAGAGGCATTGCTAGAAAAGGACAAAGGACCCTTGTGCAGAATCTGCCTTCATTTTGCTCATTTACTCTTTCCAGTCAATACCTTGCTTTCCTTAGCATCAAAATTCATCGATTTACAGAGGAGTAGGAATTCATGAGGCAATCAGTTGTGGCTGTTTGTTTCAGACAATCTTTCTGTCCACCATTATAGGTGCAGATTATTTTCCCTCCTTAAATAGCTCATGTTCAACCACTATAAAATGCAGAAAACTTCTCAACTCTTGTTGAATAAGATGTGTTTGTTAAGTGCTTGATGATTTTTTACATTTCTTGGGAACTCTGACCATTTTAATGAGCTACGAAGTGGTGAAGATTTGCGTGTTGCCCAAAGCCAAGCTGTTTAATTTAAGGTTTTCCTATAGCTTATGCACAGATTTGAAATATGTTCTGGGTTATTTGTTGTTGTTGGGCTTCGGGTTTTTTTTCCACTTCTGGCTTCACTCCTTTTAAAGCTTAGTGCTAAAGTTTCCCCAGGCAGCATTTTCCAAAACAGCTCAATTTGTTGGTGTCATAGGCTTGCTCAGCACACACAAGACACATTATTCCTTATTTATTTTGAGTTCCAGTATAAACACATTTGCAGCATTAGGACCAGCTCCCTTCTGCATGCCTGTGATTTCTGCTTGATGGGTGCCAAGCTGCTTCTGTAAACCTAAGGGTGTAGCCAGAATCCACTTTGGGTGGCTTTAGAAACCCAGTCTGTCATTCACCTTATGTCTAGCAACATTAGGTAATATAATTCATATTTGCAGCAGAAGATTCTATGTATTCTCACATACTTTCACTTCAGCTGAAACAGGGGAAAGAGAAATGGTCCTGGGGTCATTAAAGAGAGATGCTTGATATGCAAATGACATAGGAGGTCATTAATTCTGTATTAACACTGGGACATGAATCCAGGCAGAAGCTACTGCAGACACCACAAGCACAGACATTATGCCTTCTGCCTTCTTGTGTTCATCCACCTCTTCACCTCCACACCACCAGAGCAGGCAAATTCATTGCTGTGCTAACCATGCATAGCTCATTGATACTGCACACCAGTTTACAAGCCAGACTGGTATTTGGGGGGCTTTTTTTTTTGTATATTGGAGGGAAAATAGGTAGAGAAGATTGCTTGTGTAATGCAGTGTCCATTGATTTAGAGATTGGATGTTTGCTCTTCGAAAATGTTTGCCATCAGCACTGCATAATGTAGCCCACAGTCTCTGCTATGACTATTAAGCCGCTCAGGACAAAAAACCAAAGAGGTTTTCCAAGGTGAAGAAATTGCTCAGTTTTATATTTGACTTTGCAGGACACTACTGGATGCTTAAAGGTTTCCTTCTTCATATCTTTCCCGAGACAGAGGTCCAAGGAGGCACACAGGCTTTGGAATATTTCAGCAGGTGTTTTCTACACTTAGGTAGGAGAGTAATAGCGGATTAGAAAGACACTTAATATGTGCTCAGGCCAGAATTTCAGCTGGCACGAAGAGATATATTTCCACTGCAGTCAAGAATCTGGCCTTATACTATCTAAGCACTTGAAATCTTCAAGACTTGGCTGCAGACCTTGAGAACAAGCTTTGTTGCAAGACTTTCAGCATTGAATGCTTGCACTTGGACCACAAAATATCCTTTCGTACAGTATTTTGGCACTTCACCTTCTGGTTTCGGCCAGAATCGAGATGTACACGAACATGGAAAATAAATTTTAAAGAAATGGAAATGTTCAAATGGAAACTTCAGATGGGTCTGTGCTAATGTTTAGTTTGAGGGAAAACTTCTGATCATGGTTATTTTTATGTGTACCGTTTCATTCATCTGTCTTTCAGTAGTGGTCATTTTGAAATGAACTGAGTTTGAAACTCCCAGGAGGGAAAAGATAATCTTGCGGTTAATGCACAGAACTAGGAGTCAGGAGTTCTGGCTTTTTATACATCTAGAGTGATTTTAGGCAGTTCACTTAAGCCTTGATTAAGGAAAGTATGTAAGCATGGGAGTAACTCTAAGTACATGAGTGGCCTTGTTAAATCTAGTAGTGCATTTAGCAGCGCCTCACAGGCATGGAGCACTGTAAACAGATTTTTTTAATGATGAATAAACAACTGTTATTCCTCACGCTGTGTGCTGGAGCTCTGATAAACAACAACAGAATGCACAGGGCAATGGAGCTGTTCCCAGCACAAAAATGAATATTGATAAGTATGCAACACCGGGCAAACTCTGAAAATATCCCTAGAACTTTCCTTGCTCTTGCCTGAACAAAACCCCCCTGTGTAAGGTCTTCAGGCATCCATCTGAGTTTCTGCGGGGACTTTTTTGATTTTCTAATGGAGTAACTAAATAGCTGCCTAAAAGAAAAAAAAAACCTAAATAAAGTGTATTCAGATGGAAAATGCCTACAAAAGAGTTGTAGGGAATGGTTCTAAAGTGGTGAAAGAGCTGAGGAAACAGTTTCTTCTGTGAGGAAGAACATTTGTGTCAGGGGACTCTTGGATAGGGTCTGGAGTTTCATAAACACCAGCGCTGATTGTCAGAACTTCCTTCTCAAAATACTGAAAATAGTTTTATGTAGAAATGCATAATAAAGCACAGGGAGTGAAGGGGTGCGTGATCCATCACTCTCCTTTATTACTCTGCTCAGGAACTGCAATGGTTAGTGTGAAATATGTTGTTTCTCCCAGCAGAATCTCTATAAATGGGAAAATCAAAACTTATTCTACCGCCAAATAAACACAGAGAAGGTTAAATAATGTTGTGCTAGCTAGTTGCTATTCGCACACAGCCCACACTAAGAACTGCTGAATGGAGCACGACCCCTGAAACTCGCCAGTTAAGCCTGGGTGGGGGGTCATTTGAAATCCCTCTTTAAAGTGGTGCTGCATCCTTGTTTCCTACTGTGAAACACACTGCAAGCTATGACTGAAACACCTCCACATCCCTCAGAGCCCCTCACTGCCACTTCTGTCCCAGGGAGAAAGGGCTTTTTGCTCCTGTGCATGGCAGCGTCACCGAGATAGTGGGTCCCTAGCACAGGTCTGCATTAGGAGGAGATTCTTTCTTCTCTCATTCATAGCTCCAAAAAGAGTAAAAATACACCCTCTTTTGCAAGTCCTTAGGCTGCAGTCCTATGAAGGAAAAAGGTCTATGGAGATACACCTTCTTTTTCATATCAGGCTACCCATACTGCAGAGGAATCTGGGACCTCCACTCCTCCTGTACTCTTTGCCTTGGCCCCACTACCTTGTGTCTTAGCTGGACTTCTCTAGTTAGGTGCTTAATGCACTTAATGCAGACCTGGTTTCCTACCATTGGGAACCTGACAGTAATCCTGGATATCTCCACGTCATTGCTGGCTCCATCTCAGAAAGTGTAAGCAGAGATTAATGCTTCCTTTTGGATTCAGGCAAGTGTGCAGTTCTCTCCCTCCCCACAAATTTCCTACATAAGATGGCACATCCTATTCTAAGGAGCTGAAAATTAGGGCAGGCAGCTCAAGAGCATATTCACCAAGATACAGTCATGAGTTATGCTCCTTAAGCACCTGATGTTTTGTCTCTGCAGAGCTTTCTTGGCTAAAGTGGATATCTCAGGAGCTCACTCTCTCTCTCCCGAGCATTTTTGGCATTCACCAGGTAGGTCTTTTGTCACTGAGCTGGTAGGATTCACTCATCACCCAGGAGAATGACTCCCGTCATGTTTTATGCTAAACTTGACTGAAAGGAATGCAAAGTCCAGATACAGATCCCAACATTGTATGTGTATTTGAAGCAACAAGACAGGAGTGGAGCTTAGGATCCTTCAGAAATTTAGATTTCTTACTTTTGGTTAATAGAGATCTTTAAGCAGGCTGCAGGCTTTCCATCTTGCAAACAGAGATGACAATGATTCTCTACCCTTCTAATACTGGAGGGATTTCGCAAAGAAAAATCACTGAAATTGAGCGAGACATTGAGGTTACATTAATTGAGGCTTCATAAGTATCTCAAGAGCCTATTCTGAACTTTCAAGAAAGTCATAGGTGAACCCCCTCTAATCTACTTCCCCTTTTAATGAATGTCAGGAATTGGTGTTGTGTTCTAATTAATATGATTCTAAAAAGCCCTGGAAATTAATAGGAATTTTTAATCAGCAAAATCATACTAGAAACTGAATTAATTTGATCTATACTAGTATTCAGTTGCCGAAATATATTTTCTTCTCAATGGCTGAAGCACAAAATCAGCATACAAAAATGTTTCCGTGGGGGACTCAGTAGCTTTGTTGGTCCCCAGGATCATCATTCTCAGCATGACCAGTCTGAGGAGGTTCAAGGCTCTAATTTTAATGTTATTTTTGGAAATGGCTTGAGTTTCTGCAGTTTTGGCTTTAAATGAGATCGGAGTCATGCTTCTCAGCCTCAGCTGCCAAGCTAAACTTTTCCCTTGGTGTGAAAGCACGTGTTTACCCATGTGCAATCTAAGCTACAATGTCTTGCTGTAATTGCATTTGTAAAATGTCTTCCTAAAAATACTACCTTTCCAGAGCATGATCATTTTTCATTTGTCTGCACCCAAAAGGGGAAAAGAATTAAAAAATGCAAGTGTCATGTATTGTACATGAGATAGTTTATTTTAAAATGAAAATAACCCGAGGCATCAGATGCTATTATTACTGTTAATTCATTGCCTCACAGTATCTGCCTCTGTATGACTTGATGAATTTCCACTACACATTCATTATTGCAAACGCATTTCCAAACACTTCATATAAAGCAGGCTTTAGATAACTCACCACATTCTTATGAAAAGCAACATTGTGAAGCAACCACGGGGAGCAGTCATATAAAACAGATGCTCTGCACCCACTACCCAGCAACACAAAAGGAATAATCAACTGACGAGAATAAGTTGTTCTATACCCAGAAACTTGGATTCCAGTGGACCCGTGTTTTCTGGGCTGGGATATTAAATGCTATTGGGAAACTTGTAAAAGCTGCTGTGAATCTGCACAAGAGAATTTGGCACCCAGTTGCTGCATATCTTCTGATAGACCATAAAGTCAAATTGAACTGGGCAGCCTTATGCGAGGGCTACCAGCACGCCGGTCTGACCTACTTGAAATCTAAAGCTTCATTAAACTATTTCTGCCAAATAAAAACTAACCTGAGCCCTCCCAAAATTCAAACCACATTTCCATTGTGGTCCAAGAGCAATACACTGTAATGCCCCTTTATGCTCCTAGTGCTGTCTGTCCTTGAGGATTGACTCCAAGGCAGCTCTAGCTTCTATTTGCAGCTACATAGAAATTCCTTTAATGAAGAGTAAAGGAAAGACTTGCTGAAACACTGTCTCATCCAGGCACTCCTGGATACTCTCTGGCCACCACTCCACACACTGCTTTGGCCACACTGGCTGCCAAGAGATTTTCCAGTAAATGTTGAAGCTGTTGCGCTTTGCAGCACAACATTTACCTCTTAGATTGCTCTTCAGTCAAGGACCTACAGCTTTGTTACTGACAGTAGAATTCCTAAACCAGAAATTAATCAAAACTGTTGGCATATTTTTTTTTTTCAGACATTTTGCACTTTTGTTCAGGCTAGCAAATGACAGTGCTCAAACAACACATAAAAATCACGTTAATCATCTACTTTTGGCATAACCAGGAAGAGATGGCCTGGCAAGTCTCACTAGGTAGGTTGTTCACTGAAGGTTTCTACCTCCATTTTGTAGAGGCAAGAGGTCTAAATATACAATGAAATTTCAAAATGTTCATCTGGCCAAAAACCTCTACCGGCTTTGAATTCCCTCTCCTTCTAAGAAGCACTGTGAAACTTCTGTGACTTTATTACCATGTAGTGCAAGTCCTTCTGTCTTCATTACCTACTGGTTTCTCGTGTGGAGCAATTTCTGCAAGGCATATCTTTACCAGAATATCTAACACTGGGTTCCCTATCACTCAAAGAATCCATTTAAATTTTGGTCTCCATGGTGTTAGGTGGTAATGAGGTCCAAAATTTAATTTTATGCTACACAAAGACATTGCCTTCATTGTCTATGAACAGAATGTTTCCTCTTGATGATGATACTACTCTAAGTACTTTGCTGGTGCTCCTTTTCACATTGTTAATTCCAATTGGTGTCAGGAGGTCAGGAAGATCTGCTGCACCTTTGGTGCATCTGCAATAAAAATAATACAACTTTCTCCCCTCATTTTAAGGGTATATTTATATTTGTTTTTCTAATCGTATTTATTAGTGCTTGTGCTTTTCATAAATAAGGAAATGTTCATAAGAGAACTATGTGGAATTCAGTTATTCATTAGAAATAATGATACAGAAAAGGTTAAAAAACAATTGGTGAAAAATGCTTTAGCAGAAACCCCCAAAAAGGTTGGTTTACTGTAGAAAAGAAAGGAATAAAAAGTCTCTACTGGGCTTGGTAGTGAGTCATCTGTTTATTCCCAGTGCATGATGAAGATAAGTGCAATTTGCAAAGTTTCAATTTGGCTTATGTCTTGAAACACTCTGCATACCAGAAGGATTCAATCTGGAGGTGAAGAGAAGGTGCCTCATCTGATCAGTGTATGCAAAACTTCTACAGTAAAAAGACAAAAATGGGAAATTCACCAGTTCTCATTTTTCATTATAAAATAAAATCTTAGGTTCATGAATCTGTTGAATGAAAAGGGGTAGATTTATCATTTCTCGCTGTTTGATATGAAGTAAGCTAGCTAAGTGTGCGATCTTTGCAAAATTTTGCTTCAAGACTTGGATCTGGTTTATGGCATAATTTGTTGGCAGCAAATTACAGTGAATTGAGCCTGGTGATAGCCAAAACTGAACCTGTCCTGTAACTGGGACCTAAAAACTGATGCTGTATTCTGTTTAGTTTGAATTTTCTACATTATACCCTAGCAACCCTGTTGTAGAACTCCTTTATTTAAACTGGAATAGCTTTAGAAAGAAAGGCTTTTGGACTCATTATAGAGATGAGGAAAGATGAGAATAAATTGATAATTAGGGTTAAGAGAATAAAAGCAGGAAGGAGATACTAGCACACTCTGTAAACATTGGAGAGAGTAGAGCAGTTGATTCTCTATGGCACTACTGACAAAGAAGTGACATATGGCCTTAAAGTGGGAATGAATAAACATAAGCTGAAAGGGAGAAAAGGTTATCAGCTCTCTGCAGAGTGAGGGGGTGACCCAGCCTTCCAGCAGGACCAGTAGGAACAGAAAGCCCCAGATTAGCTTCCTAGGCAGATTGTCTACCACAGTTGCTAGTTATAGTAAAGGATTGAGTTCACTGACCCACAGTTCTCACAAGGTTTCACGTTCCTGCCTTCAGATACAGTACGTGGGTTTAGTTAACCCTGAGACGAATTTTCAGCCCAGATTTTTGGCAAGTGTGGTCTTCACTGCAACCAAAGAAAATATTTGTGAGAAAGAACTGCAGCAAAGTCCAATGCTATGGTTTCTCAGGCACAAACAGAACTCACCAGATGGGGTCATAAGAGAAGAAGAACTAGTCTAAAGTGTATCTTCACCCACCCTACAGCTTTTTTTGCAGATGTTCTTCTAACTGATACTGTATTTGTTTTTCTTCTGTTGATCTTCCTGGTGTATGAAAGAGGACTGATACAATACCTGGACTCACAGAGAAAACAGTTTTCAGATGTTTTTAAATACCTGAACTTCAGCAGATAAAAATTTTGTGATTGGCCTCCAATTACATCTTTAATGAGCTGAAAAAAGCACTGAATGTCTGTGTTCCAAACTTCAGGGTGACTTCGCTGTGGGTCCAGCTTTTGCGGCTTGGCCCAATTTTTAGTATACATTCATGTATCATCTATTTCTACTTTCTTATTCATCCTACTCATCAGTAAATCTCATTTTCAGAGAATTCTCTCAATTTTTAACTAAGTCAACAGTCTGTTTGCCAGGGACAGTATCATTACTGAAGTAGGAATTTCACCTAGTGCCAGCAGAAATCATAGGACTTGTGCTTGAAGGCAGCCTGCAAATCATTCTCATTAAAGTCATAACAGCAACTAATTCTAAGGTTCATATCACTAAGAGAAGAGTGAAGACACACGAGCATTATTTCACCTTCTGGAAAGAAGAGAAATGCTTCTTCTCTGTGGAGAGCTGGTAATCCTGCTTCGGGCAGATGGTAAGACTTTTTGGAAGTCCCTTCCTCACACCATTTCTATGATTTACTATGACTAAAAATACCCAGTTTGTAGTATTTTTATATTAAATACCAATGATGTATTTTTTACTGTGGCTTCAAGAATATCTCTGAGAAGTCACATTTTCTGTGAAGTAGAAAAAAATTTCCTGGTGGCTTGAAATGAGAGCTGCAGGTTTGAAATGTTTGCTCAATGCAAAGAGGTTATCATCCTCTCCAGGCATTTCCCTTTCTTTATTACGAAACTCACTTTTATTTCAGTGGTAGATTGCCATGGTTTCAGAGGCAGTGGGTTGTCACATTTCAGTCATAATTGTGTTTACCCTTTGGGATTGTTAAAAGCATCTTGAAACAAGCATTTCTATCCATAAGTTATTTACATTATTTTAATTATAAGGAGATCAGAAAGCAGGAAATATATTTACATTTTTCTAGGGCAAAGTTCTTTATTCAGAGTCATATTTTACAGAAACTAAGTCACCAAAAGAGGGGGGTTTCCAAAATTGAAACTGGAGGTAACTAAATACTGGAAATAAGCTGGTAACTCAGAAATATGAGCTTGGTAAATCAAAGTAGTTAAAGGACACAGACAAATTGAACTGAAATGAGTGACAGCCCTTTATTAATAAATTTGATGCTACTAAACAAATTAATTATGTTTGTATTTGTGTATGTGTGTTATTAATCTTTTTTCATGACTCAAAATTCACACACTTCATCTGTAGAGAGAACTTTCTGAGACAGAAGTGAAAACGAAAAGAGCAACACCACAAACCCAGTGTCACAATGACTTTACAATATATACAGTTAAATAGTTTATTACATTTTTTCAATAAAAGGCTCAGAAAGAGCCCACTAGCTTACAATTTTCTTTGGCAAAAAAAAAAAAAATCTGCTTTAAACACAAAAAAAAGACTTGCATGGGTTCAAGAAGGGTGACCAAAACACTGTTTTTTGCTGTCATTGGAACACTGTCAAATTATGTGTCCAAAACAAATGAATCTGAATGGAAGTAGTTAAAATATTGAAGCAAACCAGTCCAATTTTTTAAAAGATATTATTGCTAGCAGTATCCTCCTCCATTAGAAATCTGCATTGGGAGATAGGGACCCACTTCAAGTAAATGAGTCACTTTTGCTTCCCAGCCAGAACAATTAAACTTCTTGTATAAAACATGACCTGAAGCCTGCCCTTCACCACATCATCCCTCCTCAAACTCCCAGAGGTCAGGTCTGACATTTAACAGCTCACAAATTCAGTTTCTTAGCTCCTGAGGCCAACTTCATGCTTTTAAAACCAAAACTTTGTTACAGAGATTGATATATGTGCCTGTGTGTGCTTGGATATGTGAGTATAAATATGTGTATGCACATATACTGCAAGCACATACTTCTGCTTCCAGTCTATTCAGTATTGTCAATGGTTTTTCATCATTCTTCAGAGATAACACCTTTGTCTTTTCTCTTGCATATCTGCCACAAGTTGTAAAGGTAGACATTGTCACACCAAACACTATTTCTGTGCTGGTGTCAAGATGTGAGCTTGTCATACGAAACTGCACAAAACAGATGATACAAACAAGCCAAATAAACAGTTAATGCATTTTGTAACTTGGTACATTTTCATTGCTAGCAGCTGAGTAGTTTTAGGTGTTGGTTGTTGGGTTTTTTTCCCCAATTATTATTGATCTCTTGCCATATTGTGCATACAATTCCCTAAAAACATTAGCTCATTTCTACGCCAGTTTTAAAGCTTAGCTCATCTGGGCTATGTGCTTTGGTGTGTAGGTGTTGAGTGCTAAATACAGCTTAATTTTTCATTCGTAAAAGGCATGCTTAACAATAACTGCTACTTAATTAGTTTGATCTTCTGAGCAATTTATCACACTCTCTGTACCAGCATAAAAATAAGGCCATCAGGTGACGGGTGCAGTTTGAGGCATCAAGAGGAGCGAATTTTAAATTGTTTGTATACATTTCTCCAGAAATTTCCTCACTTTTCTATAATGTTTCCTTTTCAGTGGTGGTAGGAATGCAGTAATGTCATTATAGTAAAGGTCATAACTCAAAGTTCACTAATATATAACAAATGAAGACAAACGGAACGTGACTTTCCCCTACCTGCTTTGGCTCTTTCAGACAAGCTCCCACAGGGCACAGAGGAACAATGAATCATTTTAAGTATTTGATAAGGACCAAATAAAATTGGAACCACAGATGAAGAGCTTTTTCCCCAGTTTATTCTTCAAAATAGCTTCGTGGTGATATGCAAGCAACACAGCCAGGCTTCACCAATGCAAATCATTTGTGAAATCCATTTTGTAGTACTGACAGAAAATAATAATAGTTGTATATTTCAAAAATACTACCAAACACCACATTCAGTCTCTTTCTAGGTTTTCAAAGACTTTCAGACCCCGCACCTTCAGACTCTGACATCAGTGTGTCAGAAGGGATAAATGACTGGAAAAGATCCACTGAAGCTACTAAGATATGGATTAACTTTAAAGTGTTAATGAAGGCTAACTTTATTTTTATGATTTATGTACTGAAAAAACTCTTTCCTAAACAAACAAATAACTTATCCAACCCAGCCATAAGTTCCATTATGCTCTTGCTAGCCAGATTTCACAAGGTGGCCACTGAGGTCCTGTAAAATTAAATCAACAGCTCATCACAGCACTTCACAATGTGCGAGAACATCGAGATGGAGAAGCCCAATTAGATCATCCCCACAGCCCACCCTTCACCCCTGCCAACGATGCAAACTTCCATGGTGTTCTCATTTTATGCTAGCCCAAAGAAAATGAACTTCATCTCGTATAAAAGAAAGAATGTGGGGTCAAGCATCAAGAGAGAGTACAGTCTGTACTTATAATAGCCAATGCAATTCTCCCAAACTCCTATTTTTTTTCAATTACAAAAAAAAAAAAAAAAAAAAAAAAAAAAAAAAAAAAAAAAAAAGGGAAAAAATAAGAAAAATAACTCTTCCTAAACCTAGATCATCTGAGAAGCTGAACATTATTAATGTTTGTCTATTTGTGAAAATTACTGACATGAGCAGAGGGAGGTACTCTTCTTTTTGAATGTCATGGTCTGTGACCTGGTGTTCCCTTCCTACAGTTGTAATCATATCATGGCACTGAAATCCATGCTGCTGTTATGTTGTCTGATGGAGAAAAAGAAATATTTTTCAGTCAGCATTTTTTTTTTTTAAGGAAAGGAAAAAACCTTTCTCTCTTTATTTTGACTAATCTAAACCTGACTTGCCTTTCAAGCTGTGGCTTCAGAAAGCATCCTGATTTATCTTGTAGCATTCATTTGTTCAGCATTTCTAAATAGTGAAAAAATTAGGCTCGGTTATTTTTCAGGATGTTAGTTAGATATTTTGATTGGCTGATTTTTTTTTCCCTTTAATTTTTTTTTTTTAATCCAAAAAGTGAGCTTCCAGAACCATTGGAATCCCACTGCTGAATTAATTGACAGAGATGAAATTTGTCATCATCTCAGCAGACAGAACCATTACATCTGAATCAGCACAACTCAGAGCCCATATTTTTCCCCTTTCTGGGCAAAAATACTGGACAATGCTTTGCAGAAGTCTGCAGGAGTAGTTTGGCACTCTGAAAAAAACAAGTACTCTCTAAGAGTTTTTTTTCAAGAGGGAAAACAAGCACGGGGTGACGCTTCAAGGGACAAAGCGTGACAGGAGGTCCATGGTGCTGTGGCTGCAGGAGGCAAGAAGCAGTAAAAAATCCCAGCCTGGCACCTCCTCCAGTGTGTTTAATACCACATCCAAAGCTGGACTATAGGGTAGGTCAACAGAAATTCCAGGTGGCTGAGACTAGGGCAGGCCAAAGTATTGCAAACTTTTATCCTTGGCATGGAGAAATGTTTCTAAGACTTCCATGGCTCTTGCCATTTGCAACAGTGATGCCCATTAAAATGCTTACGGCAACAACCACCCTCCTTTTTTTATACTTTGCTTTAGAAGTAATGTATAATAATTGGAATTTGAGCTGAGTTTTCCAAGACCTCAAGTTGTGTTAAATGAATATACACACAGAGTCTATTTCAAGATACACAGTAAAAATAATGCTCTAAAAATAATGTGTTTCATATGTGTGTGTATATGTTACAAATTAGTTGTTATTTTAAATGTTTCACTATAAAAAGCCCCCACACAACATCAGAGGGGAGTCCGGCCCTAAATGGTATTAAACTCTAGGGGTACATTTAAATAATTGCTCAGGTTCCAGTTTTTATTCTGATGTAATTAAAGTATGTTTAACACGCTAATCAAAATTAAATAAAAATTATTAAGTGTTAATTTACATTTCATTAGTTTTCGGTAAAATAACACTTCATTTCTGTGGTTCACTGTATAATACACAGAACAAACCAAAAAAAACCCATTCTACTATAGAAAACTTACTACTGTAGGAGCTATATGGGAGAATGTTCACTGTACTAGTACAAAAATATACTCCAAAAACATGGAAATGCTCTCATAGCATAGAAACACTCTACTCCTTCCCTTTGTCAGCTGATTGTGGCTTAAGGTCTCACTCATGTAAATTATTACTTCAGAAAAATATCTTCTTCCATGTCTGAGCCAACATACTTACACATGGCATGGGAGTGGGATGAAGGGATTCATATTATTCACTAGGGAGCTGCAGAGCTTTTCAAGAAGCAACAGTGCTTTGTTCTCCACAGAAGAAAACAGGCAGCAGAGCACAACCCAGGAGAGGCATTTTAGAGCAGAAAATTAAGTTGTTAGGTAAATAAAACTTTTTTTTTCCCCTCAAAATTTGTCCAGAGAACCCTGGGTTTATTTCATAAAACAATCAAGCTGAAATATTTTGGAAAAACCTGCCACTCTCATTTCTCGAAAGAATCTTGACAGGTTCAGGTTCTCTTTCTCTACTTCTCGTGGCTCAGCAAGCCTATGGAGTTTAGGTTCATGATATGAGCCAGGTCATGGGACAGACATGGAGGTTTGTCTGAACTCCGTCTCTGGCAGACACCTCTGGTCTGTTAAAGTCCTTTCAGAACATAAGCACTGGACTTAGTCAGGACAGCAAGAAAAAACTTTCTGAATTCAAAGTATTTCAAGGTTTAAGGTTTTAAAAAAATTATTTCTGAGCTCCGAATGAAAGCCTATATATTTTCTATTCCTCCTGAATGCTTGTTCTCTGCCACACAACCATATTTCAATGGTTCTCCTTCCTAATTTGATTTTGCCAGTTCTACTTACAATGAATTTTATGGGAGCCTTTGCAACACTAAAATGAACACAAGCAAAACCGTGTAAGAATCTCTGGCTCTTTAGCATCCAGACTAACCTGGCACCTGTTTTTTCATGTCACTACACAGTGTCTTTTCCTCCTCCTGGTCTGGGATGGAAATCATAGTAGGGTGGAAGTGGTAATTGAATAGCACCAGTAACTTCCAAATTGATAAAATATAAATGGAGAATAAATTTCTCCCCAAACTCTCTGTGTGAAAAAATTTCCCCCTCTAGCAGGTGGTGGATGTGATTTCATAGAAATCATAGAAACGCTTGCATTATAGGGACCTTAAAGATCATCTTGTTCCAATCTCCCACCATGGGCCAGGTTATCCACCCACCAGACCAGGTTATTTAGGGCTCCACCCAACCTGGTCTTGAGCACTTCCTTTATTGTTTGAGATTTCATAACAAGATACTTCACTTAATTATTTCTCATCCATTGGTCTGGTTCTGTAGAGTTCTTAGTGAAATCTGCAGCAATAAAATTGATTATATCAACTTATGTTACTAATTGAATTATGATCTTAATACTTCATGGCTAAATTATGTCACCTTGTGCCAGCTGCAACTTCAGAAAAGGCAGGCTGCTAGCTAACATAACATAACTGACACCCAACCACTGTCTACGATCTTTGCACATCACTCGAATTTGCAAGAGATCTTTGAAATGTTGCCATTACATGTTGTGTGCCAACCGGGTGTTTTATGGTTCCTTCTTTTTATAAGGCCTGAATTTTCAGGATGAAAGTTAAGAGGTCTGTCCAGCCTCACTGTGAAAACCGTTCTACAGATGAGTAGTCAGTGGCTCTCTACAAGTGTAAGGTTACTTTTGCGTATGAAGGAGAATGGACTGAACTCATTCCCAGACTGTTTCTTCATGCAAAACAAGGGAAAAACCACCTATGGCAGTGGATTGGGAACACAATACATCTTTCTGGAGGTTTTTTCAGACAAGAGGCTTCTTGAAAAGCCTTTTTTTAGTTTTCAGAGCCTACTCAGCACACCATGGACTTTTTCTCATTTAAAGCCTGTCGATCCTTTAACAGTGAGATCAATAAATAATAATAGTATCCAATAGTATCTACATCATTACCCCTCAGCTGCTTGATTTTCACCTGGCACAGAAGAACAAGTTAGGATCACTGGTGCTTTATGCACAGTACAAAACATGGTCTGACCAAGGACAGGCATTGCTCCCAGGATTACGTGAAAAGGAAGTTTAAAAGTGTACAGAAGAGTTAATGTTTTGCTGACAATGCATTGTTCAAGAGTTTGGAAAGCTAAACAGGGAGACAAACAATATGAAGTACAGAGAGCCATCACAACAGTAAAAACTGGGCTGGAAACAGGGCTATGCCACTTTCAGGGCCTGAATTAACCTCTGCCCTGCCCTGCTTGGTGCTGTGTCATGCCTTCTGCTACCATTTTCCTTACAGTGCCTATTTCCTTACAGGGCCACAAAGAATAAAGGATGGGATAAATGCTTGTGAAGGATGTTTTTGGCAGAAACCCCCTGTGGCATATTACATGCATCTTAAAAAATTAAAGGAGGAAAAGGAAGAGAGGAAGGAAAGGTACCCATTTTATCCCCCTCCATTCTCCTAAAATCAGTCATTTCAATATGGGATCTTGTTTTGAAGGGCTTTGGATCAAAATCAAGGATTTTGTTTCTTCAGTTTTAAGAACTTTTCATCACTTTTTCCTTCTAGTTTGAAAATGCAACCTTAAATACTTTACCAGGGAAAGCTTCACTGTTTGAAAAATAATTTTACCCTGTCAGCATCTGCATTTAAAATCAATGTCAATCCAGATTCAATTCTGACTCCCACAAAGGGATATTAATTTTCACCAGAAAACTTCTTTGCTCTTTATGTAGACCTATTAGAGCTGAAGAAAAGTGAGGAATTCTCCATTACTTGAGAGCATCCATTCTGTTGTTTTTTCTTACTTCTCCGATTCCCTCCATAACCTACAAGGCTGGAGAAGACAGAAAAATGTGCTCTACCAGAAGATTCCTTTGGCCCTCATTTAGGGTGGAAGTCAGAGGTTTTGGATTACTGAGCACTGAATACAGAATTTGACCTAATTAGAAAGGATGGGGAGAAGTTAATAGGTATTAATGTGATTGTTGGCCAACAGGAAAGCATGTGCAGGACCATAGTGTGTGGGAAGCTGGAACACAGGATTTGTTCTCTTGGGTCAGGACAGCTCCGTGCCAAGCTGAGTATTCTCCTGCCAGCCAACTTCAACGTGTGTAGCATCTAGATAGTGTGGAAAACCACAACAATGAACCCATTCCCTTCTGAAAAAGGGAGGAAGCTAAAGGTGGAACTCTCTCCTGATCTCAGAGTGAAGAATGCAGTTTAACTTCATTTCTGTATCACCAAGTATGGTTATAAAACCACTCAGCCCAAATCCCATTTTTACCCAAGATCCTTTTGACACCCTACTGCTCCTGCTTCTTCCATGGTCATTCAGTATGGGTTTATCTGGCATGAATTCTGCATTTTAAAACTAATTACATCTCACAAAACTGGTATGCAGACTTAGGTTTCTGATTTATGGTAAGCTGTGCTGGATTTGGATGTGACCACTGAAGATGCTCACAGCTGTCCTGTGCACCCATGAGCTGGGAATTACGGAAACCAAATTCTGGGAGAGCAGAACAAGTGGTGTCTGCCAGTCATTAGTCACAGTCATTCTACTAAAAAAATGTACTTTTTCTGCTGTTTATATCAATTTGTCAACTGGCAGCAGTTCCATCCTGCTGTTCCTGCTGGAGGCTCAGTATCCTGCAACTGAATGTAGATGAGTATGGTCGTAATTTTGCAGACCCACAACCAGCCTGACTTCTGAGGCAGCTGTATAAAAAATTGATATACTTCTAGGTGCAAATCTTGTCTGTGTCAGCTGCTTTTGGATGAAATTTGGTGTGCTGAGGGTAGGCGTTTATTTTAGCTCTTACTGTCTTGTTAACATAATACTTAACTTTCTGTATGGTTTGTATAGCTGTATATATATGTCTATATGTTAATGCTTTAGTGAAAAAAAATATAGAACTGACACTCATATTTTAGCCTCCGGGGCTTTTAAAATCTATGTAATTGATTATTTGGTGTCCAGAAATATTTCTTTTCCGTGGAAGGTGATTTATAACCTTAGCTTTAACACAAATCTTGGATGAAGTTCATGCTTCCAGTTGAGTGCCTGATACTCTTTAAACAAAAGACTGCAATGATGACAGCTACTGTATAATGGACTTCTGTGATGAATTTCCGGATGATTGATCATTTGTCCAAAAACTTTTGAACTTTGGAATTTTCAAACATTTTCATGACTAAACTGCAAGTTAGCCTGAATATCCGTGAACAACAGATGACATGAGCTTAAGGATAACAAACAGTGAAATACACCCTGAAATAATTTTGCAGAAGTACTTGCACATTATTTTAATCAATCGAGCAATTCTAATATTCTGTCAGAGGTGAAAAATTAGTTGCCACTGAACTGACTGCTTCATGGGTCTGAACTCAGCCTACAGAGTCAATAGGATTTTTTTTTCCCCTTGCCATCAATGGGGTTTGAATAAGACCTTAAAAGGAAAACCATTCTGATTTCTATAGGACTTCCCCCTAAGGACACAGTTGCTCAGAAGGGCAAACAAACAAACCTTCAAATGCTCCAAAACACTGCCAGCAATCTGGGACCAAGAGATACAGCACTTCTGTTTATTAATTGCTTTCCACTACAGCTCAGCCATGCTGAAAATTCCTGTGTGAAAATACTGCCTGAAACATAAGCTTATTTCCAGTTTTAAAACTGAACTCTTCATTCTTCAGTAAATGGTGGCAGGAGCCACTCCTTGTTTCAAAGCCATTTTGGTCCCATTTCATTCCACAGCTGCTGTTTTTTCTTTCCTCTATTAAAAACAAACAAACAAACAAACAAACAAAAACAAAAAAAAAAAACCAAAACAGCACAGATATTTTTATAAGTACAAAGTGATAATTAAGCAGTAATGGCATCATGAAGAAAGTGGAACAGTTTTAAGGCCCCAAACAAATGCTAGGGTCACCAGGAGAACAAGTGTTCATCTGACATTTAATTAAAAGCTCATCTGGATGACTGCATCATATTCTTTCCTCAACTGGTGCTTTTTCCCAAGATGTAGTGGAATTTTGGTTCTTGCTATATTACATGCAAGGCTGCAAGTCCCCTTTTTATTAAGAGCCTTTTGCAGAGGTTGAGCAAGGATGTGAAAAATGTACTTGATATGCAAACATATTCTTTAAGAAAAAAGAAAGGATAAAGTTTACCAAGTGCTGGAATCTAATCAAGCAAAACTAAACTAAATAGAAATAACCAAAGTACAGATGCTATGGAGTTTAGCCAGTAGTTCATACCCTTGTGAGTGGTGCCTCTGAGGTCCATGGTCTAATTTATTCTTGGTATAACTCCATGGATAAATCTGCACCCTTGGATCTCCTCTGTGGGATGCAGATTCCAAGTCTCTATCCATATTGAAAGCTGAATTGTAAATCCAGAAAATACTCAGTGAGAACTGCAAGAATTTCATGAGATAGATACCCCTATTAAAGGATGAATATTTTCAAAGGCTGTCATGTGCCTCCATAATAGAATATATTCTTATTAAATGGGAAGATGGTACATGGCCCTTCCAACTGTTGAGACTGTTATTGAAAGTATATTCATGACTCTTCCATTGCAAAATCAGTACATTTCCACTGTACTTTTTTCCTCATCTACTCTTTCCTAGCCCTTCTATGTAAATAAACCTAGGTTTTGCACATTGTTTCAGTGCCATTGATGCGTTCTATGCCGGATATATATTAATCAAATAAAGGTGACATTCTATTGTGCTATGAAATTTCTATCAAGAGACTTAAAACAATATTCTTTTTTTTTTCCCATATCCTAGTGACTTCAATGAATGCCATAACATTTTCAAAGAAATAATAACGAATTTTCTTCAGTTGCTTTGGTGCATGACTGCAGAGAACAAGTCACGCTTTTTGTCATCATGTAGTGTGTGCTGTGCAATTAGTGACATTCTGGTTTCCAGCTAGCAGTTAAAATGTTCTCAGTTCAACAAGTGATTATTTATTTCCCTTTTTGGAAAGAATGCAGTGGCAAATACAATACAATATTTTTTTTTATTTTTCGTTTTTGTTATTTATACCCAAAATAAAACAGATACTAATTGAGAAGTAAAAGCAACAAGACAAAATTCCTGCTTCAGTGAACTTGCATCTAATATATCATCATGGTTTTGAACACAGTTGAACGCTGCAGACAAAAAAAGAATAATCTGTGTAGCTTTAGGGTCAGCTAGGCATTCCCAGGAATTATTTTCTGTGTTTTTCAGCAAGTACAGCACTTACCATATATGTTCATAATATTTACATACCATAATATTCTTAGTTGTAAAACTCAGGGTCATATTGTCACATGCCTTGGAGGATTAGTGGGAAAGTTACTCACTTGTAGCTTGGTGCCTGCTTGTCTGCACATACATTGCAAAACAAAAGGAAATCCCCTTCAATTCAACTGATGCCAACAACTCTCCTTCCTAACAGCAATAGAGAAGGTCGACTTTGGTGTATGTCTACTGACTAAGGATTTATTAACATTTTGGTGAGTTTTCCAAAACGAATACATTCATATTTCAAAAGAAATATCTCCAGAAGCACCTTGAAAATTTAGGAGCACAAATCCCACCAGTAAAGGACTTGTGAACCCAGAATGCTTAAGTTATATTTTTCCTAAAAGCATCCCTGGAAGCTTTCTTAATTCCAGCCTCTCCCACATTCTTTACCTCAAGAGGAGTCTCAGATGCAGCAGGAACACACTCTCTCATGTGCCTGCAGCCCTGCTGGGCAGGCTAGAAGCTGTCCATCAGGTACCTGGATGGACAGGAGGATATTCAGAGGTGCAAGGCAACGCTGGGGACAGTTCCCCAAGCCTTTCCTTCAAAGCAAGAAAGGCTTCAAGAGGTTTTCTGGGTCTTTTTTCCTGAGTTGCTCCAGCAAATCTATTACAAATTCTGGCTTGTACTTAAAAATACCTTGAAAAACTCACCTTCAGCTCTGCTGTTTCAGAGGCTGAATGCTAAGGGTGAAACAAAGAGTTGAAGAATATAAGGATAAGGTCATATTATCATTGTTATAATCAATAATTTCTGCATTATGTGTGCGTGGTTATGGTTTAGTCCACTACTGCCACACACCTTGGTTTTAGTTAATATTACCACAAATATTAAAATCTATAACCAGTCATCTGCATATCATATAAGTGTTGAATCAATACCTCTGTATCCATACAAGTGCTAGAAATTTTGTAGGTTTATATGGCTGCTTGTCTCTGCCAGTTTACAGTTGTTTTTGTTTCAGCTTCACAAAAATCTCCAAGTATTTTCTGCCTTTCTTTTCCTGCCCTTCCTCTCCCTTCCCTTTCCTTCTGGTGGTGGTATTGCTTATCTGCATTTCTTTCTTGGATAGTTCCCTGGCAATCCCTTTTGTGGTAAAAGATGAAAAGTATGGAGAAATCATCTCAGAAGAATTACTGGATCTTTTCTCTCTCCTGAAAAAGAGAATTAAAACAACTGTAACATCAATGAAATTGTCTGTGATGCTGCCAAACAGAAATTATTGTTACAAGGCCTTTAGCTGTTAGCATAACAAAATAGATCTTGGATTACTGTTACCCAAAACAGCCTTAAATGGAAAAAAAAAGCCACACCCTGCTAATGTCTCTGAACTTAAGGGATGCAAAACAACAATGATAAGGGAGACCACACAATTCTGTACAGAGCCCTGTGTTCCAGAAGTTTAACAAATAAGGGCATTGCAGAGCAAATCCTGCTGGTAGTTCTCATAAGTAAAAGATGACTTCATTTATTATTTTACAGAATGACATTCTCTTATTCAAGTAATTAGTGCATATATTGGAGGACTCAGTTCATGATACAGTCCTAAAAGCTTACATTTTTGGAATACTAATTCCAGATTGCATGATGATTGAAGGGGAACTAAGATGAACTTGTTTTTAAACATCCCAAATGACCACGCTCCCCATGAAAACTGTATTTTGTAGACACTTTCAGGCCCCCAAAAGACATGGCCTTACAATGACCTTACAGCTATGCAGTGGGCACTTAGGATGACATCACGACGAGGCCACTACATTCCAGATTAATTTGCTATCTACCAGCAAGTATTAATTTACTGTCCTTAAGATGGGATCAGAAAGACCACATCTGTGATAGTCAGGCCTTTAGAGACCGTGCTAATGTCTGCAGTGAAACTGTGTGACAAGTAAAGGTCAGAGACACATGACCCAATGCATACATTTTATTTTGAGTTACTGTGCTGATGCTGTGCTAGCAGTTACTCAGAACATTTTCTTGTATTGTACCTGCAGTGCTCAAACTTCTTCCTGTTGCCTTTAACTCTGCAACCATCTGTGAACAAGTTTGGTAAATGGAAATTCCCTCCCAGCTTCTTGGAATCTTCCTGGTATTCATCCCTTTTCTATCAATTTTCAGACATTCTTTCCTCGCATGGTTTGAGCTGAGAAGCCCTTTTTAATTAGGGTATAGCGATCTGATCACCACAGGTGCAAGGGAGGAATTTTTTCCTGGGGGGTAATGTTGTAGACTTAGCTAAGAAGGATAATACTTCAGTCGTTTTTACCTTCCTTTCACAAATCAGGCGTTGGATCCACTACGCAACAGTTCATGGACCAATGGTCTGATCTGATAAGGTAAGTCGTATGCTCCTACTTACACTGCATGGCTGCCGTTTGACTTAAAGCATTAAAATGTACCCTAAACTGAGGAGCACATGAGGAATTTTGAAGGCATAGTGCTAACTTTTTTTCTTTTTGGGTGGTTTATTGTTGGGTGGGTTTTTTGGTTTGTTTTGGTTTTGGTGGGATTTGTTTGTTTGTTTGTTTTTTGGGGTTTTTTTTGTGGATTTCTTTTTTGTTGTTGTTGTTTTTGAGGTTCTTTTTTAGATAAAGACCTTAATTAATGAGCAGAAGGAATTCCAGAATAGTATGAATCAGAGGGCTGGACACATGCAACGTTGTGATAAAAGAGAAACCCCCTACCCCCTTTCAGAGCTGGAGTATCTGATGAAATAAAAGCCAATTTTCAGGCAGCTGTGAAGTTGACAGAAGAGCCTTTGTAACACTATAGCCACCACCTCCTGCATGGGACAACCTCAGAACATTCTGAATCATCTTTGGGATACATAGAAGCCAAAGGCTGATAAAGAGATGAGTCCGTTATCTCAGAGGTTTTTAGGGGATTTCTCTGTCCTCTCTGTTCTCTGTTCTCTTTTGTTTGACTGTGGTTTTAATTTTCAGAGGGAGTTCTGGTGGAAGTAGAGACCTTGCAGTTGCTGTTGCAACATTTTAAAAAAATACCCATCCAAATAACAACAAAAAACCCTAGCATCTTTTTATTTAAAGCCAAAAGTTTATAAGCTGCTTTACAGGAACATTCCAAAGAAGAAACAAAGAGTGAAAAGAGACTGCTGATGAATGGAAGCTTGTAGCCTCAAAGTAAATCCAGGCCAATAGCACTTTTTTTGGAATATTTGAAATCCTCCTCTGTGTATGAATTTTGTCAGGCATAGACTGGAGTTTGTTCAGCTTCTGTCCTTTGAACAAATGTAGGCATGCAGTTGCACAGACTGAAAGTTTCAGACCTAACAAGGAGAGATTCTGCCATCCAGAACTCCAGTCAGATTTCCAGTGAGGGCCATTTGAGGGAATCCTTCGGCCAGCTTTGGGAGTTGTGTGCCTAAATTCCCCATGTGCTTCTGGAAACCTGTGCCACTACGTGCCCATGTAGGGAACTGTGCAACTTTGTGTGGCTGCAGCTCTGAGTCTATAGAGCTGGAGGCCATTTCTCATCCCTACAGATGTGAATATCTTATCCAGGAACTGGCCCTGTTATTCCCATGACATTTTTGTCATTTACTTTTCTACTGCTTTAGGCCTACAATTGTTCTGCTAGTTTGCTGTCAATAGTCTCTCCACAAGAACTTCATAGAGGATCAGAGGAATGTAGGAATGTGGCTATTACTGCAAATAATGCTTGTGAAGATGAACTCCACACTTCCTGGCCATGAGAAAAGGCCATCACCTACCCTTCACATTAAACTATCGATGACTAGTGAATAGGTATTAGAGGGCTGGATTGGAGATACTCTCACCTAAAGACTTCCTGTAGTATCAGTTCAAACACACGCAAAAAGCAGGGAAAACAGTTCATAAATGGGTTAAGGCTGGAGGAGGTGATGGTCACAGGGTAGCATAACATCTGTAGACTTTATAAAAACATGGTTGGTTCTCACAGACTATTTAGGATTCATGATATCAACCCTTAAAGGCTTTTCAGGATTGGTCTGCCAAGCTTTGCAATGCCTGTCCATGTTTATTCAATGTCCACTCAGAGTGCTTGTAGAGGAAATACCCTGGATATTAGTAATGAGGGAAGGGAATTAATTCCTTCCATTTAGTATAAAACAGGGGAACTGAAGGATCACTAAGAAGCTTCATTTTCTTTTAATATAGGACCAGTTCCACCCACAGGGACACACTTTTTATGTGGAAGGGAGAGGATGCCTAAACCAGGCCATTACTGTCTCACAGGACTAGAAATGTTTCGACCATCAGCTATGTGGAGGCACCCAGGCAGCAGGGGCCACAAAGACATTTGCAAAATTTGAACCAATGTTGTGTTCCCCACTCCAATTCTCAAAAAATAAATGACCAGGAAAAACTAAAAGTAAAGTGAAGTGCAAATCAGAGACACAGTAAAAACTGCCTTAGAAAAGATTGATAATGTGTCAGAACAGATATCACACTTTACAAAGCCCTTTCTTTTAATGATACCTGTGAGAATAAGCTCCAGCTTCTTTCTTTTCCCTCCCTTCTCTCCAGATTTTTTCTGGCTGGATTCCACATAGCAGAAACATTACACAAGAAGGAGCTCTTTGCAGAAATGTAGAATGAAGCGTTGGTTGAGGGCATCAAAACAGGGTTTATAAAGGAAACTTACACTCAGAGTATAGGACAGTTCCTTGGGGTTCCACAGTACATCAGATTTCATCTGCAGCTTATCAAAAGATACGTCTATTAAATTGCTATCTCTTGTAACCAACTGTTTACTGTTTGCCTTTTGAGACTGAGTTCAGAAATGCTCTCTGAGTCCCTGATGGATCACTTAGAATGACTGCTGCACATTTCTGACTCTTAATAATTTTCAAAGGCTGGTAGCCAACAGTGAGAAGTACAACCTTCCCATTGAGCAGTACCATAAGAACTGTTCTCAGTTAGATGCCAGGGCTAGGCTACAGCTGAGGATATTCACTGAGTGCTGATATTTTGCAACAAGTTTTCACTTTCTTGTACTGCTGTGTTGTCCTTCAGACTTTCTGATATGATCATGGATATTTGGGGGCATTTAGACATTTGTTGGCCAAACAATTCTGAATCCCAGTGAATAAAAAACAGTATGCATTTTAGGGATTGCCCAGAGGAAGGAGAAATAAACTCTCATCATGAGTTGCTGCGTCTTTGCTAAAGACAATGCTTTCAGAAGCCCTCCCTCCACTCCAGTGATAACTTCACTTGTTCATGCCCATATTGGCTTTCCCAGTGCAGGCTGTCCTTTAGTGTTTTCACCCCAATTACATACCTGACACTGCAAAAATTAAAATGTTTAATAATATATCTACAGTTGAGCAGAAATATTTTTTTAGAAGTCCTCTCCATTCATTTTGAGTAGGAAACAAGAGGGGGAAGTAGAAGGAAGGGAGGCCCTACATGCCGTATCCATAACTGGTGGACATCATTCTCTATTAACTGAGCTCTGGGTGCTGAAACTCATCGGTTTTTACATTTTTCACTGGCTGCTGGGAAGAAGAGCATTAAAAAGGAGAAAGTGCAGGCTCAATGCTCTGAATGCTGCTTAGGAATTCTCCAGAGAGGAACAGAGGGAATCAACATGAATAACTCCTAGCAACTTTCCCCTTAATTTGAATCTGACAAGCAGCTGGCAGCTGAAAGGGGGAGCTGTAGGTGGGGGAATCCTGTGGTTCACCACCACATTCCTCACATTCATAAAAGCTACGGAATATTTCACTGTAGGCCCACCAGAAATGCCTATGGAAATGTGAATTAAAAGAAAGAGCTGTCTGAAGGTGACAGAGATATTGGACATAGCCCAGGTAATACAAAGATGAAAATATATGAAAGTTTATGACAAGTATGAAGGAACTTCTGTAAAAACCTTTCATTCAAAGATAATACAATTCCAGAGATGCTATAGTCTGCAAGATGAACCCATCCAGGCAAGAAATTCATTTTAGGGGAGAGGTAGAATAAATTCCCTCTGTGCCACCCCTCTAACACTGGGATAATTGTTTTGGCCACTGAGTTGGCCAAACTCAGTGAGTTAGGTGAGTATTTCAGCATCTAGGTGAGTTATTCAGCATCTCTGTGGGAGTTTTTCTGGGCTGCAGCTCGCTGTGGTGTGCCTTTCCCTGCCCTCTCAGGCAAAGGCTGTGACAATTTTCATGACAGCTGTCACACTCTGAAATCACCAGCCTTGTGATAGTGGCTTTCAGGTTTCTGATGGCAGATAATTCCTCACAAAAGGATGTACTTATTTTCTGAGGGAGAGTATCTTTTATTTTCCACAGTCCCATCTGATTTTTTCATAGCCTTGGCATTGGACTGCACACATACGGCTAAAGCAAATGCAATGATTTCCTCTTGCAGCATGGTCCCTTAGCTGGTGCCTCCTGTTCTTCCCTACAAATTATCCCCCTCATGGTCAGGCACAGATTTGTAAAAGAATGCAATTATTCCTTCACAACGATTATGTTTTGGGCCATATAGGATATAATAGAATCTTATTTTCTACTTTTCTCTGTTCAGATGTTAGTCTGAAGGGCTTTAGGAAAAATGTGAGGTATCAGCAGTGCCATGTCTGGGAGGGCCATAGCAGAAGCCATTTTGTGTGCAACAATTAAATGACATTTCCTTGCTCTGAGAACAGTGGAAAGTTGGCCAGTCATTATCATGTGGAAAATAATTTTAAACCCCCCTGGACAGTCACCACAGACAGCTGGAAGAGTTTACCCTGAAACAAAAAAAAATCATATTGAAAAATGCTGTCTCTGGTACAATTATTCTGAATGCAAACCAAAGTCTTGAAAGTAAAGGAAACCCCCCCCAAAACAAAGAAAATTAAAGGCTTCTAGGTTTTCTGCAATCAGTTACCTTAATTTCTTCCCCATTTCGACTTTCTAAGGGTTCATTTCTGTTTGGTGGCTGGCATTCAGGTAGAATGTTTGTTACCCAAACATTTCCAGATTCCTGGAGGTGATAGAGGGTAAAAAAGCATGTTATTTTAGGAGTGCTCATAGAGACCCTTTGCTGATTCCTCTATCTCATGAATATTACTCCCTAGGTTAACTTTCTCATTTGTGTGTTTGACCACTGCTGGAGATCTAACTAAAAGTGACTCGAATAATTTTTTTCATCCATAGAAGGTTAAATATAGCAACTATTTAATATTTCCTTTTTCTTTAATGAAGTGTTTCCTCTTAGTTAACAAAACTAGTAGTCTTCAATTTATCTCTACTGAGATGTCTCACTGTAGTTCTGCTTTCCAGCTGAATATTTTGTCTCTTCTTGTCTGGTGTGGTACAAGAGCAGCAGAGAGTGCTAATTGCCTGTGCTGTGTTCCAAGACCATCTGCTGAAATCTGGGTTTACCATGGTGGTTCCTTTCTTCAACAGCTTATAATTCAATGCCCTCACTTTACTTTTAGGCCCTGGATTTCTTTGCCCATTTTCTGGAAATCATTGCCTTCAAGACCTTTACCCTACCCCCTCACCAGGATTTCTCATTGGGAATATATAATTAGTGCATCTAAAATTAACACAAGAACAGTTTTTACACAGATTTTCCAGTCTTGTGGTTTTGTCCATTCCTTTTAATTTCGCCTTCCCACTTATTCTTTTAACTCTCCTTAGATCATGTAGAGAAGAAGCAAAAACTGAAAGTGGGGTCTGAGGCAAGGAAGTGAAGAATCCCTTTGCTGGAAACACCCTAAACATACAGATATGACAACAGTGTTTGGGATCACCCAACAAGCCTAAGTAGGACCTCCAGGTTTAGTGTTCAAATCCCTGAGTCACCTCTACTTGCTCACATGCGTATCTTGTAAGAGCTGCAAACCTGTGGCCTGAGAATGTTCATCAGCTATAATAATGAAGAACTGAACTAGTTAATTCCATAATCCAAATCAATTAATGTTGGATGCTTCATTTGAGATACTACAGTTCCTCACTGCCTTTGCTTCCAGAAAAAGAGCTGAGCAAAAAATTTTCTTCCCAACCTGAACTAAGCCACTTTCAATTCAAAGTCACTATGCCTGATCCTATCATGACGTGTCCTTATGAACAGTCCCTTCCATCTGGGCCCCCTTTAGGGACTTCAATAATGATGCAGGATTGTGATCTCCTCTTGCATTATGGTCTTGTCCTACGTTATGACTTTCACTTGAGTTTTTTTAACTTTTCTTTCTTTCTTCATGCGGAAATCAGGAAGCATTGTAAATTTCCTATATAATATTTCCAGCATTCATTGTTCCTTCTCAACTCTTTCTCAGTGAAGTATTGAACTATGTCCACCTGGGAAAATCTTCATTCCTACCATGGCAGCAATCCCTACAGAGCTTGAATAAAAGACACCTATGCCTGGGCTGGTTTAGTCATTACAGGTGCTCCTTACAATTTGCCTGTTATATTTACTCATATGAATTTATCTTTTCCTATATTTCCTAAAAATGTCTATGTTTGCTGTTTCCTGATTAAGCATGAGACACACTCAAAGCAAAAGGAATTTTATGCTCATGAAGCAATTGTTTTTATAACATAAACACACACAATTAATAAAATGCAGATACAAAATATATCCAATGTGAACCTCATGTTTAGTTGCTCCTATGTTAATTTTCTTTCAGAGAATCTCTCAGACTCCCTCCTAGAATGGGGTCCCATACTTTGGTTTCTCTTTCTTTTTCACACCTGGGCAGCTGAGAGTTTCTCAGTTTAAAGGAAATTCCAAAGCATTTATTGAGTACTCTTTTCTTTGTGAATTTAGGAGATTTTGCTTTGTGTCATTGAGAAGGACAGTGAAGGCACGCTCAGACAATCTGAGTGCACAACTCTAATATCTCCTGCAATCTTTCTCTTGGTATAATACCTTTTTACCTTTTCTTTCTTTTTTTAACAATCAGTTCATTGAAATTTTCTAGAGTTTTCAGGTTCACATTTTTGAGAAAACTAAAAGAATAGTAAAAGAGATGGCTTTTCAAGAAACATTTTTTATTTCCATTAACCAATACTCTCAATAAATTTAAAACCTTGGGAAAAAAATCCCCAAGGTTTTTAGTACACTTACACACTGTATTTGTTCCATATATGTGTGATCATGCAATACAGATATTTATATGTGCTAACACTATAGCACCAATGTGGTTCCAGTGAACAGTTGGAAAGATCACATTCACCTCTTTTCTAAAGCAAATTGTGGGAGAATTCTTTTGATATATCCTCATACATCTATATTACTGGAGCCCATAACTTCCTTTTACTATTTGCTACTGCTCTACATTTGAGATAAAAAGAAAAAAGTGCTCAAGTAGAATTTTTTACATAATGAAAAATTTTTTGATCGACTTTTTTTCTGATGAACTGAGGAGCAGAATAAAGCAGAATAACCAGAATTATTACTGATCCTGATTTTTCTGGATGTATTCATTAAAAGTGTGTATCCTGTAAGAAAATTAGTAATAGGGAAAAAAAAGAATTAAGCATACTGTGTCAGACTGGCTTAGTATAAAGGTCTGTATTACTGTCTTCATTCTACAAAACCATGTTTAGGGTTTTTTTTGTAGGGGAATACAATGAAATATCCCAATCGAGAGCAATGGGCTCCTTGGTTGTTAAGAGACTGCAGTCAGCATTTTCAATGAGGTGCTAGAGCCACAAAACCAGCTGCCTCCACAGCACACTACCTCCCTGTCTTGCCACTTCTGTTTCTGTACCAAACATTCATTTTTTTTCTGTTTGCCCAGAAAGCAGAAAGTTGTAATTTCTTGTGTTTTCATTTGGAATACAAATTTCATCTTTTGTGGCGTATAAACATTGTCATAGTTCTGCATCCTCTCTCCATCCACTTAAAACACTTCTGGTAGAATCCAATTCATGACTTGGCAGTCTGATTGCACTCTTCTCTTTGCATTCTTGTAGTATTTATTTCCCCATTACTGCATCAAAAATAAACTTCTTATCTTTGTTTGTAAAATCCCACAGTGTTTATCTCCATCCTATTCAATCTTCTACACACACAAATTTTGTTTCCATCTTCCTTCATGCCTGTAATGCTTGATTTGACCTCCTCTCCTTAGTCCACTCCAAGCTGAATGACACCACCTGAAGAAAGGGTGCCATGTTTCCAGACATCATTTCTGCTCATTTTTCAATGTACCTGGGATTTTGGTCCACTTTTTTTCCTTTGATCTTTCTCCTCTGCTCAGTTCCTACCTTAATTTCAAAACCTAAAGCTTTTCTGAGTCACATCCTAAAAGATATATTTCATATGAGTGTTTTAGGCAGCATCACTTGGGTTTTTAATTCTTTATGCAGCACTTATTACAACAGCTGCTTCACTGGGACTTGTATGGCATTCAGAAAGATCTCTCTGCTTAGGAACAAGGCTTGGAATGAGGTGATTTTTAAGGTCCTTTCCAATTCAAGCCATTCTATGATGTTATGATTCTATGAATACAGGTGTGGAAAGGAAATAGAGTTCCCCAGAGTCAAACTTTTTTGTGTAGTTGAGCTTGAATCTTGGCCCTGTGCTTTGTGCAGGGGAGATTATGCTCTCTCCTCATCATCACAAAAGGTACACGAGAGTAGGAAGAAACAAAAGGGATGCATAACTGGCACAGCGTGACATTTCTGGCAGTTAGGATACTTCCAGAGGCATTCACTGCTAGGAAGCTGAGTATTAACTCTGGAACCTTCGGAATCAAGACAAGAAAAAGGCTCTGCATCCTTCACAACAAAACACAGCACATGCAAATGCACAATGAAGAGAGGGAAAATTTACATAATGAATACAGAGAGGAAGAGGAAACAACTTCAAAACCAGTTCTATTTTAAAAGAAACAAACAAACAATCATTTACTTACTTCTTTTTTTTTTCTACCCCCCCCCCCTTCCTCTCTTATTCCATTATTAAAAATAATACAAGTGTTGAAAGGACAGCTGAAGCCTTTTGACTCTTTTCTGTAACAGACTTTTTCAACTCTGTCTTTTTCCCATGGAGATAATAAAAAACCCTGAAGCAAACAAAGCGCCAGAAGACCTCCTAAAACTTTCAGTAACTCCTAAAAAACTCACGAATTGGAGTATCTGTAATTATTTGATCACCTTCTGGTTTTATATTTCATCCAAGGATATTTTTGTCTTTCTCTTGATCACATTTTTAGGTGACTCCCCTTGGATTTTATGTCTACCATGTGAGATGAATATTTAAAATATTGTATCTGTGTAAGGAGGTGCAATCTGTTGACCTAATTCTGCATCCCCAAATGTCTCCTGCCTCCCAAGCAATCCCTGTTCCTTCTGTAGTTATCAGAAATCGAGAGATTAATTTCCTTGCCAGAATTTCTCTGAATTTTGCATGATAAAACCATTGTGGATGTGGAGGAATAAAGCATTTCTGGAATGCTGGCCTATTTTTAACTCTGTATATTTCAGTGGTCAAAGTTATGCAACCGTTTGCTAAAATAGTGCCACATGTCCTCATAGTGGAACACAAATACCTTATGGTTTTATCATCAAATGCGGAAACAGCCCTAAACATCATAGGGAGACAGCTCAATGGGTGGTCTGAAACTCCCATCTTTCCTTCTTGGAGCAGAAAGGAAACTCAAGTATCTGGTCCTTGCAGAAGAGACTAATGTGTGGCTAGATCAGATAATCACGGAACAGTTTACACCAATAAGGTCATTAAACCTTGCTGTTCTTAGGTTCACATGCTTAATTATCAGCAATGCGAAATTTGAAGAAGTGGGTGGCCAATTAATCTCTTATGCATCTTTACACAGTCAGTGCAATGATATGCTATGGATACTGTAAAGCATTAGGATCTTTAAACTCATACTAAAGGATGCAAAGGCAGCTTCTACCTCTGCAATGGATAGATTTTCCTTCATTTAGAACTACATTAAATTATACACTAAAACACTCTGCCTGCAAAAGAACAGCAGAAGATGCTTTTTCCTTGGAATGTGAAATCTGTTGCTTGGTAATTCCTATTTTTAATGCAGCCATGTAGCAAAGTGCAGTGTTCATTAGTACTTTATACATCTCTGCACATAAAGATTGCAAATTCATTCATTCTTCAGCCTGGATTATTCAAATGCAAATCTTCTTCTGTAAAATGGATCCAGTCTAAAACACAGATGAATTTCTTCAAAATGTCAAAACTCCTACTTTAGAATCCTGTTTTGTGGAAGTTGCTGGGACCTTATTCCCTCAGACATCTCCATTTAAATCTTTGGACCTAATGCAACTGTTTGGCAGGAACTGGTGGAACTGCTAGTCCACCAACAAGGAATATGATGCAACCAAACACTTCCCTAAAATCTGGTGAACCAGGTCTGCTTTCAGATCATAATAACACCCATACTCTTGACATTTAGGACATTCTCTGTGGATTTGGAACCAGCAAACCAAATGGAATGTGGTCTGGAGTGCATCCTGAAGTCAGATGGACAATGGCTCTATTATGGAAATATTAAATGTTCTTCACTTTGGTTCTTAGGTTTCTCTCATTTAATCAAACCACTGAAGTATTCAAATATGAAAAAAAAGTGCTGCAAATTCACCATATTTGTGAAATTTTGGGGGGGGGAGGGATGCTTTGGTTAAGTCCTTGGTCTTTTTTCTCTTTTTTTTTTTTTTTTTTTTTTTTCTTTGAGTTGATTACACTCAAAGGTTGAAAATTATAGCATTGAAAAAATCATTCTTAGTTTTAAATAGCAGTACTGTTGAAGTTTTAGAACAATCAAAAAGCTGAAAAGAAATAATCAGCTTTGCTTCTCCTTCCCTTGCTGGTGGTCTGACTAATACAGCACCCTTGGTGATGGACTGCAAATGCTGCAGGGGAACATAGCAAAATTATTTAAAAAAATATTCTAACTTACCTTTGCCTTTTAAAAATCTCAAAACCACTCCTGTTAATGAAGACTTTTGTAGACTTTTAATCCTTTCCTACCAAAGCTTGCATTTTTGGTCTAAGTTACTTCACAGTGACCCTTTTCAAACACTTAAATAAAACATGTAACTTTATTTGCAGTTCCTGAGGCAACCACTGTAAATGGCAGCTACACAGAGAATTGCTGTAAGTTTACTGTTATGTCACTATGGTGTCCATATATAAAAGCAAACTACTGTTTTCTCTGGAGCTGTAATAAATACATTTCAAGGCCCCCAGTTGCTAAGGGCGCTGATCGCGTTCAAGAAAGAACTCGAAAACATGTTTTCCTGGTGACAGGGAAAGGGCCTTGGCAGCACTGAGTGTCCCAGCCTGGCATCCCACAGCTCAGTGTGCCACAACTGCTCCTGCATCAGTCTGAAGAAATAGGGAAAGGGTGGTTCCATTCCTTGGGACAGCACCTCAAATCAAGAGGCTAAAGGCAGGATTTGTGATGGGAGACTAGAAAAGCCATGGATGCTCCCTCTTGTGCACTGTCACAGCTTCATGGGGATTATGAACTCTGATGGCTTCCACTCACCCTGTTCAATGTGTAGCTGAGAAATGGGACCCCAGATTTTTGGGGCTATCAGAGCAAAGCTCCCATGTTGTCATGTGTATCCTCGAATATGTGCACTCTCAGGCAAGGTGTCAGGATCAGCAAGAAAATCTGAGAGTTCTACCTAAAACTTAGGTGCTGCAAGGACTCCAACCTTGCTAGATCTTCTCTAAAAAAACCCAACAAAACATTGAGTTTGATTTCAACACTTTGATTGGTTTCAGTGTGTAAATGGAGTAGCAACAAGCTCTGCTCAGGAAAGTAAAGAATCCCTACAGGGCACCAATTATGTCAGATCTGACTCCAAAATACATCCCATTCTCCCTTACAGCATTTGGTCTTCAGAGATGAGCTAAGGTGCAGAGCCAGAACTCTCTCTTCTCTGGCAATGCTCTAGAATCCTGCATATGGGCATTAGTTTGAAGAACCTGCAACTCCCTTTTGCTTTTGTTACGTTTCTTTCACAGCAATCTTCCAGTGGAGCAGTTTGTGAGAGACCTCCTCATTCACCAAGAAAGTAAGAAATGCTACTGAATGATAAAGAAGTGCACAATGCACAGCACCCTGGTTGTACAAAACCTTTTAAGAACCTCAGCAGCCTTTCCAACAACATTGCACCAGCTGTTTCTGGTCTATTTGGAAAACACAAGGCAGTATTTGCGCTTTCACATCATCCTAATTTTCTTTCAAAACCCAGCAGAAGGAAGAACATACAGACACCTCGCTGCTGTCACCATGGTTATGCCTCTGAGTCACTCGTCAGAAAGGACATAACTCTGCCCTGTTTGCTCAGCCAGATCCCCAGTCTCAGAGGAGAGGTTTTTGGGCACTCTGTGAGCTCTGCCAGCTGTGGGAAGGCCATGTGAAATTAGCACAGTTGTTTCCATCCGGGTTGATCCAAAGTGAGGAGCAACTCTTATAATTTTAGTGAGGCTAAAACTTTTTCACTAAGAACTGAAGTATTCAGGGCACCAAAAAGTGAATATTTATGACCCATGAAGGCAGAAAATTTTATTTTCTCAAGCCTCTAAGTGTTTCTTAAAATGTCCAGGTTCAGCAAGTGGGCGCAAGATATGACCCTATGTTAAATAACCATCCATAGCAAAAATATAGAAACATTCATGTTTTAATTACAATTCTTGTAACCGCATTTTTTTTTATTCTGCCAAGAATTGAGACATAAAAGAAATTTAGTTTGTGCTTTGTGAGCCATTTGATAAGACTTGTCTCACAGCCAAAAGTGTTTGCTAAAGAGACACAAGATTTTAGCTGAGCTACCACAAACTTGATGGCATTACTAATGAGCGACCCAAGAACAAGGGGCAGCACAAAGAAGGAGCAAATCCAAGATGCAGAAAAGGGTATAAAGCATGAGATTAATCTATCTGGGAGAATTCAGAGCAGAATACGCAAGTGGGAAACAAAAGATATAGGCAGGTGTGAGATGACGAACACAGCGTCCTGCAGACAAAGTCAGAACATCTGAATGTTGTGATGTAATGTTAAGCCAATGAAAGGAGCTCATGTGAGAAGGGCAATTCTATTAAAAGAGCAAGATAAAACACAAAGTTGAAATATTTAAAGTGCAGTACTTGTAATTCAGAAATTTATCAGTTCACATTTTCCAAGATATAACCAGATTCTGTGTTAGAGAAAGAACTAAATGTTAAAATGAGAGAGTAAAAGGGGTCATATTTAGGACAGATTTACAGAAGGCCCATTACGGGTATTTATCAGGGATGAGTGTAGTTACATGAGGCAAAGAGTCGGCCAGAAACCAGATAATAATAATTTCAATATGGTCTTTTTCAGGGTATAACTGTAACATCTCCAGGCACCTTACTGAACTTCCGTGAATTGGAAAGGGATTTCCAGCTATTTTAAAAAAATCTATCCTGACACATATTTTTCAATGACTTTTGGGCTTAAAATCTTGAGCTGGAAATCTTTCTCACCCAATGCAGTCATAATCTCCCAACAAACTAAAACATTAACATCCAGCTATGACAAGTTAACTACTGTAAAATTGATGTAAACCAACTTTTTCTAACCATTGCAGTAGTCATGAAATTTTAGTATTGCAGATTCCCAAACATGAAACCTCTTAAATTTAAGACCGAATTTCTTCCAGACAAGCCAATATTAGGCACTCCCCAAATGTGTCAATAGATATATGCTAAATCACCTGAAGTGGAAAGCAATTTTCATATTTGATGTGCACTGTAAATTTGTTTATATTCAAACCACCACTTTTAACATTTGAATTCTTACTTTTGCATATACTTTTAAGAACTTCAGAATATTTTGCACATAAGAATCAAATTTCATAGTGTTTCAAGGAGCCATCAGCTCACTGAGGCATCAGCTGCCCACGATCTTCTTTCCAGGAGCTATTTTTCTGTTAAGACAGTGTTGAGTTGTTGACCTGCCCAAATGCTGGTGAAATCTCAGTAAAACACAGGGTAGTTCCCATTTTATCTGTCCAGTCCTCAGAGTTTGTCAAGTTTTTTCATGTGTTTAATAACCCCCACCCCTTGCAGGAACTGAGGAGACTGACCCAAGAGACCAGTATTTGCATTAAAATTGCAAGTGAAATTTTTAACATGTTCTCGAAAGCTACTAAGTGTTCCTTTTAAGTGGAAAAACCACCATCGAAAATTATGGGCAGTAATCAGTTCCTCTGAGAGTTGCTTGTTTAACTTCAGTTTACTTTTAACAGGTGCTCCCATAAGCAGAAGAAACTTTATTCCCTTTTTTAGATTTATTATTCCCAGATTTAATACTCTTGATTTCTTCAGGCTAAATTGTGTTGTGCACTGACTAACCTGGTGCACAGAAAGGCTTTGCTTTCTCTAGATCTGCTGCAAATATTCCTCACTATTTCCTTACCGACTTTTGATTGATAGGTTGCTAACAAACATTTATTTTTTATTATTGTACTGTTGAAATAATGGATTGGACTGCTATCCTTGAAGAGTTCTGAGTATAAATTCCAGTAACATCAATATTCACCAAATTCAACACAGAAGACAAAGGAGAAAAGACCACTATGCTCACTTCTGGCAGAAAATTCCAAGTTTCCAATGGAAAATTACTACTGCTAGGGTAAATATTGTGTCTGCATTTAAACACCAGCACAAAAATTGCACCTGCAAATGGAGAGAACGAGGCTGAAGACCAGGTGATATTACTTCATCTGGCATTCAGCTGCTGACAACACAGCTGCACTTTTGTTCCTGAAGGGGCCTCACTATAAAGCTAGCCCAATATGTCACTTACACTGATAAACTTATCCCCAAACTCTGGAAATGACTTGGTGTCCATGTCCTAAGGCAGCATTGAGGAATGAAGGGAATGAGGCCTTTCTCTAAAGAGGGCCCCAAATGAATATAGCAATAGATAAAATGTTCTCTTACAAAGGTCGTGGCCTCCATAAAATACAGTGATGAATGACTGACAGCTCCAGCACCACCTATTTGTAGCAGATAAAGTTATAAGGTAACTTCTAAGTGATCCTGGTACACTCTGCTCAAGCTGCTGGCTTTCTCAAGTGTGGGTGTTCCTGATTCTCTTGTTTATACACATAATATTTAGGAAAGCTGTGTCTTCCCAAGGGTCCCATTTCAGTAACAGGGGTCAATGGTGATTGAAGTCAATGGGATTTCAAAACATGCCTAAAGATAAACACATGCTTTGGTACATTGCTCAGTCAGAACCAGAATGAATAGCACTGTTCAGTCCTTCTAATCAAAAAGCTCTCATGTTTTTGAGACATACAATATCTGATTATGCTCCTTATCTGCTCTCTGCCTTAGAAGTCGTAGAATTCCTTTATTTTTCCTTTTGTTTTTAGAAGTAGGTTTTTAATTGAAAGCCTGATCTGCTGATCTGAGAATATATTCTGAGATAGTTGATAGCCAAAACTGAATACCCACTTTATTTTATTTACAGCTCACATTTGGCCTTTCAAAGCCCTCATTTCCAGAGCGTGTCACATTTTCTGCTCCATGAATTCTTAATGAGTTCCAGTTGAAAGCGCTACAGATCCACATTAGGATCATAAAACCCTCCTGAAAGGTACCGTGTGGCTTCCCTGGAGCCCCCGCTCCATCCAGCTACCCTGGCCTTCCCCTCTTTGCTAAATGCTGGCAATCTCACCAGCAGTCGGGCCGACCCACTAGGTTTAAAAATCCTTTTAAGCCTCTTTATAGTAACAGAAACATTTGTGATTGATCTGTGGAGGCTTTGTACGGTGCAGAACACCTGCGGCTCAGAGCGTGAGCCTGGCGTGCTCTGGCATGGAGGAGCAGCACTGCACAGCTCCATGGCCACAGCCAGGCCCTGGCTTCACCTTCACACTGCCACCTGCACGCCTAGCTCTGCTCTCTGGAAAGGCCAAAGAGCCCAACAACTCACTGTGTTTGTGTCAGTAAAACTCCTTCCCTGCACTGACCTGAAGCCAAAGTCATGGATGTCCCCACTGCACTGCTCTGTGCAGCACAGAGCTGTCCTTATTTCTGCTCTGTGCCTGGAGATGTGAGAGCCCTGAAACACAGACCTAGATCCAGGCTTCCATCTGCACTTGTAGAAATACCCTCTCTAACAACCTGAAGCACCTGTGACTTTAGGCATTACTCTAAAAATAGATATTTGCAAGCACGTAGATAGAATGAATTTGCTGAGAAGTAAAGGTTCCAGAAACTTTTGAAGCCTTTTAAGAAATGTCACTACAAGACATGTCATCTATTCCTTTGTGTTTTTCTGTTGTCTTTGAGATGTTCACCTTCAGCATTTTATCTCTACTTGCATCTTTTCCTTTAGAAGGACCCTGGTCTACCAAAATGTGAATTTATTAAAGCATTAGCTCAGAAACTGCTCTGAGGGAGATAAACATAGAGAGCCAAGACATGAAGAAAAGTAACCTGTGCTGAAAGACATAAACCCACAATTACATGAGGAAATCCACTCTGGTATCCTACAGCCAATAAAGGTAATTTAGTGCAGAGGACAGGCAAGGAAGCCACATCAGCATTTGTGAAGACTAACAGCTCACACAGGAGGGAGGCTGGAGAGCAGGAGCTGCACATCACTCACTCTGGATTTTGGAATTTGTGCTGGCTGTTTTAATGAGCACAGCTAACAGGGTCCTCTGGCACAAGCTTCTCCAAATCAGCGGATTTATGTTTTTTAATTAACTTTACTTCCTGGGAATACTGTGGAGTCCACAGAACCATGAGCATACATAAAATGCTTTGAGATTCTCTGAGGACATGGACCACAGAAGCGCAAAACGCATTCATGGTAAAGGCAACAAGCATTCTCTTGGATTCTGAGATATTAGAAACCGGTGGGGCTCCAGTCACATAAAGGATGGGTAAAAAAAGGGTTGCTTTGTTTTATGTACTGCTGACAAGCATGACACTGGTTATCCAGGGGAGAGAAAATGTACATCACATAGAAAGCTAATGTGGCTTTTTTGTCAGTATTTTGTTGTGGCTGGTTGTCAGTATTCCCTCCACATTCCCTCCTCATCTTGTGGGAGTCAAATGTTCCCAAACTGACAACAGCTCAACACAAAAATAAATTTTCATTACAAACTGAGTCTGCTTAAAAGATGATCTTTTTAGTGAGAAACAGCTATTAAATGCCAACTGTATTTGACCTCTTGAATTCTCAGTTCACCAACATGTGATTAATAATAAATAATAATATAGTTCATAAAGTGCTCTTAAACTGCCACTAAAATGTTTTAATGAGTCTTCACTGGCTTGAAACTACTTTTGAACAGAAAATCTTGAGCAACTTGAAATAAAAATTAATAAAGTATCAGGCTACATTTTGCTTGAGTTTATCCTGGTGAAAATATAGATTTGCATTTCTAATCCACTTTTATGTAAACTTACAATCCCTTTTTTCCCATGATTTTTTTTTCTTGGAAGAAAAAATATCTTGCAGTTTTGCCAGTTAAGCCAAGCAAATTCTCACCAAGTCCTGCTTAAGGATGACAAAAAATAGGGTTAGGTCTACACTTTTCCAGGCACTCTAGAAGGAGTTTGAGGTCTCCTGTGGCTTGCAGCAGTAAATGGCTCTCAGGAAATAGGGTGGTCTGCTCAGTTCTGGGCCTCTGTGCTCTGCTGCCAGAGGGTGTGACAAGCTCTGGAGCAACCACGGCTTCCACTGGAAAAAGATTTTCAGGATTATGCCTTTGGGATTTTCAGAGACTATTCAGAAAAATGTGCATCCAAACTTTCCCGTTTCTAAACTGCAAGGTGGCCCTGAGCTCATCTTTAAGGAGATAAACTGTTGATATGGTTCAATTTCTCTCAAGGTTCATCAGCTGCCAGAAGTGCTCTAGATCACGCAGGTTTCGATTCTGAGGCATTGCCCTTTTGTTTTTTTTTGATTGGAGGTCTATGGTCATGCCCTCTACACACTCGGGGTTGAAACGTCTCTTTGCATAAACACACACAAGTGTAAGACCCAGAAACTGATCCAGAAACTCTTATGAAGTTTCCAAAACAGAGCTCAAAATTTCTGTTTGGAAACTGCTTAAGATAAAGGTTCCTCTTTGGAGGAGCTCCACCTCTACATTTCATTCTGACAAATGTAATTGCTGACAAAACCCTATTTACTGATGAAAAAAAAAAAAAACCCAAACAAAAAAACACAACAACAAAAACAACAAAAAATTAAACCCAGAACATTTTCAGCCAGCTCTAACTGAAAACACAAGCAGCAATCTGAGCCAGACAGAGAGGAGCACTGCTTCCAGCTGAGCCAGGAGGAGGTCATTTGGTGATTTTAGCTACACCATTGCGACAAGACCCATAACACACAGTCCTCCTGCTTATGTGAGCGACAGCCAGTGCTGCAAATGCATCTCCATGCTAAGTAATGACTGACACACTGTTCAGGGAGACCTCAAAATCTCCTGCTTCTGAGCTATCTCGAGGAATGTGTACATACGCTTATATAAATAAAGGGGTGCTTTTGAAAGTATACCTTTGTGCCAAGCTTTTACCAATTTTTTTCCGCAGTTACTATGGAATCTCTGCAGAATTGTACACCATGGTGCTCGGGTCACTGGAGCTGCTGCCCCACATGGGTCTGTCATCTCAAAGAGCTATTGTATTCACTCAACATCTGTGAATGGCAGAGACAAACGAGATGAAGATAGATTTATTTCACTCTGATTTTATTTCTCATATTTTCTTGCTGAAGTAGCACCTAAATGGCAGAGCTCTGACTGGAAGGAAACTCAATATCAGAAAACAGAAATGTAGAAATTGAAAAGCAAGGCCGGTGCTTCTTTATGCTGAGTGCTGATTCAATTTAGGAAACAACTTGGAATATAGCAGTGCAAATCGTTAGCAGTACATCTCCCCTAATAACCCTAATTTTGAAGCAAAATATAAAGCCCACCCAAATAGGGAGAAAATTTAGATCAGAGTCCAAATTTCAGAACATGGATCCTTCCAGTGATGCAGTAATATTCAGCAGAAATGTATTCTTCAGGATGAATAAAAATATCCCAAACACCTGACTGATACTCAAGATCATGAATTAGGAACCCGGGTAAATACTAGTTTGCCAATATTAAATATTGAAAATATTATTTCCCTCTGTATATCCCACATCATGCCATTGCATCTCAAGAAATTAAGACCAGGAAAGAGGATCGGATTGGTTCTGCTTCCTTCCTCCTTGATTCAAAGGCTCTGAAAAGCTCATAATTCAACCAGATTTGTCTCTAACTGAAATTATTAGCCTTTCTTCCATATTTAAAGAGTTCATACATGTTTCTTTGATAGCTCCTCTGATGATCTGCCAAGTTCCTACATCCTTTGACCTCAGATGTCTTTTTCTCCATCTGTAATTCTGAATGTGTTTATTTTACAAGTGAAACCAAATTCTTAATTGAACTAAGGAAAGTCAATCTTTTAGATTAAACAAGTGCTCAGCTGTGCATATTGAAATAGTGGTAGATATGAATCAAAACATGAGCATCAACCATCAAATGCAGGTCAGATATCAGCATAACTGATGTATAGGGAATCCATGCTATGCTCCTAACTAAGACCATGAGAAACAATAAAACCACACAGTACAAACAGAGAAACTTAAATCATGCTCCTTGAAAAGTTTGCCAAGGTCCATGAATCTTTTGAACCAACCTGGGCCTATTTTGAAGTGAGCACAAAACATGTTTTTGTATTGAAACCATGTGGGACTCAGAGATTTTTGTTATTTGGGGTTCATTTGGACTCGAAACTTGAAGCTGAACACAAAGAGTGGAACACAAAAGTCATCCAGCTGAAGAAAATCTTTTTGATATGACCAATGAAAAATCACAGATTGCTTGTTTGTTTGTTTGTTTGTTTGGTTTTGGTTGGTTGGTTGGTTGGTTGGTTGGTTGGTTGGTTGGTTGGTTTGTTTTGTTTGTTTTGTTTGGGTGTTGGTTTTCAAGTGAAACGATCAGGGCATGTAAGCCATTAGACTCTAAATCACATGACATAATTGCACACATGTTTTTGGAGAGTAATCTGAAGGAAGGCACAGTAGGGAAGCATAAGTAGCTGACAAATAACCATGAAGAGACTCCTTCTCTATCACTGAAGGACATAAGTCATCCTGTTATCTTCTGGATATAACCAAGGCAGTCAAGAGTTTGAAAGTCCAAATTCTGTACTGCTATCATCAGAGAAATTTACAAGCTGTCATTTGGGATAGAGAAACAGAAGAACTAAAAATGTTCTGAAGTGCTGAGCACTCAGACTGTCCAAAAAGTAGGAGGCATCAGTGTCCATAAATCTGTAACAATATAATTGTACCAAATTACAGAAGGTACATACAAAAGAAGATGGCTTTGTGCAGTCGGAGGCTTCTGAACTTTAGTCCAGAGGTCTTGACTCTGCTAGAAATGAGATAAGTTTGGTTTCACTTTCTCCGTCTACAAAATAGCTTTCATGCTGTAAAGAAGATATTGTAAGGCATTTTAAGATCCTCACCAAAAAGCACAGAATAAAAGATAGCATCTAAGACAGTAAAACCCTAAAATATGAAATTCACAGCTGCTGAGGTAAATTCTCACTTTGATGTTCTCTTATGAATAAGAGAAGGAAGAAGAACTCAAAAGAAAATGGGGCTTTTTGTCCTTCGTAATAATCATGTGAGAACACTGGTTCTTTTTTTCTTTTTCTTTTTTTTTTTTTTTTTTTAAAGTAAATGAACAATCCACAAACCAAATATCATCTTCGGAAGTAGCTTTATTTCTGAAGATAAATTAGTAGATGAACAAGCAGGTGACTGAACAAGATTTGGACTGTAAAACTATTTCCAGCAGAAATTATGTTTTTTCACCAGCTCCTACATAAAACAAGTAGAACTTTAAATACATCTTTGAACAGTAACTATTGCACTTTTTACAGCAACAGAGAAGGCAAGGCCAGAATAAAGCCCACTAAATTTTCTGTACCATGAAACCCCTAAAGTGAAAGCTCTGGGGAACAGTACAGTTCATTGCCATGAAAGCTAACACATGAGAGAAAACTATTTGGATCCTTTTCCTACCACACACAGCTAAAGACACATGAATGTGGGAAGAGGTTTGATTGACTTTTTAAAACTCCTAATGACACTACTCTAGTGTTTGCAAAAGGTACTGGATTTAGACATCTCTGGAGACGGCAACAACCCTGCCAGCCCAATTTTTACACATTATCTCCTGGGTAGTTTGTTTACTTCTGCCTAGCCAGCAGAAGTAAACAAAATCCATTACATTCATTTCATAAAAACATTTTAAGAGAAACCAGGTGACCCATGTTCCCCTTCACATCTCAGTCTCTGCAGAGCTTGAAACAGGCTCAGATAAAAGGGTGTCCTTGCCTCACAGTGTATTTATTTTTCTTAGATATCAGTTTCTGGATCCAAAATTCCCCCAAAATTGGAGTGTTTAGATCAACAGCTCTGGTCCACCTCTTTACACAGTGGTCTTCCTTACTTAAAAGGATGAAAACAAAGAGCTCGCCAATAAAAAATGGTCAAAGCTGGTGGAAAACACTTGTTTCTAATATAATTTGTGAAGGGATTTCATCAGTCTCCCTTCATAACTAATAGAGATAAGAAGTTAGAAAGACTTTGTGTATTTAAATATAAGTAACCAAATAGAAGCAATTAATAGAGATAACAAGGTTAATTCTTACTGCATGGAATCTGGCTCCATGCTGAGTGGATACAATTAAGTCAGAGGAATTACTTTGCAGTTGCAGCTATGCAGCTCTTAACTTATGATGTGATCAAAGTACTTTTCAATCCAGAAAGTGACTATTAGGGCAGCAGAATTGTGTTTTCCCTGAGGATGGTGACCTATGGGCAGTTTGGGGCTCCTTTATCCCACCATGACCTTCTGCCTAACCTGGCTCTGCTTGACAAGGATATAAGAGTGAGAGGATCCCACATAACAGTGATGTTGTGACTCAACCATCCCAGTTATCCAAGTGCATTATCATCAATCCTATGTGTATAAACATCTGAAGTGAGTGCTCAGAGGATTTGATATCTGATTAGCATTACCAGATGTGTAAGGAACTGAGGAAGTAACAACATCAATTTTCACTTCCATTACCCTGCTGATCTGTGTCCTGGGCCACTTTCTTGTTCTTTCCAGTAGTTTCCTTCCCCTTCTTTTCATGTCCTTTTTCTCCTTCCTTCCTTGACCAAACAGGGAATGGCTACATGGCTGAACAATGCCTAAGGGGCAGGATGGAGCAAGCAGCCAGCAGTGGAGGACATAAACTTTAAAGGAAAATTAAAATATAATCCTATTCACTGATTACTACTTAGTGAGCCATTCTCAGAATCTATAAGACAAATTAGAAGTGTCAGTTTAGAAACCTCATTATTTAAAGTCAGTCTGATGAAGGCTTCATTAATTTTTTTTGCATTTGTTGTTATCAATACTGTCAGTGGAACAGTAACAGCTCTCAGCTGTTGCTGACACCCGGCTACCCAAAATGGAGGCTGAGCTTGGGGCTGGGAGATGTTGTTTCTTTTGGTTTTGTTTTTTGTTGTTTGTTTGGTTTTTTTAATAATAATTTCCCTTTCTTACAAACAAGACCAACACAACAGGCACAAGTCTTCTCTCACATGTACCGTGCATAGAATAGTTCAGGACAGTGACTGCTTCGCTGGACAACAAAAGTACTAAGAAACTGGACAAAAAGCACAGTAGGATTGAAAAAAGCCTCTGATTCAAAGCAAATATTTTTATTCGAATTTTCAAATGAATGTACTTTCACTGCATTCCTTCCCTTCTGGGCTCACTTTCCATAAACATGCTAGTGAATGAACTTTATAAACAGGAATACTTGCTAAAAGCTAATTTTAGAGAATGGGTTTTCAACTGGTCTCCAAAAGCAAATTCCAAACCAAACTTTAATACAAATTTTACACTTAGTGATACAATTTGTGCACACTTGGCCCACCTAAATCTGCTACTGTTGACCCAGCTACAGCAAGTGCCTTCCCCAGCCTCCTCCCCATCCCTGCTCCTGTCTCTGTGTCTGCTAAAGGAAACACTTCTGAACTCCCAGTCCTGCCTGTTCAGCTCTGCCTGCCTTTGCCTCCTAGTTCAGCTCTATGATGTGGTTAGGGTGTAAAAAATAACACAAAACTTATTACTCTTTGGATTTTTAATTTTTCTTTAACTGCAATGCATAGGAGGAAGCCAGAGACTAAAGAAATTCCTAATTAATTATTTGACCTAGAAGATCTGACAGAACACTAACTTCTGGCAAAGGTGAAGGGATAAGCAGTCAGGAATAGCCTGAAAATAGTAATACATAGCACGGGTCAGCAATACTTCCTTGGTGACACTTTGATGTCATGCTTTGAAACATGAACTTCTTAGTGAGTTTTTTAAGCCATTTCTTTGGGGACTAGAGCTAAAACCATCTAAAAAAATTCTGTGCAAATCTGTGCAAAAAAGAATTTTTCCTAAATGGGTTGTTTTTCAAAGGCATTTCAAAGGGTCATCTTGCAAAGAAATACATGAAGGACATGAAGATAAGAGTAAATATGATAACATAAAAGCATGAATGCTAGTGGATAAATTGCTATTGATTAGGTGTCTAGCTCTAAAGAAAGGCTGCTCCAATAACCTCTCATGGGTTGTTACATCAACTGGTCTCTGCTTCCACAAGAAGAAGATAAATGGGAAATTGGTGCAATGTCCACACACCTTAGTGTCCCCAGAGTCAAGAGGCAACACATCTGCTGTGCCATCTCAGGCCCATTTCTAATAAGCCTAAAAATCATCTAAAATAAGGTATAGAGACATTGAGCAATACAAAAAATATGAAAGTAACCCAAGAAGTTTGCAATGAAACCACAATTGTGAGAAAATCAGTTAAAGGAAGTAAAATCCCAGCTCTACTCCTAACTCACTGTGTGGTCTTGGGCAAGCCACAAAGGGCCATACTTTGAACATCTTACTCACACTAGTAACTAGTTCCTTACAAAGCATTTTTGCTTAACATCACAGTCCACGAAACTTGCACTTGAGCTATGGAAACAGCATGAACATGGATCTACTTACATGAGGCTAAGTATTGCAGTCTGCTCCTGAGGGGTTTTTTGCTTCCATCTATCCATAAAAAACAGAGAAAAGCTCCTACCACTGTGATATTGGTGTTGCTGGGATTCAGCCTAATTAACAAACATTTGTACAGCTCTTGGAAAATGTAAAGTGCAAAGTAAGTGCTATGCAGCTGGAACACATGTAGTTTAAACCTAATCTCCCAGCTTTGAATCTGCAGACTTTTTAAGTGGCTGCAACATGTGTGTGAAAGGAGAATAAAGGACTGTCAGGATCTCCTCTCAATGGCACTGAAGACTCTACAGAAGAACATAGCATATGCTATTTTTACTGTCTCTCTGTGTCCCTGCCATGTTATCAAGAGAGTGGCCTGTCACAAGCCACAGACACTGCTCTACAAGTCTTTTAGGGTGCTGGGAAATCCCAGGGATATCTTCACTCCACATCCCCGTTATTACATAGTGTGGGTCCAGCAGCAGTACATTTCACATATCCCAAATCTTTTCCATATATTTGGCACTGCCATACCTTAGTCCCCTAGATTTTGCTCCACCTTTCTTGTTTTCCTAATACAGTTAATGCTACCCAGCTGTTTGCAGTCAGCTTTAAAAACTATAACTAAATTAGCATTCCTGCTGAAGGCTTATTCCCTGAGCATATATTCCCTACACTACTGATGTTCTCCATACATTTCTTGACATTCAAGTATGGCTTCACTTTTATTTGCACAGTGTTATGTTTCAAAAAATAACAGTCACTTGAAAAAAGAAGAGATGGGCCTGGAGAAAAACTGGATCCAAACAGTCCCTGGATGCTGGAGAAATTTACATCCGGGCTGGATTAAAAATGTGCAAGTAAACCTCATCATTCATCAGATTCAGATTCCCTGTCCTGTCAAACTGTGAGTTCTTGCAGCATGTATTCCCTAGTAATGGCAAAGCAAGACCTTCCCCAATAATAAATTAGGGGCATACGTTTAATGACAATTGTTTAATATAACACTAACATGTTTAAACAACAAGGCTGAAGTTCTGTCCTGCACAGGTTGAGCCCAGCAATGCATTGAGGCATCTTTAGAAGAATCCTGGTTATCACACATATTGTGAAAACCAGATTGGAGAGATCCTCTGAAATTACCTAGTTATTCCTGGTGCTTGTGCAAGCTGCAGAGCTCCTGCACCAGAATCATGTCCTGATGTTTCCAGTGTGCAGACTCACAGCCATCCCATGCAGTACCTGTCCTGTGGCTCTGTCCCCAGAAACAGACCCTCTGGAGCCTGTAGGATCTTTCACCCAGGTTTATGATTAGGCTCCTCTAAGGTGGGATGTTAGCTTGGGTTGCTGGTTCAGATCTTTCAGGACTGGATTCTAAAGTTAAGACAGGTTTTGGTAATACCTGGTATCAGAACATATGATTTTCTTGTAAGCGGTAATTTCAACAATCTCACAATGCTTATTATGGATTTCTAAATCTGCAAAAATAAACCCTCTTTTTATTATTCAACCCCCATGCAGTCCTTCTACCGCTGTAAATATCTGTCTTGTTTAAGTGGAGCCTATGTAGATGATTATTCAACAGGAATACTCACCCCTCCTCTGCCTGACTAATGTGAATTTTGCTCCCTTCCTTGTTCATTATAATTTGTAGAAGACAAATTTCCTTTCCTACTCTGTGTTTAGAACCCAAGCTGGCGGTGAGCATGTTTCCCACCTACTGCTGCGAGATAAGTTGGCCCTTGCACTCCTGGGAAGGTCTCAACACCTCTCCCAGAAACAACAGCTTAATGAAGGGGCAAGCAGAAGGGAATTTAAAATGCATGGGCACAAAACAAACCAGTCCCCAGCAGGCTCCTGCTGACAGGCTGCACACTGGCCCCCGGATCAGCGGGATATCCAAGTGCAGGCTAATGAATGATTTCCCTGATGGAGAGAGGAGTCCATGTGTGCCGAGAGTTCACTGCGTGCTGGAAGCATTTGTTCAGTCAGGTTTCAAAGGCCTCTTCTGTCATCTGTGGCATTGAGGGTCGGATTAATAATTTAATGGAGTGGTTGTGCTGTGCAAGGAAGTGGAAAAAATCCGCTTCCACCTTGGCCAGAGCAGGAACGCCTGCATCAGCCATACATGTTTTTTCATCGCCGTCAGCTCCTGAGGGAAACAGAACTGTGACCCCGCTGTTTCTCACTCCTGGCATGATCCTTCCTCCTCTTTTTGCCAGTAGGAAAACACTGATTGCAGCAGGCCTCTTGTTTATCCATTGCTGATCCCAGCACAGCCTGCTCTCACCAGGTGTCGGTGGATCCAACACAAGCATCAGGAGTGCACAGCACTAAATGTGCATATATGTAATTCCAGATTTTGTTTTAAGGTCTTTAGGCAGAGGAAGGGGGTGGATAATTGTATAGTGGGAGGGGAGATCAAGCAGGCAGTTAATATGAACTTCATAGGAGGGAGATACTTGGAAAGCAGTGGCACTGAAAGAGACCTAATGGACATTAAATTAGAAAAGAAATTTCCATCTGGTAAAATGGCAAAAAGCCTCATGCAAGTATGGGATGCATTTACAGACAATTCATGACACTAGCCAAAAAAAAGGAAACTTTCTTACTTTAAATGGCAGAGTATCAACAGTGGTATAATACCTAGAATGCTTCAGACAGCGCTTGACTCTGTTGGCTTCAAAAACTTCAGAGAAAATTAACAGAAATGAAGAAAGGTTGGAAGAATTAGTCTATAAAAACTGTTCCTGACTCTGCATGTGTGTCAGAGAAGGACACAGTCAATCCACATATCAGTCCCAGAGCACACCCCTGAGTGTCCAACTTAGCCCAGGCCGCCTTTAGATCGCATGAACCAGGACCACCAGTCCCAAAGAGAAATTCATCCCAAAATGGGGTGTCCCCCTCTGTGAAGCTGAGGAGGATCAGACCTAGGTTAAAAAGTGATGACTTTTCAGTAGAAAATATTGAGAAAATAGAGCTTTTCTGTAAGAGTGTTTTCAAGAAACAGTGTTCCAGTCTCCATGCAGAGAAGAGGAATCCAGAGATTTGCTCTGAAGATAGAGTGCTGAATTCATTGACCACAAACATCTGATGAGTGCAACCTTAATTACAGCTTTCCAAAATAAAAAGAAGTGACTGAAAATTCCTGGAAAAAACCCTATTCTTTTCTCTTTTATCACTTTTAAACATAACCATACCTCAGTTTCTTTCTGTTTGCCCTACCACAGTGTCATGTCCCTGCACTTTTTTTCCTGTTCCTTTTGTAGCCAGTGGAATGGGGGCACAGAGTGATCCACTGCAAGGGGTCCAAAATTTTCAATTCTTCTTTGTCATGAATCCTGTCCTCCCCTGACCTAAAGGTCAGATTGGTGCGATCTGGTATATTCCAGTTTCAGCATAAGATGGGTGTTAATTAGTGTTGTCTTTGAAGGATGCATTCTACACCCTGGCCTCTTTCCTTGTGGCTATCCCTTTGGCAAAGCATAGTGGCACAAGAATATTTTCAATACTTTATATTCCAGCTTAGGAGAACTCTAACAGAAGCACAAAATAAATGCATTTTTGCTATTTTTATGCTTCATGAAGATTGCTAAGTCACATAAGAGCACAATGCCAAAAGTGCTTTGGAGGAAGGACATCTGACTTCAAACTATTTTTGTATTTAGTATTTTAAGCCAAAAGTGAGAGCTATGACGTTCATTCTGATGAAGTTTACACTTGACCCACTAATTATGAAAGTTATCACAGGATATGTTGCTTATTAATAGGAAATAATAAATAATCATATCAATGCAAAACTGCTTCCTGTACTGCTAATTAAACCAGAGAAAATCTTTCCAGCTAAAGGAAATGATCTTTTCAAAGAGCATTGACATTTCTGGCCTAATTGATAAAATTATTAACTGAGCGTGGTCAGGAAATGAAGTCCCCGTGCCTGCACGGGACAGGGAATTGTGCTGTAGAGATTATTCTGAGGTGAAGTTCTCACACTATGGGTGATCAAATCTAATGAGCAGGATTTCCTCAGTGACCTGGCAGAGACAGGAAGGAACCTGAAGAAATGCTGAATGAGTTTTGAGATTAAAATATGGATAGAGAGGAAAAATAAATTAAAAGTTCATGAATGGAAGTCATCATGAGGTCAGCATGCAGCATCTTTCAAATCCCCGAGAAAAATCAAAGCATTTTGAGGAGATAATTTAAAAAAATACTTTCTGGATCAAAATGTGCTCTAGATGAAAGCATTGGTTGGTGTAGCAAAGAGCAGAAATTGGAGTAACTTTTCCTGCTCCAACAAAACTTCCAGAGGCTTGGAGGAGCTGAGCTGTCAAATTCTCTGGGGTTGTAGAGTGTGGAAGGAAATGGCCAAGAAGATCTGCCAAGGAATGAATCCATCACTATTGCCCATTCCCATACTCCCTGTTCTCACATCACAAGTCATTGGAGAATGGCTTGCTGTACATTTTATTTCAGCCAGTTCCCATGTGAGTGGATAAAATGATCTGGTTTTCCAGTCATGCTTCCAGGTTTTTGAGGAGTTGTACCGAAATCAGGATATTGTCCTGCAGAGTTTGGGAAGGAGGCTGGAAGGAAGAGAATAAAGTGTGAGCTCACGCCAACCAAAAACATGGGCCCCCAACTCATTATTTCCTATGTTCCTTCCTTCACTGTTCATCCAGTCTGTCATCCCACTGTGTCATCCTGTGACATGTGTTTCACATCCCAGCCTTTTCAGACCTAAACTATTTTTCACCCTTCTTCTATTTCTTTCTACCCTGTCTTTCTTCCAGAAAATAGCCACCCTACACGGGCTGAGCAAATGCACTCACACTGAGTGTCCTCAGAAAAGCTTCCAGAGTTGGCTTCCAAACTCTGATCACCCTCCCATCCCAGAACTGATGTTGAAAGGCTTGCGTAAATACACACCCTGTGTCTGTTGCCCTGCTCTGGTCTTCATCCTGGTGTGAATTAGGGAAAGTTCTACTAACACCAGCTCTGTTAACTCTGGTCGAAAAATGACATGGGTGAGTGGAGAATCAGATCCATCCATTTTCATCTTTTCAAGTCAAATGATGTAATTTGTTTGCCTTCTTAAAATGAAATGGTCTTTCAAAGGCTTGTTTGTTTGGCTTTTTCCCACTGGGTATCACATGGGTCTTCCATTAATAATAACAATAGCTACAAGAACAGACTAATTGCAGCACAGTCTCCTTAGAGGTTTTTTGGGGTTTTGGGGGGGGTTTTTTGTTTTTTTTTTTAAATTATTATTATTGCACTCAACATTCACTGTTGACAGAAATATGGATAGCAGGAAAATAACTCAAAATACGGCTTCAAAAAGGCTGATTCAAGTTGCTGCTCAGAAGATACTACACCATATGGAAAATGTAGCTGAGTAGCTGCCAAATTTGTTTAGTTTAAACAAGGGTAGGTAAGATCTGATAATGCATGGGATCATTTTGGCATATAGTACAGCTCTCCCAGACCCATTGCATTATGCCTATCATCAAGTTAGTTCATCTAACAGCATGAAGTGGAACACCCTGACCCTTCTTATCCCTGTTAATCACTCTTAAGTAAATAATACCTCTTCGGAGAATAGTGATTCATATGTTGCAACGTAAGATACAGTCAAGCTGTGAACTGGTCTTCCTACAGTGATAGGTAAAGTCAGGGAGCAAAGATAAGGAAGAATTTTGTCAGACTATTATCACTACTTCACTTTTTAATTGCCTATAAAAGGTTTTTTTAAGCAGCAGGAGAGCATAGAAGAACACAACCCTTTCTGTTTTCTTTCAGTACAGCCCCTATAACAGCTGTTCTGTTTCTCTCCCATCGTCACCTATTTAATTTTAAGATAAGGGATACTTAGGAATCATTTCCTCTGTGAAGCAGCTAGGAAAGGTTATTTATATCTAAAATGTCCTGTGCTATTTCCTTTAAAAAAAGTCAGACCACTTCTTGGTTTCCCAAGGCATTCTCATAGCCCTGATCACTCAGGGCAAAAACTGAGAAAGACATTAAGAAGTCTTGCAGTGAAGAGATATATTTTCCCACTTTTCTTTCTGCTTTCCTTCCTAGGACCCAACCTTCCTCAATACTCATGTGCTTCTGCATAACCACAGCTTGCCATAGGATCAGGCTGAGCTGCTCCTGAGCTGTCAGGATTTTGGAGAGCTGAGCAACCAGCTGTCAGTCCCTTTCCTGTGGTTTTTAATCTCTTCATTGGGAAATGGAGCTGAGGTGTATCTCTGACACTCTCCTTAGTCTAGCAGCCATGGAGATAACTCCAATGCACTCAAAAGGGTTGTCCACACCCCAGAGGGCAAAACTATGCAGAATGGGCAAGCTACCTTGGATTGAGGTGTTGTGCACTTGTGTTGTCAGGTAAAAATCCTGACTCAGGGCCTCAGGTGGGCCCAGCAGTGTTCTCACACAGCAGTTCAAGGGCTGGTGACCCATATGGGTCTATGACTAGAATTTTGTCCCTACAGTGCTTTATAGAAAGGCCTATTCCTTTTGTGGAGAAAAACCCAAGATTTCACTCCATGAAATGTTTAAGCCAGTGTTCCAAACTTCTCAGAAAGCAGAGACAGTTCATTCACACGAAGATGGATGATGTGTGTAAGACAGGTACTTTGCATTGGACAAGTCAGGAAGCACCAGCTTATGTGTTAGACAGATACATTGAAAGTCTAATTTCTTAAGCCATTTGAGAGAAACACATTAAGCTCCAAGGAATAGTGACTGTATGCTTTTGTTCTTCTATTAATGAGATACCATAAGGAAAAACTGCTGGAGCAAACCTGCCTGTGGATTTAATTTTGGTTTGATTTGCTCTCTCATATATATTTTGCTGAGGCTGGAGAAAAGACTGACAGACCACCTGACTACCCTTCCCTAAATATTTTGACCATGATGCCCACAGTTAGCTTGTATCAAAGATTATGTCCAACAAGAGAGGACAAATATCCACCTGCAGTACCCCACCGATGTCCCTTAGGAGCTGTGCCAGTTTACAGCAGCTGTCTGGGCTCTGGGTTTGTGCTGGGCCATGTAAAGTCTTTTGAGGTGTTTGCAATTGGCTTGAACATCTTCATCTCCAACACCTCACTAAGAGAGCACTGATAATCTCTAGAAGCAGACCTACAATGCTTTATTTCCTGAGGAAATGGACACAGGGTAAGAGTGTGCCTTTAACAAGGTCTGGGAAACATATGTAAACTGCTTTGGCAAAGAATCAGTTCTTTGTAAGTAACTAATGCTGAGTGAAATTCTCCATAAGACACCTTCTTTTCCTACAGAAGTTTTCTGATGATGTTGATATTCCCTTTCTTATCTCTTTACTTGCCATGATATAAATTGAGCAGTCCTAGAAGTTTCTTTTTTTTTTTTTTAATTCTGAACTGATTAAAAACCTCCTCCACCCTTCTTATGTTATGTAATCTAAGCATTTGTCAGGTCTAAATAGAGTTTGAAATAGTTATAATTCTATTTACCCTAGAATAAGAGGGGAGGGGAAAAAGAACCAAAATGTCACTTTTATTTAGTGGGTGAAAATTTTTCTTACACACTAAAGATTCTTTATAGTTCTTAGGAACAGAGATTTAGCATGACTTTATATTCCAATGCAGACCAAAAATGAAAGATCTAGAAGGACTCTACAAGACAGGTTTGTTTAGGTGTTCTTTGAAGATCTACAATAAAAGGAAAGAGTTTCACTTATAGCACAGCAAAACACCACGTGACAATTTTTTTCACAGTGTATCATGAAACTGAACCAGTTCCATGTTAAGTACCATAAACCAGGCATGTGAAGGAATATAATGCTATAAATTCATATGCACAGACAAGCACATTAAACACTGAGATTGCTGAGCTTACGGAATACTTGTGTTTTTTTAATTCACTTTCATGTAAACAAAACAGAAAGTGCACACCCAGTGCTTTACTGCTTGACACCATTACCATGCTCAAATAAATTGTTTTAGTGTCTTTGGGATAACTTTTCTTTGTGTTTTTGTGCCTCCTCACATACGTTTTTCTTCTATCTTTTGGAACAAATAAAAAAAAAGTCAAAATTTTTATAGAGACATGCAACATTTCACTTCCAAAAAGATGTCGTAAATAACTTACTGTCAGAGTACAAGCTTAAAAAATAACAAAGAAACATGTTTTTGAAGTTTTATGTCTTATTGTGACCCTGGTAAATTTCTGGGTGGTGGATTCATTGAAAAGATGCCAAAATATAAGCTCAAGGTCCCAAATTTATTTAGTGCTATAGAGGTTTTCCATTCCAGGAAGAAAAGCATCACTAAGTGGATGTGCATAACAAACACCAAAGCAAACTGTGCTGTGCTAATGACCATTCCTATAATATTGACCAGTTAACATTAAAATTCTGATTCAAATAAAACTTTTTTTTTTTTAAGATATTCTTCTTTTTTTTTCCAAACTTTCTTTATGGCAATCATGTTGTGCAATATGTTATTCAGATCAGAATTTCCACTGTACACAAGCAGAAACATATGATGCAAATTAAAGGTGGGCAAACCCATTCAGACACAGGCAGGATGAACAAACTCAACACTTGAACAAGAATTTACTCTAAGGTGCTCAAAATGTGCTTTCAGTTTTAGAATGTTTGTTCTTTCCTTTTCAATCAGTTTTTATATTTCTTCATTTTGGATAACGAAGCAAGTACAAGAGAATAAACATTGTTTTCTCAGGCTGTTTCTACTTGTTTCTACTTGGCTCTTTTCATGGCAAATACCATTGATTCTGCCAGCAGTGCCAGTCTCAGTCCAGCATTCATTTCTTCTCCCATCTAGCACTTTCATTTCCACTATCCCTGATGCCATATATTCAGTTCCCAGATTTTGCTAATTCACATAATCTTAAGACTCATGGGTTTAGAAATCACACATATTCTCTTGTTTCCTTGCAGAATTTTGAGCATTTCTGCACAACCCTAAACCCAAACCCCAAAGAGCTCATGAATGTTGATTCAAATGAGCAGGCTGCCACAAACTCTGAGAGGTTTAAGAGGACTGATACAGTGCTCACTAGGTAAAAGAACAACATAAGGAAATGGAAACCAAAGAAGAGTGGAAAGAATGTAAATTATAAATAAACCAAGCCCTCTCCCCCCTTTCCTTCTCCCCAGAAACTGTGGTGTGAGTGGAAGGATAGCAGATATTTCCCATACTGTATCTCACCGTACATTTTGCACATAAACTCTTTCTTCCTTTTGCCCTAATACTAGGAATTTTAGTAAAATTCAACATAATTTACACATGAATTGAAAATTCAATTCTTATGTAATTATTCTCACAGCTCTTGTTTGAACCAGTGAACTCCATAACAGGAACTGTTGAAGAATTGGAACTTTGTGAAACCCTTTAAATACCTAAAATCAAAACCTCTCCTCTTCTTTGAGGGACCTGCTCCATAACCTGAAGAGGAAACACTGGTCCAGAAATATTTAATCCTTTTTGCCAGGTGAGAACCAGGTTGCAAGAAGCTACTTCTTGGTAGCAAACCCAGACAAACACTGAGTCAGTGGTCACTGAACTTAGGGAATGCTATGGGAATACTCAGCATTCATGGAAAGAAAGTGCATGGAGAATGCCATGGCTTAGGCTGCTGGTATCTCTTGCAGATTGAATGGGAGACAGGTAACTCTACAAATACAATCTCCTCCCTCTTTAAAAGAGCAAAACTGCACAGGCAGTAGTTTCTTCCCCTTCCAGAAAGAACCCTTTTCATCTGATTCCAGCTCGGTTGCTCTGTGGGCCCCAAAAAGACAGGGCAGAAAAGATACCACATGTGGGAAGATGAAACAGGTTAACCTGCTTCAAAACACCGCACTTACAGTTAGTCAGGTCTGGTGAGGGGCACACAGGGAAGAACTATACTTGCAGTCAGGATGGAGCTTGAATATGCTACCTGAGAAATATAAATTTCTCAGTAGAAAATCAAAATCATCCTGCCTCAGGCAGCCAGAACACTCACAACTGCAGACCAGTCATGCATTCAGGTGCTGAAGACAGAAGGAATCATTCAGAATCAGAGAGCTGCCAAAAATCTGGCCAAAAAAAGAGCCCAATTTGCCACTTCTGCAATGCAGCAAGACATTTTTCACCCTTACCTCAATATTTTCATGAAAATAAAGGCAATTTATGTTTGATGCCTAAGAGGAAAGCTTTCTTCTAAACAGAAGGACTAAGATTAAGCCCAGGAAAAACATAAGAGCATTATTGAGTAGGCAGGAACTGGCTTGTCGTTGGAAAGGAAATTCTGCTACTTTGGAAGGAACAAGACTTCCAAACTCCCATGAAATACAGATTTAAAAAATGTTTGAAGTCAGTAGCAACATCTTATCTGGATGAAAGGACTACATATTTTGGTTAAGAGCTGATCACTTTTAACTTTTTGGTTTTTAACACAAAAAAGGGTCAGCTTTTAAAAAAACAAGATATGTCTTGGACATTATTGAAGGACTTTATTTTGTTTCTTTTTTCAAAACAGATATTTGTTAAAATTATTGTAGTAACATATTTAGTTTTATATGAAAATTAAATTTCTATTTGAAAATTGTTCTGGTAAAAACTCTTATCAATGTTCATTTCCAAGAGCTGTACCTGTTCTGGCTAGGTCAAAAAGTTAATGTATTCAGCCCTGCTGCCATTATTTCCTATATTGTTGGACTTCAATACAGTACTTTGGGTTATTCCACATATTGGTTAGTATATTAATATGATTTTAATTTAGACAGAACAATATTTTATTCTTGGTCTTCCCTCACATTTGAAAAGTGCATTTTTAAAATCACTATCAATTATAGCATCTAGGTAATAATTTTTCTCATTTTCTCATTACAGTGAGAATATGTAAGTCTGTTATTAGGAGTTAAAGGAATATATTTACAATTTGTCTTATTGTAAATGTAAGTGCATCTCCATATGCATTACAACAGAATATGATCCAGAATCCTGAATTTTAATTCTAAGGTTAAGAAATATCAATACATTTCTAAATTGCTTAGTCTACTTTTTCATCAAGTATTCTTACTGTTTTATCCTTCAACAGAACCTCTTTAATCTGCATTTAATTACTGCCTGTCTTTCAGGCAGGCACAAAAAATCCTGCACTTTTCTATAGGTTGCTTGAAAAAGTATCATCTTCTCCGTTAAATCTGTGCATTCAGGGATAACAGCGATAGCCATGCTCATTCAGAAAACTAATTTCTCTTCTTTTTAAATATGGTATGCTTTCTTGTGGCCAAAAAATGCCAGATGAAATGAGCTCAGTTCCAATTTTGATCCCTCAGTCTAAAAGGTCCAGTGTTTTCAGGGTGGCACAGATCTGTGCAGGACTGACTGTTTTTCAACTTTGTTTTCAGGGGGCTAGTGTAAATTGGGTTCTGTACATTCAGATAAAATTATGGTTTGGGGTGTAAAATGTGAAAGAAATACTTAAGCAATGCATGGAAAGAAAATGTGATAAACACTTCATCCTTGAAATGGGGGGCAGACTGAATAATATTTCATTACTATGTTTTGAGAACAGTTGGTTTAAATTTCCAAATAACTTTCATTTCAAAGGGACAGTATCAAAACACATGCAAAAAATAAAATTCTAAATAAGGCACAATAAATTATTTCACTGCTTAGGTATTGGATTTCAAAGGGAGAATAGAGTATGCACAAGGATATTAGAATGGACTATATTGTAACTTTGGGAATTGCTGTCAAATATTGATGAAAACAGAGAGACTGTCAGAGATCAGATAAAAGAAAGAAATTATTACATTTGGAAGAACAATGTGAAATGTGTGGCCAACAGAGACTTCAAATGTAAGCTAATAGCAATCCACCAAAGAACAAAGCTGGAGGAAGTCCCACATATTCAATCGCATTTACAGTCAGTTAGAATACGTAAAAAATTTATGGTGTATTTTCCCTTGTTTTGAAACTCACAAAATTGGCCATTCAGTGGATCTGACTGTGACACACCATTACAGGGAATTGACAAGCATCAACAAGACAGATGAAAAAATGATGAACCCTGGTTTTAGCCATTTTTTCACAACTTGTGCTTATCAAAACATAAACACAACTTTTTACTTTCCTAGAATTTAACTGAGTTATGAAAATGAAAAGATTCACTGCTTTTGCACAGTATACATACACATGTGAAAAGCGCTGTCTCGCAGGTGCTACTCTCAAGAGTCTCATGGTACCAGGATGCACAACACTGAATGTCTTTTTTGGAATTTTTTGGTCATAATATGAAACAAAAAGCCGGGGTACAAAGGTTTCTTAACATAGTGCTTTCCTGGAGTGACCTTTCCTTTCCAGAAGAAAAGTTTTTTAAACAGTCGCTCTAAACCCCTAATTTTCACTCAGATAACTGCTGTGATCAGCAAAGATTTCAAGAACTTGAATGTCAACATTTACTAGGCCTACATGTTTGAAGAATTTTTAAGTTATCATGAAGAACTACAAAATCATTAATCTTCAAATATGGAAGCAAGAAAGTCTAGAGACCTCCATGCAGGCAGACACAGACAGTACCAGTTCCCTGATAAACAAGGCAGTGTTTTCTGTAACAACATGGCACTGCAGATTTTATGCAGTTTTAATGCATTTTAAGCAGAGATTTTTAGATTTAAAAGGGCAATGTGCTCTGTGTCCCATGTTTCGATGGTTGATACATCGCTTGTAAAGCTAGAGCAACTCTGGACCTCAGTGTAGTTATTACATCCGTAGACATTGTAACTAAGATCACAATGTGGTTTTATAGTCATGTTGCAGAAAGATTACAACCCATTCCTTGATTTCAGCAGCTCCCAGATCTAAAACTGCCTTTTGAACTTCTGTATGTTGGCTCTGCAAACTCTGAGGTTGCAGACGAGATGGCGTTCTTGATTCTGCTGCTTTGAGCTTGAATCTGGAATTTCATCCCCCATCTTATCTTTATTGAAGTAAGAATGCAAAATGAGGATAAAGGTATCTCATCATAGAAATCGTCACCATCTTGTTACCTTTCCCTTTCATGACCATGGGGATGTTTCACTCACATGTGCTTGGAAAGCCCTGCTGAAGCTGGGAAAATCCCCATGGAAACACATGAAAAATAAAACCACGGCACCTAAGGGGGAAATCTTTAACTAGTAGGGGCTGTTGCATTTGGTTTTGAAAAGGCAAGGTAACATTACCCAAAAGATTCAGCATTGATGATGTTTTCCATGTGATCTTTGTCACACTTTTTCATAAACACGCACACACATAGGCCTAATTAGAGTGGAGCATTTCCCCTGCCGTGTTCCTTGCTCTTGCTGGAAGTGAAATACTGACTGTTAGTGCATCACATAACAGCTCAGATCCACACACATATCCCAGCCTTTTACCAACAACGTTTTTACTGGCATATTTTCTCACTTTTTCCAAAATCACTCACCAACAAGTAATGATCTTCCTATATTCATATCCTTGACCTTTTTTAAGAAAAATGAAATCATCTTACTACTAGTTTTTTATTTTCCTGTAGTTAGGATTATAGAATTAGTAAGGTTGGAACAGGCCCCTAGGACCATTGAGTCCAACTGTTAGCCCAACACCACCACGGCCACCACTAAGCCATGACCCCAGGTGCCACATCCATACCTTTTTAGAACAATTCCAGGGATGGTAATTACACCAGTATCCTGGGTTGCCTGTTTCCATCTCTGACGACCCTTTCAGTGAAGAAATTTTCCTAGTATCTAATCTAAACCTCTCCTGGCACAACTGGAGGCTGTTTCCTCTCATCCTGTAACTTGTTACCTGGGATAAGAGACCAACCCCCGCAGCTTTTCCATACATTCATCTAACAGCACAGCTTCCCAATCTTCTGGTTAGGAGTGACCTACACCCACTAAGTTATATTCTTCCAAGAGAGACAATCACAGAGCAGAAGCTTTCATAGGTGGTTTCAAGCTTGACAAACTCTCCTGAAGAGTGCTATCAGGAGAGCTGGTCTTGAAAAACAGATTAGACAGATTTGTTCTGCTATCATAGCTAGAAAAAGCCAAGGCTGCCTAGACTGATAAAGAAATTATTTGCTGCTGTCTTAATCAAAATGAAACTACATAAATTTTCAGGTATATCAAACCTTATCTGGTCTTATAACAAGTAGTGCTAATCTATCAGAAAGCCCTTAAACGATGAAAAAACATCAAATAATCATTGTTTTTACTATGGCCTTTTACTGTTTTAATCCAGTCCTGTGCATTTTAAAGTCAGTGTTTCTCTATCTTGTGCATGAGGGTCTTAAAAAAAGGTTTTCATCTCCTAAAAAACATCATGCAGTTGTCACTCTCCAACTGGTTAGGGATAGCTGCCCCAGAATCAATAGAATTGGGCAAACTGTTGATTACTAGCATACTGCAAGCACACAAGTATTGTCTTGGGGAATGATGAATGAATTAATAGATTGAGCATTTGGAGGAAAGGATAGGAGACACTAATGTAGCCCACAAAACTGCAGATAAGAGGACTTGTACTGGAAATGCACCTGATGGCTGGAATGTGCAGTTTCCTATTATTCCTATTATTACTTGTTCTGGAGGGTTGTTAGCTACATCTGAGGGCATAACAAGAATTTGGATTTTAGAGAAAACATTATTTCTAATAGCTCTACATGTTGCCCCCTCAGCCAAACAGAAGAATTTTTGAGTTAAATAAACCTGTTTTAAGAGACAGTGACATGATTCAAATGGAAAATGGTAACATCTAGATTTGTAACCATCTGCATAGGGCATAGGAAGGAGCTTATACCTTACAGAGGATGATTGGAGAAAACAGTAGGCTTTGTGAAATTACTGTACAGGGAACTTCAGCTGGACTTGACGTTGTTCTGTAAATCATTTCTTTAACATAGCCTATTCTGTTTACCAAGTTAGATTTCCTCTCAGGTTTCAGCCTCACATGAAGTATCTCAAATTCAACATTAACATGCAATTAAAGCTATGTCAGAAATACACCACACCAATGCCAATAGGTTTTACTAGAAGGCATTTGGTTACCTGTTTTAAGACTCTGATATTTTCTTGGTTTGCATTGTGTTTATAAAGTTACTTTGCAATCCTTTAAAATGTGATTTCCTATTTTATTTATGTGACAGTAAGCAGAAAAAAATCTGTTATCAAAGCTGGTAAAAGGCCTAGATTTCACTGGAGCAGCCAGTGATGGGATCATTTACTGATTTCACTTGGGCTGCATGCATGTAACTAGAAGCAGAATTTGACAATCTGTCCCTTGCAGTGAGAATGTGCAGACATACCAAATTTCATAAATGTTCCCAGCTGCAACTGAGACCCATACTTTTCTCATAGGGACAACACATAGTTTGGGAAGTTTGTCCTTAGTTCAGAGCTGGGTGGCCTAATTCCTTCTGTTTTCAGTTTCAGACCAAAATTAATGCGTACATCTGGGTTGTTAGTGCTGAGAAATTTTGGCTTATAGTGGAAAAGATTACAACAAGCCCAGTGTTAGTGGTATAGGAGGAGCTGACAGCCTCATGTAGTCCCACTGAGTGATTGCTTGGCCTTTCTTAAGAAGAGAGACTTTCAGCAGGCAGCCTTGGCAGAAGAGATGATGAGTTTATGACTGCAAGCCTAAGACATAACTGGAAATGGGCAAAGTTGATGGCCATCTGGGATGTGAAATTGTGCTGTGCTTGTGTAATGTCACAAATTTGATTTTGCTTACACTTATACTGCTTTATTCAACTCTTCAGAATTCAGCAGATGAAGGAAAAAGAGATTCAAATAAATGTTTCTGGTATAGACTATCTCTGTATGAGGGAATTCTGCTTCCATGTCCTCTTAGCAGCGGCAATATCAGTTCATGGTCTTAAGAACCATGTCAAGTGTTTCCAGAGAAAATGCAAAATGCTCTTTCCTCAACGGTACATTCAGATTACTGATCAAGGGAAAATATAAAGCTCCCATGTTGCCAGAGCTGTTACGTCCCCCCCATCAGTGAATTCCCATTGTCCATCCAGTACTTTGGGTGACCTTCTAGACTGCCCTTGAAGGAAGCAGCTTCAGTTTCAGTCAAAGGATGGAGGGCCTGGAAGGTGACATGGATGGAGGGCAAGAAAAGAGGTTACATGCATTGGTAGTTCATGTTGGGTGAGTACTGGTATTCAGCTTACATTTCTGCATACTTAGAGACTCTGTGAGATGTCTCCACTCCAAGCACTGTGGGTGGTTCAGGAACATGAACTGGCCTGTTCTGTCAAAACAAGGAATCCTGAGTCTCTTTTGAAAGGCAGAGACTGTTGAAAAAAATTCAGTGAGTATCCTGCTGCACAGGGAGGCATTGGGTCTGCTCCTGACAACCCAGCAGGAAACACCACCTTGGTTACTGACTTTTTACTTTCTTTCTCAGACAGCTTTAGCCAGGAAGGCTTTCATCTATCTTCACTTTCATGGATGACAGAGAGCAATCCACTTCGTATTGAATATGAAAACTTGAGCATTTTGGGGTTTGGAAAGTCATCTTGTCCCTAAAAAAGATAATGTATAGGAATAAGCCAGACCAGGATGGCAATGAAGCAGCAGCTGCAGTCTGTGGCACTCCATGGACCAGGTACTGTACTTTCTGGCACCTCTTGGTTTGAGCTCAAACTCTGCCTGAAGAGGATGGACCTCTTTGCACAGCAAAGGCAGAGGCTGGACTGTCTTTCCCCCTGCCCTGAGGACATTGGGCAAGAATCATAGCTGGTCTCCCATAACTCTTCAGGATGATTCCACATTATCCCCTGTTGAGCTGGATTGCACAGTTTGGCCTCTGTCTCTGAATTGCAGAGATTAGCAATGAAAACACAAGTTGTTGTGGAGTTCTGTAGATAAGATTTTGTTTACACACTAGGAGCAGTTTCTCGGAATCTTTAAATTAAATTAAATAACACATTAACTTTTGCGCCAATATCTAAGCTTTAGTGCTAGTCAGTCATCAACTCTGACAGCAGTAAATCCAGCATAAATAGAAAATACCATTAACTTTGAGTAATTTACATAATAATTACATTACCCAGATGAATATTTCTTCCAAAAGAAGGTCACATATGCATTCTGACTCTTTATTGTTTGCAGTAAATTGGGAAGCTCAGTCTGCACGCAATAATATTGGAAGAGATTTGCAAAGCATTATTAAAAAGACACTAGTGTCAAAAGACTGTTCCATAAAAACACATGTACTAAAGCCTTCAGCATTAATTGAATCGTGCTTGTGTTTTGGCAATGCTGGAAACCTGGCTCAGTCATCACTCTTGGTGATTCATTAGTGCTAATTAATGCTTTTTCCAGGCTAGTAACAAACTAAAGAGAGACTGTTTGTCTCTACTGATCATTCCACGGTTACAGTAATGGTTTGATTTATGTATCAGACACTTAATGCTGTGTTTCATTCACTTTTAAACACATTTCAAAGGGACTCAGGGTGCGTACGTGAAAATTTAGGCAAACAAAAGCGTTTCCTCTGTGTACTGGCAACAATACTGGGTTTCCTGGGGCTCTCCATGCAACCTGATCTGCCTCTTCTTCCCTAAGACCTGAACAACACCAGCATTTTCCCAGTAGGACCTTCAGCATCCTCCCAGCGGAACATTCCCACTCTGTCCCCTGTCCGCAAGAGGCTCGGCAGGGCTCCTGGCCACAGGCTGGGCTGGTCAGCTGGCTGTGGGTTCCCCACAGGGACCTGCCTGTCCCCTCAGCGAGCCACCAGCCTTGCTCACTCATCCCAGTTCCACTGCCAGCTTTCCCAGAAACCCCTCACAACCTCACATAGGCAGTTCAACTCAAGGGCAGGGCTGTATCTCCAGACCTACATGGAGGACCTGAATTTCATTATTATTCTGCTCCCAGATCTACAGGGAAGGTTTTGACTCCAATATTTTGCTCTCTCTACAGGCACAAAACTGTGTGTGCCAGCAGTAGCATAAAAAGTGTAAATGCTGCAAAAATATGTTGCCATTTCCTCTCACTCTGCTGCCCAGTTTAGAAATTTGGCTGGAGGTATTCACTGCAGTTTGGAATTTTCTTTTAATATCGTTTTTCTGTAACTGTTTTCTTTTACATTTTTTTAAACATTTTTAGTTCTCAGGAAATGTTTTAAAAGGGGAGTCTGGAAACAAGCACTTTACTTCCCCGTAGATCAAGAGAAGGGTAAGCAGTGCCCTTTGCTGCCAGTGAGCTCCTGCCCCTGGATGAAAGGATCTTCTTGAGGGCTGAGGAAATATCTGGAGCTTCTGGCACATTCAGTTCTTGGCCATTTTATCGTTAAGCAGTGACAATTCAAGGGATGTGGAGCTCTTTCCATGAATTACAAGGCTGACATCACCAATGGTTCAAACCAATTCCAACAAGTTCAAAATGGTTGAAACCATTTCTGACTGGTTCAAATTACTTCTGTCCAGTCAAAACCGGTTCAAACTGGCTCCAACCAATTCCAGCTGGTTCTGACCAGTTTAAACCTGTTCAAACCTGTTCTGACCAATTCTGGGCAGTTCCAACCAGTTCAAACCAATTCCGAACTGGTTGGAACTGGTTTTTACTTGTTTAATCCAGTTGCAACCAGTAGTCACTGGTCGGAACCGGTTTGAACCAATCAGAATCAACCTCACTACTGTCCCCAAGAAGGTGATGGAGAGAATCCTGGAAACCATTTCCAAACATGCAAAGGGCAGGATGATTTTGATGCACCAACACTGATGTGTGTGGGGAATCACTATGAGTCACCCACAGTGTCGGTGGGCGAGGGGAGAGCAGTTTGTGCTCTGTAGTCACTTTGGCAAGGCTGTTTATCCATGTCCATCACAGGCAAACAGATAAGATACAGGCAAGATAAATGGACAGCAAGGTGGGCTGGAAACCTAGGAACTGTTGGGCCCAGCAAGGAATTCCACTGCAGGTTGGTCACAGGTTGTGCACCCAGGGGTTGATATCAGGTCCAAGTTCAACATCACAGAATCACAGAATGTGTAGGCTGGAAGAGACCTTCAAGATCATCGAGTCCAACCCAGCCCTAACACCTCAACTAGGTCATGGTTTCAAGTGCCACATACTGTGAACATTGACAAAAGCAAAGGAAAAGTCCTGCACCTGGGGAGAAATAACCCCAGAGGTGCCTTCTAACTTCAGTTTGGTTTTCTAAATCTGTGTTATTTGATTCTGGTCAGAACATAAAACACCTGCTCACTGCATCATTATGGGGCAAAAAAAATTCCAGGGATTACTATTATAGGAGCCCTTGTGTTTTTATAATTTTAGAGCAATAACATACAGATTTTTTTTTTTTTTTACAACTTGACACATTTTAAAATGAGACAATAAACTAATTTATTTTTCATTGCAAGTGCACTGTAATCTTAGCATTTTACCAGCTGTCATTATGTGCTCACTTTAGAAAAATGATTCAAACTAAATGTGGAATGATCCTATTAATCTGCCTATCTGGTCCTTGAGCTGATGATGAATTAGAGAACCCTCTGTTATGAAGAAGTGTCACCCTTCAGAAACAACATAAATCTACATACCAAAGACTGAGATCATGAAGCAGTCCCTGACACATTCTCAGAAATGTTGTTCTTAAACCTGCTGAGCATGAAAAATGCTGTTTCCAATAATTATGCATTTGTTTCTATTGAAATCCTTTGAATTCAGCTGGCTGTAATTTTTCTGTTTCTCCAACCACCCTTTAATTTTATATGCTTTAATTACACATAAATCAATGCCTTTGCAGTGTAGCAAAAATGGTTTGAGAGCAGAGCTGGGTGCAGAAGTCTCCTAAATTGTGCTTTCCTGTGCAGAATTAAGCAGCTGCCACACCTCACAGTAAAAGCTTTCTCTTGGGTTTATGGGACTCTGGTACATGGGACTATAACAAAGTTCTAAAGACAAATATGCATACATTTGTGTGGTCACCAAAGTTATTCCAGTAATATTGATATTACTGAAACTCAGATCAAAACCATTAACTTCCATACCATAACTTTTACATGTTTGCTCACAGCTTTCAAGGAGCTTTGAAAAATGTCCAGTTGCAATACAGACCCTAGGAACTACATTCATGTAGTGTTGCTCCTTGGAGCTTCAGTGAAATGCAGCAGAAAGGAAGGGTGCACTCATGACCACTTCCTTTATGAGCGTGAAAATATGTCACAAGCACCACAGTACCCTTCAGATGGATGTACAAGAACTGCAACTTGAATGTGAGGACATTGCAGGGTTAAGAAAAGGGAACATATCCACTGCACAAACATTAGGAAACTGATAGTTCAGCATGTACATTTTCAGGCCAACTTCAAGGTTGGTCTAAAAGCTCAAAGTTTGTCACTGTTTTTATTTTCAAAATAGCATGCAGAACTAGAAGACTGAGCTTAAGCTAGATTATTGTTCACAGTCATAAATATAAAGATGATTTTCACAACAACAAACAAAAAAATTATTGGCATATATTTAGACCATGCATGAACTTGCTGAATCAACTTGGCATTCTCAAGAACAAAAAAATAAAACCAGATGACAGATTCTTGTTTACAGACTCTACAGATCCATCTCACAGCATGTGAAGAATAATTGCAGTGGGTATGAGGGAACCCATTGTGTTCCCCATGGGCTTCAGGTGATATTTTCCTCAGATTTTAAACATAACTGAAATCTTTCAGGTATGTCCTGGATGGAGCCTTCAGCACAGATAATTAGTTGCATTAAGAATCCATTGCAGAACAGAATGTCTAATTTGTAAATAAAATGTCCTCAGACAAGAAAATCTCCTGAGGAGGTACATGTAATAAAGTTAATTTTCTGAGCTTTTCTGGAATTGCTACAGCAAATGAATCCCTCAGAGAAACTTTTGCAATAAAGATTTTCCTGTGGTCTTCCCACCATGTACATTGGAGAGATCCATGGGAAAACCTAGTCCCAGCTCTGTGTGCCTCTTACTCTTCTGCATATTTCTTTGGATACAAATAGGCAACAAAGCCATGACAGAAGCATCTGAAGTTGGATACGGGAAAATGAAATGCTGTTAGGAGGAAGCAAAACTAGAGTTGCTGTTGTTTTCCTGCACTTTCCACTAGTACTGTGTACAGACATGGAATCTAAAGTGGCTGCTCCCAACCCTAGAGCCTGCTCTGGCCATTTCTCTATCCACCAGAGAGATCTTGAGTTACATGATAAAAAGGCTGTGGACTTTTGGGAAGGTGACTGGAGAGTGTCCCACTCACTTTGCTGGATTTTGGATCATGCTCTGCTGCAGGGACCAGAGCAACTCGAACTACAGACTCTGCAGCCTGGGAGGGCATCTGCAATACACTTTCTTCCTTCATCCACAGTAATGAAAATGATGGAAAACAGCATGTGGAAGCAACATAGTCACCTCCTTGCATTTGGTTCCTCTTAACAGGATTAGAAATTTTCTTGTGTCTGTGATTGTCTTGAGAGACTATAACAATATAGATGCAAAGAGGAAGCTGGGAAAAGGAGCATTAACTTCTGAACGAAAAATCAACTGTTTTCACACACAGAGAACATTATTTCAGAGCCTTGAATGTAATCACAATCCTTTGTTCCATAAAAGATACGAATAATGCAAGTATTATTTGTAAATGAGTACCTGTCCCTCTCTAATTGCATTCTCTACCTACACTGCCTGTAAAATAAATGGCACCTTTTTTTTTGCTTTTCATCCAGAGTGATGTTTTTCTTAATCAAAGCTCACACTTGACTAATGCTCCCCTGCCATCACTATCAGAAAGCTGAGATTTAGCCCAACCATGAAAAAGATGCTGTTTGTTGGCAGTTCTCCTATCCTTAGGGTATATTTCCTTAATATCTAATGTTAAAATGGTGTGTATGACTAGACAAACTAAGAAGCAAAATTTTATTATTTCATTTCAACACATTGTATTCTGGGAGTTGACATTTTGGCGCAACACAAGACACGCTGTAGCTCAGCAAAAATATCATTTGGTTTGCAAGAATCTTGTGTACAAGTTGTTATTTGAAAATCCTTGCTCTGCATTGGTTGGAATGGGTGAAGTGTGAATTTGCATTCCTGACATTGCCTGAGACAGAGAGGGAGCAAGGAAGCCTGTTTGTAAGGTTCTGTAGGACTGAGATCTGAGGCCTGAATGAAGAAGATCCTTCAGTGATTTGGTAGGAAAAGAGACAGGTTCAGAAAATATAAGAGTTCTATGTATCCCAGGTGAGACACTGGAAAGATTGTCCAGGGAGGCTTTGGATGCCCCAACCCTGGCAGTGTTTAAAGCTAAATTGGATAAAGCCTTGAGCAACCTGGTCTGGTAGAAGATATCCCTGCCCAAGGCAGGGGGATTGGCACTACATGATCTTTAAGGTTCATTTTAACCCCTTAACATTCTATGATTCTAAAATTCTATATATTAAAAAGCCCCTCACTTTTTACTGACACAAAACTCTCTGATATTCCAAAATACTTCAGTTTGTTTTCTTTCATTTCTTCTTTTTTTAATCCCTCTCTTTAGTACAGGAGCAGGAACACAGATCAAAGCTGAGGAAGATGATTTTGTTTTACTTCCAACATGATCGGACTGGGTGTGTGAGAATGCTTGGAACTCCCAGGACTCAGTTTTATAGAGGGTTGATTCTTACCAGTAACTCTGCTGGGTTTTTTCCAGGAATTTGAGCTGATTTAACACAGCCTCATTGCTCTTCCTTCAAAATAATGATTTCTGATTCACACTGAAGGGTGTGAGAGAGGAACTGGTCTCTCATTTCCAGTGTGGTTGTGCCGGGCTATATTTGATTCACGGGTGTGAGATAACCTAGGTCAGCTGCACATGTGAGCTCTTGGGTGGTTTCCCCAATTAAAACCACGCTACTAGCTCCCAACATTTTTTCCTTCACAAATTGATAGCTGAAAAATGCACACAACTCTGGCTGACAGAAGTTGCTGAGGAATGAGGATTATTTGAAACATCACAAAAGATTAAAAAAAACAAAAAAAACAAAAAACAAGCAAACAAAAAAAATAAACCAAAAAAACCTCTACATTTAAAGCTCTGCTTTCCACTTGATTTCTGGTTGATTCTTACTAATATAATGATTGCCCAGATAAAATGCAAAGCAACTGGCCCCATATGGCCACCTACGTGTGGCCCATGTGACTGGACTGCACACATGTAAACAGTACTGACAGCACTATGTCACTATGCATTTATTTACCCACATTGTGAGGTATGTCTCACTTTGAATTCACTCTCACCCTTATAAAGCAGATGGTATCTTATTAATAGGAGGAGCTGTGGGGTCACAGAATTTTTGGCAATACTCACTTAGGCTGTGAGCCCAGCCTACTTTGTAGATCAAAGCACGAGCAGAGTCTGAACATCTTCAGAGCCTGGTGAACAGACCTCCTATTCTTTGCAAAAATGAACCTCAAATGAGGTCAGATTCACACTGCAGCAACTGACAGGTCCGTTTGCATCACAGAGGTAAAAGAAAAACAGTGAATAGAAAGATGTGGCTCTGCAGCTTTCTGACACAACTGCTGGTTTTGATTATATTTTGGGGCTTACTCTGTGCTTTCCACTGAAAGCTTAGTGCATACTATGGCATGGATTAAATCTCTGTCAGCTTCCTGATGACATGGGAATCCTATACATACAAAATCAGGACTTTTAGTTTGTCCTCCTAAAGTGGCATTAAAGAAACTTGAACCAGCAAGCTTTGTCCTGGGAAATCCCCCACTAAAGGAGAATTTCCAAGGAGTATAGTGATTCCACATCCAGATCCTCCCACCACTACCACTGCTCCCGTATTCAAGGTACTCTGGTGGTGGGGTACCAAAATGAGTAGTGATCCATTAATCCTCCAGTTGGTACAGTCACAGTGACTGCACATCATCTCACCCAGCTTGGCCACCTAAATTTTAGGCATACAGTCTAATCTAGTCATTCCTCCTCTGGTCTACTTGGTCCAGTAGATTCCATGCAAAGTTTTGTAGGGGTTCCTGCCTCTCTCCATTGACTCCTGACAGACTTTAAATGAGCATTGCTGAAGTTAGACAACACAGACCCTGCTCTGCTAAAGACCATGATTCACTGGTGTGATTCAGAGCAGCCCTTCAGAGATTTCAGGGAGAAGAGCTGTGAGAGCTCTAACAAGTGCATTTATCACACTGCACTGAATCAGTGCAGTGACACTGGATGAGTCTGACCCCTCTCATCCTGCAGCATCCAGCATTCAGAATGCCTGCCCACTTGCCCACCAACAAAGTGAGAGATCATACCCACAACATCAGTGATTTCATTAGCTGAAGATCCTATCCAGCCTCTGTTGCTTAATCTCAAAGAAGGCATGATAAATATAATCAAATGAATCCCATCTGTGATGAATTACAACTGCAACATCAACTAAAGCTCTGTCTCAACACCAGTCTTCTTGCCATTGTAAGGTATTAAAACTCAGCAGAAAGGGTTACAGGTGAAATTTCTGTAAAGCTTTAAATCCTTCCATTCAGTGTCTAAATCTCTGTAGGTTTTCCCACGTATTCCTTGAGTAATATTTTAAAATATATTTTAGCGGCAGCACATGATAAATCCTTCTAAAGGATCATTAATTAGTTACAAGACCATTCACTCCAATCTTTTCTCCTTTTTTAAACGTAAACTTTATTAATTCAAACCATATTAATTTTCTCTTTTTCCTCCTTTTTTCTTTTTTTTTTTTTTTTCTTCTTGCACCTCTTTTCCTCAGTCAAATTAACGCATCATTTTTGTTAAGGCTGTATGAAAAATGCAGCCTGTTTTTCTCCCACCCTCTTTCTTTCCATGTCAGTCCAAATGAATTTTAATTTCTATCTTTGGGAAATGAAGGCTGTTGCTAAGAAGTTTAGAACTGATTCTTTGAAGGATTTCAAGTAGTAAAAACATCTTTAGAACCAAGGCAGCCACCCATGGGCTTTAGAATGCAGGTGGGGCATTCAAAAAAGCACTACTTTTTCTGTTGTTTGGGGTTTTTCTTTGTATCTACATTTCAATCAGTTCTTTTCTCTTAATGTTATCTGTGTGCTCTGAAAAATGCTAGCAGACCTCTGTATTATGGTGTACAAGGAAAGTCTGCAAGTTTTCCAAAAGTGATGTGTTTAAAACACTGGAGCATTTAATTTGATCCCAACCAGAGGCTTTAATGATGTAGGGACCTTCTAGTTTCTTGGACTGCAAATCAGTAATAACTAATGATCAGATATAGTTTTGGCTTCTGGCAGTTTTGTCTGATCAGCTGAATTCATAGATGAGACAAATGTCCAGCTTTGGCTTCATGATGGCAGCTTAATCTATGTAAGTGGGCTGGTAAATCAGACTTTCAGAACTCTTTCTTGTACAAATATTTCTTGGCTTAGTTATACAGGACTCTGAAAAGTATAGTACAGCATCTGTACTAATCTAGGTAACTAGATTAAAACAAAAAAAAATCCTGAAAATTATACTTCATTTGAGGACCATCAGGACCCAGGAAAACTTGAGAGTTTTTTGGCTTAATAGTTCTGTGGCATTATTCCCAGATGGTGACCTATAACAGAACTGAACCATTGTCCACAATGGTTCACTTTCCATCCACTTGTTATTTGTTCCCATTGTTATATCTCAGGGAATATCTTTGCCTGAAATTTTTCTGAAGCCTTTTTCAGCTGAGGAAAGGAAAAATTTTGGTGGCAAGTCAGAAATGGATTTTTGAGCGATTATTTTAATCTCTTACTGCCTTGACTGTGTAGGACAATTGACAAGCCTAATTTGGATCTGCTGTCTTGTGTGTATGACACATATTGCCTCCTAGTACCCCAGACCAGAGAGCTCTGTGATGAGCCCTTCCCAAAGAGGACCAGCTCACCTTCTGGAAAGTTCCTTGTTACAGCTCCCTGGACTGCTCTTGCCCTTGGGAAGGAATAATGGATTTGCTGTAATACTAAACTAATTACAGCTGCCTCTCCAGAAGTCTGTATGGTCCATTTCAACAGCTGCTTCAGGGTCCAACATCCAAAGTATGTGATCAACAGCTTTCTAAGCAGGGTGGTAAAACAACCACATTTCTGCTTCCTCTCCTCTGGCTGACCTGGAGGGGAGCCCCCTTGGGAAAACCAGGGAGGACAGACTTGAGAACAGAGAACTCCACTACTAAAACCTGTATTTTCCTGACCATGATGATGATGACAGATATTGAGCTCAGGAACTAGCAGCCAGATTACTTGTGAAAGCCCAGTTACCCAGACCTGAAAGTGAGATCATGCACATGATGGCCACCAAGGGCAGTTGTCAGGCTCTGAAGATGTGCAGAATGTGGAAGACCAAGAGAAGGGCAGATGGTCTGTAGTTAAAATTATTTCCATCAATAGAGATTTTAGTGGGGGACAAGCCAGAAAAGTTTGACTTAGTGATTTTACAGTCTAGTAAAATACACTCTTAGTATTCCTTTGGCAAATGAGGATTGATTTGCTTGTGTATGATAGATTACCAAACACAGACTTAAAAATTGGTCCGAAGTCATGTAACTATAGTTTGAGCCCCTTTTTATAAGTTGCTTGATAGATTGTTTAAAATCAGTGTAAGAGGTCATTGGAAAAGATTGACACAGCTTCCACAGAAAATGAAAGTACCTGTTTAGAGTTATGTATTCATGCAAACAGACAGTGTATCATAAATAAATAACATCATTCTGTACTTAGCATCATAATGGAAGTGAAATAAGGCAAGCCCCAATGTATAAAATCTTTATTGGATCTCATGAGGAAGAAAACAGCAACTTTTTCATTGAAATGTCCATTGCTCTGTGCTGTCAGCACTAGTCCTCCAATGCAGAACAGTCTCCCTAATAGTCCACAGGAGAGGAATATAGTATTATAGAAAACATTTGGTAACTTGATGCAACCTGGTTTCCTCTGTACAAGTTTTAACTGTTTACTGATAGTTGTCATGCTGTTCTTGAAGCAAGCACTGTTTACTTTTCATTTCGCATTAAGGAGGTTAAAATGAACTCCACTTTCTGTGTTTCAGCAAGAAGTTTTTGTCATCTTTCTCTGGAAAGTGACTGAAAAGACTTCCGCCTTCCATCTCCTGCTTTTCTCAGTTCTCTTCCCACCCAGTCACTAGGAAAATATACAAGAGGAAGGGGACAAGGACCCAGCCACCCCTTCAATCCATTCTGCTCTCCAATGGGAGATGATTTGTTTTACTGCATAAGTACTGGGGCACAGCTTGAGGTCCACTGAAATAAACATTTTCCCTTCTGATTTAAGCCCTAGTAAAAGAGCATTTGCTACCCCCAGAACAGAGGTTTCCCTAAGGCACGGAAGAAAAGCCAAACAAGGAGGGAGGATGACCTTCTGTGGTCCCCTCCCTCTTGCACAACACTGTATGACGGCTGGTGTAATGAAGTTCTCAGAAAACCTTTTAAAAACACAGAGAGAGAGAGAGAGGGAGAGAGAGAGGACTGTGCAAGTATTGTAAGCTTTAAAACTGGTTCCTGGGCAGGAAACAGAAGGCATGAGTAACGGTGAAGAGTTCAATACAGGGAGAGGTAGCAAATCATATGCTCAAAGAGTCAGTGTGCCATGCATCTGAATGAGCTTGTGGACTGTCAGGGTTTTAGTTCAAAACTGATTTTAGAGATAACACAGTGACTGAGGGTGGTAAGGAAAAAAATAACAGGAGCCTCTGACTGGGAGGGCAGAAAGGGAGTGGAGACAGAGTGGGGGAGGATAAACCTCTAACTTGGTAAGTGACAAAGGCATTTTAATGCAGTAAATAAAAGTGGAAAGAAAGTATTTTCCTTTGCCCTTTCTCGGCTCTAATAATCACAGCTCCAGAATTAAACCACAAGGGCTGAACAGATGTTGTTTAAAACAATTTAATTCTAGACAGAAATTAAATTCCCACCAACTTTAATGAAAATACAAAGTGCTGAACAAATTACATTCTGACTGGGATTTTTTTCCTCCCAATCGAAAGGAAGAAGCTTAGAAGTCAATATAGTCCTCTAAGACAATTTTTTTTATACAAATTTCATGAACATAGGGTGTACAGAAGCATGGAATCACAGAATTGAGTTGGAAGGGACTCTCAAGGATTACCACATTAACTCCTGGCCCTGCACAGGACAGCCCCAAGGATCACATCATGAGCCTGAGAGCATTTTCCAAAGGCTTCTTGAACTCTGTCAGGCTGGCCTGCTGCTGTGACCACTTCCCTGGGGAGTGTGGCCCAGAGCCCAGCCTCCCTCTGTGTGACAAACCATTTCCTGATATCCAACCTAAACCTCCCCTGACTGAGCTCCAGGCCATTCTCGCAGGTCCGGTCACAGGTCACCACAGAGAAAAGATCAGTGTAAAAAGTGTTTCTAGAGTTAACAGGAAGGTCTGAAATAGCCTTACCATAATGTTATGACTTTATTAGAATGAAAGCTGTTAAAATCATATTTTCGAACTTAATATTCGTATTTCCTGATATGGCAAAAATTGTAAAGAACATTGCTAAATATTTAAAAGGCACAATTATACATTGAAAAGCATAATTAAACATTCATTTACCTAATAGGGCAGATTTTACATCCAGAATTTTAAAAAGGAGTTTTGAATTATTAAAAAAAATGTACAATTTTTTATTGCCACCTTAGTACACAATTTTATTGCTTGATAAAAACAGTCAAACACCTCATACTTCATTGGAGGCTCTTTTCTACAGTTCTATTCTGGCTGAACAGCAGTGATGCAGTAAAACTCATGTAACATTGAAAAATTGAAATTAATTTCTGAAAACTGACATTTCCCATTTTTTTTTTTCAGAGCATATGTTCACCTGAAGAGCTTGCAGCTTCCTTTGCCCCTGCTGTTTTGATGCTCTCAGTGCTTTAGGAAGTACCATCTTCCTGTTAGAGTAATGGAGATGGAACTCTGTTGCGCTGAGTATTTTTTTTTTTTACTCCTGAAACACAAGGCTCCCACCTCAAGCTTTTACATCACAAAGAGAAATAATCCCTTAATTTTTTATATCAATATTTCACCCTTAGAGCCTCAAGGGAAAAGAATTAAATAAGTCTCCTTTCTTACTTGGTCCGTTTGAGATCTTTCACTTAGTCCTCTAAAAGCCTTCCAGAGGTGTGTGGTGTGTGGTGTGTGGTGTGTGGTGTGTGGTGTGTGGTGTGTGGTGTGTGTGGGAGAGGTGTTTCCAGATAGCTCATAATTTGGATTTATCACCTTCCTTTATTTTCCCATAGTCATGGTACCCCAATGTATTAATGCAAAGTTTCCCTGATGCCAGAAAGGAATTTTTTTTCATGTTTTTCTTGCCATGGATACTTTCTTAGATGAGTTAATTTTCACCTACAAAACCTTTTGAGTCATCTAAATCAAAGGAGACGAGTCTTTTCCTTGCAAAAGTCTAAGCAGAATTTTCACACACCTTTCACAGGCCACACATTAACACACAGATTAGTGTTATTTTATAAACTGTGAGGGAAAAAAAAAACCCCTTCAAGTTCTTTAAAATAAAGTTGGAGGGTAATTCTGCCAGCAGGTTCTCAGATCTTCTACACATGACCTCCCTTGCATGGTGGACTCCCATATTTACACATCTCCTTGAAAAACAACTCCTGAATGCTTTATAAAAGGAAATATCACATATACAGCATTCCAGCTCTGGAAAAATTCACAAGGAATGTCTTTGAAAGTAAATTAAAAGTGTAGCTCATCTTTGAACTAGATGCTCAGTTAGGTTAAATAGATACCTACTGAAGCAAGAGGATTACATGTATTTTCCTTTCCCAGCTTCTCTGTGCAGATGTTTTCCCTAACAAGAGTCTGGAAAGTAGCACCCATGGACTTCTGTTCCCACAGTGGTCTACTTGTGTAGGATGAAAAGACAGCGTGTCTGACAGTCCAGGCATCCTGGCCACACACCACCCACTGCTGAAGCACACTGTAGGTAAAATTTATACTGGAATTTCAAAGGAATCTCCAGAGGAATGACTCATCTGTATTTTCTCCCAGTCCACACTAGGAAGGGTCTACAGGATTCGGTGCATTTCCCCAAATCTATTCTGGACAGCTGACTTTTCTTGGCCCCCCACATCTCTGTGAATCAATGGTCTTATCTCTCACACATCTAAAATTTTCTTTATATCAGAGAAATTCTCCCACACCACATGAAATGCCTTTGTTCTCGCTGCAGTGTTTGTTGAGAAGGATGGATTGGACCCACAGAAAAATCACGGTAAGCATGTGAAAACATACCTAAAACTTAACTTAAGCCTCCATTCATTTATAGTAGGGCTTGAGGCTTTTCTGTTGTGGATTTCAGGACTTCACACTTGCTTTTGTGCTGTCAGTTAATGAAACTATCACAGGAATCTGTGAAAGGCCACACTTAACAGGTTGTGTCACTAGCTGGGGGTACTAAATGTTTTGGGTTTCCCAGAATTTATCCTTCTCCTTCTGCCTGGAAATGTTCTCTGGGTAGTAAAAGATAATTTTTCCCACTTGTCTGGATAAGTGAGCCCAGAGAAAAGGTAGCTCTCTGGCTGCCAGATGTACAGCAGCCCCAGGCAAATGTGTGTGCAGATCACCAGGTGGATGTACTGCTTCATGCAGTCAGTCAGATGGACCCCAAATGCACCAGTTCTCTTGCACACAGGATCTGTGCCACTCCTCTCCTGGGAAACCGGAACAGAAATATTTGAACCCTGTTTTGTCTTTATTGGTTGAAAGTACTTGGGTTTATGTTTTATTGTAGTATAGAGGTGGCATCCTGGGTTTTTTTGTCTCAAAAGTACTTGTGCTTGATTTTCTACATTTGTCAGTATCTCTCTTCTACTTGAAACACTTAGGCTCATCAATCAGTCTTGTGTTTGAGCATTTTAGGATGGTCTGAGGTTAATTATTAGATTCAAGAGATCCCAACAGTGGGAAAATCCCAGCCCATGTGTTGGGGCATAATGGGGGGTCTGGCAATGCTGCTGAGATGTCTCTGACAGCATCTCCTAATCAACTCCATCCACTTTGGTCTGTCTGGACAGCCTGAAGTTGCCAGGAACTAGGCCAGAGGCTGAAGCACTGAAGGCTGAGAGGTGGAACAGCAGCTTGACCTCTTTGCTGAATGAAAAGCAGTTCAGATTTGGATCCACAATCCTTGTGTTTATGGAGATGGAGCAGGTCGGTGGAATTTATGATTCCAGCTATCTGTAAGAGTTATCCTGTGTGTTTTACATATTGCCATAAACCCATTTAAGCCTGTACCCCTAATTTTGATTACAAACTCACCAGGAAGTAGCTGGCTAAGCATTTGGAAGCAGTGGCTCAAGAGGCACATAAAAAGGAGACAAATCCAAAATGGGCACTAGAGCTGCCAAAAAGGAGGTCTAAGATGTGATATCAGATGTAGTCTTCTATGCATTACTGTGACCACAATTCCACCCAGCGGGATGAAGGAAAACACCCACTGTCATGCAACTGCTGCAATGCACTGGTGGAACCTCCTTGTCCTGCCCTACACAGTTCAGCTGTGACCCCACTGCTCTGTCCTTTTCCAGTGAAAAACAGAAAGTGCTTCTTTTCCTTAAAGCAACAGAGGCACAGAATCTACCTGAACCTCGTTGTCAGATGATTTCCTTGAAGCTGTAAATCAGCCTCTGAAATTTTCTGTGTGCACCAGGAGCTAAATGAGCTAACCTTCTGTCAAGCAGTGAATTCTGGGACATTTTTTCCACCTTTGCAAACATTAGTCTGTTTAAGTGAATCAAGTACTTAACATGGCATGATGAGGAGGAACCCTGGGGAAAAACTAGTGAGCTCATAGTGCAAAACTGATGCAGTCATAGTACTCAAAGAAAAAGAAAGAAAAAAAGCACTCAAATTTTCCACTATGATAAAACCAGAAGCAAATGCTAGAGTAAGTAGGTTTTGACATCCATTGTTCAGTGTTGCTAGAGTGCTACTTTTTTCTATATAGCAGAACAGTGGTTAATTCATAGCCCTTGGGATTTTTTTCCAAGCGTAAATCACTATGGTTTTTTTTTCCCCCCACTATATCAATAAGTGGTTTGTAAAAATCTGCAGGGAAAAATAAACCATACAAGCTGGCAAGTAGTTTTAGTGGCATTTAAAACAACTGTGGTAGTTATAAACAGTAAACAAAACATAGTAACCAATTCAAACACTAGAGATTGTTGAGTCATAGAAGTATAAATCATTAACTTAATAATTTCAGCAGCAGTGACTCAAGACAAAATTAAGCCAACAGTACCCCCTGTGGCAATAATGAAGTACTGTATTTCTTACAGAGAACTGACACAATCCGTGGTCACAGTTTGGAAACCCTCTGAATTTGATCCCTGGAAGAGAGACTTCCAAGTAGCTTTTGCACAAAATACTTTTAGAAGGAGTTACATTCCAGACATATATTCATAAACACAATCTAGAGCCCACAAGCAATGGAGATGAGGTTAGAGGTAGACACATGAATACAAATGTGATGGAGACCACTGCTGGGATTCACTTCTGTGTTTTAGACAACACTCCAGGCTGCTTTTCTGAAGAACCAGTGTTATGAAGCAGAAGATTATAACCTAGAAGGCCCTGAAGATGAAGAGTTCACTCTGGCTAAACTCCTGCTACGGTAGCGCTGACGGGTTCAGTTCCAAATATCCCAGCTGGCCCTTTACAAAACACTAAAGCATATCTGAGAGGAAAATGCACTCTCCTCCCTTCAGCCAAATCCATGCTACATCTCTTCTGACTGCTTGGAAATGAAGCTCAGAGTGACTAGGCTTCTCTCTAGGCATTAGTCATGGGTCAAAAGTTAGGTGGTTGAATCTTAGCTTTAAATCTCCTTAATTTTCCAAGAAAATTGCAGAACTTTTAGGATACATGAACGTTGCTCAGCCAAAACTGCTTTTAATTTTCATCTTCAGATTTTGATACCTTTTCAAAGAGATGAGAAAATTTAAAAAGTACTGTCAGAGTTGGTAGGGAATGCAGTTCACTTTCAACTTCTTTGGCTTTTCATTTCTCTGCTATTAGTCTTTCCAGTACAGCATTTTGGTGATAGGAACAAATAGTACATTTCTGACGTTAGATGACACTATGGAGAGGCAGAAAAAATCATGTGATAACACCTCATTTCAGAACTGCTTTTTCTTTAAGGATCTCAGAATTCTTGAGAGAACTCATGTAGAGTTCCAAACTTCTACATGCAGATTTCTACATATGAAAATATACAGAAAATTAGTCTTTGGTCAAAGCCCAGGCAGCAAAAAGTAGGAATTATCACTGTTAAAAAGAAAAAAAAAAGGATAAAATGCAACCATTCAAAAAGGAAAAGACAAGACAACCAAGTGCTATTACAGAAGCAATCAGACAGAAGCTCTAATGTCCTTGTCCAAGTTATCAACACATCCCAATTAAGTATTTTCTTCTTCTCCTTGTTTCAGGGTTATTTATGCACCAGGAGCCTTTTACAGCATGAAATAAGGCACCAACTGACATACAGTGAAGTTATAACATAACTATAATGCAAGAAATGAAAAGTAGAATCAAGGGTGAAGGGACACTTTTCACTTCCATACATACAGTAACAATCCATCAATAAATATGGGTTTTTCTCATAGTCAAACCTCTCTTCCTCAGATGTCCTCTGTGAAATGGCAAGGTGGTGCTCTGTAATTTCAGCCTGGTCCCTTTTTTAACACTAGATTTTTCTTCTGTTATGTATGTGCCCTGGCTAACATTAATGCTCACAAGAAATATGTAGTCTTTACCCAAACTCTAGGGAAGACACAAAAGGGACCAATTGAAAAGTAAGGGACCAATTGCAGACATTCCCGCATGAGAATCCAGACTATTGACTCAGGCCAACACATCACATGTAACACACACATTAGCAAATAAAGGTTACAGAAGGAATTTGCAGGAACAACAGGCAACACTGCTGTGTACTCCAGGACCTCCCTCCAATTCCTAAGATTAAATCTTAGAAAAAAATATTAAGACATAATCGTTATCTACAATAGTTTTAACAGTATTACCTTATCCTCTTGCCTGAAAGCCATGGAACAATATGAGGTCTTTTTTCTTGGTGTATCAGAGAAGAGAAGATGCAGCAAAGTGCCTCTACTGCTGGTAAGTCATCTGAGTAACCAGTGAGGACTGAGTCAAGCCTCAGCTATCCAAAAGCCTTCCTCAGAAATCCTTCTCAGAAGGACAGCCTTCTGAGAATTAAAGTACAGAACGAGGAAAAGAGACAAGATTCAGGACGAGCCCTGTGAATCTTGAAAGAAAAAATTCTGTCAGGAAAAGCAGACAGTGGAAAAGCTGATGTCCCAAAACCATGGCAAAGCATTCATGTCTGCAGGTGATACAACGGCAGTGAGTCCATGCACCTAAGGAGCCCCTGGGTTAATGGGCAAGTGCCAATGGCAAACAGGACCCAGGACTCTGCCAACTAGCCCAGATGATTGCTAAGGACTGAGGGGTCATGAGTGGAAGGGGTACTTTGGTATTCTGTGTAGCTTTAAGATTATGTCATTTACATACTCACAGGTAACAGAACAGAATCCTTCATCCTCAATGATCCAGAGTCTCAGATCACCTTCCAGAGCAATCACTCAGATTTATATCCATTTAATACTACTTACAGAGGTACCAGTTGCTGCATAGATTACCAGTTATCACTAGATCTAAACTGTATGTGAACTGTGGAAGTGAGATGTTCCAGACTTTAAAAAGGAGGAATCCAGTCCAAACATAAATACCATTCCATTGTGTTTACCAGTAACATGTACAAAAATATCAATTACCTTGCTTGGTCTGCGACTTTCCTCTTTCAGATGTGCCTTAGTGTTTGCTTTATTTCTGAAGCTGTATTAACCAAGAAAATCTTGACAATGGCCAACTATCATTGCTGTGTATCCAAACTGAGGATTAAAACCACATTTAGCCAAAAGCAGAGGGTTTAAGGATACTTCCCAGCTGAAATATTTTTCTGGTGTAAACCACCGTTAGAGATCTTTGTGCACAGAAGGATTGTGCATAACTCACTAGGAAAAAATCCCATCACCAAGAAGATTCCTTGGAGAAGACTGAAAACTAAATGGACAGCCTGGCCAATTACTCAACTCTAGCTACTAGTAAAAAGCTTTTTAAGAGGAAGAGGTGGTTTATGGACCTTTGTACTTGGACAATATATCCTGGGGTTGGGTGAGTTTGAGATTATTGGAATCTCAAACTGGCTATCTAAAAAATCGTGGATCCTAACCAAGATTTCAGCTGTGATCCCCTGGGGAGACTGGGAGAAATAAACAATGCAGAATTAGGTGCTCCACCTCAGGGCACACCTTAGTCTCCTGGAATAAGTGGGATTTCCTTCATCAGTGTAGACTATCCATTTTTCACAGCAGAAACCAGGTCAGCTCCCACAGCTAATGCTAGCTAGCACTGGGGTAGCCCATTATTTACTTAGAGGAAACCATTAAGAGAAAGAACTTCCTTAAATTCACAGGTTTGTAAAGCATTGTAAATTGAAGCCTTCTCTTCAAAATGCAGGCTAATGAGGATCACAAAAAAAAAAAAAAAAGGAGGCCTTGTTTTGATGTACATAGGCAGCAAGCATCTTCAGACGCTGGGTCTGGTTTAACACACATCCTTGTGAGAAAATAATTAGGTTGCTAAGTGTGAGTCAAATGTCACTTACATTATGAATAGTGCATGCCTGTGTGATGAAGAAATGCTGACTACATGAGTTCAGCCTCTTTAGTAAATTTTCAGGCAAACCTTCTTGAAGCTACTTAATACATGGCAACAATTTAAACTGTAAGCAAAATCAAAGAGGGAAAATTGGTCCCTGAAATACATCCTTTTAGGACCCAGAGGTTATTAAATCAGCAAGTTATGTCTATCATTAATCTTTCCTGAATGAAAGTAGTCTATTTGTGTCCTAGTATATGTGATAATGTGGAATACTGCAATAAGCAAAGCTGGGTTTCAGGCAACACTGTAAAGGTATGATAAAGGACACACTGCTGTTCTTCAGCTCCTCTCAAGAAACAATAAATCTTCTAAAAAGATTTATATTGGAAACATTGGGTGAGACATTTAACAAAAGAGAAAGCTAAATGAGGTAAAATTACAAGATTGGTACAAGACAAGATGAAAAATATCTTCATTTACACAGTTCCTTATAAATTCCCCTAAATCATGTTAATTTACCTTTAGAAAATCACAGATGTCCTTGATATGCCACAGTAATTAGTCACTGTGGGAGTGTACAGACTGGGAAACAAGACATTGTTCTGTAAGGACCCTTCTAAAGCCCACCTATGCTTCTCTTCCAAATTTTTGTCCAGGATGACATCTCCTTGTAAAGCAGTAGTATGATCTTCTTATTCCCCCGCATTTTTCAAAAGAGAATGTAAAGAAAACTTCACCGAGTGAAAAGTCTGCTTTATGATAACTCTGCTGAAGAACTACAAGTAAGGACTTTGCAAACAATCTTGTTCCCAAAAACATTGTTCTGATCACCTAGAGAAACAGTTCACCACCAGAAAGGGCTAAACCAAACCAAATTGCAGTTCATATGCTGTCATTATTTTGGCCATATGAACATTCTGTTTCAGTATGACCCTCTTTTATGCACATCAACTTGTTTGAGTTGCTTTTATTTCAAGCATCTCATTCATACAACCCATATTCCATGTCTCTGTTATAGATATAATGTCTGCAGAAGACAAAGAAAAGCTAATAAGCATGTATCCAATACTTCATGTTACCTTTTGATGCTATTTTGAAGTGAAATTTGATTTTTTTTTTTGCATCAGAAACACCCAATACAAACAGAATGGAAAAATAAATCTAATGTTGTTAGAAGCAATCTTGAGCACCACAATCCCTATGCTTTAACACTCATCATTTCTAACTTGCTTCTCTGCTGAAACACTCAAATACCTCACAAATATGTAATATAATCATGTATTAGCAACACTTAAATATGTTCACAACAGAATTTGCATTGACATGGCAACTGGGAGTGTCCATCAAACCAGACACCATACAAGCTACTATATAAAGGAGAGAGAAAAGTCCAAGACAAGTTGCCATAATTGCATAAAGAGAATAGTGCGGGAAAGATAAGAGAAGCATTATGAGAACCTGATTTTAAGAAATCACTGAATGTCTACAGTTAAAGAGGAGCATTCTATACCATCCTCTCCTACTCCAGCTTCATACTAGAGCCTGATGTCTAGATAGGGGGTAGAAATTTTTTGAAGCAACTGCTTTTTTCCTAGGGGAAAAGCAGTGACTTACACATTCCATTATATTATTTTTTTGTCTCTGAAAAAATAAGGCATATCGATGATGCAAACATTCTGTGGGCATTTACACTGTGAACCAGAAAGGTGGAGTACACCCTGACACAGTCTAATGAGAGAATATTGCCCTGTAGTCCCTTAATAAACCAATCTTGGGCCTAAAGCCCTGATTATCTCTTGCATAACTTACCTGTTCCAAAGAATTTGAATTATTCCATAACCTATGCCTTGCAACTGCCATGAGAAATCATATGCAAGTTTTATTCAAGCACTTGCAGACTTACAAGAGTTCTTTAGCATCTGTTGTACTCTTCAGCCTTCTTTAATGTGAAAGCATCACGATCTATTATCTTTCTAATATCCTAATATGACTAATGGTTACTCCACCGCTGAAGTGGTTATTTTATGTAATTGAGCAGAACTGACCTGGATCCCATTATTCATAGCTCATGCAAACTTCCTCTTTGAGGTCACTTCCCAGTTCATATCTGGTCCAGATAGATCCTAACTGATATTTGAAAGCATAATGACAACAGAGGGTCTGACATAGGATGGCCAAAAAACAGATAATAGCAATATTACTCACAAATGCAACATTGGCTACAAGGCAGTTCAGCTACTCCAGGAACCCTGTTTCCATGGATCATCTCCAACTTGCTCAAACATAGGGCACAGTATTTATCTGTCTTGCTAAAATGTGCATCCCTGCTATGTTCCCCTGCATCCAGTGGGGATGTCTAGAGTGGCTTGAGAATATCATCTGAATATCCCATTCTACGAAACACAGAAGAATTTTGTAAGTATCATAACACAAAATAAATATAGTTTTGGTAATTATGCACCCAGCTTTCTTGAGGGTGCATTTGGAGTACTCTTCTTGTCCTTTACTCCATTCAAGAAAGACATCAACAAACAGTGAATGCTATGGAGACACACCATAGCCTGGAGCATAGAAGTAAAAGAAAAATCAAGAAGGTCAGGAGAAAAGGAGTCTAAAATTGGAATTTAACTCCTGTCTGCCACTCCTTGTGAAGGGTTGATGATAGAAAATACAGAGCCAGACCCTTCTCAAGTACAAAGGAAAAAGAGGCAATACAGATCATAGGAAAAATATTGTACCAGAATATAAGGAAAATAAAAATCAGAGAGAAGGCAGTGCAGCGCTGTAAGAGTCCACAGGTATAAAATTAGACACCTTCACTATTGTGAGAGGAGCCTGGTCATGGTTCACCAGCAGATCCTGGTCTTCAGGGCCTGATTTTCTCAGAGGGAGTAAACATCAGCTGTTTCCACTGAAGTCTGTAATATATGTCAACATTTATTACTTTGAGGAAATTAAAGGTAGGTCACTCAAGATTCAAGGACCAGATTTTTAAGTATCCTTTATGGAGCATACTGGAGATTGAAGACAATTGCAGACACATCCCTGTGTTTAGATATTCAAAAACTGTTGCTAAAAGCACCATGGAAAATCAGCCCCTCATTGTTTGATGTGTCTCTTTTGTTAGGTCAGATTTCTTTTGCTATCCCACAGTGCTATATGTGGTGCTGTGTTTATTTTCCAGGTCAAGGAGTTTCAGGCACTGGAAACCTAACTTTGAAGAAATAATATGAGAGAAAAAAAGAGATAATCTTAAATCTACCAAGTTTAAAGGGAAGAGAAAAAAAAGTTCAGTTCACATGATTAACTGTCATAAGCACAGTACATACCATCAGAGGTGCCAAAGCCTGACTTGAAAGGTTTTAAATGTTTCAAGCTGTGCAAGCATGCATTTCTTCAAACAGGCAGAACTGATTATGATGATCACAGGCAAAACCTTAGTTAAACAGAGGATGTGCAATTTTTGTAAATCGTTATACAGCAATTACTAACTATTGAAATAAATGGCTTGTGTGTTTATTAGCATTAGAGCATTTTTTTCTTCCCTCCGTATCTCTGTGAAGAATAGAGAATGCTGCAGGTGATGAAGACAATTTTTGTCATCAATACAGGACAAGAGAACAAGTCTGGAGAAAATCAAACTTGACCAAGCAGTGCTATTTAGATTACAAAAAGTTTAGTAAACTTTGGGATAGTTTCAAATAACTCTTTTCTAACAGTTAAGGTCAAATTTTCTTTTCACCTCTTTATTACCAAAAATATATATACATTCTAGTCATACCAAGAAGCTGAATGAACATTTGTTCCTTAATGTGTCAGGAGCTGAACACACTGCTGCACACACAACATTTTAGATTAATGGAAAGAAGCACAGAAACTATGGAAGTAGGGATAAGGTCATGCAATCCTTATTATATTTTGCTATTTGTGTTCCTAACTCTAAACAAAACCTTACTCAGCTGAACTTTATATCCTTTTTTAAAACTTATTTAAACTGGCATGGACGGTTGTTTGGACACTCCTAAATCTTATTTATCTTGCACGAGAGACTGAATTGACAAAAAGGTTTGAAGCAAGATAAGAGTTTTAACAGAGCTTTGTAAGGGGTCAATTATGACAATTTGAAACTTAAGTTTAACTGGCATCACTTTAAAACTGTAGAGGCACATGCTATTCTAGCCACGTTGTGCCTTCAGAACAGATAAATGCTCCAAAGCACCATCCAAAACACCATCACCAAAACACCATCTCCAAAACACCATATTCCCCAATCACCAGCAGATCAGAGAGAAGGAAGCATCTGGAGGCAGAAAAGGAAAACACCTGAAAATGGAACATCTCTTTACCTAGAAGATGATGGGAGTTTATGTCTTCAGTTTAGGTGAAGGCTTGTTCTTCTCTTTGCTGGCAGTCTCCATCCCATTACATGGCCAAAAATATCAGTAGTTCCCAGGAACAGGAAGTCTACCTGGGCAGATCAGGTTGCAAACTGAGTGTTAAAGCATGTTCCTGGTGTGCTGTCCATGTCAGAGACAGAAAATTTGGGAACAATATTCTGAACTTGAACCTATGAAAACAACAAAGAATCAATCCAAGCGCTTTCCATAGAAAGACAAGGGTTTTTTTTTTTTCCCCAGAGAATCTTATGATTTGCTCTTGCAGTTGGAGATAACTGAAAGAGGACTGATTTTTAATAAATGAAATTTTTTTTTTTTTTTTTTTTTTTTTTAAAGTATTTGCCCTGGCTGTAGTCAGATTACAACGCAGCACTCAGGTTGTGATTCACAGAACTGTGACTTGCTAGGCTGGTCCACAGTTAAGTCCACTGAAATAAGGTGATGTTCAAACACTACACTCATTAAGACACGTTTAATGCTTTCCTGAGGGAATTCCTGACCAGTTAGTGTTAGAGCACCTTGAATAAGCTGAGATATTTGCTCCACTGTTTTTGGAAAATGAGCAGATTTTATTTGTTCAGGGTGACAAAACAACCTGGCTCAAATGCCTGGCTCTCAGTCATAGTTTCTCCTTTCTTCTCTTTCATGATTTTTTCATGAAGTAGGATCTGTAACCATCAATAAAAGGTAGTCTGGGGTGGTTTTTTTCTTCCTATAGGCAGAGCATCTCATAATGAACTGATCCACCAGTTTGCCAGTATCTGATCTTCTCTCTAGGTACAGCATCTGACCTCCTCTTTCAATACAGACATATTCTCCCATCGATCTATACCAGCCCTTTACCTGTACTATTTACACATATGTATCAACTTCTGCATGTGTTATTTAGAAGAATAATATACAACCTATGGTATATTGAAGTTGTCATTCCACAGTATCCTTAGATTTGTAATGGAAAAAGTCAGATCCAAAGGGAAATCTAAGAAGTTGATTAATACCAGAAAAGGAATAAATAAGATTGGAAACAGAGTGAATGCTTGAAAATCTTACTTGCTTCTACCCAGGGTCACTAATTTAATTTTCTCCTACCGTCCATGTGGTTTTTGTTTTTTAATTTCCAGGAATTCCTGACTGTTTATTCTATAGTGAACCAATGGGGTTTTGAGGCCATGCTATGTTGTGGGAAATGTCTCAGTAGTATGTGTTCTTTGTTAAAAGTTGCGGAGGAGATGCATTGGTGTAATTGAACAAACACTCACTATCTCACTTTTAAAAGGGAGCATAATCTGCTCATCAATTAAAGCCAAATGTCTGCTTAATTATTAAGACACTGCTATGTGTCATCCTCCCAATATTTATCAAAGAAGTGTTCCATAAGTGCCTTGAAACCTAATTGCCAGTGTTAAGGAAAAAATCTTCAAATAGATTTGTGAAGCCGGATGGCTTGTTTATATACAATATTAATATGAACAGCATTTTTCTAATAAAATGGTGTGTGATTTATCCAATATGTACAGCACAACAAAGGCAAACAAGGAGTGGGCTATACACACACACATCACTGGGTTCTGGTTACACATAGTGCTGCGCTGTCTGCCTGAAGCTTGGCCAGGGCTGTGCTCCTCCCTCCCATCCCACCTCCACTGGATGAGGAGGGGTGCTGGGGCTTCAGCCTCACACCTGGTAAGATGATTGCCACCCTGTTCAGTTTTGCCCTTGCCACATCCCTCCCTGCTTCTAACAAAATCAGAACGCTACATATAGATGAAGTCACGCAAGAAGTAACAGAGGCGCTGCCAGTTGTTAAATGTCTGTCCCCGATCTAGGTCCAACCTCACTTGTCCTTCCTTGCCTCCTCCCATTGCTAATATTCCTCCCAGTGCTTCACAGATGTTTTCTTATCATGCTACTGAGCAGTTATTTTTCAAGCAGCTTCTCAGAGCAGATGTTCCTCAGACACGTGCTGTTTAGCCTTCTGTTGACGTTCTTTCTCTTATAAAAGAAGTGTTACTGCCACATTGCCTTTTCAAAAAAAAAAGAAAAATAAACCCCAGAACTCCAAATAAAGAAACAAATCATTGGGGTTTTTAAACACCTGCTGTTAATCTGATAATATTCCAAGAGAAGCCTGGATGCTGCAGTTATGACTGTATAGTTCACAAAGCAGCTCTTTCAAAATGTCTCTCGCTCAGAAACATCTAGTCCTTATCCAGTTGCAGGACAACTCATTTAATACTTAGCAATAAAGGTTGCATAAAAAACAAAATGTAGCACAGGTATGTTTAGACATACACTATTTCACAATTATATTTTGTTTATTTGTTTTAACACACACACCTCTCCAAAACAAACAAACAAACAAAAAAGTCCCAAAACAAACTATGCATAATTTGGTTTTATGACAGCAGGTGAACCCATCCATACTCTCTGAATCTTATCCCTGCCCCTTCTATCAGGGTCATATACCAGAGCATGTTCTAGTTACTTAGTCCTAGCTTCTTTCTATTCCCCTTTTTATAATGTGTTTCCTTCCATTACTATTACAGATATATCTACTTGCTACAGCTCTGCTCAGGTTTTGAAAGGGTGTTTGGAAGTGCTGCACTTGCAACCCACTAGTTCTCAGGTCAACACTTGCAAATTAGCAAGGAAGAACTCATTGCAGAGAAGTATTGTTGGAGGCTGATTTTCAAAGAGAAATGTGCATCACAGCAGTCATGTGAAAATAAAGCTGCATTGGAGACACTATCTGGGTGGAGAAAATAAACAAATATTATATGAGTTTGGGAACTAAATCAGTGGCCAGATTTTCCCCAACAAGTATAAAACTGGAATTGCTCCATGAATTAAAACTTCGTCTCATGGGAGCTGTGCCAGTTCAAGCCAGCTGAAGATCTAGCCCACAGCCCACAGTTTTTGGCTTTGACCAAACTGCACATCCCTTCACTACACGCCCTTAATGTGGAAGCACAGCCTTGAAGAATGAGCACAAGAGCAGAAAATCTTTACTCGAGCCACCTCGTGCCCCTGCTTTGGTTGGCCTTTCTATACAACCAGTTCATTAAACAATACTTCAAGTGCCTGATTCATCCTCTTTTATGTCAGTGAAATTGTTGGATCCAAGCCAGCATAAAACTGGAGCCACGCAGAGCTCAATTAAGCCCAAGGCTTTTGAAAGGGTTGGTCATCTAAAGCTTTTACAGTTCCTGTTAATACTAAGCACCAAATGTGTTTAACTTGCAGAGATTTTTTCGACTTCCAGAATTGTGGGACATGAAGCTGTGGGATAGTGGCAATATGACAGTGACAGGTAACTCAGTGAATGGGTTTTGAGACAGTCAATCCACTAGGCAGCCTTCTGTAACTCTCTGACTTCTGCTTTTAAAAGGCAGCTTCAGTTCTGCACTCATCTGTTTGGGAAAAACAAATCCAATGTTTTCTGTTTACAGTCTCTCCCTCTTTAGCTCAACATCACTCCTTCCTCACTGTCCTACATACCACCAAAACATCTGGGGTGGTGGCCTGTGCCAGAACTCACACCAAGTTGTCCAATTAGTCAGATATCCCCAGGGATTGGACAAATGCCTTGTATCAGATGTCTCTCCATCCCACTAACAGTTCTTGCTACACCAAAAAAAAAAAAAAAAAAAAAAAAAAAAAAAAAAAAAAAAAAAAAAAAAAAAACGGTGCAGTGGTTAAAAAAAAATCCACGCCAAAACAGAACACTGGGATAAAAGAAGTTTGGAAGCTGAGGTGAGGAAAGAAAAGAAAAAAGGTTAAATATAGTTTCCTGTGTGCATGCATGCATGTGCACAAATATCCAAGTGCATATTTACTCACACACATACACACAATATAATGTTTTTTCCAAACTATGATGGCTGAGAAATGTCAAGAGTGGGCATGAAATATTACCAGAAAGCATAAGAGAAATAAAGTAGCTGACTTCAAAAAGAGTGGAAAGTACTTTTGATTGGGGTTCTACTAACTGTGGGAAAGCTACTAGAGGAAAAGTGGGAAATGTTTAACCAACTGTTGGAAAGAGTGCGGCTGAAATTCTTCCCACTTCAACCTAAACAGGGAAAAGTGCAACATGGGCCATTGTGGTTAGGTAAGGAATGAAATGCAAAGAGTTTTACAAGCAGAAAGCTGAAAGCTTTTAAAAAAGATAAACAAATCTGGTGCAGAGGATTTGGAGGCACTGTATGTAAAAATAAGCAGAAGTAAGTTAAAGGATCAAATTAAAGGAGCAAATGGAATTACTGAATGCTAAACTACATAAATATTTCAACTGACAACAATGAGCTCTTTAGACATTCTCACATTAAAGAAAAAGGAAAATATAATAGTGGTCTCCTAAAAATGCACAAAAAATGAGAAACAGGGACAAAGGAAATGGTTTAATAATAATAAAGAGGAGGAAGGGAAAAAACAAGAATTATATTACTGTTCCTGATTCAGAGCCCAGTCCTACAGGAATTGAAATGCAACTCTTTACTCTTATTGGCAGATACTCATCTGCACCAGGTAGACAACAAGGAAGAAAAGGCAGGACAAAGCACACCAATTTCTCCACCTTTTCTCCCAATCGTGATTATGGGTCTGGCTCAGGCTCCCATGCTTTTAAGAGAAGACATGAAACTCCTACAAATTTCACCTGGCCACAGTGATCCCAAAGATGCCTTTCTGGTACTTGTGAATCACTGGGACTCACTCTTTTCTGATCACTTACAAAATTTAGCCCACATTGATGTCAAATAGCAGGGCACACACTATAAAGCCATTACAACATGATTTAACAACCTGTACTCCAGAGAAATCCCAAGGCAGCTCAGGAACACTTAGGTAACTCCCTACTTATTTTGTTTACACCTTGTGTCCATGAAAGGAAAAAAAAATAAACCTAAGCATTAAGAAACTATTAAATATCAGTATAACATGTTGTGAAGAGCTATGAATGGCAGGCAGACAGTCAGTGATGTAGAATTTTTTGGAGCTGGAAGACTTTCTATTTTACATGACTCTCTTCTGTCATATGGACATTCAAAGCAAAGCATTTCTGAAGAAAATTTACAGAGGGAGTGGGCTCTGAAGGTGATTGTTCCCCCTTTGCATCAATACATGCTTGTGCTGTTTGATGGAGACAGACCCGGCACTGAAGTGGATAAACCAGTAGATTTTTCTTTCATGCTTTCTCTCCCCATCTGACTCCACACCTGTTGTGTGTTAAGTATATTTTCAGTGAAGACAAAAAACCATTTAGGATTACCTAACAGATGTATACAAAATAATGAAGGAAGTGATAATGATGTATATGCTAAAACATCCTCCCATCCAAGAAGCCCAACAGCCATGAAATGCGGCAGAAACATTCTAAACGCAAACACAAATAAAATCCAGTAAGAAGCTAGTTCACAAAGAGAATGAAACACCTGGAATAAATGGTGGCATTGGACAATAAAAAATTGCAACAGTGTTCTAAGTATTTTTGTATTGTAAATAAAAATGTAAATCCCTGAAAAGCAGGAATGAGATAAATATAACAAGAAAATGAAAGCACTTGGGCACATTGATGAGCAGGCTGCATATGTAATAAAAGCAACTGTGAGAATGCAACTGTTCATTATTATTATTTATAGTTACTTTTTTCATTCTTCTCATACAAAAAGTATATGAAGCCAAAGCCAGATACTTACAGTGGAATTAAGTACATCCACATTTACAAGGTCTGCAGGAACAAGTCCTGATTTTTCTATGAGCTATCACTGTTGAAGGTGTTGGCATTCACATATTATGCCACTCAGGAAGGATGATAACCTTCCAGAAATAAGACCACTGTTGTCAAGAATATTTCCTGGTTCAAAAAGTCTACCTGACCTCTCAAAACTGATTTGCTCTATTTAAAGTTAGCTCTGAACCCCAAATCCAAAATCTTAAAGGAGTAGTTCTGTCCCTAGTTTTGAAACTTAGCTCCTTCTCTGAGCCTGGTTCTCAATTGCTTTATTGGAGCCACATTGATTAACACTTGCTGAGTGTGAGGTTCTCTAAAGATGAGCTGACAAAGCACATGTACCCCTTCCCCAATATACATACATTTTGACACAGCCTTTGAAAGGAGTGTCAAATCCTTAATATCACTAAAAATATGGAAGTATATTTGATTTTTTTTTTTCTTCAAAAGCTCTAGGCTCTCTCAGTTCTCCTAATTTCCACCCTGAGGCACAGCACTCACACGTTCAGATACTGCCCAAACACGCTGGATGAGAGCCTTCTGTTTACACACAGGACAATCCTGTGCCCAAGTTTTCCTTCCCAGTCTTCAGAAGATATTTTCATGTTGTTCTCAACAGAGTGTGTCTTGGGGCAAGAAGCAACAGGGTTTCAATAGTGCTTTGCTTGGAAGACTGTTGATTACCGCCCACTGTGGATGTGGGGGTTTGGGCCGTGTTTTGGCCCGAGTGTGCTCCAGCTCTGGCCCCACACTCAGCAGCCAAACCAGTAGAAGATGGTGATGTTTGTCACTCCCCACTGCCCTCTGCCAGCTTGGAAACCATCCACCGAGAAGCTGCATCTCATTACTGCTGCTGGACAGTGCTGGGCCACGTTCACTCACAGTGATTAATTCAGTGAATTTGGCATGCAGAAAAGGAATCTCTCAAAATTGCATTATTCCAGTGAAAACACCTGGATACCCTTAGGAAACAAGTATAATAACAACACTAGTGTTGAGGGGAAAAAAATCACTAGGAATTTTAAGAGGGGAAAATAATTTGCAGTCAGAGATTTCATGGATCAGAACCAGCTTGGTAAAACAGATCCCTTTGTGGAGTTATCAAATTTTCTGGTACATGGAGACATGCAAACTGCAGGTTTCCTGTTCTGCTAAAATATTGGGGTGTGACTTCATTAAGCAAAGGTTTTGCTTTAATATTAAAAATGTCAATAGGTGTTTTCTATGCCATACCTAGAAAAAAGTTATACTTTTATGCTCCATAACTTAGATCAAAACATACAGTTTTGACTCACAGTACATTATGTTCCTTTCCCCCTTCCTCCCCCCTCTTTTTAACGAGAAGGCAGTAAGGATTTTGAGCACCACTCAGATTTCTTGCTTTTCTCTTAATAAAACATAGTAAAATTGAAAGCTTTAGTAAATTTACATGCCCATCTTCATGTATGAAAGTGTGCTGGCAAAACTCTGAAATCAGGGTGTCTAAAACAGTAACTCTCCTATATTTTTATCAAAAAGGCTCTAATATTGAACACTTCAGCTGAATCGAAAGTATAATGATTTAAATGTGGCCCAGAGTTTTGGAGCCTTTCTAAACTTGAAGTTCAGAATTACAAAGGGTCATACAATGCAAGAATCAGCAAAAAACCTTTACCAAACAGTTCCACTTAGTATTTCAAATATTTCCCATATGGAATGACAGTGACCAGGATAGAGAGAAGAGAATTTCACTCCAAAATCTATCCAACAGGTCTTTAGTTATTATTTTAATTAAAAAGAATAACACACAATGATGGTGTGTACTCAAGATCTCTACTCTGTATTTCTCAGTTACTCATTTGAGGACAATCTAATTTCAGCATTCTGAGCTAATTGGATCAGGGTCAGAGAGACAAGTTTTTCCAAAGCGGAAATGTCTCATAGCCCATTCTATTGAAAAAGAAAGATTTGCATTTACATCTCTAGTTCATCTATTCAGTCAGTGGAGTTAAGTTCACACATGATCTCATGGAACAAAAGTAAGCAAAAGTGATGATGTGAGAAAGGTATTTTTTTCCATGTTCCATTGCTATGAAATCCTATCTTCTCAAGCTCACTGCCTATAATATCAATTTATATGAGATACAACAGGACTTTTCATTCTCATTCTGCAGCTTTTACCCAATTTGCAAAATCCTTTCAGTAATTCAAACTCCTTATTTACTTTTCTGAAATATTTTTTTAATTCACATGTTTCATGAGAAGCCCATTGCCTTCACGCCAAAGGTCTCTAGACCACTTCTCTGTTAATCAACCAATTACCACCAACCACCTACAATAAAATTACAAGAACTTCAAAACCTGCAGAGTCTTTTTAAGTGAAGTACAAAGGAAATTTGCACTAACAGTCACTGTGTTATGTGTACATAATATGCGTACAAAATACACCAGAATCTCAGTTGCACCAGTCTTGCTTACGCAAGATAAATGTTTGCACCATCTTATGGGCCTCAGGACTTTTTCATTCTTTGCATTTAAATAGCAAAACATGTAATATAAAAGCCACATGATGACAAGTAACCAAAACTAAATTGAAATCCTTACAAATTCAAACCAACATTTGAGCAATTGTAAATCAGGATTTGCTAGAGCAAGATGTTGCTGCAATATTTTGGGTGAGACTCTTCACCACAAAATTATAATTATTCATTATAATACATGACCATGACAAAAACCTCTTACTTGATCCTGTACCGAACTTTTCCTTAGTTTAAAAGGTTATAGTAGCAACATCTGCTTCCACAGTCTCTCTAATAAATAGATAACACTTGTGAAAAAAATTCACCCCAAGTTCATCTTGGTCCTCTTCTTAAAAAAAAAAAAAAAAAACAAAAAACAAAACTTATTTTTTCTTCCTGACCTTTTTCTTAGAAAAGACAGATAGATTGTGTGCAGAGTTTATTACGAGATCGATCAAGATAATTGAGGTATAATTTTCTTAGCTATTTCTGTCATCATTTTTAAAGGCAGAGATGATTATGCTTCTCTTTCACCCATCTGGGAAAGCACACTGTGTTCTCATGTAATTTAAACGTTTCAGCAAGGATGTGAGACCATCTTTTTGGATGTAGCTAATAGCTCTGCCATTAGGCCATCCTCTCTTGAGACCTAATTTTTCCTATTAATAATTGTCAACACTATCTCTTTTTCAGAAAAAAAAACAACCACACCTAAGTCTTCGCTTCCTGCCTGGCACAACACCAGCCAATATAAAGTTCAAAATGGTGTTACACTTCTGAGGTTCCTTACAGATTCACTTGCTCCTTATGAGAATCTTCACAGACAAAATCTTTTGTACAGTGCACTTTTTTCAAGAATGATAGCTGAGCATTTATGCGATAAGAAGCACACTCTTTTTATAAGGTCACCCAACAACTAAACTCTAAGTCTCATATTTTTGCAGGAGTGACCATGCACAAATTCTCTTCTCATTTGTGCCAATCTTCCTGTGCCATAATTTAAGTGAATTACTTTTAATTGCATCTAACCTTTCAGAGAACAAGATCCTGTCTGTCTGCTATGTTAGGTTTTTTTCCCCCTCTGTTTGCCATTCCATCATTCCATTTCTGGTAACAGTGATATCAGTTACCACAAGAAACACTCCTGTTGTGAAAGGCATTTTTTTGTATCCAATATTAGATAATTTTTCCAGTCTGCAATGAAAACACACTGTTTCACTGCGATCTCTTTTATTTCAATCTCCTTCAACCACCTGTATTCTACCCTACATTTGTACACATATTTTCCAGCAGCCACCTCCAGTCATTAATGCTTGACTAGTTAAGACTTCCAGTCAAAGTTTTTGCTTCTGTTTACCATTAAGGCAAAACCAAGACATTAAATAGGTATCCATGAGTGTGTACTACTGCATATGGTGTTTGTATTAGTGGCTTGAACCCGACTTTGCTATTTTTCCAGAACTAGAGAGAGATAAAATGTTCTTACTGCATTTAATCCCAGTGATTTTCAACTATGTTGGTGACATAAAAAATATCTACTCTTCAGGGTCCACACCATATCTAAACATCTATTCCCACAGATTCTTGTTTAGATATATATATATACAGAATCTTTGATGTACCTTTTACACCAAATCTAGTCACTCTAGTCACACAGCTGCCTGCTCTGCATTTGACTGAGAGTAATAATATTAATCAATTTCTATTGTTGCATCTTAGTCTTTCACAAGGTTTTTTTTTCCTTTATCAACAAAAATAAGGCATCTGAGTTGAATTGTTTGGTTAAAATAGTTATGAAACTGAAGAATCAGATCAAACTAAATAGTAAGCTTTGAAAATTTGGATCTTAATGGTGGATTTGGTCAAGTAGGACTTTTTCAGGACTACCAAAATCTCTTTGAATAGGAATCACATATTATTCAACATCTATCTGGGAAGTTCAAAGAACTTTAACATTTTGCCCAAGAGCTTGCCTGCTCTGACTGGCCACAAAGTAAATACAATGGGTGGTCTGTTTAAGGCACCTGTCCAAGCCCAATCACATTACATTTCCATAGTATCAACATTTGAAAACACTATAGCTGTTGCATCAACAAAAATGCATGGGAATATCTCCAAAGCAGATGGCAACTAGCACATCACAAAAACATGCAGATTCCTGAGCCAATTTTTATAGCAAAACAGCATCTACCACAGAGCAAAGAGAAGAATAATTAGCATATTTAAACACTCAGAACTTCCCAACATCCCATGGTTTGGGCAAAGGACAATGAAAAGTAATTGTTCTCACGTAATACTGGCTTTCACTTGGACAGGACCTACTTACAGCAGGATTTATTCAACTGAGTAATTTCCTTTGAATCTGAAAGAATACACAATTAATTTGAAAATATTGGCTATATTTTGCATAATGGAAAACACAGGAATCCAAATAAGGAACTCCTTAATGAGAACATTTCATTATTTCTGAGTCAGTTCTTATAAACCAATGTGGTTCTAATGTCATGAATATATCAAATTTTATTGTAACTCACAGGTATCTAATACAGTCCACATTTCAATACAACATTTAGCAATCTGCACCCATATAAAACAGAACACTGTGCCAGATTTGTTCATATACAGCATGCCTAGGTCTCTTTGCAATTGTTTCCGAAACACTGATAATGTTATGCAAACATAACCTACAATGTTTCCCATTGTCTGAAAATCTAATTATATAATTTTCTACATAATTCTCTCTGTGTTAATTGACTCAGAATGGAGTTATCCAGAGGTGGCTGATTTCACAGATTTCACGTGTGAGAATTCATTCAGATGCATAATGGAAAATCTGCCCTACAGCTAGGCATGCTTAGAGCCGATCCAACACCCCATGGATAACCTTTCTACAGTGACCTGTTCATATTTTTCATACTCCAATTCTATAGTTCCTCTGCTGCAGGAAACAAAACAAATCCTTGTTATTGCTAGCCTGATGGTGCTGATTTGAAAAATGTAGGTACATTTCAGATACAACAGAACTGGCTCTTAACTATTTTGTGGCCACTCAGCCACCACACTCAACCAAAAGTGTTTACAGATCCAAACTGGGACCAAATTAAATTTCCAAGTGACATAATTTTCAGTGGCCTGCTAATAATGCTATGCCCATTACATGGAATCCAACAATACAAAACAAAAGCCGAAATTTAGGATGTGCTTAATCTCACCTAATTTGAGATGCCCAGATTTCAGGCGGATGCAGCTGAGCTCAGCTGAAACCAGGACTCTTTACAGACCACAGAAAATATTCACTGCCTCTACTGACTACAGAAAAAGGACAAAGTTACAGACTCATAAGATACATGGGTCCTTGAAGGCCAACTAAATGAAACAGTAAGGACCAGCCACAGATTTTTTCCTCAGCGCACAGAAAAAACTGAACACACAGAATTCATTTACAGAGGTTACAGAACTACTCTTTTGGGATATTTAATTGTACAAAATTAAATGAAATATAAAAAAATGTTTATATCATAGTCATTCTGCACCCTTCTTTCATATTCAAGCATAAAATCATCTGGATTTTAGGAAAAATGTATTGATGCACAGTGCATGTCCCTCTTCCACCTCTGGTCTCTGACAAAAAAGACTCACCAGAGTGTTTTACTCTAAGGTACCATAAACATTACCTTAAAAACCTGGAGCACAATGCTGTACTTTTCATCCTACTTTACTATTATATACGTATTTGTTTATAAAACACTGTTATGGAAGAACTTGGTGCAGTGACACAAAATTTATTTAAACCACAGCACAGTCAATGTAAAGAAATGGGGGATCAATTAATGCACTGTCTGAAAGTGGAACAATATCTTTAGGACACTCTCTGAATTCCAGTCTTCCAAAGGTCTTGGTGGTTGAGCTTGTCAAATAGTCACAACACTCTATTGGAAATGTGAACAAAATACCAATTTTCCCAAATGAAATGCTACAAATTTAGGCCAATGTAAACCTGTCAGAATTATCCCTCTATAAGTTTCACCCCAGGGTGTGGTGTTGCACAGCTGAGGAGCTGAGCTAATAATTGTTGAAAAAAAGGAAAACGCTGCTTTATGGCATCATGTAAATTGGCACACAAAACTGTTGCACCTATGCCCCAATCTTGACAAATAACAGCCAAAATGTGGAAGACATACAAAGTCCCACTGGTATGAAAGCAGGAAGAAAGAAACAAACAGTTCTCTCAGGGAGTTCTGTATTATATGTTTCCAGTGTTTATATAAATTTCTACATTTCACCTGCTCAGGCTCAGAAAAGGTAATTTAACCAAAACCAACGTGAACACAATTACTTTCTACCCGCATATTAAAAAGGCACCTTCTGCTATTTCCATGTTCCAGTGGCATCCCAAGACGGTGAGTCCAAAGGACTTTTGTTGCATTCAACTTACCTTTGAATCAACCAGAGAGTTACTCTAGACTGACAGTAATGTAACCAAAACCAGATTTTAACATTAAGAAAGCAAATGTCTATTTTGTTGTGACTGTATTAAGTCTTGCCAATACATTTATATGAGCAAAGCTCTCTTTCGGATTTCCAATTTATATTGGCAAAAGCACTCTACATTGGCACAAGATGCTTCAGTTGGATAGACTGCATTTCCATGGAGAAAACGAGAGAGCTTTCTAGCAAAACTGTTATTTGAGAGTGTGGCATGTTCAATATGTTTGATTCACATACACATGAAAGCAGAACAGGGCAGCAGCGCTCTGGGCACATTCATTTATGAACTCCAGTGCAGAAATCTCGCTAGAATATTCCTATTAATTTCAAAAATTTCTGTTTTGAAAATCAGAACTTAAGAAATTGAATCAAAATTTTAAGAGTTTTAAAATAGCAGTCTTGGGAGTATTTTCATGCATGTCTGGATTTTAAGGTTCATGTTTTCACAGTTTCTTTCCCCATTTATAGTGCTTATGTCCTTTTAAGGCAACAAGAACCTAAGATTTGTCTTCAGTAACATATATGCAAGAACACTGGTCCTTGAAAGAAATACCAAAACACAACAAAATTATGAGGTGCAACCAATTTGCCACATAAACAGATTAAACTGATGAAGGATCTTACATTCCCCTTGGAACCATACCCTTCCACAGCACTTTAATCTTCTGCAGAAGATTTCCCACACTCAAGTGAGTTCACTACCGAGGAGGAGAGTGTTTGATACAGTCTGATGCATAAAGCAGCCCTGCTGGCAACTTTCAAACCCATGTAAAACCAGTCACACCAACATATTACATAAAAGGCAGACACCTCTAGTCCACATACTGATAGGAAGTAGCTTCCCTATTTGCTGAGAATACTGTTAATACAATTTTGGTAAGCCCTGAGCATGTCTGTGAAATTCTTTGGGGAGGTCTGGTCAAGGAACATCCCACCAGGCTCCAGCAGGCTCTGAGCTAAACAAGATGGGTCAAGGAGCTTGCCTGGAAGGTGCCTGAAGATGCAGCAGCTGAGTGGACATCCAAATGACTCAGAAATAGCAAACCTGCTGTGAAGAACAAGCAGAAGAAACACACAGGCACCACAAACATATTCAAGTGTGGGTTTGTTTTGGCAGCTTGTTGGCGAGGTGCAGGCCCAGATTCCTGAAGAAGGGAACTGCCTCCTGTTGTCCCTGGGACAGAGCCCTTGCTTGTTTTTAAACAAATTGGACAGCCTTCAGTAAATATCTGGCTCCTGCTAACAAAATTATCTCACAAGCCCTTAAATACTGATTGACTCTCGGGCCAAGAAGAACGTGATCTGTTTACTTATTACTTGTTCTGGTAACTAGAAACTTTGGGTCAAGATCCCATGCTGCCAGACAGTATTCATACTTGCTTTTCTCTTGTGGACCGATATCCCTTACCCAACTCCACACTAAATCCTACCTGTGATGCACAATATTATTGATGTAGCCCAACCAGGGGTCTTTTTTTTTTCTACTAAGGAACAGGAGAATGCAGCCCCAAAACATTTCACTGGACAGAAATCAACTTTTCAAAATCTGTGTATTTTGAAAAGTGATCATTTGCTAAAGACTCAGCTGTTCAACAAAAAAGTATGAATGGAAATACAGTTTTGGTTTGGCTTGGTTTGAGTAAGACTAGTTCTGTGTGATAAATGGACCACTAGGTTGTGTGTCTGTAGTAATTTCTGTGGCACTTTCTACCTCTACTGTGGCAGTTGTGCAAAGAGCTCTTGACAAGAACTTTTCAGAATAAACTATGCCAAGATGTATACTGAAAGCAGAAACACAAAAATATAAATTCTACGTCAAAGCACTGCCACTGAATTTCACCACATGAAACCACCTGCAAATTAGAGGACAGTTTCTTGCATTTATCAGACCATAGTAATTGGCATAAAGGTCTGAAAAATAGGGGACAAATCCTTAAGCCCTGGAAGAAGGGTAGGAGAAGAAAGAAATGTACAAAAGAGTCAAATTCAGCATTTAATTTTAACACTCAATAATGAAGAAAACAAGTATAGGATAGCTTCACTCAATTATGCCATCTCCTGATATGGTGATGACGACAATGCCACACTACTGAGAAAGAAATAAAGGGAGAATGTGAAAAGTTCCAAACACCTGATGTTTTTATTTCCACACTAAGATCCCTGTTTCTGTCAAAATCACCTATATATAATAATTACATAGTAATATAATCATAAGTATTATATTACTACATATAAGTATTATATAAGTATAAAATAATATAATCAATTAGAAATCAGATATAATCACCAGTGAAGCATTTGTAGATTAACTCACCAACTAAAAAACCCCAACAGTAACTGTACAATACCTGAAAACTATTTTTCAATATCAAGTGCAGGACCCTGAGCTCTGCATATACAGCTGTAGTAGTGTTTCTGGATGTTATATATGCACACATGCTGAACATAAAAGTTACTCTGCAACATAGTGCTTTCAGCTAAAGTCAATTTTAAAGTGCAAAGCCATTTTAAATGAGAAAAAGTATCAAAATGGTTTCAAGTAAATCAAAGTCTTCTGTTTATTTCTGAGCAGAGTCAGTGTGAGACAACAGACCCCAATCACTTAGAGCACTTAGAGCAAGGGCTTATACTAAGAAACAACACAAAGCTCACAAATAACATTTACTTTCTTGGGAAAACTTAAATATGGCCACATATTTACATTTCCATATTTATTTAACATTTCAGTCACAGTGTAATCCATTTATTTCATTAAGACCTGAAAAAAAATAAAAGGAGAAGCAATTGTGACAGAATATGTTTTTAAGGGTGTGGGATCACGTTTTATTAACACTGTGAAATGTAATAAATTCCTTTTGGAGATGTTACATGTCAGCAGTGAAAGACTTGTAAAACACCATAAGCATTACAACTTAAGCATATGTTAGTTTAACAAAATTTGCAGTATTTCCTTATTGCCTATAATATTCTACAGTTATTAACATACTATTAATTCATTCAGGAGAGCCCTTTCAGTTAGTAAGGCTAGGTCTTAGGAACCATGATTTCTGTGGGGTAAATCTCTCTGTTTCATTGGCTTTACAAATTTGGCCCAGGAAAAGAGCTATAACCCCTTTCTAGTTCTCACTCCAGGCAGGTTTTCTCCTTCCCCTCCTTTAGGTAGAAGGCAAAACTGGCAGGGAAGAGGACTCTTATACCTCTAACAACAGAAAACTCCCAGAAACAATAGAATCATCTACTGGCCAGGTCTGAGAACTTGATTCAGACTCATTACAATATGACGGGTTTTTTGCTGAGTGGTTGGTTTAAAAAAATTAACTAAATTTCATAAATCATTTAATGTCTTGTAATATCTTTAATATTCAATATAACTAATACATTTCAAAAGCAATCCAAGAAAACATTTTCCTTGGGTATAAATAACAAGTTATTACAGTATATTTGTTGTCATTTGAATTGTAATGCACCACTTTTCCAATTATGTTTGTTCAGGGCTCCTAGTCTCACACAAGTTTCTATGTAGCTGTTTGTTTTGTCCTTTTATAAAAAATATTAGTCTTTCCCCTGAAGCCAGCCCTATAGTCCACTTTATTCAGCAAAGACAAAGTTAGCTTTTTCTTTATTCAGGGAAAGACAAAGTTAGCTTTTCTTTGTTTTCTGACCAAAAAAAAAAAAAAAAAAAAAAAAAAGGATAAATCTTATGCCTGGACTGTTTCTCTTTATTAAAAAAAAAAAAAAAAGAAAAAGAAAAAGAAAAAAAAAAAAGGCAACACACAAAATCCTCCAAACCTTGAGTACTATTTTTACATGGTGTGATATTTTATTCTTTGTTTTGTTCCTGGCATCAAGCTTTATTTGTTGGCACAAAGAAATCTTGTACCTCCAAGCTTGTAACTCAGAGGCAGGGAATGACAATTTATAAGCTTTAAAAAAACTTGATCATGGTTTGTTGCCATAACTGGGCAGAAGAGTGTGTCCAAAACCACACACCACTGATGTCCTTTGTTTAGTAACTCTTCACATATAATAACCCTCAAAAAATGACATTGCTCATGAAAGATGGTAAGACAAATTAAAATATTGCAAATAAGCATAATTAAAAGAGTGATTCTGTCTTATAATAACAACTAAATTTTCCTTCTAAGTTAATAAAATAAAGGTTCAAATACCACAATTGTTTTTGTGTACTGGAAGTCTAAGGAAAAGAAAGGTGTGGCTCAGCTACTAAACACCATCAAAACTGACTTGTTCATTTTGGCACTACATTGCTGAGATTTGGTATTTATCAACTGGGCAACTGACACTATAGAAAATTTTAGATTTACCTTTCATCCCTTCCCACCATGCAATTTATTCATTTCCCCAACTACCAGATTTTTTTCCTTCTCTTTACTTCTTGGCCTCACTTGCAGAATTCTTTCAGATATACTAAAAATACAGCTGCATACCTTCTAGAGGGGCAAAATAACATGCTGTTCGTTAGTCTACATTTAACCAGCGCCCTAAGATTTCATGGCCTAAATAAACAGGAACAGAGTAGTCAGGACAGCAATTTGAACAGAAATACAAGCACAGCATGCTCCTCATACTACACACACACTGATGTTTCATCTACTTAACCCACAGGCCATTCTGAAGGTACTAACGTGCTACCTCAAGAGGCTAGGGTTTCATTACATTTTCAAGAACTAGCAGGTGCGCCCCTGCGGCTTGCCAAAACGCGTTGTGATGAACTGCAAAACTAATCCGTGCTCTCGCCGCTCACCCCGGGTCGCGCTGCACCTGGCCAGCGAAACGGCAACAGCGCAGTTCACGGCCGGCCATCCTTGTCCCACTGTCGCCGACCTCAAAGCGCTATAGCAGGTGGCTAATCTGCACAGCACCAGCAGAAAAAAATAATATATAACTATGACCTTGAACACGTATAGGTTAACTAAAAGTGCAAAAGTAAGCTCGTGCGCCTTACGCCTTTATGGCAGTTCAGTAGAGACTAGCAAGAGCATCAGGATAAGCTTAGACACGGATTAAAGTCGGACAAGTTCTCAAACGTCTGTGGGACCTTTTTCACAGCGCTCCTTGCAGGTCCCTCACTCTCTGCAGCGGCTCGAAGGAGCCACCAGCGCCACCCGCCTCCCCCCGGCTCTCCTGCAGCCAGGCCTTGCCCTTGAAGGGCTGCCCCTGCAGAGCAGCAGCCCGGCACCTCCGCCCACACGTGTGTCAGGAAAATCCACAAACGCCAGAGGTTTATGTCCAGAAAGGAGACAGAGGAATCCTGCAACTTTATTCGAATAAAAGGAGAGAGTCCACCGGGGCACACACCCGTGGGGTTTTCTCTCCCTCACGTGTGACACCAAAGGGGCGGACCGGTCTCTGTCACAGGGCACGGCTAAACACGGCCTCTGGAGCGAGTCCGCTCTGCCCGTAAACAAGCTTTGCTAACCGAGCGCAGCGTCTACAACGACAACTTCCCCAGCTCGGTGCCAGGAAAGGCGAGGGCGCCTCAGCAGAGGAGCGGGGGGCGGAGACAGGGCGGCCGCAGGCCCGGAACCGGCAGGGCTGGTCCGCAGGAGGAGAGCGCTGGGCATGGCGGCGCCCGCGGCTCTGCAGCGGAGCGTGGTGTCCCCCGCGGGCAGGCACACCGCCTCCCTCATCTTCCTGCACGGCTCAGGTGCCTGCTTTCCCTCCCTTCTCTCCCCGCTGCCCCTGGGGACGGGGCGCTCCGGGGAGCAGGTGAAGCGGCCAGGATCGGCCGCTCTGGTGCTGCGGGCGGGGGCGGCGGGACGGGGTGACCGCGACGGCCGCCAGGACGGGGAAGGGGCTTTGGGGTGAGGCTGACTCGCGGCTCTGCCCTCCTCGGGCCCGGAAGGTGCTGGCGGTGGGCGGCAAAGCCGTGTGCGGGTGCACTGAGAGGCTCCCACAGGGACAGCGCCGGCTCACGCCAGACCGGCTTCTTTGAGGACACACGGGTTCCCGGAGATCACAGAACAGGCACGCTTTGTTGGAAGGGGCACATCAGGATCATCACAGGCCAACTCCTGGCCCCGCACAGGACACTCTGAGAGTCAGACCGTGTGCCCGAGAGCAGTGTCCAGAGGCTTCTTGGACTCTGTCAGCCTGCCCTGCTGCTGTGACCACTTCCCTGGGGAGTGTGGTCCAGCGCTCAGCCTCCCTCTGGGTGAAAAACCTTTTCCTGATACCCGACCTTTCACTTCATAGCGTTTCCTCGAGTCCTGTTATTCCCTAAATTGCCTCTCTCAGAGGAATTGCCCCAATCAGAGGATGACTCACGGTTAAAGTGGCTCTTGCTGTTTTGGAATCGGCATGAGAGTACTGTTGGCACCCTTGAAAAGGCAGTGTTCATTTAACGACTTCTGATTGCTCAGAAGGGCCCTGTCCATGTCCAGAGTGGTTTCATGGCCACCCACTGCAGAGGGGAGTTACCTACATCAGTGGCTGGTCTGAGGGCAGGAGGGCGTGTGTTTCGTTGGGTTTAATTCCTTAAAGGTTGTTTCTAGTGAGCTAAATAACAACAACAAGGTCCACATGACATTAAAAAAGAAAAGAAAAAAATCAGTAGTCTTAGGTCTGTATTAAATCAAGGCCTTGAGAATCAATACTACTGAGCTACCCATGTGCATATGGCAATATGTTCAACACTTTCCCTGTCTTTTGCTTACATTTGCTTTTAGCTGGTGCTTCTGTTTAGTTTAACATAGATGTGTGTCCTTACTAAATTAGTTTTATTTTTATAATCAAGTTTAATTTTGCTTTGTAAAAATACTGTGAGTAGAAGAATGAAAATGAAAGAGTTTATGTGTTCAGCCCTCTTGTTAAAGCTAATGCTTTAATGCTTGAGGAAATAGTTTTCTCTAATGTTGGAGGAGTAAGGGAGGATTATGGTTAGAGTCTGATTCCACATGTGGTTAAAGTACTCTACAATTTTTTTTTATTTTTTTAATATGATTTTGTTCATAATGTTTGTAATGGGGTGGTTTTATTTGGTTTCTAGCAGTTCCACGGAATAGAATCTAAACCAGAAGTCGCCACACTGCTGTTGCTGTGGGCTAGCCTGTAAACCTGGGTTGTAAACCTTTGTACAGCACTTGTGATGGAAAGTGGCAGTCAAATAGCATGAATCCATTTTGTTCATAATGCTTGCTGTAGACAAACTATAACAAGTGCGGAATATAGTATAGAACAAAGTGGTATAGAAAAATATTAGAACAATCCTGGTACTGTACATCAGATTTAGGAAGGGCTTCCGTTTGGTAGCTTGGCAGGGAAAGCAAATGGACATAGCAAATATGTAATAGCTTTTTAGGCTGAGAATTACAACTTTGCATTGTAACAAGCATGGAATCATAGGCTGGAAAAGACCTTTTAGAACATCGAGTCCAACCATTTACCAAACGCTGCCAAGTCCACCGCTAAACCATGTCCTTAAGTGCCACATCTACACATCTTTTAAATACCTCCAGGGATGGTGACTCAGTGACTTTCCTGGGCAGCCTGTTCCTCTGCTTGCAAACCCTCTTGGTGAATAATTTTTTCCTAATGTCCAATCTACATGTTGTTAAATTTACACTGCAGAGAAAGAAAACTTGGAAATACAAACTATATTTGAAAGGAAAGAAAGTTGTATTTTACTTGAGGAGGGAGAAGAAGATAATATAGCTGCCATCAGTCTTTTTCAGTTTGTAAACTGACTCAAAGCAGGATCACACATCACTTGCTTCTTTTGGTAGTGTTCAGAACATATAATACTAAAATTTCAGAAGAGCCTGAAAGACTAGCATTTCATGAGGCTTGTTGACCTTTGTTTGATGTCACAGTCTCCTATTTTCCTCCCTCTACTCCGAGTTCTGTTCCTAGCAAATCAAAATACATAATCTAAGCGTACAACTGCTCACATGTTTGAGTGGCATTTGGACCATGGCAGTTCTTGACACACAGAAGTTCGTAGTTAAATTTTCTCTTACTGAGTTTCCTGTGACTTTTCATGGACAAATTGTCTTCAATAACAGTAAATGTTTCTGCAGATCTTTGCAAAGCTTAAGAGGTGGGAATAAATAATAGAATAATGATTAGTCTTACATCATTAAGGAATTTGTAAAGAACCTGAAGTCCCAATTCAGTAATTATTCAGATAGTTGGTTGACTTACTCAAGGGTTCATTCTGTGCAAGTATTTGCAAGGCCTAGACCTTGGCTTTCTAAATCGGAAAAAAAAAGGCAGTGTATAGGAAGAAAAAAGTTAGTTTAAGCCTCCCTAAGATACATTGTTTATAAGTGAGGTGACAACAGCCTTGAGGAAACTCTTGTATGTTGAGAGTGCCTGTGAAGAATCAGAGGTGTGTTTGGACTTCAGACCACAGTACTTGCATAGGCAAAGTGCTTGTAGGGGTGTGTTCTGAAGCATCCAGTTAAGGAGGTAACTTTGATTTTACTGTTTAACTTAGCACAGGGTAAGATTTGTATCAGTTTTGCAACCCTGTTTTTTATTTGTCACATGTAGAGTTTAGGTCAGAGAACAGTTAGTTCTAGTCAGGCTAATTGTGTTTACCAGGAAATAAATTGCTGGGTTTGAATCCTTCTTGCCTTCTGTTTTAATTTTGGAGATACATTATTTATGTTTGTAAATAAAACCACTGAATTTTGTTAGAGTGCTTAAGAGCAGATTTTTTCCATTGGGGAATTATAATAATTTTAAGAATGAATTGGTATATTCATGTGGCGTTGTTCAGATGAGCCCATGCAGTGTGCCAGTAAGCCTGGCTAAGGACAGTGGTATTTCTTTCTTTCAGTTTGTCCATTTTATTGAAAAGAATCGGATGACTTCTAAAGTCAAAGCAAACATCTTGAGCTGAAGTAATAGAGAATATTAGCAATTTGAGTTGCTAATATGTGGGAACCTCAACTTCAAGCAAGAAGTCCTATGGCATTAGTGGCAGTAGTGAAATTCCAGTTTGCTGAGCCCCCCTTCAATTTTTTAGGTTGAACATCCTTCCTATTGTAAACTATATTCCTTGATGGGCCAGTTTCCTTAAGCTTGAAGTATTTGTATTACACTGAGGACTTGTGTGTGCCTGCTCTTCAGAGGGGTGGCAGTGAAGTTATGGCTGAAGATACCAGTGGTGCAAAGACAGGCTGGAGACACTGTCTAGTGTATATATGGATATTTGTTTAAAAGGAGCAAATGTTATCTACAGAAGAATTCATCCTGTTCGTAGCACTTCAGTCTGCAGGAGTTTTGGCCCTAGGCTGTGCTGGTAAGACTAGGAAAAAAACAGATTGAGAGTGGATCTCAACTAGTTTTCAAACAGAACTGTGTGCTTAAGGTTTACTTTAAGAATCTGCTAGATAATTTAACTGAAACTATCTCTTTACAAATTGTCTTTTCCCCTGAAAGCCTATGTGCAATCTAAACATAATTAAATGTGGAGATCTTTTTTTACTGGGTTCTGAAGTGGGTTAGCATAAAAAGTCTCCAGTAAAAGTTATTAACTTTTCTAAGGGGAAAAGTTAACAGTTATTTTACCTCACTTTTTAAGATGTTCATCAAGATTTTTGTTTGTCACTTAAGAGCAAATGTGGTAAACTGCAAGTAAGAGATAAGGCCTTGTGCCTGCTTGGGAGATAGTTAAGTCATTGAATGTAGTAAAGTATTTATTTAAGTAATCTTTTTCTACGAAGTTTTGCATCCATTGGAAAGGGGAGGTTGTTCTAGAAAGTTATTTTTTAGCATTTTAGTGTATTCACTTCATAATTTGAAATTAAGTCAATCTGAAGTATATTTGACATTGTATTATGTCTTGGTAACCCCTAACATATTATTTTCTTGCTAAATGCGCGGAATAATTCTTATACTCTTCTGTGTCATACAGGTGATACTGGCCAAGGAGCAAGAGCATGGATAAAACAAATTTTGAATCAAGACCTGGCATTCCAACATATAAAAGTGATTTACCCAACGGCTCCTGCCAGGTACCATTTAATATGTTGTAACTGTAGGATTAAATTCCTCTGTTCCAGTGCTATAAAATACAGTTCTGGGTATTGGTACAGATTGTCTTAAAAATTATGTGTTCTTTCTCATGTATATGCTCTTTGACAAAACTGAAGCTCAACCATGCATTTTTGTGCAGGAACTGTGATTTTAAGTGGTTAAGTCTCTAAATGGTTCCCAGGAGTCACAGCCTCTAGTTGAAATTTGGGTATTGTCCTCATTTCCAAGCTTTCCATTTCCTTCATATAAATAGAAGATGATCGTGCAATGTGAGTTGTAGTGGCATTAGAGAGTCATGATCCAGATCACAATCCTACCCATAATAACTCCTATATATTAGCTATTAAAATATTGTGTTGTGTTTAATGCCAGGTTTCAGTACTGAAGGTGGTCAGTCTTTTTGGCAAGTAGGATGTCAAAAATCTCAGCTCCTGGAGAGAGGACTGGGAATTCAAAAATGCACATTCCTTCTTGTTTGAATCCTGGCCCAACTATTTCAAAGAGAATGGAGTTCAACATTTGCTGTAAGCTGAAGTCTTGTTATTAAATGACACTGTGAGTTCAGTGGTAGATGGAAATATAGATAAAAATTTTTTACTGTAGGAATTTGAAAGTTTATGTGGTCAAACCTAGAGGCTAAAAGTTGGACAGCTACCCCCATGCTTAGCTATCCAAAGATAATATTAAATATAGAATATATAGTTAATTACATATATTATGTATGTAACATATATTAAATATATAATACTAAATTTCAGAGGTGTTTCTTTTTTTCTTAATACAATTTTTAAGGTGTCTGTGGCTCTAAGTTAGGAAAATGTTTCTTTGAAAGGTAATGGGGTTAAGTTGCTTTCTGAATTTGTGCATAAGTGCGTATGAATGCCGAATGGAAAAAGGAAATTGTGACAACAGACTTTTAAGGTACAGAGGTTTCAAAGTCAGAAAAAAAATCTTGGAGGGTATAAACAAGTATAATAGCAGATTTTGTCTGGCACTCACTAGTACATGAAAAAAAAAAAAAAAGACCTTTTTCTTGACCATTAATTTCTTACGGTCTACTTCGGCAGGAAAAGCAGCTGAGAAATTGTGGTGTGAATGTACTCACTGTTACAGAAAAATCAAGCCCATGGGTGGAAGCCTTTGAAGCGGTGTGTTCTGGGTTAGCAAGGAGTGAATCCCATTTTATGTAAATAATGTGCTTGTTACTTCTCTAATGACAGGCTAAAGTGATGCTAGAGCTATCAGCAGCACATCACACATGCTGAGGGGCTCCACTGCTTTCCTACCAGCACAGCAGGTACTGGGGAAATGCAGGAGGAGTTGGTCCCCTGGGAAATGATTTTTCTCCCTATGTTACATGCAGCCAGAGCACCTCAGACCACATCTGCTGGCCCAGTGCTTCACTTTTCCATCCCACTGCACTTCTGAGGTCCACTCCTTTTCTTATTTGTTCTGGTTTCTTTGGGTAATTGGAGATGTAAACGATGTGTGAATGATTAACCAGCACGATCTCCTGACTCAAATGAAGGAATTTGTTTTTATCTTACAACTTTGAATTTCAGTACTTTGGTAAACAGATACTGTTGTTATTAAAATATGTGAATACACAGTTTATTTCACTCTCTTTTTTTTTTTCTGTTTTAAGTTGAGGTTACTCTTGTTCTTTTCTAGAGCAGGTGGAGTCATGCATGAGCTGATTCAGAAGTGGCTTTTAGCAAAACAGGAAAGTTATGTATGCAAAGAATATAAAATACCCACACTGTTTGTCTTTAACTGGCAAAGCACTCTTGTGTACAGCCCTCTGTTGCTGATAAACAGCCCTAGCTGACACAGTAAAATAAAACAGATGCTCCTAAGCACTGTTTGCCACTGTTTGCAGCAATGCTGAATTTTGTGATGATACATGTCATTGGCTGAAACCAAAATAACAAAGCGTTTACAGACCTATTTCATATTGTTTTGGTATTCAAGAACAAACCACATTCATGCTTTTCTGAAATGGTTTTGTAACATTTCCTTCACAGCAAATAAAAGCAAGGCCTAGAACTTCCCAACTTGAATGGCAGACATTAAAGTAATTAAACTTGAATATATATGTTGGTTTTATGTATGTGTATATGCACATATGTTTTGATAAGAATTAAAAATGTTTCTGGCAGCAGGGGAGGAATTCAGCATCCTTGTTAATGAGACCTATAGCTGACTGGTTATGGGCAGGCAGATCTGCTGAGAAGATTCTGACACCAGGTTCTTTGTTCATGAAAAGGCTGAGGAATGTGCTGGCTGAAAGTCAGGCTGCTGAGAGAGCGAGCCTCCATGGGTCTCTAACCTGCCACTGCACTGTCAGTGCAAAACTTGCCTGCAGGTTCTTGTGCTGATGATGAAATCAAAAAAAAGCTTGAAGCTTGGCAACACCCTCCCAGGATTGGCTAATGTGCTCTTCTGGCAAAATACTGTTATTATGGATGTACTTCATACTCTGAGCTCCTGTCTTTTCCAGGATAACTTTGCATATTGTATGTTCTCTGTCAAAGTAGTTATGCCAGTAAAAGCAGGTTTGATGATATAACTGCAATGCTGGGGACTTTGGCAGGATAAAGTGCAGGTCAGGAATACCTCCTCACATTTTTGATGGAAATTATTCTGCTGATAGATCCATAGATATGGTCTTATACATTCTTCATATCTGTTCAACAGAGTTTTGAAAAGCAGTGTAATTCACATTTTTCAACACAACATTGATTTATCTTTCTTTTTTTTTTCTTTTTTTTTTTTCTTTTTTTTTGAAGGATGGATTTGGGTTATACTTTTGTTTAGATTTTATCCCAGGTGCTGAAACATGTATATTTTTAATTTGTACAGCATCAGAGGTTCAGGCATATTTTTATTCAAGAGTCAATGTATTTGAAAATTATTTTGGAAAACCAGTCCAGCATATAATCAGGAAGAATTCTGAAATAAGTCCCTCGGCTTCACTAGTATTGATTTCAGCAAACACTAGAGAAGATTATGGGTAAAAGCAATGGAATGTTACTGAACTACATTTTATAAAACTGTACTCTATAGGTCTCTGTAAAAAGTCACACTTCTTTTTTTACAAGAGATTTACTTTTCTTTAATAATTTTTGTGACATTCAGGGTTTGTACAGAAAGCAATCACCTGATGCCCCCTCAATAGTCAGTTTGCAGCATTTTGTCTCTCTCATCCCCCATCACATTGGACAGTGCAATGAGTCTCACAATTGCTTGTTTCCTGAGCAAAAAAAGCAGAATGTGGATAGTGAAATTTACAGTTAAAAGAGAAAAACTTGCAAAATTACTAAGTAAACTGCATATGACAAAAAGCATGCTTAGATAAAAATGGAAAAAATACATGGATTCGAAGGCTTGATGTAATGTAGTGAGAGTACTGACACCTGAATTTGGAATATGTTTAGAAATTATTAGTTTCTAGTGCATTTATTTGGGGTATGCAAATTTTGCTTTACAAATTAAAAGTTTTACACATTGCTTGGAGATTTAGTTTTTTTTTTTTTTTGTAATATAGTCTATTGGGATATTTAAAAATGAGTAAAGAACTTACTTTAACTGCATCTAGCTTTCTGTCAAGATTAGTGCTTCTGCACGTAGGTTGAACTTGTTAAACACAACAGAACTCTATTTTCTCTCCATTCCATTGTAATGCTAATATAAATCTTTAAAAGAAAACAAGCTCAAATTGGAGCCCTAGTAGCTGATGCAATCCCTAAAGCCACGTCTACACTACTAGTTTTAAAGGAAAGGGTTTCCTTTTTCCCTTTTTATTTGGGTCAGGATGCCTACAACTTTAAATACTGTTTCAGCTGCTACAACTGTGACTTAAACATTAGGTTTCTATTGAGTTTCTAAATCAGAACTGAATACCACCCAATTTAAACTTTTTTTTTTTTAATAGAAAGTGATAGTTTAAATTGGCATTGCAGGAGCTAACGTGGTAAATTTAAAACCATTTAGGCTCTGCTTGTTTTAATACATATACCTTGCCTTCTATAATTCCCTGAAAAAATCTAGGCCAAAGATTCTTTGCGTTGTCTTGCATTCCATTCTGACAGTCCTTCTCTTTTGCAAGTCAGAAAATCAACTATAAATACTACTTTGGCTATTTTATGGATCTTTTTGACATTCACTCAACAAACCTTTCTATGGGACCTACGTCTCTGTGCAGAACTTGCTGTCTGGGGCGGGGGGCCCCAATTTGTTTTAATTTCCATTATCTTTATGTGGCTGGTAAGGACTAAAAGGCCCGCTACCACCTCTTTTCACCTAAATTCACATCTTGGTGGAAATGAGCTTCATCTCACCATAGTCTGCATCTGGCTCTATCACAAAACCACCAGACAGTTTGGCACCACTCGGCTCCACTGGCAGCCTCTGCCTGTGAGAGGCCTCGGATTGGAAAAGCAGCAGGGGTACTGCAACTCGGACTTGAGATGGATTGGAGGGGAGCGTGCACAGTGCCTATCACACTGTTTTTGGCTCAAGCAAATGTTATTAATCCTTGACTTTTGTAAGCCCTAACCTCATTCATAAATTTAACACAAAGGAGTCTTTTTTTAAAGGTGGGAGCTTGAGGGAGAAGTGGGAAAGGTTTGGGTTAGTGTCATGGGGTAGTTCTTTCATCTCCTTTAAGTAGAAATTCAGCGTGTTCTGCATAATAATGCTTGAAGTATGCTTGGATAAACTTTGTATTTTTCTTTTATTTCTGCTCTGGAATTAGGTGAGGAAAACTGTATCTATCTAATGCTTACATCAGATGCTAAATAGCATGTGAGATGCACTAAACCCTTGTCAGAGATAACTGTAGTCGTGCTTTGGGAAAACAAATTAGAAGACAATGGAAATAATCTTAGACTTCCAATGGCTTTTACTACATTGTGCTCTTAGGCATCCTTCCTCTTATTTTTCTTCTCTCAACCCTTTTCCAGTACAGAAGAATTGAAGACAGTGGTTTTTGTGTCACTCTTCCAGCAAGCAGTTGTGGATTTGTAAGTTATGTGCCATTCTGTGCTCTTGCTTTAAAGTCTTTTCAAGGGTTTCTGTGCTTAGCTAGTGTCTTTCATCCATCCTCAGTGTTGTTTGCCACCAGCTTGTGAAAGATGCCACTTTGAATCCCAGAGTGCCTTTCAGACCCTGTAACAGAGAACTGATGCAGACTGGACCCTGATTTGCCTTTTGCCACTTTATTTCAGTGAATTTTTAAGACAGCCACTATTGGTTGCTGAGGAACTGGCAATGTGTATTAAAGGTCTTTTATGGTCTTTTCAACCATAAAATTATTGCTGTTCTCTGATTAGTACCAATCCCCAGAATTTACACCACCCTCTCCAAAAAAAATGCCCCAAACAACAAAACCAACCCAGCAAACCAACAGAAACAAAGAAACAGAAACAAACTTAATTTCTCCCACTGAATTTTATGCCAGACTCCATTGCAGCTTCCTTTGTCTTGAATGAATAAGATTTGTCTCAAGTAACAAAAGCTGTCAGCATAGTATTTCTTCAGGTAACTGTTCTGTACAGGCTCAGTCAACTCTCATTTCAGACAATGTGCATCCATAACAACTCTTTTAAAAGCATTTGCATGTGGTTGAGTGAACAGGCACAGCCTTTTCTGGAGTACGGCCAAAATTGCTCCTCATGGAGATGACTCTTGCCTTCCTTTTGATATTTTTTTAAAAAGTATAGTTCTAAATTAAAACTACTTGAATTTGGATGCATTATATGTTCTGTTACCGCACCACAAAGCTTCATTGTTAAGATATGTTGACCTTCAGTTATAACACAAGATAGACCTTGGACTAGAGTTTTTGATTTATACTTCTTATTTGACCAGCTAGATTCTCTACTTTCCTCCCCATTTATTTTAAAATTTGCTTTCTGCTTCAAGCAGACAGTGGGAATTAAAAAGCATATTTTGGACCTAAATTTTCTATTGAAATTCAGCAGTGACATTATGCTATGAGAGAATTTGGGATTCGGGAGTAATTTGCTTTCGTTCAAAAAATCTGCCATCAGCTTTAAGAGAGTCAAGACTTGCTTCTAGAATCACTCAATATTTTGGATTAGAAGGGATCTTTCAAGGTCATCTAGTTTAACTCCCCCAAACAATGAGCAGAGACATCTTCAACAAGATCATGTTGCTTGGAATCCCATCCAGCCTGTCCTTAAATGTTTCCAGGGGTGGGGCATCTACCACCTTACATCTTGTCTAAATCCAACCACTTTAAATTGAAAGTCATTCCCCCTTGTCCTATTGCAACAAATCCCACTAAAAAGTGTGTTCGCATCTTTCTTTTAGGCCCCTTTAAGTACTGGAAGGCTTCAATAGGGTCTCCCTGGAGCCTTATCTCCTCCAGGCTGAACAAACCCAACTCTCTCAGCCTTTCTTTGTGGGGAGAGGTGAACTCATCGTTTTTGTGGCCTTCCTCTGCATCTGCTCCAACAGGTCCATGTCATTTCTATTCTGAGGATTCCAGGACTGGATGTAGTTCTCCAGCTGGAGTCTCACCAGAGCGATGTGGAACTACAGTGGTAGTGTGCCCTGTAGATTCTTTTCTACACAGAGCAGTTCACAGTCTTCTGAAAGACAACATTAAAATTTGAGAGGTCCTACCTCCTAGCTGAGAGGATAGTGGGTTTGGGAAGCAAGAAAATTTGAGGATTTCAGTAATTTTTTATCTTTCTTTGTCTTTATTTCCATCTTAAAGCCCAACTTCACTATAAATTTCCAGTTCTGTCTGACATTTCGGGAAGTTCTGTCTGGAAGCCTGGAAGCCAGCACCAGTGGTCTGGGTTTATGTGTCTGCTAATGCAGGGTGAGCATAGTGCTGAGCATGAAGGCAGTGATACAACTGTGCATCAGGAGAAAGAGTTGGTGGAAGAATATTTGCCATTTATCAGTGTACTGTCTTCTATTCTTATTTAAAGCAGCTACAACTGCTGGCTTGTCTTCCAACTTAAAATGTTGGATAGGAACAGTGATTTATTGGGTAATGAACAAAACCACCTGTAGTTTTATGTGAATCACTATGCTAATAGCATCATTTTGGAGATAGAATTTGCCGTGGTTTGAGATCTGAATTTGAACCTTGTGTAGCATCATTGAGTTGCTCTCCCCTTCTGCTAAGATAATTTCAGACTAGCTGGCACAATTCTAAACATGAGTAAGAAGGTCTAGAGGATATATTCATGCTCTGGAAAGGTGGACATAGATGGCGTTGCTGCTACCTGCTTTCATCATGTTTTTTCTTCATTACCACACTACTCAGGTTAGCAGAAGCTAATCTATCTTGAGATTGTTAAATTTGTAATATTTATTGCTTTGAAACTTTGCAGTGAAATCAACAGTGAAAATTACTTCTGTCTGAGATGGAAAGAATGATAAGTGCTTATAAAGATATTACAAGATATATTTTCCTTTTAAGACATTGAAGTATTGAGTAGGATCTTCTTGAGGCTGCACCCTCATGCAAGAGGTGATCTACAACACCCTTATAAATAGGAGCCATAAAGCAATGAGTAAACATGATTTAGAGTGATTTGGGGATGTTGGGAAGGATTTTAAAATTCTAATCCTCCTGATGCCTGTAGTTTCTTAAATAATGTTTGATATTAGCCATGTCTCCTTTGCTGTCCGTTCTCCTAACTTTTAAATATTAAGAGAGAAATTCGTACAGATTGTACTTTCTTTCAACTGTCTCTTAAAAATGGATACAAGTTTGGAAGCTGGATGTACCCAGAGAGAGGATTATTGATTCTTGTTTTGTTATAGGGATTTGAATCTTCTGTGTGCTCCAGAACAAGCAGAACATACTCATGCCCACCCCTTAAAACCAAAGGAAAAATGCCCACCCAACTTGGGGGACTCTATATTTTCATTCCCACTTTCAACAGCACACAGTATTAGAGCTTTATTTCTAGTATCATTTTAAAAGAGAATAAAGAAAGTGAGGCACAGATGGACTAATGGTATGAGTTTTAATTAAACTTAAAAAAGAAAAAAAATTCCAAACCCAAAGCTGACAGTCTGACACTGTCCTTAACTGACCATGATGATCTTGTTGGATGGAGTTTCCACTCCACTCTGTATTTTTTTGCTTTTGCTGACTTCAGTCCAGCTTCTCATGTCACTGTAACATAGGGATTTTTTTTTTTTGGTGGTTTAATTGTATGAAAAAATTTGGTGCTGTATTCTTGGAGCTGCACAGATGGTTCCACGCCAAACATATTTGTTTACCGTGGTAATGTCTGAGTTGTAGTGTGCCAGCTAATAAAGGGATTATTTAAGGAAAAAGGTGAATGACTAAAACAGATGTGCCAGTTGGGTGAACCATTAAAAGAATCTTACTTCTCAGCTTTATGTAAAGGTTATTTTCAATGCATTTCTGGGAAATCAAGAGTGCTTGCAGGGTTGTTTTTGAGGCAGTTGAAAGCTACGTTTCTGTTTGCTTGGGAGTTTTCTCCTGTGGGCTTTCAAGACATTGGTCTTTCATCGGTCTTATGTAGGATTTGCAAAGACAGCAGGTAGAAGTCCTGAGTTTCAAGATCTGATCAAGTATTATAATCTCATGATGAATTTTGATGTGTTTTAAATGTCATGATCTTGTCATTTAGTTGTGGGGAAACATGTTTTCATATTTGTGAAATGTAAAAATAAATTACTGTAATGCAGTATATGTATGTATCTTTGTTCCGTATAAATCCTGAAGGTCAACCCACTGGAATATAAATTCATGTCAACCTGCTGTAGTACTACTAAAACCTTTCACATCTTTTCTTACACAAATATTAGGTACTCTGACTTGACTAGAAAATGAAGCACTCTGACTGCTAAGCATTTTAACCAGGATTGATATAAAAGTATTTGAGAGAAGCTAAAATCTTGGGTTAAAAGCTGTTTGCCCAGGCATTTTGTCTGTTGTACATCACATTGTCCAAGTGACTTCCAGAAACTTCATTGATTCTGCTCTTGATAGATTTGACTGGAATGTCTCCTCTTAGAAACTGACTTTTGTGACTTAAATATTTGTAATCTTATTTTTTAGGTGTTGATCAATTCATTTGGCAAGCATCCTGGAGACAGAATTCTAAAGAGAAGACAATAAAAAAAGCCAAAGCATTTTAATAGTATTTTTTAAATGTAGCTTTGGGTTGCTGGGTATACAAGATATTTCCACTGAATTTCCTTTAATTTTTGGGTTAACTTTTTAATAGATAAGTAAGGGCTACCTTGAAAACTGGCAGCTCAATTTTTGAAATTCTGGTGCTTAAGTATATAGTTTGTTTTGAATTAAGGAAATGAGGGGTTACTTAAGGCACTTGACCACATAGTGTGTATGGCACTTTCAATAATGGTACATTTTTGGTACCCTGAAACTCTGCCCAAAAAGATGAACCTGTGGTGTTTCTGTTTGTACCTATCTGTTGCTGTTTGTTGTCTCTTTCAGTATATTTTTCTTACCAACCTTTAAATCATGGACCTTTTTTTTTTTTTTTTGTGTTCATGGCAACAGGCAGAAGAAAACCTATGTTCTCTCCTCTTTGACTTTTGCGATCGAATAGTGCATATAGTATTATCTTGAACACTCATCCTGGTGGCAGTACTGGTTTAGAAATAGCTCTTTACATATGTGAAGCCCCTCTGGTGTTAATAAAGGCAGAATTTGTTTCTTCATTAAAAATAACTGAATTAGTGGCTTTTTCATTTTAGGTTAGTTGTGTTTTTGTTTAATCCTAGTATGGAAAAAATTCCAGAGACAGCACAGAAGTCAACTTTAGCATTTTCAGTGTGTTCCAGTCCAGAAATGTATCAAAAGCTGTCTGTTTTATGGATGATGATTGTAATCTGATCTAAGCTTAAGTAAAAATGAAGAATTTGCCCTGGTTGAACATAGCAAATAAGGGTTTCGAGGGGCTTTGTTTGAGATGATCCATCTCATAGCAGTGTGTTTTTTAATATATTGTAGAGCCATTGCAAGGCAATTAGATCACCTTTCTTGGGAGTTCAGGGCTCTATTAATCATCTCTATTTAAGACCCAAGAAAAGTTGTCTTTGAATTGAAGTTTTCTTGATTATCCAAGGTTTGGGCAGCCTGTTGAAGCACTTAAAATAACATTCCAACAACACAGTATTATGGTGGGGAGTATCATATCACTTGTTTGTGCACCAGTCCAGTAAGCACATGACATTTCTTTCAGTTATGTTTATGAGATACCTGCCCCAATAAGATGAGGATGGCTGTATTTATTTGACAAAAAGAAAAATCGGCAGGTTTTTTTAAAACCTAGAGGTTCATAATACCCATCCCCTGTCAGTTTTGTCAAGAATTAGACAATTGAATTCCATGAAGTTAGCTCCTGCAAAGCTGTCTTGTTTAGAAGTTATTTCAGTTTGTCATATTCCAGCATGGATTTCAACCCTAACTTTGTTTAGGATTAAGAATCTTTTGACAGGTTTAGGATTTAAAACGTTTAGCTGTCCTAACCAACCTTAACATTGAACTGGCTGAAAATTGCATTTTACAGAGCTTCCAAATGTTGGCTTCATTCTTGAAGGACCATGACTTCAGTGGAAGGAAATGCAATGTGCCTGGATATAAATGGCGTTAGACCTCAAAGAGGTTTATTCTTTCCTTTGCTGGAGATATACTGATTTTTTTATTTATTACCTATGCTCAAGTCTTTTGATCCTGTGCTTGGTTAATCATTTGGGTTTTTTCCTTCCACCACTCTAGGCCATATACACCTATGAAAGGAGCCTTTTCCAATGTGTGGTTTGACAGGTATAAGATCAGTAATGACTGTCCAGAACACGTTGAAAGCATTGATTCCATGTGCCGGGGCCTTACAGACCTGATCAATGATGAGGTTAAGAATGGCATTGCCAAGAACAGGATACTCATAGGTAAGAGATTTATTTATTATGTGTTTATTCTGGTGGTTTTTTAATGGTTAAGAGATCATCTTCTTTGAATTTACTCTATCCTGAAGGCTCATGAGCATGGCTTGAAACTGCTTAACAGCCTTTTCAGTAGCCAGTCCTCAGCAATACTGAATCCTTATTTAAACCCATATCAGGTGGGGAATGTGGCTAACTGTAAGCAGTATCCTCAAAATGCAAAACTGCTTTTATTGTCTACAGTCACTTGTAATCATTATTTAAAACAGAGTGAGCAGTGATTTACTTTGAAAAGTACATAGTTTTACTCTTTCCTTTAAGCCCTTTTCAATGATGGAAAAGTACACTTTCCAAAAATGACGTGCATTTTGGAGAATGGAGATTTAGCATATAAATAATCATGAACGTTTCCTTACTGCTCTAATCATTTTGGGTTAAATTAATTCATGCAGGAAAAATGTGCATGTTACATAGCACTAAAGGTTAACACTTGATAACAAATGAAGTATTAGCTGTAATAGTTCATATGTGTCTATCTTCATTTCTTTCCACAAATTTCCAGTAACTTTCACAGTACTTCAGTGAAATAGATGGTAGGATACTGAGGCACAGGAGTTGAGGGTGATGAAATAGCCTGTGGCACAGAGGGGATGTGAATTCGCAAGTCCTTGGCTCCCTGTCCCATCTCTAGACCACAAACTATTTCAGGTTGGGGAAAAAACTCTTAAAGTGGGATTTTATAAATTTATGTCCAACTGAGTCATGCCATCAAAATCTTGCATGGTTGAGCCACTACCATTCAGCCTAGAATGTTTTCCTGGTCCAGCCCCATGTTCTTCTGTGAAGGCCTGTGCTTGCTTTCCTTTTCTGGCTCATTGCCCTGGCTGCAGAGTGCATTGTTTTGGATGGCTGTCAACAGAGTCCCTTTGATCTGTCTTTCCTGTGTTGTTATACCTGCTGGCTTGGAAGCAGCTGGAGAAATGCAGGTGCTTTGCTGTTGAGCAAGCTGGAAGATGCTCTGTGTACAGATCCAGTGTGCTACTAGGCTGTTTTCCTTTCCTCTGTAGCCTTCAAAATTAGAAATAGCCAGACTGCAAAGTATGAAGGTTGTTTTCCAAGTCATAAGCAGAGTAAGGAAGTTGGCATGCACTGACTGTTTCACCCCGTAGATTCTTTGGAAGTCCCCGTCTCTGTGTGTTTGCATTCCTCACATGTAAATCAGAAATAACTGTACTTGTTTTGTCACTCTTGAGAGCTCTGTTTCTCCACCTGACAGAGACTACAAGCATACATCCTCGTGGTTCAGTCCAGTATTTATGCAAGAAGCAAAATAAGGCAGCCCTGAGTTACTTCCTCCAAAGTACAGAAGGGTACTCATGTGGATGCATAAGAAACACAGTAGTGGAAAATTGTATCACTTGTGGCTATGCAAGATTAAGTGTTCTTCCACAAGAACTTTGTGCCTTTTCTGCCCTGTTTTTGATGATTAACCAGTGTGTGATGCAGTGAAGAATGAAGCTTAGAGATCCTCTCTGTGCATAAAGGTGACGTTTATCATCTTAGACAGGACTTTGTGCAGATAATTGCCCATCTTCTGGCATTCTTTCTTACAGAGAATTAGGACTCCCGTAAAGGCACTCTGCAGATTTATTGTATTCAGCCTGGAGAACAGAAGGCTCTGGGGTGATCTTGCAGCACCTTCCTTTACCTAAAGGGACCCAAGGAAAGCCAAGGAGGAACTTTTTACGAGGCCATGTAATGATAGGATAAGGTGGAATAGCTTTAGACTGAAAGAATGTAGGTTTAGATTAAATATTAGAAAGAAATTTGTTACTTTGAGCGTGGTGAGACACTGGAACAAATTACCCAGAAAAGTTGGGGATGTCCATCCCTGGAAGTGTTCAACACCAGGTTGGATGGGGCCCTGAGGAGGCTGGTCTAGTGGAAGGACTTCCTGGCCATGGCAGGGGGTTGGAACCAAATGATCTTTAGAGTTTCTTCCAACCCAAACCATTCTGTGATTTTTTGATCAAAAGAAAATATGAGTCCAAGTCAGTGTGTCTGCACCAAACTGTAATGTCCCCTTGAAAAGGAGAAAGGTGTGGCCTGAAATTTTTCTGAGTTTAGAAGACTGGTGTACAGGAGATAATGGAATGTTTAGTTACTTGCTTGGAATGTCAGATAACTAAGTTCTGTCAGATCTTTTTAGACTTCTCTTTGAAAATGTCAGGAATATCCACCTGGTACAAGAAGATGAGGCCTAAGGTAACAGATGGTGTGCAGACAGTGGGTTTGTCACTGCTGGTACCATGGAGTTGGAGGAGGCAGCCTTTGTGAGGTAAAGGGAAAAACAAGATATTTATGGCAGGGGAAACCAGGGTGAAATTTTGCTGTGAATTCATAGTGCATTCGGTCCTGTTGCGTCATGTTGGAGATCCATCATGGGAATGCTGGTACATAGCTTATTATGGAAAACAGAGGCAAAATAGTTGAGAGAAGCAACTGGAGAACTTGGGAGTCTGTGAAGAACAGTGGGGGCCTTTTTGCGGAGTGTCACAGAAACCAAAGAGCAGAGCGGTCATATGAAGGTACTTACAGGGAATGAAATTCCCTTAAAGGGTTAAAAGGAGAGTTGGGTTGAGTGACCATTTTGTAGTAAGTGGGAGTTTTAATGACTGGAAAGAAAACAAAATGACTATGAGGACCATAACAAGATTGAAGGTCATGGTTTTATATGGAATGGAGGACTAGAAATTACAGGTGAGTGTCAGATATTGTTGGATGAGGGCGAGTGAGGTGTTAGGCAAGCAGGAAGGTGGGCAGCTGCTGACAGCTCAGAGGTGTGGGATAAGAAGGCAAGATCTGAGGGAGCACTGTGCAAAGGTGAGCGAGTGGGAAGAGACGGGGAGCAGCAGTGGGCTCTCAAACATGGAAAATGAGAAGCCCAACACCTGGTATTCTGGGGCATGATTCCCCTTCTTGAGCCATTCAGACTTTCCACAAGGCTCAGGATAGTGGGACAGTAAGAGCATTTTCTCTGAAAGAAATGATAGCCTGCACTGTTTGCCTTAATAGCTCTGAAATCCTTAGGTGGCTGCTTGTAGAGCAGAACTCAAAAGCTGAGGATAGAGTCCAGATTGTACAGTGCCACTCATTTCTTTTTTATCAAGAAAAAAGCTGGTGCAACCTTGCTTTTAACAGCTGCTTTATGAATCTACTTTTAAAGAAATAAATTACTTAGTCTACTGGATCTGAAGGAAGTCTTATTTTTAAAACATCTGTATTAATTTTGTGACATGGCTCATCTACCATTCTTATCTCCTAATAGTTTCATGAGTTGCTTTCCTTTTAACACAGGTCTTATGAAGGAATTAGACTGCTGATTAAGCTTTATTTCCCCTGACCTTGGAGGAGGAAGGAAGGAAGACTAACAGCAATACATAATTATTCAAAAAAATAATTATATCACCCTCAGAATTTGATAGTGGTACTTAGTTTTTAGCCAGACATTCTTGTTGAGTTACACTTACTGGTCTTCCTGGCTGAAGCACTCCTTACAAATAGTCCTGTAAGTAGGTTTGTATTGACTTTGGAGATAAAAGAGTGTTATAAATTTAGTCAAATTTTGACACTTGGAGCTTTAATAGTATCCTTTCTTTAAAAACAGGATGTATTTCTTCTTTATAAATGCCTGAATTCATTGCTAAATTGGCCAAACAAGACAGTTTAAAATGTGAGACAATAATTTCTTTTTCTATCTCAAGCTAAGTTGGTTTTTTAGGTGGCAGTGGTTTTGTTTTTTGTTTTCATGTGTTGATAGTTCTGTTGTTTTGGGGGTTTTTAACTGCTTCCATAGTAATAGTGCACTGTAAAATAAGTCCACTTTAGTGAAAACTGTTACAGATTTCAACAATCTTATTCAAGAATATGTAAGAAGCTTTTGAAAGAAACGGCCCTCTTGTTTTTTTAGCATTTTGATAGGGCGCACTGTAGTCAACTACACTTTGGTGAAAGGCAGGGTTTTTTTGTTCTTTTTTTGTTCTTAATTTAGCACTGCTTTCCTGCTTTCACAGGTCACTTTTTGTGTAGTGCAGAAGTGCTGATCCAAGCGTGTTGGTCTCTGCCACCTGTAGTCACTCGTGTAAGCAGCCAGTGAAAATAAACTTTCCATAACAGTCCTGTAGATTTGACTAAATGCCAAAAACCACATGCATGATTTCTGACCCCCTGTGCTGTAATAATAACACAAGACACACAACCACTTTTTTGTTTATTACTAGACTTCTTACATAGCTACTGAACCATGGTGGAAGTAACATGAAAGCTCTGTGCTTCTTGTAAATATTAGCATTTCCTTCTCTCTCTGTGTGTGTGAGAATGGGAGGGATGGGTGGTGGGGAAATATCTTGGTTTTGACACCCCAGAGAGTGGATCCTATAAATATGTGAAGATAAAAACTTCCATCAATAAATTGTTAAAGTGTTGAGCAAACTATTTCACCCACAATCTTGGTATTTTATGTTTTTGGCTTCTAAGCCTTTGACTGTCACTCATCCCATCTTGTATCTTCTATCTTTTTTTAGGAGGGCATTGTCTTCCATTCAGAGGTACTTGCTGCCTTGTTCCTACAGAGTAAATTCATGGATTTAGTTTGCTGTTTGTCTCTGCAATTCAAATGAGATTTCTCTTTCTGTACCTCCCATTACATGGCTTTGTGGTTTATCTAAATTGTGCCTGAGATGCTGGGATCAAAGCTGTACTGTTAGTCCATCTGCCCCATAATACCTGCAACCTTTTATTAATTGTTAATGCATCACTGTAAATTTGCTTTGCATTTATACTTCGGGGCAAATGTTTGTTCCTCTTGGTTTTGGAGGGTTTTTTTTGTATCTGAACAGACCGTGTTTTGGATCTCTGCTACTTTGGCTCACGCATCAGGAAGTAAAAAGAGACATTAGCAAATGAATCTTTCTATTTCCTTCATCCATCTTTCAGTAGGAGGTACAATGCTATTTTTTACCAAGATTAGTCCACTACTTGTTACTTTGTTTCCCGGCATTGGGTGGTGTCAATATTAATGTATCTAAAGACTCTGAAAGGTGACACATTCTCAGTATGATGAAGGACAGGCTTAGCAAATAATCGTAAAGATTAGGAGTAAATAAGACTCACATCAGTAAACTCAAAAATAACTCCATCATTATATTGGCATCACATATAAGTTAATGACTTTGGTAAGAAAATAATTATAAAGTGAATCAAGTTCTGATCTTTTCAGACTAACTAGGAACTCTGTTGAAAACAGATGTCCTTACTCATCTTTAACAAATGCCTGAATTCAGTGTGAAATTTAATGGATGGATGGGCTTTTAGAATGCTTGAGAGTTGTGCAGTCACGCAACACAGTACAGGTTAACCTGTACTTTCTTCACAGTTGTGTCAACAGAATCATAGAAGAGTTAGACATCACAACATTTGCTATTTCATTGTCATGTGCCAGTGCAGGCTCAGCTCTATTTAGGCAAATCCTTACCATTACTTTTCTGACTTCTAAAAGATCTCTGCTAACAGAAGGTTCACAGCTCTGCAGAAGAACCACCTGTTTGTGTGCTTCACTACTCTTTGTTTTAGAAATCTGTTTTCCACTTTCCTTTCTGTGATTCAGTTTTGTGTAACAAATACCATGAGCATAAAGGATAGGTTGTTCTCTTCCTTTTTCCCATGTTGTGCAGTTAGGCTGGCTGTAAAAATGATAGGCAAGTGTTGCAGCAGGGCAGTGCTGTCATCCTCTCTAGAAACAGCCAAGAAAACACACTGGGTAAATGAAGCAAGCCATAGATTGGCAGAGTAACATCTTAGTAAAAATTGATTCGAGACTTCTCATGGATTTTATTTTCCTTCCAGTGCTAAAAATTACAACCCCTTAGGTACACCCATTGGGTTCCCCTCTATTACCCATAACAGTTGAAAATAAAAGTGTAACTGGTTCTGGTTTTAATGCGAGTTGATATGTTAGAAACAATTGTACACTTGTTTTTACAAGAAAGTGGTAAAGCTCGTACCACTTAAATATGCATTTCAAAATGTATTTTGACTGGTGAGAAAGTTGGGGAGCAAATTGATTCATATTCCTAACAAGAGCAAGTGGCTGAGCCACTCAAGGGAAGTTGCCTTCGTTCTTGTAAAGACTCTCAAGTTTGTTGCTCTTGTAAAGACTAAGTAACAAACAGGATAACAAGGCTATCAAAGGTGAAAACTGTTCATTGCAGTTCTACTGGTGTGCAAGGGTTTTTTTTGATGAAGTTTCATGAAGAGATTAAAAGGGGAAGACTCACTGCTGTGAGGAAATTCACTTGAGACCAAGTACATGTTTGAGCACTTAACACAGGAGCAGTGTTCAGGGAGTTCTGTGGAGAAGGGAATTTGCCATTCCATTGGCATTTGTACTCTTTGTAGGTATTCATTTGTGAACACTGTTAAATGTATATAGTACTTCCATTCATTGATGAAAATGGAAGGTCAAAACAGAAAGTCAGCTTCTTTGCAGATGATGTGTGGAACAAAGCTGTGCTGTTAGCATTAATAGAAGGTAAATCACCAAGTCCCTAGGGAGAGGTAAAGGTAAGCTAGAATGTAGCTTTAGGGAGAAATTCCTGATAACAAGCTGACTGAAGCAACTCTAAGTTGAAATACTAAAAAAAAGGAGAAATTGAGAATGAAAAATGCTGTGAGAATGGAATGGAAAGGAGACAAGAGTATGTAATGTATTGTAATAATAGCAGAACAGGCCAAGACAATTTTAACTGTGCTGGTGTAGCCTTATACAACAGAAGAGTGTTTGTCTTGTACTGTGCTGGCACAGGCATTGTGTGCTGGAGGATTCATTTCTCGCCACTTTGTTACCAAAGCTGTGCTGACAAATGTGAAGAAATACAGGAAAGATGAACTACTACTACAGAGAAAATAGTGAAGAAGTATTGCTTAAAACAGTTGCCCCAAACTACACCCCTACACCCAAGTCCAAATTCTAATCTCATCTGAGTCCGGGGTTTAGCTTCTCCTGTTCCTTTTTTACTTCAAAATTAGTGCACTAGGTATGATTAAAGAACTTCAGGAATGTAGGAATAGCTCACTGCAGCCACTAAAGTGATGCATGGGGGAGAAGACAGTTTTTAGCATTCTCATATGCATACAGGACAGGAGATACAAAATAAACTTTTGTGCTAAAGTTAGTCTTTACTGAGATGCAAACACAGACATTGTTAGACAAAGTACAAAGAAACAAATAAAGCTGGAGTTTGATATAAGGTAAATACTTGGTTTTCTGAGCCCCATATAATGTTCAATTGTCATCATGGACCAGATTATAATTTCAGACGAGTACAAATGGGAAGCAAGTTAATACAAATCAAGATCTTCTGCAAAAGTGAACTGGAGCTTTGTTTAAAAGGTTCCTAGGGCCATTTGCAAGCTCTGAAAGGAATGCCTTATCACTGAAAAATGGCAATTATGGTGAGGGTTTCTGTTTTATTCAATCAGGAATAAATTCTGTATGAGAAATTCAATTTCTGTGCACATTGTGTTATATCATTCTGTGCCTGAGAATACCAGAATTTAATTACAGATTATATTCCAGAAAAAAAGTTTTCGTTTTAGTGAAGTATTGCATGGGAGTTTCCTTCTGATTCAAAATCTTTAATTTGGAAGTGTGACAACTGTGTGATTTCAGCAGATCTTTCTCAGCTATCAAGGTGAATCGCAAGCAGCTTTCTTCTTTCTGCAGAGGGGTGTTACCTAAAAATCAGCACTACACTGAAGCAGATTTGAGGTCATAAATGCATCCTTGAGTGAATTTCTCTTCAACTGAAAGTGTTTTACATAATTGAGTCTTTTGTATGTAACTCCCCTATTAGTCTACACATAAACCTCTTTTATGAGTCAGGGAAGTTAACACAAAGAGTTAGGTGCTTTCCTGATCTGGCATCTTGAGCATTGTCGAGGTAACCCTGTTTAACTGTTGTGAAACATTAATCACAGTTCTCATTAAAATAGGTATGAGGGGAAAACTGAAAGTTAACTTACTTTTAAATTTAAAACCTACTGGCAAACTCTTAACTTCTATGCACAGTCCTTGTGTGTCTTGGAAGTAGATTGGTCTCAAGTAGAGAAGTAGATTGGTGAAGACCTTGCAATGTTCTGCCCATCTAATACGAATGAAATGTTGTGTCATTTTGATTTTGTCTAACACTTCTGACAGGATATGCTTAGCAATGCTGTACAGTTTATGTATTCTTCATGCTGAGATCATCTGTATACGTGTACTTCTGTGTTTTGTTTACACTCCGTCATTTCATGCATTTGTTTTGTGTAATATCTGTAACTGCCTCTTATTTTTCCTTCATCCAAAATTTGAATACTTGTAGAAGTTTTTGACTGAGAGTGTCTTTTATGTGTCATGTCAAACATACACTTATACTGAAATGGTTCTTGTAATTGAAAAAATAGTTTGCATCTATAAATGCTTATTCAAATTGCTATTTTTGAAGCATTTACCATGTGGCATTTACTCAGAGATGGTTGTGGTATCAGTTGATAAACTTCAGGTATTCCCACACAAATCAAATTCAAAGAGCTAGTCCTTTGTATTGCATTTTATGTGTGAGCCACATAAAAGAACCATTACCTAATATTCTTCTAAACAGAAGGTGACTGCATTGTCAAAGACTGCTGGTGAGTAATTGCAGACGGTGTGCCAGATTGTGACTAACTGGGTACAAAATTTTAAGATTAAATCATTTACAAACTAGTAATGACTTTTCAATGCAACTTTTCTTCCTGTAATCTGAAATACTTAAAATAGACTTCATTTTATGTGTTGACAAAGCATTGTCTCTATTTATTTCTAAGCAAATGCAACATGGTCTCCTAAAGTACAAGTGCTTCTTTTGGGGTTGGGGGATGACAGCGTTCTTCAGAATGATCAAAAGGACATTAAATAAGTGACCAGATTGTGCATAAGAAAATAAAGGAAACTTCTCTCTAGTCATTATCTGGGTACAGTCAATATAATGGCCTGTGTCCTGTGTCTGTGTGAAGTAATGTGGTAGTCTGGATTTCTTTCCTAATGAATAAGCATTTGTCATATAAAAATCATCCCTGAGGAATTATGTTCAGTAAGGAATTAGTGTAGTTGAAGAGACATATGGATCGCAGAAGGCCATTAATTCAGAGATCCTGTTAGGACTCAGTGGGAGTACATTGCATTTGTTCCCTATTTATTATATATCCCAAGGTATAACAACAAAAATATGCTCAATGCTAGTTTAATGGGAATGCTCATTGATGATATACAATAGAGATCTTCCATGTATGAATGCTCCTAGCCTAGAGGAGAAATAACTTGAGTACAAAAAGCAGTGAGAATTACCTGTTCACAGAGTTTTACTTTGTTAATGTTAGAACATGTATGGCCACAGTATTCAGCTACCTGGTAGGGACCATACACAAATGGCTTCTGAAGCAATGGCATTTTGGCTGTTCCTTTTTTGTCCTCCTCAGTCATGAATCTTCAGCACTGCTTTAGCTATCCAGTGTCTTAATTGCATCATGCTTTGATTTAAACCTCAAGCTATGTCACATAAGGTTCAGGTTCGATGTCAGAAGGAATTTCTTCACAGAAAGGTTGTTAAACATTGGAATGGGCTATCCAGGGAGGTGATGGAGTCACTGTCCCTGGAGGTGTTCCAGAAAGGACTGAAGGTGGAACTTGGTGCGATGGTCTACTTGACAAGGTGGTGTTGGGTCATAGGTTGGGCTTGATGATCTTAGAGGTCTTTTCCAACCTAAGTGATTCTGTGATTCTAAAATCATTGTAACCTTTATGACGCTCAAGACGGGTTTTTTGTTGTATTATGTATAAAAGAAACAAGTCTGAAGTTAATAAATTGAACATTGAGACACAAAGACTTACAGAAAAATGCAATCTTTGTTTCTTTTGTTGTATCCCAGGAGGCTTTTCGATGGGAGGTGGAATGGCAATGCATTTGGCATATAGGTTTCATCAGGATCTGGCAGGAGTCTTTGCCTTGTCTAGTTTTCTCAATAAAGACTCCGTTGTTTACCAGGTGAGTGTGTAGTAGATACAATAGAAATCCTGCTTAGCTACATGGAAAACATGGTGATTCAAATTCAAGATGCATGTTTATACATCTGAGGCAGTGGATTCATACTAAACTTATGCCATTTCTGGGAAATAGGTAATCAGAATATTAGCAAAGACAGACTTCAAAGCTGTCTTTAAATAATGTTTTATTGCACTTTTTTGCACAGGCAGTACAGTATTAAGTAGAAGGAAATTAACAAATTAAATGCTTTATTAGTTGTCCTTAATTGTTAAAGAGTCTGTGTAAGCATAACTATTCTTTGAAAATGTGTGATGCATTATAATACTCATGAACTTCATTTGCTGTCATAATTTTTTTCTGTTTCTTACATTTGGATAGGGGTATAGACCTTCACGTAAACCCTATCATTTGTCAAGAGTTATTGTGTTGTAATTTGAAGGGCAGTTTTTCCCATCATTTCCTTGTTTACTTCTATAGAGATAGTACAACATGACCCCTAAAATGCAGATAAGGAAGTGCAATTGTAAATATTCTTTTAAATTTTTGGCACTATTTCTGACAGTGTCTCCTTTCCATCTAGGCTTTGAAAAGAAATGAAAGTGCTCTTCCAGAATTATTTCAGTGCCATGGAACTGCTGATGAACTTGTTCTCTACTCATGGGGTGAAGAGACCAACAAGATGTTAAAGTCTCTGGGAGTATCAGCATCACTTCATACTTTTCCAAACCTCAATCATGAGCTCAGCAGAACTGAAATAGAAAAATTAAAATCCTGGATTGTAAAGAAATTGCCTGTTGAAGCACCAAACGCAAATGAATAAATGAAGATCCAGCCACATACTTGCTGATTTTTCATAGTTTTAAAATCATGTGTGCATATATATGGGTGTCCCATATCCCTTATATAAGCACAGCTTCAGGCAGATACTTTTCTATTCCATAAAGGTCACCTAAGTGGTGAAAAAATGGTGCTGACCACTTAACCTCACTTTATTATATGGGTTTCTTTTTCTATTTTCTTGTCCAGTTTTTAAGTGCACATCAGTCTACAAAAAATAATGACTGATAATATGAAAACCATTCCGAAATAATCAAAGCAATATTCAGGAAGCATCACTGTGAATCTCCCAGATAATTTGGGGGGGGGGGGGGGGTTTGTGCAGGGAGGTGTTCTAAGATGGAAAAATATATGGTGGCACAGTTGTTTCTAATGGCATTGCTGCAACAAAAAGACCAATTACAATTATTAAAATAATGCAGTTTTACTTGTAGAAATGCATGCATCTATTCAAGTTAGTTTAGTGAGAGGAACTGTATTGGCTTCAGTTGGATTCTCAGCATATGGGAATGAACTTGCCTCAAAGCAGAACTTTGTATGTCACCTGAAAAAAAATTAGGTTTGTTTTATATTTTAAAAAGTCCTAAGTAGCTGTGTCTAACTATACCACAGGACTTTGTTATTGCCCTTTCTCATTGTTTTGTTACTCAGAGATCTAGGTTTGTGTGAGTTTCTTGAGCCCTCTGTGGTTTGCAGTGTAGATTTAAAGGAAAAAGAAGTACTATCATGATTGCTAAGATCTATCCTGTTTTTGAAGAAATCATTCTTTGGGCCCTGTTCCTGTAGAAACTTATTTTTGCCAAGAGTTTTCTTTTGGCCTGCAAGACCACATCTTAAATTAAAAGATGAGGATACTTGACTCCTCTGTGAATATTTAAAAGTTGTAAATAATGATTGTGATATAAGGAAAACTTGTATCCCTTTATTTTAATGGTAGATGATTCATCTCTCTGTCAGTTTGATAAATTAACTCTGAGTATAAATATCTATTCTTATGTAATTGTAATGCTTTTTTATTTCTCCCCCCTCTGCCCCATTTTCTACTCCCCAATTTCAGTGATTTTTTTAGCATTACAAGCTATTCAGCCTTTTGCCAAAGCCAATAGATCCAAGTCTCTTGCTTAATCCTCTCCTTTTCCCGTTTTTGAGGAGTGGATCTGGGACACTGTTGTTTGCTCTGTCACAGCAGTTTGCTGCCAGTACTGACTGTGACTTCAGAAATATCAGCCAGCTCCCAGGGACTAAGTTTTATTCAAATCCTCATGCCCCGAGACCTGAGCCAGCTTTTACCTATCTTGAAGAGTAACCAAGGGGAAAAAAATGTCACTGTTCAAGTACAAGGCATGTAATTGGCAGTAGCAAGTAACAACTTCCTGCTGCTAAAAATATTTTGCTGTATTTCATTTTCCTAGCATTAGCAAGTCAGCAGTCTGTCCTGAAAAACAGCATTTTAAATGGCACATGAAAACTCAGCTATTTGAAACAGTGAGTGAACTGCAGTTTTTTCTGGTGCCCTAGGCTTCCTAATTACTGCAAATTAAATTGAAACAGGTGTGTTCAGAGGCAGCTGAGCTAACATTGCCTTGGCCCAACTTTAATTGCAATCCTTGACAAGTGAAGTAGCAGCATTTTAGGGATAATGCATCACTTTTGCCCCATTTTCTGTTCTTCCTGAGCTCCTATCAGGAGGCTCTTTGAACCACTAATTCAAGGTGGCAATTCATTTTGGTGACAAGTGCATTCACATGGGAAAGGGGCAGGTTTCTGAGAAGGTGGCTTTTAACACGGTCAGAGAATAGCATAAAACAGTTGAGGGAATACCATAGAGGGAATAGGAGATATTACCAAACCCAGCTCTTTCGATTGTTTTTGGAATGTCAATAATTGCAAATACAGTGGATATAGGGTTTGGCTTGGTTCCCTTGATATAAGTTGAGAAGCAATTACAAATGTCATGACATCCTTAGAAAACAGTAAGTCCCCAGTTTGCATCTATTTTCTTCCATCTTCTTGGCTTGTGAGTGAAATGCCAACTAATCAGGAAATGCATTGTGACATAAGACTGGAAATCTGTTACAACATATCTGAATCTAATTTCAGATGAATTACCAGCTGAATTTACATTCAGATATGTTGCAACAGAGTCCCAAATCTCAGAGATTTTTAGGTCGCTTTTGGGATGTTGGCAAACTCAATAGTTTTCCTTCAGTCTGCAGGAAGTGAGGATAAGTGGGACTCGCCTGTCCCTTTAGCTGAGGATGCTGTGGCTCTGTGTCCCAGGTGGTGCCAAGCTCATACTGGACAAACAGTTTGAAGTTTAGCCCAGAAAAATTTGGGTTGCTGGTTGGTATTGAGAAGCAGCCAGAGGCAATATTAGTCCTTGAAGACAAGTGGGTGTGCTGTTAGATATCTAGTCAAATGAAAACCTTAATAGTCAAAATTAGCCCAGCTGCCTGACAACATGCTTCAGAAGTAATTCAAACAGCTCTTTGACTGACTGGACTCTTTTTTTAACCTGGCCCTTTTTTTTACTACACTTCAAAAAAATTAATTTTTAATTTGATACTAGAAATAGAGTAAGGGTTTATTTGCCCAAAGGGCATCTCTGCAATGCTTATGGCATGGCAGCTCCAGGGCCTGCCTGTTGATTTCTGGGTAGAGTTTAAAGTGCTTCTTAGAGTCTTTAAGAATCAAAAAGACTTCCCTTTTGACTAAATGGTTGCCTGTTTTTTGGACAGACTTCCTTTACCAGGTGCCAGGGCCTACAGAGCTCTGAAGTAATATGTCTTACCAGCTGAATTTAGATTGAGATGAAGAGAATGATAAAGAATGCAACCTTTCTGGTTCATCCCTAATGTTTCACTTCTGATCATACAAAAATGTTAAGGCAAAAGTTGCCCTTTCCTTTTAAGGGCAATCAACTTGAGGTGCTTTCCTTGTTGTTTTTTTTTTTTTTTTTCTTTCATACATGAGCTTTGTCCTGTTTTTGTCCTGTTTAAAGATACAGTCCTGAACAGCATTTTGAGGAAGAGGATTCAAAATTTAAGTGCCAAGCCTGGATCTGTACTACTTACTACTTGAGCTACTGAAGATATGAGGACATAAACTAGAAAGAGAGTGGCTCTGTCCTGCTCCAGCAGAGGCAGGAGAAATTAGTTGGCAATGCTGGTTTATGTTCCTACTGTAGCTCTTTTGAGGTAGTTTTTCCTTTCCTTTCAAAGTTAGATAAGAGTTTGGCTCTAAAGTACAAACTTTTAATACTGTTTAAAAATGTAACTGGAATAACTGAGTAAGTCCATTCAGATTGATGTTATTTTCTTGGAGCTTGGTACTGTTTTGGTGAAATACACAATTCAGTAGACAAAAGAAAACTCATTTAATAAAACCTTTAACTCCTGGGCTTAGTTAGTGTGTTCCATAGTGCTTTAGAAGTAAAGCACTAGTGTTTGGACCTTTTTTTCTTTCTACTTTTCTGACACTACACATTTGTATTTCAGATGTTTGAAATTTGTGAATAGATCATTGCTGTGAATGTGGGTGCCTTCTGAGTAATTCATGTGCTGGTACACATATATAAAGCCAGAAGACAAATATGAATAAGGCAGAAATTGGTGGAACAATGTAGGAAGCCAGAAGTCATTGGTAACATAATTTTGACATTAAAGCAAGAAGTTCTCATATTAATCTATTCTCATGTTGGATCTTTCACTGCTTTTTTAGTAAATCATCTTTAAAGCCATTTAACAAGTCTCTACAGATGAAGTGAGCCAAGTGGGTGAAAGTAACTTGTATTTATAAAGATGAGATCCAGATGGCAAAACACGGAAATGGAAACCTAGTGGACAACGTTAGAACAAAATTTGTTAACACATAGATGGAGGAAAGTGGGTATGGGTTTACTTTGCAGTTGACGCATGTTCTAGAACAGCTGTGAAGATTGTTTGAGAGATCATAGAAGAGAAACCTGTTTCGTAAGTTTTCCAGCTTGGCTCAACCTTCATTTGAGATGCAGCTGGTTAAGGGTGCTCTGGAGAAAGGAAATAACAATTACCGTTTCAGTTTCCTACTTCTGTTTCTTTTCCAAACCTTCTTCCACTGTGTGAACCTGATATCACTACTCAGATGAGAAACTAACAGTTCTATTTTCAATATCACGTCTGTTCAAATGTTTCTCTGCACACTGCACTGGACTTAGCACCCAGCTGTGCCTTGGGTGAGTTCTGTGTTTACTGAACAGTTAGATTAAAAAGTCATAATTTAGAAGAGCCGGTGGTGTGATTCCAGAAAGGCGTCTTATTCTCTATGGTGCAGCGTTGAGCCTGAGAACCGTAGCAACCCTGCTGTCATCATGATAAGTTTTGTGAGCTTGAAGGACAGAAATTCCACTCTTCTGTTAAGCGTGTGAGGGCTGTAGGCGCTGCTTTGGTGAGGCGGCACCTAAAATCTTCTGTGGGTTCAGTGTGTGAATCTGTAGGATCATTTAAAAATGCAAGGAAAACTTGGTATCTCCTTATTAAGTGCTTAAAAACAGTCATATAGTGAGTGTTAAACATTACTCTTGAACCATTAATTGCTTATGACAAGGAATTTGGCATTTGTCATAATTCCAGAGAACAAAGCCAATGAGTAAGCTGTGTCTTAATACACAGTGGAGATTGCCAAAATAGACCAGAGAGTGTACTTAGAACTTTTCCACCACTTCATAGGGCCAGTACTTCATGGCTAGTGGGTATTTTACCCTGACTTCATAAAAGTAGTTAGTGTTTTAAGTTAAATGCAATATGAAGCAGTAATAATCTAACAGTCTGCAACTCTTAATAAAAGCATAGAATAATTAATTGCTTGCTTGTGCTCTCTTGGTTGATTAAAGGTGTTTTCACCACAAATAATGTACAGTGATAGACATCAAGTCTGTCAGATCATAGTTTGAATCAAGGAAGCCATCATGATATTGTGTTACGAATACAGTAGAAAATATATAGAAATATTACTTCTGCTGCTTCTTGACCTTTAAAATATGCAGAAATGAATCAGACTGCAAGCGTTACCTGCTGTGATAGTTGGTCTTAGTAGAAAAAATGCTTTCTGGGTCACATTTCAGCCAGATACTGATATTCAAGCATGTGAACAACCTCTGCTGCCTTAGAGCCTATGGTTCCCACTGATGGATCTATGTAGAAAGCCTGGCTTTCAAAGATGAAGTTTGTTCTGTTGAGTTAGGGGGGCTGAAGGGGTAAAGTTCTTAATGTAGCCAAGGTCTTGTGAGAGGAAGCCAAAATAATTATGATAGTCACACTAGTATGCCAAAATTGCAAAGGCAGTGATATAATGCTTCCAGAGTAATAAGAATGGTTGAGTGCTCAACCATGCTCCCCCTTCCATAGCTTCCATTGCTAATCTCTAGTCATATAAGCCATCTTTATATATCAGAGGAGAGTCTCTCTTTTATGTTTGACTTTTTATGAAGTGGAAGTTGGAATAATTTGCAGGTTAATGCAATGCGTTATTTAGGCAACAAACTTTATCTGCACTTAAAACAGAGCTTCCCTTCATTGTCTTTGCACTCCAGAAACAGTAATGGCTGACTGATGACCTTCTGGGCAAGAACTATGGCATTTTCATCACTAAGATTTTTCCAAATACATGATAATTTAAATCAGGTTTACCCAAAGACCCATTTTGGCTTAAGCCTCAAGCCTGCTATTTTCAGAGAAATTAATGTTTTTTAGTGTTTCCACTGAACAGGTTACACTCTTTAAGTTGGCTGAATAAGTGGTCATTGAGGAGCTCAGGGTTCAGAAATGGAATTAAACCTTTCTTTGGTTTGCAACAGAATATTTTTCAGTTAGGACTTACAGGTGCCTGTCTGATTGCCCCCTTTCCTTTCCCACTGGTTTGGGAAGGGGGAGGAAGCTTGTTTAGAAGTAGGTTCCCTCTCCTTTCAGGCAGTCAGCCTGTGAAGAAACGTTTCATGACACATCACATCAAACTGACACTTAGAACCATACAGATTTTTGTACTATGGCCACCCCCAGCATGTACAGAGTGGCATGGTGTGCCGTGTGCTAATTTAACATAATTTCCTGAGAAATGAATTGGAGTGCAAATGAAGGATAGTGCTGCCAGTATTTATTTATATATTGATACGGTTTTTTTGGAAACAATATGGCCTCTGCTTCTTCTTGTATTTATAATTTAGCATGAATCATATTCAGAAGTCAGAACTGTGCTGGTGAAAAGAATGGATATAAATATTAGAAGTGCCAGGGCAGATTTTGTAGATTGAAAGCTGACAAAAAAGGCAATTTGCAGAGGTCTCAGTAAGAGCGTCATTAAATCATCCTTGGCTCCTTCTCAGTTGTTTTTTTAAATGATGCTTCTCTAAGCAAAAATATAAACATGTGAAGCACTGAAGGTGACTTTCTTGGAAGGACTGGATTTTTTCCTCACTAAGGAAATATACTTTTTCTGAATATGTCCAATTGATTAATGGCAGACCGCATGGAATTGCTGAGTGAAATCCTCAAGATGTTTTTGTGTTTTTATAGCACAATTTAGTTGTCAATGTTTTTGTGTATATGAAAATATTTGGCAGCTTTGTTGACCAGATAGGTGATGGTATGTGAATTTCACATTTTATGTAAAGGCCCTTGGTTTCATATTTGCAATTAGGGGTTTAACATTCAGTTGAAACAGTGGTTAAGTGATTGCCTTCATAATTTCTGTAATGTCATGGGAAGGGAGAGCCGTGTGTCATGTTCCACTGCCCCAGGTCTGGTTGTTTGGTTTTCCAGAAGTCATATTTGGACCCAGCAAGCTCTCAAGCCTGGAATTGCCTGTAGTCTTGCTGGCCTCAGCATCTCTCCCCATGGCCATGAAGGGACTTAAATCAGTTCTCCTGGTGATAAAAGCAAGTTCCATCCTCGTAGTAAGGACCCCCTTACTATGTTTGGCATGAGCAGCACTGAGAAACGTACATATTGTATAAATTCCTTTCTTGAAGTACTACCAGTACTTTGGTTAAGCCACTGTAAAACTACTGGTATGCATTTGTTCATAGTTTGGAAAATACTGTTTTCATTGCAGTAAACTGATATAAACATCAGCAATATTGCTATCAAAAAAAATTAGTTCTCATATGAAATGTATGGTAAGTAAATTTGTTGTGTAGCTGAATACAGTGTTATTTAATGGAACTTGGTTTGGTGCCAAGCAAACATATGGATCGTTAAATGCTTTCCCCTTGGGGCTATGTTGAAATCATCCACCAATAACATGAGCCGAATTCCCTTCCAGATTTGCAGGCTGGGTGCTCTTATTGTATAAGGTTTGAAATGCAACTAATGGCGCAACAATTTCTATTTTGTTAGTTTTGGGGGTTTTTTAAATTTGTTTCACTAAAGTTTTTCCTTTCTCACTCCCTCTCTCACTCCCCCCCCCCCCCCCAACCTTCCTTTCACCCTGGAAAACAGTTTTATTTTGTCTTCAAAAGCCACAAAGGTTCTTCGTTCCTTTGGGGATTCTTGTCTTCATTTCTCTTCTAGTTCTTTCCTTTTACCACGGAAAATTGATATGAGGGGAGATAAATGGAAGACAGGATAATGCAGGTTAATATTCTTGTTATTGCCTCTTTACAATATTAAAATTATTACCTTAGGAATATATGTATTTTGGATTTTTTTTTTTTTTCAGAAAATACTGCCATTTTTTTTAGTTGTGATAATCTGTGTTCTTTAACAGGAAGCAGTATTGACAAAGCTACTTCAGCCATCATGTTTTTAACCCCAGGACTTTAATGAGCTGCCACAACAGGTTCCATTACACTTGCAGCAGAAGTAATAGCATAGATTCTCATCTATGATCTTGCTACTGTGTGTACTTGCTTTGCATGCTGGATGTAGTAGCATTTGAAATCAGTGTCATTCCCTTCTTGTAGTGAAACTCATGTGTCGAAGCTTAATGCAGTGTTCCTCCATAGCAGTCACTATTTAAGTGGTATTTAAAAAGTATTTTAAAAGGACTGTAATTACCTCAAGTCATTCAAATTTAACTCACTGCAGTATCTTTAAAACCTTCCCTTTGTACCTACTCAAATGCTGAAGTGGTACTAAAAAAGGATGGGCTTCATTTTACTTTGTCAAATTTCCTCCAGTACTACAACCACAAGCGAGTGTGTTAGAACCATTCACTTGTACATGTGCATGTGCTGATGTCTCTTGCAGGCAAAATTGTGTTTTGGCTTACTGAGACAACTAAATGGCACAAAATGTGTTCCTAGATTTGTGCCCAACATAATCTCCGGAGCTTTGAACACATTTACCTTCTGGCTGGCTGGCCAGACTTGGTAAGGTTACCTGATGGTGGCACACAGAATTTTCAGGCATTCAAAAACAGTTTAACATCCAGGTCCAGGCACTGGATGGAGACCACCTTGGAGGGACTTGGTTTTAGGAGAGCAGCAGGAAAAGAAAATGTTCTTTCAATAAATAATTAGGAGAACTGTTAATGCTATACAGAGTAAAGCAGAGTTGTCTGTGCCAGTTCCTTCTGTAAACTGGTGGAGGTAATTTAAGACCAGTTGAACTGTGCCAAAATACATCAGACAACGTCCTTACATGAGTGAAGTTACAGGGGGCTTGACCGCATGTCATTTGAGGATCTGCTTCTGTATAGTACAGATGATGTCAAAAAGTTCAGTGATATGCTTATTATTTTCTTAGGAGCCTCAAAAAAATGTAGGTGAAATGGTGGCATAATGCTGACAGCTGGAGAGTGGGCACTTGTGTTCAAATTCATACAGCCGCTACTGGCAAGCTGAAAGATGTTCTTACTCCCTTAAAAACAGAGTTAGGGGCTAATTATAGACCACTGATGTAATGAGAACATTCTGACCTGCCATTATAGTCCTAATCATAGTTGTAAGTCTGGTAAATTACAAAGTCTGTTTTTCTTGCTTTTTGCATATAAATTCCATTTCATGATAACATTTTGCGTTATTTCAGGGAAGTTGCAGGACTCTGAAGGTGATTAAAGTTACTCAGCCATCAACAGCATGACTTGTAACCCACCCAAAGGCTGCTTATAATAGTGTTGCTTCATTTTGTTACTTCTCTTGAAAATTCCTTAGCTGAAGGTGAGATGTTGTTCTAGGGAACCTCAAGTGTTTGACTGAAAAATTAGAGCATTGTGCACCTACTACAGCCTGCTGTCTGTTTTGTTAAAATCTGGGTCGGAAGGGGATAATGAGGAGAGGAGGCAGCCTGGGGGCACTGAGCCCTGTGTGAAGCGTGGAGCAGTGTCTGTACTGCAACTTTGTGCTCTGTGGGGCGCTGCCCAGAGCAGGACCCACAAGAGGAGTCCGTGCAGCTCTGCGACTTCACTGTGTAAATCCAAGCTCTGTCATCACGTGTCTGATGGCACAGGGACTTCGTGCACTCTTTTTACCAGCTAACTGCACCAAGTCTGGCACCTGATATGTAAACCCAAGTTTTTGCAAGAGAACTCGGCTTGTGTCTGATTTCAGTTGACTGAAATGTTTCTAGGCAAACCCAAACTTTCACTGCAGTCTGTAGTGTCAAAGATCACTTAAGCTGAATTATTCAGTTACTCACCCTAGGTTCCATTTGGTCTTATCTGGGAAGAGTTATCTTGTCCCTTCCCAAAGTGTTTTCAGCTTGGAGCCCAGCTCTCTCTGTGACTGCTTTGTGTGAGCAGTGTTTTGAGCTCAGAGCAGAACTCAGAGTGGGAGGGCAGGAGCCAAATTTTCACAAAGTTTCTCCTGCCTGCAGGGGCATGATTGGCACATGGATGACCAAGGTATCACATGTGGGGTCAGCATCAAACAAGATGAGCCTGTCAACATGCTTTGAGATTGGCTGGCTGCAGGTAGGTTGTGGTATTGCCCATTCACTCAGGGATAAGCTGGGCTTTCCTTGCATAGCCCTGATGCAGAGACAAAACCTCTAGGTCTTGAGTGTCTTTGGATCTGGTGTTGCAACCTGAGACCTGAAGTGCACTGAGAGATGAGCTGTCATAGCAATATGCATGGATGAGAAACAGGATCCAGAGAATTTGACCTTGGAAGTCAAATGACATGTACTGCTCTTTTTGTTCTGTAGGTTCGTCTGGGGGGTTTAGAGTTTGTTTTGGTTTGGTTTGGTTTGGTTGGTTTGTTTGTTTGTTTGTTTAATAGGATCAAAAGCAATGAATAATGTGTGGAGCCAGAATAGTGTTTGAAGTTGGCGGTCAGTACTCAGGAATCAGATATCAGAGATACTAGGCATGGTGCAATCCAATGAGACATGCTTGGAGGGGGTGAGGGAGGACAGCAGAGAAGGTGAATAACCTTCAGAAGAAAGACTCTGGGGGACTTAACCACATTTCAGAGAAGATGTAATATTTAAGGGGCAAGAGGCACAGTAGAAAATGTCAGAAGCTTTTAAGAGGGCCAGAAGGTTATGATCTCTTCCCCAGCCACCACTTGGAGATAAGCTTCTCTTTAGGAAAGAATCAGAAATATTTAAAATGTATGTGATGTGCATTAAATAAAGTGCATTGTCAGCTGGTCTCTCAGCCAAATTTTAAACATGGCTAGAAGTTTTTCAAAGCTTTGTAATCTTTTAAATTATAAATCAGCGGTTTTACACTGTATTAAAATTACCGTAAACTCCCAGCCTTTGTATTAACCCACCAGATAAATGAATAGAAGCGAGCAAATATTTCCTGCAAATAATTTCAGAAGAAGTTCTTAATTCTTTCCCAAAAGACTGAAAAAATTGATTCCTGAATTCAGTTCAAACTGGTGTGGATTATTGCTGCTTTGGATATACAGAGTATAATTATTTGGGTAAAGGCTGGAAGATTGCTGGTTAAGACACTTGAAAGTATGTTAGTTTAGCAAAGTGAGATAAAAGACACTGTAGCAAAAAGAAACTTCTCAGTCTAGTTGCTTTGTCCCAAATAAAATGTAGAAAGTAAACCAACTGCATAATGGACTAAATGCAGAGCTAAAATCTTGTGTCATTCTATTGCAAATGTCATGACTTTGTGATGGATTTCATAAAGCTGTAACTCATTTAAAGTCATAACTCTATGAGAATTTTGACTTGTTGGCATTTCAAGTTTTTAGTGTGAGTTGCATGAAAATTGAAAATATATTCTAAAAACTGTAGAAATCCAAAGCAAAGGAAAAGAAAAACCCACAAATTATCTTTTTTACTAAAGATAATTTGTGGGGATTTTTTAAACTGGTCATTAAACCTCGGGGTATATATCTGAGTGCCATATCTGAGTAACCTGTATTTGAGTGCTAGATTTCACCACCAACTTCAAAGTGATTATCCAGCCTCAAGAGGAATATTTGCTAAGTAATATGACCAGGTCAATATGAGGGTGATTCCACTGCATGACTTCAGTGCCATGTGAATTTACCGACATGTAACTTAAAACTTCATTCTTGCAGATAAACTGTTTTTCCTTACACTTTTTGAAGTGAACCTGGAAAGCATCTGATCACCACCCTCCTTACAATTTAGTTTTTCATATTAGGGAAATGGTTGTCACTTATTCCTTGATATTCAGTTCCCAGATGAAATCTAAGTTCTTCAGCCTTGCCTTATGTCATGTTTTACAGGTTTATATAATTTCTATTGCTCAATGTTGAACTTGATTAGAGTCCTCTGGATGAGTTCTTGCAACAGCAGTGTTACCCAGAAGAACTACTGCCCACCTCTTAGGAGTGTTGTTAACATTTTTAATGCAAACCAAAACGAGCTTTGCCCTCTTGCAGCATAATGATACTGAATTGTATGTGGTTTGTCATATGGTGTAACTCCAAATCCTCCAAGATCATCTATAGTTTGTGATAGAAAAAGTAACAAAAAAATCACCTTTTTTAAAGGCAGTTGGCTTAAAAATAACTAAATTCAATTTAACTCTCTGCTTAAAAAAAAGGGGGGGGGATGGGGGACAGGGAGGACAATTATTTTTTTGGGTGGAGAGCTTTTATTTCTAGCTTCATACCAAAGCAAATTTTTATGGCTGAGTTATAAACCCCTGAAAATTGCATTCATAATGGAAACATTGGCAAATGCTGAACGGCACTGCTGTAAAGTAGTATGAAGCTTTAAGTTTTTCCACTTTTAGACCTGGAGTAAAACTAAATTACAACACTTTCCATACAGGCATTTGATTTTCCCCCAGTAATTTCTGCTGGATCTGTCCAGTGTTTCCTGACTTTTATGTTGCCATTGGACCTTTTCCTATTGACTCTGCAATTGGTTTCATTCAATCAGTAGATTTACCGATGGGGATGCTCACACAAAGTGTTGTTTTCTGGGGCAGAGGGTGTTGGGGAATGTAATGCTGGCTTGAGGAAAGTTACACTGAAGATTTATGGAAGAAATTTACAGCAAATTGGGTTGGAATGAGCATTGCGGGACTCACAAAACATGTGGAGTGATAAGGGTTCTTACAATATTGTTCTGCAGAAAAGAAATGTTCTTTCAGACTCCGTCCAAACTCATTGACCAAGTGGATGAAAAAGCACTTCAAGATGAGAATATCAGGATTGTTTTTCTTTCCCAAGGCAGGAGAAGCAGAGCAGCAATGTGATTTTTCATAGCATTGCAATATGCTAGAGTATTCCAACAGGAGCAATTTTTATCTGAAAGTGGATATGAAAGAAAAAGGCAGAATGGAAGTCAGCAAGTGGACAGGGCTTTTTTCTGGAATTGTTCCTGGAGTTGTTTCTCATACTGGCGCAGGCTGCAGGAAGCTGAAGATCAACATGTGGGTTATTTATAGCCATTTGCAAATGATCTGTTTAGCTACTTCAGTCCTTAGGGCAAGATTGGCTGAGCCACTTTTTTGGCCCCATGGTATTCCTGTCAAAAATTATGAAGCCAGGGCATAAGCAAATAATGTAGCCTTGCTTTTCTGGTTTGGGTCTCTCCTTGAAGATGATACTTTTTGTTTTTTATTATTAATATTGCTTTTACTGCATCCCAATGGATTTTTGGGTCTTTCTGGCATGAACGACTCAGGGACGTGATATATTCCTAACTCATTTGTATTTAGCTATTTTATATGGGGCAGTTTTGCCTTCAGCATGCCAACTCCCCAGGCTGGGGCACTTGGGACTTCTGGAGTTCTCCTTGGGCAGCAGGTAAACTTTCTTGGTCTGTAATGGGAATGATTTTAAATCAAGATACCAGAGGCAGGTGCCTGAAAATTAGCCTTAAGGTCATAGATAAAGACCCTTTCAAAGGGATCCAGATCAGGAGATAAACACTCCTGTCCAGATGTGGCTGAAAGTTGTACCTACCTTTTGCCAGAAATTACAGTACCTATAGGTCTTTACTGGATCGAAGTGTATGAGAGCTCCATAATCTGCTGCAGGAAAAGTTCTTTAGCCTTCACTGAGGAGCTGAGCTATTCCAGCTGACTTTGTAGGAGAATTCCAGTAGCTGCATCTGAAAAACTGTCATGTTGAGACCCCAGTAAGGACAGTGATGAACTGGAGCAAGTCCAGAGGAGAGCTGTTACAGTGGTTAGAAGGCTAGAGCATGAGAGGCTTTAGGAATTCCTGATGGAACAGGGTTTGCTTAGTTATGGGTGGTTGAGATGATCCAGTTGCCATCTTCCATTATCCAAGGGAGTTTTTGGAGATTTTTTCAGGCTTTCTGGAAGACACCATAGAAGACAGATAAGAGGCAATGACCATGACTTTTAACAAAGGAAATTGTGTTTGGATGCAAGGAATGTATTCTTCATCAAGAGAGTGGTGAAGAACCATGAGAAATCAATCCCTCCTTGGGGGTTTTCAAACCTCAACCAGACCAGACCCCACTTTGAAACAGGTGTTGCTCTGAGGATGTTGGAGCAGGTGACCTCCTTGGGTTCCTTCCAACTTATATTTTTCTATGAATCTGAATTCATTTTACCAAAGGTAGCGTCAATATGGAAGAAAAAGAAGTAGCAGAATTGAGGATTTGAGAAACAGTCATGTATGTATATGACCAAACGAGAAAAACAGGTTTCCAACTGTTTATTTTAGTAGTTTAGTTTTCCTTTGGAAAATAAAATTAGGAATAGTCTGAAAGTGAGAAGTACAGTTAAATCAGAAGAGCTTAATATTTTTAGTTCCTGTTTTTCAGAAGTAAACCATTATTTTAGAAGAGTATATTTCTATTGCAAAGCAGAGGATGATTTTAATGTTTCTTAATATACAGTGAAAAGTACAAAGATTACACTCTGCAAGCTTTTGTGTAAATGTGTGTATATTAAATATATATATACTGATGTATGCATTTTCAGCCAATGTACATAATTTTGCATTTTAAAAATTGTGAGCATGGAGATGTCAAATGGGATATTTTGGAAAATAAAAGTCTCAAAATATTATACAGCATTATGAAAAGCTAAGGTGGTTTACACTTAGTAGTGACTTTTTAGTTTGCTTCAGCTGAAGGACAGTTGTGAAGGGCAAAAAATGTGGAGAACTGGGCTTTTGCTAACACCTCCTCACTACAGCAATCAGCCTTGTAACTTTGCATTGGTTTTACTCTAAAGCTTGCCAAAGAGATCACCTGTCCTATCAAACAGTCAGACTTGACCAGATGAATAAACAACCAGGGACACAGTAATAATTGCTCCACGGTGCCTATCTTGTGTGCCAGGAAGAATATTTGGGAGCAGAAACCAGGTTCTGTCTGGACTGGTCTAACTCACTTTCCTCTGGCCTGCTCTGTGTATTTGCTGTTAATACAAGAACCAGAATCATCTGAAAGCAGATAACCTTGTGTTATAGGATCCTGATTGTTTTTAAACACTGATAAGGGCACTTCATAAGAGCAGATTTTGATCTGTAGCTGTTTACATTTGGAAGGGACTGAGAGATGCTAATGCCCCTTCTGGCATTTATAGCTATTTTGTTTTCTGAAGATTTGTGGGTTTTACATGGCATAAGATCAAGTAGTAAGAGAGCTGTGTCAGGCAGGTTGGCTCCTGAGGTACAGAATAAGCTCCAAGCAAGTTGCTTACTTTGTAAGTCAGTGTCTGCTCTCTCCAGCGACTCCTTCTGCATAGATGGTCATCACTTTAGATGGAAGATTCTGTAAAAAAAAATACACAGCAGGGTTGCATCTGTGAGTGGATGAAAGAAGACTTTGAGCTGGGATTTCTTTTCTGCTCAGGTAAGGCTTCTTTTTACACCACAGATGTCCTCGCAAGACAAGCAAACACAGTCTGTGTTACTGAGCCAAAAGGAGCAGATAAATCTGACAAATTTTTCTCTTCTGCTGTTTTTCTCTTCTTGGTTTATGAAAGGTCATAGTGTGAACCACTTCAGTGCCTTCTACTGTTTTCTTTTACATTTTACAGTACTTGCATGATCTCAGTGAGGGAGCACATTTATTGTGCATGCCATTCAGTTTAGATTCAACTGCAGCACATGATTACAGCGACTTAGAGGAAAAAAACTGGAAAATAAGTCCCTGATGTAAAACTGGTAACTGAGCCAAAACAGTAGTGCCAGTTATTTCAGTGCCTCATATAGTGATTTATGAATTCACTGCAAACACATTTAATGATTTATTGGGACAACTGTGCATATTAACCAGCCCTGTCAAAACCTTGGATGCAAACTTCTTTTGATGATAATTTTTCCTTTTAATATTTTACAGAGAGGCATTAGAAGGTGACACTAGTGAAAGTTTATGTTTGCATCATACTTTTCAGTGCCACCCATGAGTTTATCCCTTCAGTCTCCACTGTATTATTTTATTTGGGAAAATATATGCAATGTCTCATGCAAGAATGAATACCTACAGGACTGATCTGAACCCTATAAATATTTAGTAGGCTGATTCATAACCCATTTTTTTTCACACACACGTATTGCACATGCATGCACCTACTGCCTACGTGGCTCTTTTAGGCTGTCGAAGACTGATTGTGGGAAGTAGTTTGTAGCTGGCACCACTGATTGTCTTTCAGCCTTTGCTTAGATTGTCTTTCAGCCTTTGCTTGGTCTTTCCTAACTTGCTCAGATTAAATCCATAGGATTTACAAAACAGGCCATGGCTGAATGGAGGAGGATGGAGGGTTGCAAGTAAAGAAAAAGAAAATTTTAGGAAATGTCTGTTAACCTCTTCACTTTAGGGCAGCTCACACACAGGTAGGTTTGTTTTATTTCATTTCAGGCAGGCATTTACTGAGCCTTATAGTTAATTGTTTCTATCACAAGCCTCTTGTCCAAAAAAAGTACTTTCAAATAATGCTTGCCTTGATGGTAAATACAGAAGCCCTGTCAACCTTTCAAACTGTGTATGAGGCACCAAATACCTTTCCACAGGAGAACATTACAGCTGTTGTCTTCCTACTAAACCTGCAACAAGGAATAACCAAATGTCACTTGCAGAAAGTTCTAAAGGTAAATGGAATAATGAAAGTTCCAGGTTATTTATTTATGTTCAGTTTAGAGCCTGAGAGAGGCAGTAGGTCAGATTCTTTTTGATCCAATGAAGTCCCATTCCAAGACCTTATCTATGTGCTGGCAAGATGAAGCAGAACAAGGTGCCACCACAAAGCAGACCGTGAGAGCTGTCTAAGGGCTGTAGGAGGAAGCTGGAAGTAAAGACTTGTTTTTCACACACACTGCAAAAGCTTGGTCTTTTTCCTCCCTCCTGGCTGGTTATCTGCAAATAAGCCAGATACCATTATAAACTGGGAGATATTCTTAATTTTTTGTAAATGTTCAGTGTGGTTTGGTTGGTAACAACTCTAGAAAAATTCCTTTTATTCTCACTGCTGCATGTGTCTAGGGCTCAAGTATCTCAGTTCTGTTGCATATCTGTTTTTAAAAGCCATATTTTTTTATAGCTTACATACAGAGTCTCCAATGCACATTTATGTGCTACAGTGAGGTCATTTTTCTGGATAATTGGGAAAGTCAAGTAATTGCTAGCAAAAGTAAACATTTCTTTTAACGTCCATGAAGCAAGTCTTAGAGCTGTTAGATACCTACACTTTTGAAATTAAACAGTGCTTTACATCAATGTGAAATCCATCTTGAGGTGTGCTATGATGTCATCTGGCAATACCAGGGCACGTGTGTGCCACTTCAATACCCTTCATTCATGATGGGGATCCTCATTGTGATTTCACTTTTCCCTTAGACAGTGAAAGGTGATCTATATAAGGTTGTATTCGTATGATTTGTGTGTATTTGTAGCATGCCTGTTGTCAGCTTAAGACACCAGTGGGATAGGCTGTCAGAGTTTTCTCTCTATTTTTTATTGCCTTTATGCTCTCCAAAGCATGGCCTTGTGGCTTTAAAGTAATTTGTCTGGTGGCAGCAAGATACTTTGTATTAATCTCCTTTGTTGCATTTATTCCAGACCAATCAGAACAAATTTGGTCTGTGTCTAGGTTTCTTTATTTTATGTAGTTTGGGGTTATCATTTCCCATTTCATCTCTGGTGGCCATTGCATCTTCCCTGCTGATACACCCAGTTTAGTCTGGGACCCTTTAGTACCTTCCTCCATAGAACTTCCCACAAATTTCTCTTAGTTCGTCAATATTGGGATAGGATGTAATTATAAGAGCAAGATTTGTCTTTCCACGTCAGAAATGTTAATTCTGGAATTACTGCTTCTAATGCAGCATCACAGTCTTAATCACTTTTCTGTTTCCACCTACTCTCTGCAGTTTTTGTTACCTTATGTCATTCACTAAACTCTTCGATTCAAGCTCCACCAGACAAGATTTGTCTTTTTGTTATCTCACAGTCTGGTGACCCAAACTCTGACTGGGATGCCATTTAATTACTTTAGCTGTGATTATTCCCAGTAACTAGTAGTATGTATTCCAGTCAATGAGAAAGGAATGAATTTAGGGAGCATACAGCCAAATGCCATTGTGATGAGGGAAGGACAAAGTTTATGATCTAAAGGAACAGATTTCAAATTCTGTTGCAATGAAGATGGGTGTACTATATAGGAGAAAGGGAAATAATGTGGTTGTAGAGGCTGAGATATTGCACACAGTGGAGCCCTCAGTTACATCATGAAGGCTGAGAACAAATTAAAATGGGAGGCCTTGGCAGAGTGGAAAAATAAGAAATAGCATCTCATGGTTTTCCCCTCATTCCAGGAGTGATCAGGACCTATGTTTTAGAAACGGTGAGGGAAGACTTTAATTTGTCATGTGTCCTTTTACCACATTTCCTCAAGAGGCAAGCTTAGACATGAGCTTAGCCATGTTGGATTTTGACTTTCATTTCTCTTCCATTTTTAATCTGTGATACCCTGCTTTGTGCTACAGTTTATGATTGAAAGTCTGTGCTTTGTGTTTTCCTTGAGGGCCACAAAGGAATATTGAGCAGATATTTCAACGCCTTGGTTGAAGATGTGAAATTCTGAAACTTATGAAAAGTTTTCTGCCTTGAAATGCCTCTCTCCAGGAAAATAATGGAGGTATAAACAGAGTAGAAATCTGTGGCTCCTAGTTTGTTGTGATAAATTATGAAAGAACGGAACAAAGGGCAAGTTGCTTTAAAAAAAAAAAATTACAGATTATCAAGATATATAATTCTGTCTATTTTTAGGCCTCATCTGAGATGGACATGAATAAAGATGAAGATAAACCAAACCCAATAAAGACGATTTAAACCTCTTTTGCATAGTCACAACTGCAACTACAAGTCTTGTCAGTGAGTATTTTCTATTTCTACATGTGTAAAATTGTGTTCATTTTCCATTTGTTCATTGACACCTAATCAAACCTGACTTATATACTGACAAAGCAGTTTTCATAAAACCTGTGTTCATGAACACCAGAGAGCCAAATAGAAAACTTAGGCAGGTTTTTTGGGGTTTACTCTTTTTAATACCTTTCTTGATTTTTTTCATGTTTTCTTGGAATATATTTGCCTTTTAACTCATTTTTTGTCCTTAACTTCACGTGCTGACCTAAGAGGCGAGCTGATGGAGAATAGATTTTTGACTATTGCTGTTCAGATGAAGCCCTGAACTTGTTCCAAATAATGCTGTTGTTGGAGCACTGCAGAATCAGGAAGAAAAACTTGCCTTCCAACTCCTGGCCCCCTAGCTAAATGACAGGTAAAATTGGAAAAAGGCATTAAATTGCCTATAATGGGAGTAGTTATTCACTTAAATACAGGTCTGGTTAGGACTATGTCCCTTTCATCCTACACAAATTATTTTCAAGAAAGTAGGGATTCACAATTCTAAAATTCCCTGGAATGTAAGGAGCTGGTTGATATTGATATCCTTGTTAATAAACTTTCCTGGGAAGCTTTCAACCTTATTTGCTCCATAGGTTTTCAAAAATAGAAGGAGCACCATCACAGTGAAGGTTTCTGGTGAGTTGGTATCAATATTGCATTCCAGAACTCTGGTAATCTGTGCTCTGGAAAGATTAACTAAATTGCAGCATGCATGTTCAGGGAGGGGAGGGTAAACCCTGGTTTATCCAGCACAGGAAGATGAGAATGATGACTGATCTGTGTGAGCCAGTCATGAGGATTAAGGGGAAAGGAAAGAATTACTTAGAGGATATTCTTGGCCCATGAACAAATGAGCTTGAACAATTCATGAATAAACGAAGCTTTCGGAAGAAGCTTAAGTACAGGGCCTGGAACAGTGTTTTGGTCAGGAGAAATGGGTGAAACACTGACCTACTTTCAGTGGGAACATGGTCAGTTACGAAAGGAGCTCATATAATGTAGTTATTGAGAGGCCCAAGAGCCCAGGAGGTCCCTCCCCAGTCTGTGGTCTGTATTACAGAGAGCAGAATAACAACAGCAGTGCCATAAGGGGTGGTGCTGCCTACTGCGTTCTTCAATGTTCTCATTGCTTCTCATATATATCTTTATTCTTTGATTAAACAAAAAAAAAAAATCAAATTAACAAAATCACTGCACTTCAAATATTTTGCAGTCAAAACCTTTGAATAAGGGAACAATGAACAAGACTATTTGTTGAAAGAAGGAAGAAAAAAGGAGAGCTGTCTTTCTTTTCCCCTAAGTTTTGCTGGTCCTTGTGCATATTTGTAAACTTGCCAAGAGCCTGTGTTACTGGCCAAGTGCTCTCGATTTTTAGTAAGGTGGAATTAAAAAAAAAAGAGTCAAAGGTATTTGCATGACCTGTGTTTTTTTGCAGTGTGAAATGAAGGCTTTCTACACTATGATTACTAAAATTGTATTTGCATTGTAAATGATTATCATTTCCATCTAGTATTGCAGATGCGTTCTGTCGAATGGTCCTAATCCACTTTATCATTTGATAAATAGCAGGATCATCAACACAGTCATCTGCAAAATGCAAATTTACACCCTTCAAAGCAGTTTTAGCTGAAACCAAGTGTGATTTGGACATAGGCAAGGATTAAAAAGCACAGAGTTTTGTCTGTAGCAGTAAGGTCATTCAGGGGAGATCAGAAGTACAGTAGATTAGCGAGCCCATTATGTGCCTGCCTCCTTCCTGGGAAAACCTCTGGTCAGGGCAATAAAGCAGCTTCAGTCCCATGGCTGTTCTGCTGAAGGCTGTGTCAGGGCACATATATCAGCTTTCCAAAGCAGCAACAACACATTAGCTCATTAGTAGCTTCACACAAAACAGATCTGCAGCCCCTCAGTGAATGGGACATAGCTGCCTTTGTGCAGGCGGGATTTTGACAAAACACTACATAGTGTTGCTTAAGCTCCAAGGAGGAGTGAGATGGTGACAAAGAAGAGACAATAAAACATGTCATAGATCCTGTGAGATTATTACCATAAACCTTTTTCCCTGATTAAATCTTTCTAAAACATCCATAATGTCTCAAGACAGGCACCCCTATCTTTCATTCAATGATTTGAAGTAAAAAAACTTGAAAACACCACATCTCACTTCTCTGTTTCCCTTAGGTGCTAGAGGCTGAAATCATACAAAATTTCTGTGAGGCTGAGGATTTTAAGTGTCACCGTCCTTTTTTCATAAAAAGAGAATTTTTACCCAGTCAATACAAAATAAAAAATGAAAATATTTTTCAGCCCAAAATTTCACCCTGCTGTTCACAGAAGCTAGGAAATTTTGGTGGAAGAAGAGAACAGGATATTTTGCATCTTACAAAATGTTTTGAGATATTTGATGCGGAGAGCCAGTTGATCTGGATTTTATGGATTAAATTTTATGTTTAATCACTAACAGAGACAGAGATAGTGTGATCCTGATGAAACTCCCTTTCAGAGAAATGATCCTCTATGGCTAGACATTTTTGGAAAACCTGCCCCAGCATGTCTGCATCCTTAGAAAAGCACCTAAAAACCACTGAAATTTAATTCTAATATGTTGTTCTAATATGCTCAAAATCTAGTTCCTATATATTTCCATGAAAATGTAACATTGATTTTCTGGAGGATCAAAAAATTGCCACCTTCCACACAGAACATGTTTTGTTCCAAAGGGAGTATATTTGCTGCGAAAATGTATTTAATGCCACAAATAATGTCGGAGCTGTTACAAAGTCTGATTAAAAAAAGGGAAGCAACATCACTTTCACACGCATCTGACAGCCTTGGCAGGTGTTTAATTCTAAAATGCTCATGGTAAAAGAAAAATCCATTTAGATGATGCAGATTGTAAAACACCCACCTCATGGAGTACTCTCAAGAACTCTCAAAAGGTAAAGGATGAAACTGTTTGGGTAATGCAGAACTATGAATTCTCTTACAGTGGAAAAGGTTTAAAAAATAGCATTCATTTTCTTTGGTTTGTTCTGTCTTCTCAGCAGCACCTTTTAAGGATAGTGAGTGAAAGGAATAGTTTACTGTGAACAGGTACAATATTGACAAATGATGGTTTAATGAAAAACAAAAAACTGCATTCTTCCTGCAGAAAGTGCAATTTCATGTTCTTTCTGATGACATTACAGAAACAAAGAGTGACATTTGAAGTTATTCAGCCCCCAACTAATGTGAATGGATTCCTAACCTCATGGGACTGGTTTAAGCATTAGAATTTATTGTAAAGGCTCTGAACCTAATATTTTATTTATTTATTGCGTGTCATGGGGTATTTTGAAAGTAAATGGTGAGTGCAATGGAAAACAATCTGAAGTGACCACAGCCAGTCATCCAAACCCCAGAAGGTTTGCCCGCTGACTTCTGCCCTGGTGCCAGTTTCTGTGAGCATGAGTGTCCCACTTTAGTCATTTCCTGAGTGTTTGTCTGGTCTACAGGGCAAGCTGAGTGTTTCAGTCACTGCAGACCTTTCCACTTATTTAAAGATGATACCTTAGCTGTTTTTAATAAGACTTTCTCAGTTTGAACTTAGTGTCCTTGATTGTGAGAGGGGTCTATACATAACACTTTAATGTGAATCATGAAGTACTAATGATAAAACATGATTAACACCTTCTACTCACATGTGGTAGCTTTCATCTGACCTTTGCTCAAAATCGTTTGGCTTCATTTTTTTATGCCATCATTAATCTGCTGAGTTTCAAAACATTTGCATGAGATAGATGATAATAATTTGCAGACAAGGAAAATATGATACAGATGCATCTTCTCCTGGGAAATATCAGTAACTCGGCTACCAGTGCTGCTATTGTCAAAGGAGGTTTTACAAAATTTCCTGAGAGAATAAAAATACTAAGGGACTTGTCTGTGAGTCACAGGAGGAATCAAGTTTTTAAACCAGGAGCTTTACTACAGCTCTATGTACTAACCTTAGGCAGAGCTACCACCACAGTTTATTTACTCACATCAAATTATGATTCTTTTCCAAAATAAATATAATATAGCTTATTTTAAAGTGCTGCAGTAATCATTTTACTTCTTCCTACACAGAGATATTAAAAAAGTACACAATCACTTCTTATCGGAAGCAAGATTTCATTCAAGAAACCATGATTACTATTCATTTTTTTCCTTTTCTTTTGAATTCCAGATATTGACCTTCCTATGGCACAATAGCTAAGCTGAAGCTTTGAAATACAGAGTTACAGTGAGTTGGGCAATAGCAAACTCTTTGGTTCTGCTGTTTTGGTTTGGGCTATATTTATTTGCTTTTAATGGCATATTAAAAATTCTGTCAGAAAATAACTGTTGAATTTTAAGTACATTTTTACATTTACATAGAAAATATTAATTCATTATAATATTGTAGAGCTCAGAACTTGTGATGAGTCATTCTCCAAGGATATTTTTATATGTGAATGTACAAGATATTTTAATCTTAAAAAATATTCTGATTTTAATCTCTTACCCATAACCTGAAGCGGTCACTTTATCTGTCATCCCTCTAAAACTCCTTTTAAGTCAAGTGGCCTTAAGTCAGGAATGGGTTTCTCATGACTATATATTTAATTGAGCTAAAAAGAGACCTTTTTTTTTTAGTTTTCCTTGCCTAAAATACCTTCAAATTAATTGCAAATGACGTAATGGCATCTTTGGTCCTGAACCTAGACAGAAACAAATGGTGGAAGTTACTTGAGGTTGCAGAAATTGTTAAAAAAGGATCTGATCTGCCTTCCCTTACGTATCACTGGTATTCAGAATGGAACTGGAACATAATCATCACCTTATTATCATTGTCATGCCATAATTTCCTAGAGATGTCTCAGGTGTTGACAGAAATTTTTGCAGTTGATTCAGAGTGATGTTGGACAGTATGAGACAATGTACCCATGACTCTTTATTAAGATGTAATTACAAAGGAAGGGTCTGACTCATCTTCTGGTGCAGACAGGAACAGTTCAGGAACAGGCAGAAATGAGGAGTGAAAGTAACAGGCTGGTGAGAACTTAAAAAGGACAGAAAAAATCCCAAAACTTGACTGTGATGACTTCTCTTCATCCTACCTGCCCTCTTTCAAAAAACTCTTAATGCAAGAGAAAAAAGATCTCTCGTCCTCTCCCATTCCCCATCAAGAAAATGTTACCACTCGCAGGAAAGTACAAATTAATCCCTAAAAGCTTCTGCCAGAACGCAGAAGTTGGAATATGTGCTGGGAACTGTAATTTGTTCATCACAGTCCAGTTCCCTTCCATAAATCAGGTCCTGCAACTGGATTATATCACCCATAAGGTCATTTGCCAGAAGTTCCAGGGTGAACATCTCTCCCCTCGTCCTAAGTGGTGACCTTTCTGAGAGCAGTCTGGTAGTAAATAAACACAGAACATGGGTTGTTCAGCTGACTGTCCAGCTTTCTGCTGAAAGGCAGGTACAAAGGTCAAAGTTGGACACTCTGGAGAGTGGGAGGCCAGCACAAGAAGACAGAGGTAAGATTTCACAGTATTTTCACAGTAGTCAGGGAAGAGAATGAAGAAAGAAAGATTTAGAAAGCAAAAAAATCCCACATGCTGTCTTCTTTGAAAACAGAGAAACACACTCAAAATGGGCTTTTGAATGTTCACCATGTTGCCTATACTGCTTTTTAGACTTACCAAGCTTCTTAAATCCTCTATATGATAATCCAAAGTGTGTGGCAGTAACAATCTTTTTCACACATGTCCTAAAACTGTTTATTTTCCTGTCTGAGAAAATGCTTTGCCTCTGCCTGCTCCCACTGGGGTGCAGACCAGACCTGCACAGCAGCATGAGGAATGAGAGCTTGGGTTGAAGCACAGGGCTCAAGCCCACAGTCCCAGAGTCTACGAAGGACCTACAAAGATCATTGGTCATGGCTAGCCTCTTCGTTTAACCCCATAGAACAGCAACTGGTACAAACCCCAACCAATTATCATATTCTGGGAAATACAAAGTGTGTTTCCTCAGTCCTGTCATGTCAGGGTTTTGCTCCTGTGATCAGAATGATGCAAAGAAGGCTGATTGCAGTCTAAAGTGAGGCGTTAAAAAGGTAGCTAATCATGACCGACAGTATTGTGCAGAACCTTGGTGACAAAGGAAACCCTGAAGAATAAAAAGTCCAGGGCAAGGTGGCAAGTCATCCAGGAAAGAGCAGACTGCCATGACACCAGTGACACATCTCTCCTTCCATCAGTGACTGCAAAGACAGGCCATTCTCCTCCCAGCAGTCCAGTGTGTCTCTGCCAGGGGAGTCACAAGCCTCATCCTCTGCAGGAAGAGTGTCTGTCCGGTCTCAGCAGGTCCCCTGTAATCTCTGAGGTGATGACTCTGTCTGAACTCTAATATGGGGGAGAGGGGAAAGTGAACAGTCCTTAATTTTTCTTCTTAAACAATATTTCACAGAATGGGTCAGGTTGGAAGGGGCCACAGTGGGTCACAGGTCCAGCCTCCCTGCTCAAGCAGAGTCATCCCAGAACACATTGCACAGGATTTTGTCCAGACAGTTCCTGAATATCTCCAGTGAGTACTTGCCTATTAAATTTAATGCTTGTGCATTTATGATTTGCTTCTTCTCCATAACTGTATTATTTTGTTAAAATAATCTTCATCATGGCAATTATTCTTATAAAGAGAATAGGACGTTGTTGTTACAAAGTCCTAGATAGTGATGGTAGGTGTAGTTAGAGAGGTGGGAATGAAGAAATCACTATGTGAGAAAGTATTTATTTTTTAAAGATAGTTATGGATTTTTTTGATTTGATTAGCAGGAGTTAAATGACCTGTTTATTTGACAGCATATTTTAAAAGACCTTTGAGAGCAGATCGCTGAATGAGTTGGATGGAGGCCACCTCTTGTCTCTGTTGCAGATGGATAGATGGGAGGAAATACATTTAAGAAAAGTTTCCTGTGCCTCCATTCAGGAGGGAGGAAAGAAGCCCCCAGTGGACCCAGGTTTCAACCCCATAAGCATACTTTTGCCTAAGCAGGACAAAGCTGAGCATGAGTCAGCTCAGGGTAATTTGATATTAAGGTCTCTGAAACAAATGTATGAGCAACTTTTCTTATTCACTGACCTCTTCTTTTTCCATTGTTTCCGATTCACTTTTTTTTTTTTTTTTTTTAGTTTATTAAAAGTAGGTGATATTTGAAATGAAATTTTGCTTATCAAATAATAAAGCATTTTCATTCAAAAAATGCAGGAAAGATATACATCAACTTCAGAAAAAAAAAAATCAGCAAGACCAATTTCATAGAGCCAAGACAAATTAGTGGAACACCATCATATTGAATCTCTGCTTTTTTTTTCCGAAAGGAGCTCTCCCATAATTTGGCATCCAACTCTAAAGAAAAATTGAAGACTGCCTATTTCCCAACAGCAGCAAAGTGCCCTAATTTACACACCTAAAAATACAAGTAAGAAACCTTTCACTCAGTTAATTGTGTGTTGATTCCTTCCCATCTTCTGTCCCTTCAGAGAAAGGACCACAACTCCACCACAATCCCTGTCTATGTGCTCATCAAGAGGTGAATCCTGGTTCCTGCCTAACCTCACTCACCAAGGATGGGTTTGCTTGGTCACTGCAGATGAGTCCATCCATTTTCTGTATTTGAATCCTTTGCTGGGAATGTCTGACCTCGTCCAACTGTTTATTCTCCTTCTTTGTAAGCCAAATACTTAATTCTGTCACTGGGGGTTTCTCCTGCTGCTTCCTGTCAACTATCTGCCTTAAAATCAGAGGCGACCCTTATCCTACCAGTCGCTTTTGGAATTCCAAAAGGCACATATCCCTTTGAATGAAAGCCAGGTGACTGGAATACTGCCTAGTTATTTTCACGTCTGGGATTTCCTTTGCCACAAAAATCACTCAGTCTGGTGAGGAGTCCATCCAGGAAGTTCTCACATGGTACTGCACAACCTGGTACTCCTCACATGTGTGGCTTTCACAAACAGGTGCCTTTTCTTGCTTTATTTAGGGCAAACAATTTGGAATTTTCATTAATCGTTTCTATCCCGCCTACCTGGGACTGTATTTTATTTAATACAGCTTATTTAATATTTTTTTATTGAAAAAGGATTCCAGGTGTCTACAAATGCAGTCTACACAGTTATCTGCTAACCAATAGCTGCTGCTAAACTCTAGGTTAGAAGAAATTAAACTGTCTGGCACTCACTGAGGTTTGTTTCATTCACTATGTCATGGTCTTTCTTTGCATTGTTCTTAACTGGTTTTGTGTACAACCCCCTGTTCCCCACTCCTCCAAGTAGCTGGAACTCTGAGCCTGTGAGGGATCTGTTTACATACTTCTTTTAAATGCTCCTCTTCAAAGCTTATCGCAGGGTCAGTGCATTGTCCCAATGTTTTTTGGAAATTCGCACTAATGACCTGAGAAACCAAAACAACCCTCAAAACAGTCAAGGAGAATTCACAGGAATTCCTTAAGGCAAAGCTGGGCACCCTAAAAGAAAAATGCTTTCGAGTTCAAACCATTGTTTATTTTGGAGCATGTTTCTCTCTCTGCTTTCAATGGTGACCTAGGAATGAGCTCACCATTGGAAGCAGATCTGTCTTCTGTTTCCACTCCTAAAGGATTACCTACTCTCTGAAGCTCATGGGGTTATTGATAGCCTTACACCAAAATTATGATTTGGAATTCTGTGGAAAAAATAAATATACACACATGCACGTGTGTATGACAGTAACAAATTTAAAGGAAAAAAAAACTTGTTGAAATATTACAGTAAAAAAGATTGTATTTGTAATAAATAGATGGTTTCCTATATTTGCAAATATTCTGCTTTGAGATTGAACAGGAAAGTATCTGATGTCTCATGACTGTGCAGGAGAACATCAAAACCCTGTTGTTTTGTAATGTGCATATGAGCTGTGTAGCATTTGGCAGCATCTCAGACTAAGATTCAATTAACAAACAGCCTCGTGCTGCCTTTGTGTGGGGTTGTTTGAAATGCTTTTCTGCAAGCAGATCCTGTGAGCTAGTGCTGCTGTCAGCTGATCAGTACTTCAGCTACAAGGCTGCTGACAAACCAAGCACAAACTGCTCTGCCCACCACTCTGAGCTGCCCTGCAGGTGAGAATGAACATCAAACACCAGCACACACTGATGCCGCTTCTGACAACAGTTTGGGACTTAGAAGGCATCAGTGTTTGCCGGCAGGGCCAGCATATGGAAAAGGCACCTGTGAAGGCACAGGACAGACCCCTAAGGTGTCATTGCCAAAGCCGCCCTCATTTTGATTTCATCCCAGCTCCTGCTCCTCTGACCTTGTGAGTGCACACTCCTCTGAATCTCGTTCACACACAGGGTCAGAGATGTCCAGGATCTGCTCTCCAAATGCATCAGGAGCTTTGCCGTTTCAGCCTCTGCCCAGTGCTGGTGGTGCAGGGAGGAGTTCAAGAGCTGATGAGTGACAACTGTCCCACCAGCATGCAAAGTTGGAGTCTTTTTTAAAGTTAAAACCAGATGGTTTTGCTTTTCCTCTAGCAGCAGTTAACCTATCAAACTGAGTGTTGCTAGAAAGGCAGATACAGTAGTGACAGACATGGTGTGACACCACAAGCAGAACAAAAAAAAAAAAAAAAAAAAAAAAAAAAAAAAAAAAAAAAGGAAAAAAAGGATAGGCTCCAGCATCTCTAATTGGTGAAGTGTCTTAGAATCTGCTTTGAAGTCACTTGTTCTGAAATTCCTGGGGAATTACCTGACAGCTGATTTCTTAAGCTTGCTTTGGTGTCTCCTGATACATACCTCTCCTTCTTCCTTTCCTGCCCTTTTGTCTGTTCTTCACACATTTCAGAGGGAAGGATTATAAAAGAAGCCACTCTAAACCTCAAATCTACAGATGCAGGAGAGACATCTCTTAAGTCATTCCTTCTCTTTTTTCACTGATGTATTCTCTCAAGAGTGATAATCATCTTTTTTGAAATGCAGGTCTAAGACGGAAGGAATTTTTATCTGGAAGAGTAATATAAATTAGCTTTGACTGCCAGTTTCCACTGATTATTACTTTCCAGGCGGAATTCCTACAAATTCTTGAGGCATGACCTCTGATGAAAAAATAAACCCCTTTAAAACTTGTTTGAGAAATTCCAGATAACTTTCACAAGAGATTTAATTTTAGAGCATTAACACAGTCTTGGTTGGAAAGATAAAACTACAATGCAGTAGGAGTCATTACTGAACAGTGAAGTCATTTGAGCTTATTTTACTGTGCTTATCTTTTTGCTCTCTTTTTTCCCCTCTCAAACTAATTTTATTATGCATTACTCAGTGCACTCTGGATTCACCCTCATAAAAGGATAAAGTATCTCAGCAGATATCCAGGCTTAGGCAGTCAGTTTGAGAGTAAACTCACAAGCCTTAGTTATCTACACCAAAGAGCCAGTACACAGGGTATCGTCTACATATTGTCAGTTAGTATTCATTAGCTTGTAAATCTTGGGTTTGTGAGGCTTAAGCAAAGGTAAAAGCTGCCACAGATAGAAAAGAGATGTTTTAAATACCACTGCCAAGCACTTACTAATAGCAAAAGGATCTTTGAATCAGATTTCACCTCTCCTAAGCAAATAAATTAAAGAAAATTTGCACTATCTAATAGAGAAAGCCACTCTGCTGCACCTCTCTTTGATCTGCAGATACATGAAAAGGTGAAAAACACGTTAGAAGATATTGTCTTATGCTGCAACTATTTTCATACCCACTTTTGAAGTTTTAGGGCTAGGGCCCCTAGTTCTTTATTTGCAAAGTGTGCGTATGCTGCAGTGAGGTGCCCTGACTTTTGGAACAAGATGATCTTTAAGGCCCCTTCCAGCCCAAACCATTCTGTGTTTCTGGAGTCAAGCACACTTCTGCTCTAAGAGCTGTGCCAGTGTCAGTGTGGTCCTGCAAAAGCTCCTGCTCTTTACAGAGTGGTCCCCTCTTTAACTGGAAGTGAGCCTTGGGGTGCTGGAGCTGTGACACTGCCCAGCCAGGTGTCCCCAGCCACAGCTGCTGCCAGGTGAGCATGCCTGCCTCAGGGCTAACGCGAGACAGTTGTGGTGCTGTGAAGGCAGCAAGAGCCAAACAGGTTGGGGCTTTGAGGGAAATTATTTCTCTGTCCTTACCTGTGACTTCAATGCTGCCAAGTGGATTACAGCTGGCTGAGACCTTCCATAGCAGAACAGAAGAATCAGGCACTGCTTTCCACTCACCCTGAGCAGGAATGAGCAGCTAGCTCCAATCCCAGGGACAAGTCCAGCTGTGCACTCACCTGTACCTGAGACAATGCTTTATTTTTTTTTTTTTTTTTTTTCCCCCCCCTCCACTCAGCTTGTGTCTCCTAAAGTGCTTTTCTTCCCACACAGGCCCTGACAGCTGGTGCTCCCCAAGGACTGCTGAGAGATCACCCTGGCTGCCTGCACAAAGGTGCCTGCCCAGTGTCAGGGTGCTGCTCTCCCTTATGGCTCTGTGGGAGCAGGCACTGGCTGAGAAGAGGGAACTTCATAAGTCATTAGAAGCTTCTTTTATATGTGAGCACCAACTTACAATAAAGCCTTAACTTTCCTTCCTGACAGCTGCTTACAACACTCTACTTCAGAAATTCACTGCCCTGCATGAAAGGAGCATGACCACTTTTTGGCTAGGAAAATTAAAAGCTTTTTGGGCAACTTGTTTTCATTTGGAAAAACTCCCTATTCTCCTGCAGAAGCATCAAATTTAGTCCTCCTTCATCTTCTGTGTTTTGTTGTTTTCCAGTCCCTTCTTTTCCATTAGCTCACACTGCTCATCTCACTGACAAAAGAGAAGAACAGAGCAGGGGAGGAAGGCAGCCCAGAATAAAACAGCCAAAAAAATCCTTTCTCTAATTTTTATTCAAATTTTTTTAGTCATCAATCTTACAGCTTTACTTCTCTGCTTCTGTCTATGCCAGATCAGAAGCATTTTGCACCTTGATCTTCTCCTCTTGTTGGTGCTTTCCTATCAGCAAGTGTTGTATTATTTCTTTCTGAAATCCCATCCATATGAAGCTTCTTTCTTCTTTTCAGCACATCCCCAACGGAAGGAATTCAGACAGTTGAACTGGTAGCAAGGTGATTCTGGCTGGACAAGAGGGAAGTAGATTTACACTCAGTGATTATGTGGAGCATTATTTGCATTCAGCAATACTTTGACATGCAAAAGGAGGGTGTCAGGTGGCTATATTCATACACTTTCTTACCCTTCAGGGAGGGTTCAGCTGCCTTAGCCAAATTAGCTGTTTTCTCCACAACTTAGCTTTATGGACCAGCTTATTTACCATGTGTAGAGTGCAAATGCATGACTGATGGTGCTGCTAAACAGGACTGATGCATCTACCTGAAAGAAAGGCACTTAAAGAGCATAAATTTTAGGGGGGAAAGCCAAAACTTTCTCAGCTTCTTCATGAGTATCTTCATATAGCACCCATTGGGATAGGTCCATACCTTGCTTGACCAAATTCATTAACCAGAGCTGGACTAGAGCTCACTCCTCTGAGAAATGTAGGCTTTTGTTTTTAATAAAACATGTGGACCAAATTAGTATGTAAATAAATGAATGACTTTCAAGAATCCCAGATAACACTTGCTGAGCAATGGGTCAGGCCAGATTTAATCTAAAAATCTTTCTGCTGCGTGTAAATGGTTATGTCATAGCATTTGTCTTTAATTACTAAACTGTTTCCAAAGGCTTGACTCATGACATGTTCCTCGGTTAACCACAAAAACTTGTACTACAAGATTTGCCATATAGATCCTTTTTTTTTTTTTTTCCTACAGCATTGTTAAGCCCTGGCTCCTGAAAAAGGAATGTAACAATCTCCCAGAGATAGACACTTGATCTTTACAGTAGTGAGAGCTCTTTTTTTAAAATGAATTTTCCATATAAAGGAAACGGCACTTTTGACTCATAAGGAATACTGCAACATCTTTAATATTGACAGGAAAAAAAAACCCACAGAAGTGAAAGCATTTACAATACAACTATTTATATATCTCTGTATGGATCTAAATAGGAAGGATCACTTTTATAAACCCATGTATGATGATTTCTGTAACAAATTGTACCTTTTTCTATATGCCATGATGACCAACCCTTGACGATAAATGTATTTTGAGAAAGGATATCTCTCATTGTTCCTAGTTGTGTAAAATTTCTTGGTATCCATGAGCCGTTTCCTATGTATGACCTAAGGATGAGGTCATGAGAATGAAGTGTACCAGCTATTTTGTATATTAAAAGACTAATCTGGGAATGCAAAGAGTGTTTAATAAAGGAAGAAAAGTAGAATTTTATCCTTGTTACAATGAAAGTGTTGATCTGGTCACCCAGATCTAAGAAGGACTTTTTAATACTGAGCTGGTGGTTTTGTACTTCCCGGAGACAGTCAGAGGAGAGAGGTGTAAGCAGAACCAGTTTACAAAGGTAAAATGCAAATTAAAAACTACTTTGACATTCATCTCTGTGAGGTGAGTCTGAAATAGGGAAAAAGTACGTACCAAGTATTACAAGTTGATGTTATCTGCAGCAGAAGAGAAATGGGCTTCTTCCATCTTACAAATAGAAATGAAGCAGTTTGGAACCTGTTAGGAAAAAGCGCATTCTGCCACTCCATTTTTATAAGGCTACAAGCTGCCACCCAGGGAATTGTTCAACTCCTGCACTTTAGATTTTGGAAAAGCTGCTGGTCGAAGTTTACCATCTGCTCAGCACCTTCAATAACATCTCCATCTCTTAACACACACAGCCCATGGCAACCAACTCTCTTGCCAGAGCACACAGTAGGAGACTTGCACTGAAATTCTTCAGTTCAAAACCACTGAGCAGAAACATCAAGAGGAATACAGGTTGAACTGCCACCCAAACAAGTAACACCTTGAAGGTTGAGGGAGGTGATTTCCCCACTCTGCTCTGCACTGCTGCAGCCTCACCTTGAATATTGTGTGGAGTTTTGGGCACCACTGTATAAGAAAGATAATAAGCTATCAGAGAGAGTCCAAAGGTAATTCCATTCACTTTTTAATTTTCCTGTTTCCAGAGCACCTTGGGCTTCTTTCCATCCCCCCCGCCACCCAGGGGACATTTCACCATCTATAGCTACTAGAGCTTGTTTGATGATATTCTTACCTGGTCAGGCATTTCTGATTAAACTGGTTTTGTTTCTTTAAATTGCCTACCCCACCTCTTCTACTCCCAGTCAGTCACACCTGTCTGTGGCTGTCTCCTCAGTGTATCAGGCAATTCACTTTGGCTTGCAGGCTTATGGTGTCTCTCTAATGTGTGTCTCTATACCACTTACCAAAGTTCTGCATTTTCAGATGTTGCTTGTGTTTGTTTTTCTTGTATTCTTATGCTCCCACCACCTTCCCCTACATTTTTCATTTTTTAACTCTTATTAATGAGGATGGATTTGTTTGCCAGCAATGGTAGCTCATATTCTGCTTGAATTTCTGTTATGTGTTTTCTTTTCAGCCAGCTTCTAATGATCTTAAAATGTAAATGGGGAGTTTGAATTCTGAAGGACAAAAGCACAGATTTTGTACCTCCTCTTGTAAAATATGGTTTGTGTAGAATATAAGGTAGTAATATACTTTGAATGTTAGGATTCTTGAGATGAGGATCAAATGTGAGTTGTAAGGTCTTGGGACCAGACTTAAAATTTTTGTGAAACGTTTGTAAATCATTCTAAGGACACAGGCTAACAAACAAGCCCTACAACAGCAGAGGATTCACATAATGCTATCCTGACTCTCTGCCCCCTAACTACCTTCCCACCTGGCAGACCCTGGCAAGGAAATCAGTGCCCTGTTTGAAAGTATGTGTTTCTAGTTGGATTTTTTAAGATGAAGGAAACTTACTATTAGGAGCATGCCTTACACTGTGAGAACTTTTTTTGCCTACCTAGAAACTCAAAAGGGTTCACACTCTCCAGCTAGAAAACAGTTCTCTCTTGAAGGTTAAATTTTCCCTCAGAGCATTCTCTAACTTTAGTTGCAATATCTTTCTTTGCAACTGCATGTTTTGTTATCTCTTCAACAAAAACAAAGCAGAATAATTAATAGCCTATATAGAAGGGGAAAATAACTAATTTGCTTGTTTGTTTGTTTGTTTGTTTGTTTGTTTGTTTAAAATCGTTACTGAAGCATATGAATGATCTTTCCCTACCTTGAACAGACTAAATAATAGAAAGGAAAGTCCTGTGAGGAGAGTTTAAATATTTCACTCATTTTACTGCTCTCTAAAATTTGTATTTCATCAACTGTTTTAGTGAAACTGCCAAGCACTCAACTTCATTTTTGTAATTCATTCTGGAGTCTTGCACCAATGTAACCTACAGAGGAAGGATGACACTTCACAAGCAATATTTATGTATTTGTTACCAAAAAGCAGTTTCTGCCTCTAGGTAGTGATGCAACTAAGTCATGCAATACTAGGAAAGAGATGCTGTCTGCACTGAATATATCTCTCCAGAAAAGGAGGGTTCCTTGGGCTGCCCTTTTCTAGCAGCAGAATGTTGCTGTACTTCAGAATTTGAGCAGCAGGTTGTAAGAAAGGTTTGGCTGGTGTCAAACCTTGCCTTGCTTTTATTGAAATGCTTGGACTAAGTTGTGCTTCCTTATTCTTCATTTGCTATCAGGTGGTTGCAGAGGAGAAGGGGAATATTTTGACCCTAATCTGAGATATATATTAAATGCATTTAGGTTGCTGAGCATCTACTGTAACTTGTGGACTGATTTTTTTTATCCATCGTGTATGTGAGCTGAACAAACCTGGCTTGGGTTCAAGTGAAATTTGGCATGGGTCAGTGGCCTACTGTCCTCTAGGATTTTCACAAGAATGTGATTCCACATTTTATGTGGCTATGTACTGGTGAATGGAATGTTTAAATAAATAACAAATTGAGTCACTTAGCCCTGAATCAACAAATGCAGTGTCCCAAAAGGGATTCCCCACAATTTATAGCCATATCTTGCTGAAGATTCATACTCAACTGATTTAAAGATGTTCAGAGTTGAAGAGTGGTAAGATGGCAGGAAAAGTCCTCTCCCAGCAAATTCATAGAGCAGCACATATCACTCCTACTGCCTGAGGCCGTTAAGAGGGGCTTCAACCCAGGGCAACTCCACCTGGACAGGGAGACATAAACGTGCCTGTAACAAGAACCTGAACTTATGGCTGTGGTTTTCAGAAATTCCCTTGCCTCTCTCTTACTTTTATCTAGTAAGAAAATGCATTTTAAATTTTTAAAAAACCACAACCTAAACAAAATAAAAACAAAATAGAAGAAAAGAAAGAAAACCCCACACTTATCCTCTGTGTAGCAAATTGGTTCATTAGTAATGGATTATTCACACATTTTTTAAAAAAGTGCTACAAAACATTTGGTCTGAAAAAACAAACAAACAAACAAAAAAGCAAACAATGGGGTGGTGGAACCAAGAAAGTTTAGGAGAGAGGCATATATCATAATTCTGCTACAAAGTAACAATTTACAATATTGCTCAATCTTTGTTTTTCATATTGTAACAGATCAATTTTTACATCTTGGACAAGGATTCATAGGTTTCTCAATCTGCCTATCTACTTTTTAAACTAAAGGACAAGCTGTTTCTGCCTGAGGTATATGAACCTTATCCCACTGGACTTTGGAAAAGTCATCCGCTTTTCTTTGAGTCTTAAAAAAATACAAGTCTAAAAGGTACTTTCCTTTCTGTGATTTATGTTTACGAGCATTTATCATCATGTCAAGTCAGTTTGTCTTTGAGAAGAAGCGTTCCAGAAAAAAAACAAGGATGACTTATGGATTAGGACACAATGAACTTCTCCTGCTGCCAGAGTTAGCCACAAGGCAGTTCAAGTGCCACCCCCGCCATGGTGACTCTGCCCAGCTGTCAGTCAGTATGTGGATATAATTGGAACCCACCAGAAAAATACATTTTCTGGAAAAACTGAGAATTTTTATAGGAACAAACAAATTCAACTATTTAAATTCAGTGGACTGGAGCTGAAACTCTCCAGTTTCTATCCTTTGTTTGAACCTCAGGTCCCATGTAACACTGTCACTCCTAATGAAAAAACAAGATGGAAACAGGAGGTTGAGTGCTGATCTCTCTCATGAAAACTGAGAATCTACATTGCAAAGCAAATATTTCTACTGATTTGAAACAAAAGTTGGTTAAAGCTTCCTCAGATGTAACCTAGCTGGATCTTTTGAGGTGGTAGTAGCTGCATTTTGGCTGGAAGGGCAATTGAAAGGCTTTGGCCTACAATATGGTAACCTAAAGCAGTAATTGCTGTGTAGCATCTGCTGAGCAGCCAAGGTAAACCTGCCTGAATTACAATGTGAGAGAAAGGAGGACATTCACATTTTGGTCACTTTTGATTTTCTTGCTCCTGGCTATTGCAAAGCTTTCACAGCTCCCCAGGAAAATGAATGCCATGTTTGTGACAAATCTTACCTTCACCATGATTCTAGTTGCATGTTTGAGGAACATCTGTCCCATGGGTACCTTTTTATTTTCACTGTTCTCTCCTTTTCTCTGTTAAAACCCCTTTGTTCCTATTTGTTTTTATACTCTCATACGGGCTTCCACACTGCCCTTCAATTTTTCTTTCTTATTCTTGTGAAGAAATCCCCCGCAGTTTAAACTGAACTTGTTACCCCTTTCTGGTTGAAAGGATTTATTAAGAATTACTCTAGATTATGTCAACCAACTTTAACAAAAACGGCTTTTGATTTCATATCAGTTCAGATGCTGACCAGTGTTTGTGGTTTTCTGGCCTTTATTGGATTTGACATAAATATCCACACTGTGATCCTTGCCAGCATTTGTTTTCCCTTTTGCACAAAATGAAGAATACAATAATTTTGCCAGTAGATTTTGTGATCAGCAAAGTATTTGCACAGCCCAGTTTATTTTTCTAAACAAAAAAGGTGGGGCTTCAATGATTCAGGGAACCTATTCTACCCTCCTAGCTTTCCTGCAGGCTCAAATACAGTGAGCTGAATGGCATCAATCTTACCTGGAGGGCCCATTGCAGAGGAGGGCAGGTTGCAAATGTACACAGCAAGCTTTTCCTTGAAAAATTATTTCAGCACAGGACTGGGGGGTTCTTACTAGTTCTCACTAGCTCAATAAAAATCACTAGGCCTATGAGTCCCCTCCTAGAACACAGCCATGAAATATGTCCTTTGGCAGAGACAACACTTTCTTTTCCCACAGAAAAGGGGGGAAAAGATTTTTTTATTGCGCTGCTGGGGCACATGTAGCTCTCCAGGGAAGTGCTCTGGAGCAGGGGGGGGTGTGATGCAACGTTAATAAATGACCACCATGTTAATAAATGACAAGCAGCAAATGCTGCAATGGAGTGAAATATCACAATCAGGCCAGAGTGCAAGGGAAGGGTCAGGTTGTGCCTCTGGGCCCTGCCGGAGCTGGGTAAGCAGCTGTGGTGGCTGAGCAGGGACAGTGTGAACTTTGCATCTTTAGCACAAGCCCAGCCATCACAATAATAGTTAGACAGCTGCTGGAGATGGCACCACCTCTGGGGCTTCCTGTACCTTCTTTAAAGACCCACTTGGGTCCACTCCTGCTGCTGGTAGGTGTGAAGAGCCCTGAGGGTGGGATGCTCATCACCTCTGACCTTCCATTGCTCCTTGTAGGCTGTGTGGATGGCGGGACCTGACCTAGAAGTTCTCTGATTTGTGTTCTCAGGACCTGGAGTGGGCCAAGGCAGCAGTGGAGGGAAAGAAAACTGTGTCTTCCTGTCTCTTTTCTCTCTGTAAAAGCCCTTGCATGAAAACCGGTTCATCCTCCTTGCTCTCTGTGTGTGCTGCATTTGGCTTTGAGGGCACCTGTGTCTTGTAGGGTAGCCAAAAAGAGAAACTCCCCCAGGAAGACAAGGAAAAGACTTCAGGTTCACGGTCCAAAACATCATGCAGCTGGCCAGGTTTGAGGCAAATTATTCACCTTTCTGAGGAGGAAGGAAATATTGAGAAATAAATTGGTCACTAGCCCTAAAATGGCCCAGTTTTGCTGCTCTTTTTCTAGGACATGTGGCAAAACCACAGTCTTGGCTCTGCTGGTCTTACCTAGAGTCAAGGCCAAAGGCAGCTTTCTGTTATGAGGACACTTGTTCAGGCTTTTGCAGTGGAAAATTTTGCAAACCAGTGCAATGAGAAAATGGAGATCTGTCGTGCAAATCAGTTATCACAGCCATCCTCATCTGATTGTTAAATAGCTGCAGCTTCTAATAGTTGCATTTGAAAACATTTTCTACTAATAATTGCAGTAACTAACCTACTGCACTTCCTGCCAGAGTCCTGCATCTGGAACTAAAAAGATTTTCTGTCCCAACCTTTGAACCCAAGATCACAGCACATGGTAACCCAGCAGAACTACAGTGACTCATCAGCACACTGTTGAGGCTGAAAGGGACCCTTTTCCACCCACCCATGAAAAAATAATTAATCTATCTGGACCAAGTCACACACTTTTTCATTTTAGAAAACAGAAACTGTGATTTTTTTAATTTTTTTTGTCTGAACATCATGACTGTTTTTCATAATTAAGCTCTGTAAAACAGAGATAACCACAATCCTGTCTTGTATGTCTCTTTTGAATTTAGTATCATGATTCTCCAATTCTAGCACAATGCAACTGGTGATCAGATACGAAGAACTGTCATCCTGACATACAGTCAAAACAATGCAATTTTAAAAAACCCTGGCTTCTTTTAATTTTGGCCTCTGAATTGTGGGGAAAAAAATGCTTTTTTTTTTACAGATGATCTTTAAAAGGCCCTTTTCCCAGCCTGTGTAAAAAATCAGTATTATGGTATACTATTCATTGTGTTTAATAGACTTTTTTTATACCCTCTCAAGCTGTTTGGGTTGGGTTATTGTTGCAGGCCAAGTCTCAGGTCTCTTCAGCCCACCTTCTGATCCGGCTTCTTTGGAAAACACAGCCCATCCTGCAGCTAGCACAACCAGCCATCCACCCTGGTGAGCCAAAGTTCACTGGAGCACCTAGCGCCACTTCCCTGTTTCTAGAAGAATCACTGCACCCCCTTTCTGTGTTCAACCTCTTCATCTGTCATCTCACGAAGTCGAGTCACATGTGGAACAAGGTGGACCATTGTCAGCTGCTGCAGAGCCAAGCAGGGAGAGTAAGCAGTTGCACATGTTTTCCTTCGGGCTTTCTCAACAGATTTCAAACAGAGGCACTTGAAAGTGTATCCATTCGTGTGAGTCCAGAGACCTCCATGGGCAGGGCTGGCAGCAGGATGGGACTGGACACTGCCCACAGGCAGCTGGGGCATAAGTGTGTCACAGAGGGGTCACTCCTGATCATGGCAACCACTGAAGTCACATGCTGAGAGTTTTGTTTATAAAGTGAATTCCGTGGGTACAAGTCATCAGAAGAAGAAAAAGCTCCATGGACAATATTATATAATCCAGACAAATATACTAATAGGGGATTTTCCAGTGGAAGAAACCTTACATCATGCCTGAGGAAGTAAAAATAAACCTGGCACTTGTATTTGTTCTAAACACAAGAAGAGCCTTGATGAACTATTAGTTACATTTTTTTTGGCTAATTATTAGTCATGCTGAGCATTGTAATGTTGATTTTAAATTTATTCCATAACTGCATCCTAACCTCAATATTAAAGTACCCTAGACTTTCAAAATCAGTTTCTTTCTAAGGCTCACTATTTCCAGAGAACGGTACACTTTCCTAATTACTGCTGATGTTTTAGCCATTATTGAACCTCTTATGACCTTCTTCAGTGAAGAAAATAGCACTGGGATTTGAAAATGAACAAGTTACTTGTGAAGTAAAATAAATCAAAAAGTAAGGTTTATATAGCAACCTCCCTGTATGCCAGATACATTTAAAAAGATTTCTTATCATTGGAAAAACAATTATTTTGACTGTATTTTATATCTGAAGATCACTAGTGAAAGAAGATGTGTTTTGTTGTCAATGGCCTGTTCTCTTTAAACAGAACACTAAAAGGAAAAGCTATGCACCATGTTTATGGCAGATTAAAAACAACAAAAAAAAAAGAGGAAATATGGAAAAGGATATGAAGTGTGACTGAAAAGACACACCAATAGCCTTGAGAACAAAGCAAATACATAAGATGCAAAACTACGTCTGTTATCTGTAAACAAAGCCTTTCTTTTTGGAGAAGAAAATGAAAGATCTGTATCACCATTTTGTGTTATACTCAATAAAAAATGAAATATTCAAGCAGACCAGGGGATTCCAGTGATTCACAGCATGTCACTTTTTATCCATGAGATGCATGATGAGGTGTTCATGACTTTCCATAGCTGAACAGTAGAATTATCCAGGGAGGAAAGTGTGTTTGTTTTTGGCAAAACTTCACTGGCTACTTTTTTACAGAACCTTACAATTAGGTTCATCTGAGTAGACTCAAGTTAAGGGCAGAGAGGTGTTATTTGGATGAAAATCAAAGCCTTCTCAACTTATGCACCAGAGAGAGCCAAAACCAAGCTGGGTTCACTTTGGGTGCTGGTTACAGCTTGTATGTGCTGATCTTACACCCAAGATAAGTCATAACAGCTTTAGACCAGCTCTCTATGAGTCCCAGAGGGTGAGATAAGAATGAGGGAAGTGCAGATGTTCCTTCTCTTTCACACATCTTTTGCTGGGGGTGGACAGTGGATCATATAGAAATTGGCAGGTCCTCATTGCAGCTGTCTAAGTTTAGCTATTTCCTTTCCCTCCACGCCCAGCTCCTTCTCTTTCCAAGTAGCAAATGGAGCATCTCCGGGAAACAGCTAACCTGCAAAGTCCACGTCAGGTACACGGGCTTTCTACTGGGCCTGCTCATTCCTCTGCCTCCTTCACTTTTGCCAAATGAAATAATTCCTGTCACATGTGAATTCCTCTTCCAGTGCTGAGTCTTGGCACTGCTAGCCTGTTAACCACTTCTTTCAGCTGTGAGAGAATCAGCCCAGCTTCTGAAATTCTCAGACTTGCTCCTGGTTTCTTTAAAAAAGGGGCTGCTCTTCCAACTGCTATTTCCAGGCAAGCAGAGGTAGCAAAGCCTGTTCCCTGAGTTCACCCTAGGTCCTGGGCTAGCTCAGAAATGGAAAGAAGGAATTCAGTCCCCTGGTGCTCTTGTCTATTACCAGCTGGCAGCAAGAAGAACTGCATGCAGCTGTAGGGCTCCTCACAAACATTCTATCTCAGCAGCCCTGACCAGAAACCTGGAGGAGCTACATCAGCTGCCAGGCTTCCTCAGAGGAAGACCCCATCCACAGGCTGAGCATGAGCCAACCATGCAGCTTTAAGGAGACTGGCCCTCTGTGGGAGGAGATGGATGTAGAGAGAACTGCCAGAAAGACATTAATTTCTGTCAGCATTTTCCAGGGGCACGTTTGTGTTGGTGCTCCTTTCTCAGCTGCACTTTGCAAGTGACTTCACTTCCAGGTGAGCTGTAACTAAAAAGCTGGAGGTCTCTATAGAGCTCACTTAGATTAGGCTGCTGGACAGAGAAGTCTCATCCCAGATGGACTTCCTCTCAGTGTGAATTCTGAGCATCATTTTTCTTTCCATCACCTTTTCTAGAAAAGGTGGTTCTGTTGTTGCAGGTGGAGGCAGGGTGCATGCTCTGATGTAAAGGGTGAACAGTGTGGGCTGTAGCACCTGTCAGTTGACATTAAGCATAAGAAGAAAAGAAGTTTTCCATTTTTTTTTTAAACCTAGCCTGTACTCATTAGGCTACCTCTCCTCTTAGAAAAAAAAAAAAAAAAAGACATTAACATGGAAGGTTTTCAAATATCAAATGGAAACACTGACATGGTAAACACTATGCCACTCACTACAGTTTTTTCCAGAGCAGAACTGGCTCTTAATATCCCCAAGCTTTGGCAGATTTTCAAAGCAAGCAGAAGAGAGAATTAAGAGTCTCCCCTGAGACTTGTCTGACACCAAGTTGTGGACAGGTCCATTCCAAGCTGAAAGGGATCCCACCATGGGTCATAATGCAAAAGTCAAGTTTAAAAAGCAGCTCCTTAGTAGAAAGTGGCTCAATGGGGACATTTGGCTTTGGAAGAGTGAACTGCAAAATTTAAAAAGTAACCTTGCACTTTGGTGCTTAGAACTGACAACCAGTATATAATATCCTACCAGCAGAATATGAAAGGAAAAATTCTTCTTTGGATGGAATGTGTGGGAAGTTTACGCCTCTGAATCTTGAATATTCATTCTTCCTGACCTTTCTACATCATGCATGTTCCACAATCTGGAATCTGCTTCCACATCAATCTAACTTCGAACAAAAAAGTAGTTTTGATAATTTTCTTAAGTAAGGCTATTAACTTACAGTTTGGATCTTCTTCATAAAAGTATTCACAAGTTCTTTTTTTTCAGGTTGACCTTTGGCTCTGGGCAATGATGCAAATAACTTTCCTGCCAACTTACTGATGTAAAAGGGGAAAAATTGGGGGGTGGGAGGGGCAGGGATGGAGTGTAATACTACTGTCCTAGGAATTGGGTCCAGCTGGCCTCCACGTATACAGTCAGCCACAGGGGTAGAGGGGAAGAAAATAAAAAATTCAACATAAAAGACTTGATTTCAGAAGGTGTTGTTCACCTACAGCTTTTCTGCATTTGAACTGAGTGTTCCACATATTAGGAAATCAGTCCTGGGACTGGAATTGTTCTGTGCCAATAATATTACAGGTCAGCTATTCCTGATTCACTGTGTCATCCCCTCACATTTTTCATGTAATCCTAAAGTTCTTTTAGGCTGGACAATAAGGGTTGATTCCTTGAACCTTTCTTTCTTAAGCATGTCTTCCCTATCACCCGTGTCAGAGGAGATTAATGTTGGATATTAGGAAAAGGCTGTTCACCCAGAGGGTGGGGCACTGGAACAGACTCCCCAGGGCAGTGGTCACAGCACCAAGCCTGATAGAGTTCAAGAATTTGGATAATGCTCTCAGGCACATGGTGAGACTCTTGGGGTGTTCTGTGCAGGGCCAGGAGCAGGACTTGGTGATCCTTGTGTGTCCCTTCCAACTCAGCATATTCTGTGATTCTATAAAACCCCCTTTCTCTCTTCCCTTCTTGTTCTCCCCTTATTTGTTTCAGCTACTGGTCTGATACTTCTGGAGAAAGTAAAATCTCAGATTCCTGGAGACCTGGATTTCACAATACATAAATGAAACAACACTATGGCTTCAGCTCATTTTTTTTTATATGTGGTGTGATGGTTCTTGTTGTGGCGAAGACTTGCATACAACCCATGGTGTCAATCCAGGCTGGGTAATGAACATATGAGGACAATAATGAGGACAGCCTTGGGGAGAAGGACTTGAGGATGCTGGTGGATGAGAGGTTGGACATCAGTAAGCAATGTGCTTGCAGCCCAGAAAAGCAATTGTATCCTGGGATGCTTTAAAAGAATCATGGCCAGCAAGCCAAGGGAGGTAATTTTGCCCCTCTACTCCACTGTGGTGAGACCAGAGCTCCAGTGCTGTGTCCAGCCTGGGGTCTCCAGCACAGGACACAGACCTGTTGGAGAGTCCAGAGGAGGCCACCAAGATAATCAGAGGGATGGAGCACCTCTCCTATGAGGACAGGCTGAGAGAACTGGGAGTGTTCCACCTAGGAAACAGAAGGCTTTGGGGTGACTTAATTGCAGCCTTTCAGAACGTGAAGGGAGCCTACAAGAAAGATGGACAGAGACCATTTACAATGGCATGTAGTGACAGGACAAGGTGGAATGTCTTTGAACTGAAAGAGACTAGATTAGGTATTGGGAAAAATTCTTTACTGAGAGGGAGGTAAGGCACTGGAGCAGCTTGCCCAGAGAAGTTGTGGCTGCCCCATCCCAGCTAGGATGAATGGGGCTCTGAGCAACCTGGTCTAGTGGAAGGTGTCCCTGCCGAAAGACAGATGCAACAAGGTTAGTTTTAAGGTCCCTTCCAATACAAACCATTCTATGATTCTATGATTAACTCAGTTGAGGGCACCAAGTTCATTTCATATATCCTACACTACGATAGCCACGGCTGGGAATTGTTATTAAGTCTCTTTTTTTGAGCTGCTCATCCAGATGTGAAAACTTTCCTTGTCTGACATCACTTACCAGAACTTTTCCCTGAGGAATCCAGAAACATTATATCTGCCTTGGCCTCATGTGGCAGGCACTAAGAGCCTAATCTGGGCAGAGAAAATCAAACAGCAGATGAGGCATGTTTCTGCTGACTCAGATCATAGCAGCAAGCAGCCCGGGAGTTTCCAGCCCTGCTTGCATGCCCTACAGTTCTGTTAGATATGGATTGGTTTGTAAGAAGGAGACAGGGTTATGCCCAAAGCTGGCTGCTCTCAAAGGCACTGGGTTTGCAGAAGGGAGAAATGCTCATGGATGCCGTGCGTGCTCCTCAGTACAGCTGCAAGGCTGCCACCCTAAGGCCAGAGGGATGCACTAAAAGCATCGTTTTCCTTCTAAAGGCTCACACAATTATCCAGCATGCCTTGATCTTAGCGGGATCATGGGTGAGTCCAGCTTCTGCATTCATTCCCACAGCAGCCAGCCTTGTTTTTGCATTTTAGCAAGGAGAGCATGGTGGTAGCATTTGAAGGGGATCCAATGAGTGTAGAAATATGTTCCAAAGATTTGCTGACTACCCAAAGTTTGACTTCACCAATATGACCCATCCCATAATTTAAAAACTTCTTAGATAAGCATTGGAAAGTTGATGAGATTGAATTAAAGTCATCAAATGTAAAGATAATAAGTGATTTTTTTTCATTTTATTTGCCTTCTGGTATTGCCTCAGCACAGCTGATTTTGCAGGTTTTATTTCACAGCTCTGTTTTCTCATAAGTTTTTTAGGACCCTTAAGAAGAAACATGAAAATACTGAGCAATAGAAAAAAAAATCAGCAGTCAGAGACTCAAAGGACATGAGTCTCGTTGACCCTGATGACTTAAAAAAACAAGAGCCAGAATGCTCAGCCCTTCCCTCTTTCAGATGCTCAGGTCTTGGCTGAAAACAAAGGATTTGTGATGTGAAAAGCCACTGAGACCTGTGGGTGAGGAGTGGATTCTGAGACTCACATTCAGCTCACAAGATCCATCTGCCGTTTTCCACTGCCTGGTGCAGCTGGGGGATGGATGCAGTGCTTGGTGAGATGTGCAGCTTGGGCAAAGCAGGAACCTGCCCCTCTGGAAGGAACCAGGGTCAGGCAAGCCATGGTAGATATTTGGATGCACAGAGGTGTCACCTCTTACTTAAAGGAAGTAAGGGAAAGGAAAAGTCTGTTTGGTTGGAATACTGGAGATGTGTTTTGTCAAATCGCTGTTAAAGGAAAACATTTTTTTTCACAAGCTCTGATTTTAGGTCTCATTTGACATTTGGAGAAGGCAAAGGATGTTCTCCCATGGACTTTGGCCCTAAAACTTATTTGCTTCATAGCACACTACCCACTATCTTTTATCAGTTTGCTCCAAATAAACATGAAAGTGCCTGTGCTAGATCCTATCTTAGTCCTTTTGGTGCCATTTTGTTCTGCACAAGTCTGACCAAAACTGAAATCTGAAATTTTAATTTTATTTAAAGCTTTTCTTAACTAAGCTCCTTTTCAGGGTCCTGCTTCCTAAAACAGCTCATGAAGAATGAAGATAAAATTATTATTTCAGGAGTGAGATGAGAGGAGAGATCCTCTCTTTCAAGTTTGGTTTCCTGGTGTTTCGGAAAAGCATACCCTCACATCTTCAAGTTTTATTTAGCATATATTATTTTCTCTGAGGGGGTCTAATCAAACCATTATTTTGAATGACTGAAGCCTTTATTTTGCTTCTTAGACCAGAGAGGTAATATTCTTTCTTATTTTGCTTTCTCTCATGCCAGCCCTTTAAGCAGAATGCTGAGCCGTTGGACTCTAACTGCAATTTAACGTAACACTTCTCTGTGCTGCTGTTCACACTGTTTGAGGTAATTTCCAAAGGTCAGAGCAGCTGGATTCCATTACAGAAATGCAGAGAACTCAAAATAGCCTTTGTAAATATATATATTTTTGAGGAATTCAGGCAGCTGGCTTCGACACCCCTGGGCCCTTATTGTTTCAGATTGCTTTAGAATCAGCCAGGGGTCAGAAATTACTAAAGTGCTTCTCCTCCTCTCCCAGATAAGAAATTTCCTTTGGATAAACATTACGAAATAGTCAAAAGCAGAGATATTTCTGCTTTTGCATTCTTAATCATAAGTTTTATTGCAATAAGCATTAAATCAAGAAAACTTTCTTCCATATGTGTTCAAGAATCATTTCCACTCCTTTTTTTCTACACATATGACATTTGTTTTACAATGCTTCAGTTTACAAATCAAATAGTTTCTCACAGAGATAGTATGTTTTTATTCCATTTGTCCTTTTTCGAATAGTCCAAACGTCTGTGGTTTTGTCATTAAAAGTCCAACTGGCAGATATATACGGAAACTTTATGTTTTCCAGCTGGGCAACTACCAGTTACACATGCTCATTATTATTCATATTATCATTATAGTAACCATGGTGGATAATTCATGTGGCTTACTCAGTCAATATTCAGTGATCTACAGCAGATACTGTCCTGAAACTCAGTTGGAACTGAATTCTTCTTCAGCTGTGAGGACATTTTGATATGTATCTGAGCCTCCTGACTTAACCTTTCCTTAAGAATAAAACTAGGGACAGCTCGGACCCTAAATTCTGGAAGTTTCTAGTGGTTTTAGATGCTTTCTTACAGGAGAAATACCCTCAGTTTGGAATATATTCTTGCTGAGCAGGAATGCCTGGTGTTTGTTTCTCCCATAGTAGTTTTACCCACCTGTGATTTTACCGACCGCATTGAAATAATTTTTGACCATCCCATTGACAGAAGAGGCATAGGATCTCAACCCCAGTGAGTATGTTTTAAATCATGCTGTGCTTTCAGTGGCGTTTTCAATTGCTGGGAAACTTTCTAAATCCCCAAAGCTTTATTTTCCCCTCTCTCTGTAGCTGTAAATGGCCACACAGAGTGCTCCCTCTTGGACAGAAGTGTTGTGTGCCATGCTGTAAATCACTGAATGAACAAGTCTGTCAGAGAGGATGAGCAGATTCTAAACTGTAACCATCCTAGTGGGTGGTACCATTATCCTGGGATAATTTATTGTAAAGCTTCAGCTGACAGGAGCAGATTTCTGTGGTCTGACATAGAATAGTTTATGAAGGATGCCAGAACTCTTCTATTTAGTTGCTTCTGTAGTATTCATATCATGATCCTATGCTATATGAAAAACATGATTGCGCAATTTGTGAGACATAGCAACCTTAAGACTCTGAGATTTGTGGCTATCTTTTGCTTTTTTATTTACCATTGCAGAAAGAAAGGAGAATGATGAATGGACACCTAGAGAGGGTTTTATTATTGGAATAGTAAAAGCAACACCAAGCGCCATGAGACAACATGAAAGCAAACTCTTCTGTCCCATGTGTGCACAGGCCCCACTTCCATAGGATTTTTTGGAGAGAAATACTTGGCTGGAATGAACTGCTACGTAGGAGAAAATTGTGTGGATGCAGATGTATTTTTCCCTTGATTACAGTCTGAGAGACAAGCAGATACAACCAGCTGTCCTCCTGTTCCCCAGGAACTGTGGTTATCCAAGCTGAGAATATTGCCTTTCTAGATATCTCAGGGCAAAAATAAACCCTGTGAAACCAGTGAGGAGTGAACAGAGCCCATCTTCCATCAGCTCCCAGGGCCAGTGGAGAGGTTCAGGGAGCTTTCCTGGGTGATACTTGCATCCCATCTGCAGCCAACCTTTACTTTTAAGGACAATATTTTGAAGAATTCATGGAGTCAACAATGAGGCTTGCATCTCTTTAAACATTTTGCTTCCCGTTCAATGTGTTACCCTCCCTTAGGTCAATCTACTGTGGATGGTGTTCTCAACTAAGAAAAATGTAAAAGGCATGATTTTGATGGAGTTCCTGGCAAATCCTTTGATTACATTCCCTGACACTCAACAGATGTCTGCAACCCACATGGCAAACATCCACAGAGGCAGTAGCTCACTCTAGCCCTTGGTATGAAGAAGTGATATATAGTATTTAATAGAAATAATCAATTATTGGTACAACACTCCCATTTTTTCTGGATCATTTTTTCAGCCAGTAATTGAAGAACTTAATTTACATTTTATTATAAATCCTTTCCAAATGCTTGAAACTTCATTATTGGGGACCTTTGGACTTTGAAGAACCATAAAATGAATAAGACGTGACTTTTAAACTTGTTTAAAAGATAAAATTAAAAATTAAACTATTGTTCATTGCAGTTGTGTACTCCAGGCCATGAATGCAACAGGGAAAGTAGAAAGGAAAAATAACCAGAAGCATTTAAGTGTTTTCTGAAATTTGAATTCAAAACTTCATTTGCAAGCATTTTTGTTTCTTTTTAATGAGCATTGCCTAAAGTCCAATTTCTGTACACTATCCATAAAAAACTCCAGCTGCAAACATGATTATCAGATCTACCCTGGATGTGTGTTTTTGTTGCTGTTGTGCCTCGCATGCAACCATAAGATTGCTGACTGCTGGCAACTGCTGTTTTTTTAACAGGTGCCTCAGTAAAGTTCAAACCATAAGTGTCACATAACCAAGTCCTAAAATTTGGCTCCCTCTCCCAGAGGAAAGCAACATCAGTGAGATGCATTTACTAAGACAGGATTAAAGAAAAATATTCTTAACAAATTTCTACATGTTAATTTCTACATCTACAGAATAAAGGTTTTGATATACATCTATACATGTTCCTATTGACACTTGACAGTGAACAACTACCTCAAGTATAGAGATTTCAACATCTATTATCAGAAATAAACCTTGATATTATGCATTAATGACTTTGAGCTCTAACTAATAAATACCTCTTGATCATTATGTACAACGCCTGCTCCAACCAGTAAGCAATGTTGTGGTAAAAGAAATAATATCAAGGATGGAAACTGATTTAATATTTATGAATTAATATTTGAAGATATTTTTGTTCTCCTTCTGAGGATGTAAAATATGCTGTAAATACACTCTTAGGAGAGAGGTAGAGCCAACCTGCTTGACTACAAATTATGATCATTCTTTCTTCAATGTTATACCCATCCAGTATCATGGCACTTTAGTACTAGCATTATTATTACTATTATTCAGTGGATATTGTAATATTTTCCTTTCAGTGTGAGAGTGGGTACCTTTGGCTATGTAGTACCTCTTGGTTTTTCATTTGCATTCATGCAAGAATTGCCCAAACATTGTGGAAAGAGTTCACGAATGTTCCTTTTACTCTGGATAACACACAAAACTTTGGGGTGCTTAAATTTTCATGTATTAGGTTTAGAGTCAAAATGTCAATTTTCTAAGCATATTTTTCAGTTTACTGCAGTTGAAAGGTATTTATGCAAAATAAACAGGGTATTTTCATTCACTGCATCCAACATTTCATGGCCATACACTATCAGAAGTCCCCAATATGCTGGTACATCACACTAAGTAACACCTTGTATAACAGTGAGGAGAGGGAGTGTTATAAGGTTCCATTTATGACGGTTATAGTTGTACATGAAGATCTGGGGGTCTGTGAATAGAAAAACAACTGTTTTTTCCCTTTCGCATCTCACAGAGATTGTTGCTAGTGAGCTTTTTTTGCTACTGAGGCATGCAGAGACAGCCTTTCCTGATGTTTAAAGGAATAAATCCAGCTCCTCATAAGAGGTGCCTGTTTTGTGGGTAAAAACTTACTGCTGATCATGTTTATTAAAACCAGGTACTTTGGAAATAAATTCATCACTCTGCCTGTCACAGCCTCATTGAAGAAAAATCTCTGCTTTACACACATCTTGCTTCTTGGTGATTTTCTTTTCCTTGGAGTTTCAAAATGTTGTGAAAGGATTAGACCAGATGTGTAAGGAGTTTGGTCACTACCAGCTGTTGCCCTTGATGAGCATTTGAAAATCACGTAGGTATTCTAATCAAGTATCTGCTGGAAGTCTACAAGGAATTCTTTGTTACTCACACTGTTTTCTTCAAAATATAACAGTTCCTCATGGAATAATATTTAGGCTTTTTTGTTGTGTAATGTTTGTAGTATTTGTTTTCATTCCCCATCTAAGAAAAACTCTAGCTTGACCTTTTATCCTGGAGTTACTTGTTATACAATATTCTGCATCAGTTCAAAGTACTGTAGAATAAATTCATTTCAAGGGGGCAAATAGTTCATATGTGTTATTTGGATATGTAGCACATGTTTACACCCTATTCATTATTAACAGAGGACAGTAATTATGTGCTTGACAGCCCTGGCAAAGCCTCACAGAAGCATGGAACTTGTATGTGAGAGAGACCACCATGCCCTTTTCATGTTCCTCATTAAAGAGTGATAATGAAAACTTCGCAGAAGGGATTGCTCCACCTCTCAAGAGCAGAGCTTTGCACTGGTTGTATGGTAATAAATAACTGTCCTGATCCTGCAATCCTGAAGTCAATGGCCAGTTTGACTTCAGAGGAGTCAGAACAATAGATGACAGATTCCATGTTTTTCCATGTTCTTTTGGTTTTGTAAGCACTGAGTGAGATGGAGCCCTAGGAAGAAATTCCCAGATCTCTGTGCAGGATTCACCCCTGGCTCTGACTCTGCAGAGAGAAGTCTGCACCAGAGCCAGAGCACAAGTCTGAGGTGGCTGGTCTTACTCTAAATACAGTAATGTAGGCACAATTTTGAACAGGGAAGCAACCAGGCTCACTAGGCTCTTTTGCAGGTGAATTCCTTACAGGAAAGAAAATGTATGATGTCATTTGCTAGCAAGCACTTCCATTTCTACCTGCATTTCACTGCAGACTTCTTTCACCAGGAACTATCTTTCTGGTTGTAATATTTATGTGAATGACTGCAATGTTCTCATCCAAATGCAGCCTGGTAGGTGATATGAATTCTGGCACAGCTAATTGATAAAGCAGGTAAAGATCATTGAGTCTGCACCTTGTAGACCTGTGATATGGCCAGCATCATTTCGGTTTTTCTCTTTCCTGTGCCCTCTTTATATCTTCATTGCCTTTTAGTATGGAACAAAGGCGCAAGTAGATTCCTATTTTCTAAACATGAAAAACTCCAGATTTTCTCCTGGCACCAACTGGCACCTAATGTTTTAGTGAATGCCTCAGACTGCTCTCTCTCCTCTTTGATTTCTATAATTTGGAAGCTTCCAAGGCTGGAAGCTATTTTAATCATAATATGTAAGAATGTGACTATTCTGATAAAGACTGAGAAACAAGGATGCAGATCTCAGCCTGAATGACACTGCCAGTGTTCCGCTCCACCCCTGCAAGTTACACCGCACTTTCAAGCAGGATCAGAGTAGGAATGGAAACATTGTAGGCTGGAGTTTGGGCAGTTCAGAATCCAATTCAAAGGTCCTGGCAAAGACCCAGCAGCTTCAGCCACCTTGTCTTTGCTCATGTCCAGTGTGACAATTGTGGTCTGCAAGACTGTTCAGTGAGTATTAACAAGGAATCCTGAGGATCCCTGAGTATGGAGTTTGTACATGCTGGGAACAGGGCTGACACTTCCTTAAGGTTCCAATATAAGAAACAGTGCTGTGGAACTTCCTACTGGAGATGAGCTCTCCGAGCAAAGCTTTCTTTGAGGCAGACCAGCTGGGCCAGCATCTGTTATCCCTCTCCTTGCTATGAGCTTCTCTAGAGGGAAACAGTGAAGCCTGATGATGAATGAGGTGGGTTGGGAATCAGGTCTCCTGAGGACGCTTCTAACAGCAGGATGCAAGTGGCATGTGAACTGTTAACAGGTGCTCTCTGAACTGGAGATACAGATGGCTCCATCTGTGTTTATGAGGTCTCTGAGCTCTGCTTGTCTCTGTCACATGTATTTAATTTCCTGTACAGTGCTCACTTTAAGCCATAAAGGTTGTATCTGCGTTGTTTTGGAAAAACATACTTGACAGCACCTGGCAGACCACATTCCCTCACCAACAGGGCTCTTGTGTCCTGGTAGCTCTCGACTCAGGTGCTGCAGCCACGGCTTTCTCAAAATGCTTGGGACAAACCACCTCTTCAGCCTCCTCTAGTGCTGGGCAGTCTGCTGGCACAGGAGTGCCACAAGGAAGGACTCCCAGGCAACTCTCAGCGTGCAAACTTGCTTCCATGAGCTGCTGCTGCTGCTTCTCCAAAAGCAGGACTTGAGCATGGAAGTTGAAGCAGGCAAATGGCAGAAATCTGTCTAATACCAGTTACATGTGAAACTTGGATAATGCTGCTCAATCTCAGTGTATTTTCCCACTGTGAATTTTGTCTGTCATTATTTATTTGAATATGATCCTCTGGAAAAGGGGTGGAAGACAGGGAACGGGGGTATTACATAATAGCTGTTGCTTTTGCATATTTCATTCTGTACCCACTCACTTCACTTGCCCCTCTCTTTGTGTTTCTGAACCAAAACAAAAAGTGAGATGAAGGCAACTCCACAGGAAGAGGAAAAGCCTGTTCTGGACCACTCACAAGCCAGTGTATTTCTGAAAATCATTTCAAAATCACGTAGAGCTTCTTGAGTTCATGTGGCTATTCCTCAGAAGAGCTGAATTCATGACATCCACTCTGTACAGCCACTGCCAGTAGCATGCAGGGACAAACCTACAACCCCATCACTGCTCAGTCTCTCGTTGTGACTTCTGCCTGACCCAGAACCTGCCTTTAACCTCAGCTCTTCCCAGGACTAGACCTGATCTGCTTTGCCCTGCACACTTCATCACTGCGGAGATTTTGCCACCTGGTTTCTTTATTCACAATTATCTGACAGATAAAGGTTATATCAAAAGAGCACTGTGGTGTCTAGTCAGAGAAATGGGCCAGTGACCTGAGCTGCAGAGTCCAGATGTTTTCAGTCAGATGACACCCCGCTCCTCTGTATCTTAAGTTTATCCATCATTTTTTCAAGCTCTTCCTTACTTCAGCCCCATGGCTACTGAAGTCAGAAATCATAATCAAGAGATTTCTGTGTCTGACAGCCCTAAATGGTTTTGTGATATATATGAAAACCAAGATCTTTCTCTCCAGAAAACAATCAAAACTCAACTCAGGATCAGAGCAGCCCAACACACTTGCAGTTGTTATTGGAGGGCAAAATACAGAAGCAGAGTGGCTACATCCCTAAAGGCAGAGACTGTGCCTCTACCATTGCATGTGCATCCCTCGTAGATGGAGGAGTGAAGAATTGCTAGTTCTCCACCCTGAAAAAAGGTACATTTTTATTCTGGTCTCAGTGGTATGAAAAAGTACTTATAAAATGTTTTTCAACAATCATTTGTTATTCTCAACTCCACTATTCAGAATTGGCACATTTATCAAACAAAGTGAGTTCAGTGACATGATTCAGTATGCAGATATCATCATGTCTTCCATCCAAGTATCTTCTAAACCACTTTGACTTTTATCTTCATTGTTTATGGAAAGACTGGAAGGTAGGTTAATTGCTTTGAAATGGAAACAAAAAAAAAACCCAACTGGATTTGTTTTGTATATTTGAGCTTAACCTTTTGCTGCTTTTTCCAACACTGCCAGGAAAATGTGAAATGCCAATCTTTTAAATAATTATATCACTTCCATAAAAATCATTCAAACAGTGTTCAATTTATTTGGTTGGCTTGGTTATGCTTCAATTCAGGTGTTGAAAACTGAAGCTTTACAAAAAGAAACACCAGATAACAAACCACAGGCCTTTAAAATTTGGCTTAAAACAACAATTTTATTTTAAATACCTTGCTGTATGATGTACTAACTCAACCCTGCTGAGATCTCCAAATCTAAAATCTTTTCCAAAATCTAATATGGAGTTACTGGGCCTGCAATGAGTTATTTGTATGTTGAAAAAATTATATCTAAAGGGAATCAAAAAGAACATGACCAAGACAACACTAGAGGGGATAAAAAAAGAAAATGTGTCTTTCCTCACTGCTCAACATAATATAAAAGAATAAAAGAAGTCTGATATTCAACAATGCCACTGGGATTCTTTTCTTCACTTTTTTGTTCTAGCTGGTATGCTTTGGTGACCCTGCATTGGTAATATAGCAGATGGAAAATAAGAGAACTCTAAAAAATACCTCGTCTATGCCCCTTAGGAAGCTAACCCCTCTTTAAGTGAATGAATGTTACTAGGGCACCAAAATAACTAATAAAAGTACATTTTTTATTCTAGAATTTTAAAGAAACTAGACTGTATGGTGTCATATGGGTTCATATATGTTTAGGGCAGAAGTAGTGATTAGGTCAACCTCTCTGGCTTGCACATCACACATCCTGTAATCTTGTACCTTTCTTCAGCAAGCCAAAAGTTTGCATCTGACTGCAGGATACCTCTCAAGAGAGTGTTCAGTGCTGGTACAGAGACACCGAGAGAGGGAGAAAGTAGCCTGTCCCTTCTTCTTTGTTCTATTAATTAATCAGCTTTGCTATTAAACAAACAAACAAACAAACAAACAAACTTGTCTGGTGCCTAATTTGAATTTACTTAGCTTTAAGTTTCCAGCATAGGTTCTTGCTAAACTTTTCTTTATTAAGTAAACAGAACTTTTAATGCTTTCTTGCCTTCTCTCTCTGTGAGAGTACTTACATACAGTCATCAAATATTCTCTCACCAGTAGGCTCCTATTTTTTTAGCAAAAGCATATTTCTCTGCTTCTTTTTGCCACCAAATTTAGTCCCATTTCATGTCAAAGGATTTTAATATTCTTTTCACTAAAACAGCTAGTTACTAAAATACACTCTGCTACAGGTCATGAAAGAGCTGTCTAATTAAAAAATATTAATTTCACACCAGTTACAATACAATATGCTCTGAACAAATCTGCTGGGGGATCTAAAACTTCATCTTTGCACTTACAAAGGCAATTGCTCTGCCATTTGAGCTATTGGGATATTTTGCTGGGTCAGCCTGGAAGAAGGGCTTTATATCTTTACCTCCATCTCCTCAGTGTTGCTTTTCACTCCCGTAAAAGGGGAATTCTCAGCAGGATGCTCCTTGAAACACTAACTGTTGTAATTCTTTAGAGGAATGGTTTCTCCATTTGACCCCCTGAAATTTCCTTACCACATGGAATGACCCTCCCTACCTTTCTTGACCTAATTGACTGAGTGCCAGCCATCCTCCTGGAGTGGGAGACTAGATAAGACCCCTGTTCTCCCTTGTTCTTCCTCTTGGCCCCTGGAACCCTGCAAGAATAAACGCCTTGGAATAATCCTGGCAATAAGAGCCTCTTTTGGAATCCTTTGTCCTGTCCCTCTGAGATATCCCTCCAAAGCCCCTCAAGAGCTAGTCGCCGGGGGGGGGGGGGGGGGGGGGGGGGGGGCTGCGGGGCATATTTCAACTAACAATTTCCAAAACATTCTGAGGAACATGATACGACCCTGACAACACCAGACTAGAAGCTGCCCAATAAATGTTTGCAAGCCTGCAGCAAACTTCTAGTCTCACTTTTCTCTGCTGTCCCAGCCCTGGAAGTGCTCACAGAGCTGAGGGCACTGCCAGAACACTCTTCAACTGAAGTGTGACGGTGCTCCAATTCTTTTCTTGTTCTCGATGAACTTTAAGCAAACAGAGTTTGTTTCAAAGGTATGAATAAATGTTCTGGATACTAAGAGCCCATAGGAATCCTTCCAGATTGCTTCCAAGGGTTCTTTTGGGTATGCAGGATGTCTGTAATGAAATCATCCTAAACACCTTACTGCCTTGTGAGCTGTGAGCTGACACTGCTGAAACTCAGCTGATGTCAGCAGCTCAGTAGGGGAGTCTTTCTCTGAAGAACTCTGGTAAGGTTCTTCATGGGCATTAAGGTTTAGCTACATATTTCCTCTTGTAGAACCAGCCTTTCTGTGAAAACTGAGGCTCTTCTAACCAGGAGTCAAAATTTACTATTTAGTTATTGGTGATTTACTATTTAGTTATTGGCGATAAACCAGTTCCAGAGCAAAAAGCTCCTATAAAAAGGAAAACTCTTAAATATGATAAAAAACCCACAACAACCATCCAAAATCAAATACCACCCTTCCCAAACCTAAAGCTTGTAGAAAAGTAGAGGTCTAGAATTCGCTCATCACTTGCTCTTTTACCAGACCATTGTGGCCACCACCGTTTAAGTTTCTTTCCATACAAAAATCCCAGCCTCAGCTGAACTTTGTCTTCCTCTCATATAGTGATATACAAAGCAGATTTTAGGCACCGGTATAAATAAGGCTGATTAATTTATGATACTTTAAGTCTTGAACATTTCAAAGAAGCAGCCATTGAAGGGATCCTCTTGGGGTGCATTCAAGTATGGAAATATTATGACTATAATGTGAATGGGGAACTAAAGCACTATGAGTTTAAGTGATGACAAAAGATACTCATAAAGAAGTGAATATTTTAGTGCAGATTTTGTTAATCCTAATCTAGCACCTCAAGCAAGAGAGCACCATTCTTGACTTGCTGCTTGGTGTTAAGATCCAAGTCAGTCTTTTTCATGAACATGTCTACATCCTTTAAAAAAAGGCATAGCAATAGAAAGTAGTTACACAATATTTATCCCTTATGCTGAGGCCAGCACATCTGAACTGATTTTAATTTGTTGAAAAATTAAAAATACAGTCTTCCTTCTATTCAGAAAAATGGAGCTTTGAAACTGAGACAGAAACTTGATCTTTTGAGCACAGCTATAATGCTTAGAAAAACATACCATACATGACTCAGTACAGTTTATCTCTGTATTCAAAGGTATGCGCCAGTCGAAGTCAAATTACTCTGCTTCACATTCATGCATGATAAGTTTCTGCTTCAGTAACCATGCTAAATAAGTTTAAGAAATGAGACTGCTGAGCCTGGTTTTCAGTTTGTAAAACTACCCAAGAAGTCAGTGAGTGTGCTTTTCAAGAAATTGAAAAGAGTTCACCCAGAAATGGCACTAGCATTTATCAATTAGAATAACTAGAAGAGAAATTTTATGTTAAATAAGCAATAAATAAAAGTATTTCCAGAATCATGAAGGCCAAAGTTCAAGATACATTCTCTTTAGAACTAGTGACATTCATGGAAATGGGCTTTCCAAACAAAAGTATTTTGTTCTGAGTCTTTGGCAATTTTCTTTTTCTAATCATTACTGCACCTACTAACAGCTGTAATCCTTTAATATGTATCCTGAGAAATAAATTCTCAAACTGGATTTAAGTACATAAGCTTCCAGCATGTCACTCGAAATGTAGATCTGCCCATTTCAATGGAGGTACTTTTCTCAATAAATATCCCAAATGTTTAATATACTCCCAGTCCCCATAGTTTCATGTCAGCCACCCCTAGGAGGTGAAAGTGGCAGTCACACTGGTTACCTGCCTTTTTTCAGTGGCCTGCTCATGACATCCAGTCTCACGTTCACCTTGGGTAGAGGATGAACCTGATCACCCCCCCCAGGTAGGGATACAGAGCTTTGGGCTACCTGGGAAGCAGAAGACAATGGCAGGTACCAACACCTTCACTCCCTCCAGTAGCCATGTGCAGTGACAGTTTGATATACCTTGCCCTTAAGTTTTAGGGTTCATTTTCTTAAATCCTAAAGAGAGGCAGCTAAATCCCAATGAAAGACTGAGTTTCGTTTCATAATTTTGTGAATCTTTATGTATTGTTAAAAAGTAGGACTGACTGTTCTAATCTCCTTGTTGACTGCAGATGCTCTTTCCTTGCCATTTTTTCCATTTCAAACCATTATTTTGGGAAAATTACCTGTATCTATATTAACCCAGCAAGAAGAGGTAAATTTTCATCTCAAAAAAGGTTTTGAAGTGGTTCATCAAGTGGTATCTTGATTGGTTTTGCCAACAGAGGGGAGGTGGTGATGGAGGAAAGGCAAGTGTTGCAGGAGGACTTCAGGGGTCTGATTGTGTACTTGGAAGGAAAGCTTCCAATTCAGGCAGTCAGTGCATCCAGGGAAGAGCGGCCTCAGTGACACTTCACTTCTGAACATTTGCCACTAGGCAGAGGTTTCCTGGCTTTTCCTGTCTTAATGTGCATCTGCATGAGTGAGTACAGACAATTATATGCTCACCCTGCCTAAGCTCCACAAAAACTATCTGCATCTCAGAAGACAGAGTCATTTAATGTGATCTGAAGACTGCCCTGGCATCTCAAAAGTCTGATTTTGGTGGGGGGTGACAAGACATGTTTTCATTTGGTTGTCAGGGATGAGGAATGAGGTGCTCAGAGTATGCAATAACTGGTTTAAAATGTACTGGTGTTACAGAAACTTTCTTTCCCTGAGAGAAAACCTCTCACTTACTGTGACCACAGAGCTGACAAGCAGGGGGCTTGCACCCTCATTTACCTTGTAGGTTTTGTGTATATTCATATCCTGAGCCTCAGGGGTGGAAGTGGGCCTAGAATGCTTGTAATCCCTTTGCATCTTCCTCATAATGTCCTTGGTTAGGAGCCTCTTCTGTGCAGGAAGCCAGCACAGGTTTGTGCACTGCTTAAATCCCACTTAAATTGCTATGGCTTAGAGTCCCACTAAAATAGCTCCTGGGCCTCCCCCACTCCATATGAGGATGAATTCCACACTTATAGAATTCCTCAGCATTTTCTCCCTTCAATACTCCTTTGCTTGCTGGCAGGGTAAATTAGCCTCTTCTAAGGACAAGAGGATGGCATTTAGCCAGCACTTGTACCAAAGCTTGTTTCCTATTTTAACATTAAAAGTAATGTTATTAAAATTGTTATGGTTGAATGCAATAAAAACCTGCCATGCTCTGGAGAGGAGAAATCAGTGCTGTGATTCACTTCACTTACCATAAGATGGATTACATGTGACCAGGACTACTAGGAAGAAGAACTTACCAGCAATTGAAGTTCTGCTCATTACACTTTGGAAATAATTAATGCTGGAGGTAATTTGAGCTTGACTGGACTCACTGGAGAAGCTAAAGCAAGTTATTGTCAGCATTCACAGTTTCAGTCTTGTCCCATTGCTACCCTTGCACTGCATTGTGTAGCATGTAGGAGACATGTATAACAAAGCCTGAATTCACATGAATATTTGCGTGAATGAATCAACTAAACACCACTTATTCATTATTTCTCTGATAAACAGATGGTCAATGGTCGTCTTCTGTTGTCCTTTCCTCATGAGATGATCTCTGCAATCAGTAGACCAATCAAACTAAGAAACAACAGTAAACAAATGGATTTCTTTTTCCATGGGTAAATTAATCCAGGGTTCCATTAATTTATTTTTAAGATTTGAGATTTCCTTAACAATACTTCTTTCCATTTGTGCGGTAATTCACAAAGGTAGTTTGATTTTCTTATGCAGATGCAGATGCACTCTTTTGACCTGTAGGCAAATAATATCTAATGTATAAAAAAAAATATCTGTAGGCACAGATATTTTTATATACATTCGAACAGTCTTGCTAGAACACCATTAGAGAATCCTCTTTTTCTATAAAGTATTAGTAACTCAGTGATATACTGATGTCCTGTGGCTCATCTGGCCAGTCTCAGACTACAGTTAATGGAAGAAAAACAGTTGGAAACAGTTGCCTAAGCAGGTTCAAAAGTGTCTGGCAAAACTCTGGAGATGGTGCCAGGGGGCTTTACATGATATAGGAAACACAGGAAGGAAGAGAAACTTTGGTGTGGAGGAGAACAGATGAAAATCCCTCAGCACTGCTAGTCCTGCCTGAGCTCAGCAGCTTGTCCCTGCGCAGCACTCCATCACTGGGGCAGCTCCACTTCCAAAACACCAGCAAGGCAGCACAAATGGAATAAAAGAGAGGAAACCCAGCTGTCACCATGAAGTGATCAGAGCGCACCAGGCCTTTCACACACTTGACCTTCCCCAGTGTTATTTTTAATGTTGGTTGAGGTTTGTTTTTTTTTTTTTCTCCCTTGGCCATTGAATATGTATTAACTGTTATACAACACTTACCAAGTTTGTTATGTAAAATTCTAGAGATAAAACCTCAATCCAGGGCCCCCCTCTAAAGATTTTTGAACTTCCTGAGGGCTCTGGGAGCACATCCAAGGATTTTTATTGTTCCCAGAAGATATATAGAGATTATTTGTCATTTGGAGAATGTGTATGAGAGTGTACTGGGGGGCTCTGCAGAGCACACTATTGTGTTGCTTTCCTGGGGAGAAGGTGGGATTCAAGGATGACCTAAAACAGATGTTGATGAAAGAGGGAAAGTAAAAAATCAAAGAAAGAAAAAAGAAAGGGAGAAAACTTCTGAGATCAGCTAAGGATTACCAAGAGCATTATCTTTTTTATGAGGGTGCCTTCAATATTACTCATCTGCAATAAGCTCCCACAGACCTTATAGGATTTCTTTTATTTTCATTTATTAACAATACAGCAGCAAGGAGCTGACACTTGTTTTCCATATCAAGAAAAGTTTTATAAGTCATTTTTTCTGGCTATCACCTTAGCTAGCATTTTACATTGAAGAATTATTCTATTTTTATGGACACTTTCAGATACTTTATCTTTATAGAGTTCCTCCTTAAAAAGAACCATCAGATATTTAGGGGTCTCTTGGTGACCAGTCTCATCTTGGACATTGAGCCTATACATTCACAGGTGCAGATAACTGGTGGAGTACTTAATGGCTCTGAGGAGTGAAAGCTTGGCCATGCTGAAATCAGTGGGACTTTTTGCAGTGTGACCAGCATTTCACCCTGTGCATTCTGTATTTACCTCATCCTCAGCTGGACCCAAAAACACTCTGTGTTGACCCAAAAGGTCCACTGGCTTTCATAATCACCCCTGTCTGGTATGCCCAGAAGAGCTGGTAGCTAAATAACATTTTCCTTTTGGGTGGCTCTGCCTTTTTTTTTTTTTTTTTTTTTTTTTTTTTTTCTCTGGTAAACACTAATTTTTATCTCATTGGCTGGCCTGGATTTTGTGCAACTGATGTGGATCCAAGGGGTATAATTCTGAAATATCTGCATATTGTCACAACATCCTGGAGAACTCAGGCTTTCTAATCACCTCTTTGGGTAATGGAATGACTATTTTGGGGACAACATGCTGAAATAATGCTGGAGCCAGTATAATAAAAGACATTCCAAGGCTTTAATAACCACATTGGTGGCACAGTGGTAATTTGTATTTGCTGTGATATATTTAGAATCTGGAAGAGTATTACAAAACAGATTCCTATTTCAAGATATTTGGACAGAGCAGCCTGTTAACATCCTTTTAAATCTTAAGTGTACTGTGCCACTGTTTCCTGAACTTACTGTGATTTGTTGCTACATATTTAAACAAAAGGCATTCAGTTTTACTGAAAGTGGAATCAGATCCTGATTGTTGGACTGAAGTCAGCCATCCCAGGGTGACTCTTGAGATGTTAGATAAGCAGCTCTTTGGAAGGCAAGAGGAAACAAAGAGCAAATACTGGAGGTCAAAAAGTTATAAATGCTCATTTGAGGATATTTACATTTGCAATGTTCCTTTTGTGTATCTGCAGGAGGGCTGCTGTGTCACATCAGGACAAACATGAAGAAACCTCTATCAGTTCAAGTCATAGCAGCATTTGGGGAGTTCTGAGGGGTCAGTTTCTTCTGAGGAGTGCTCTGAGCAACCTTTGGCAACTGGGCACATGCAGAGTGATACTACTCTCAGGACACTAACTCATCCATAGTTTCTGGTTCAAATTGCATGTGGCCCTATGATCAACTGTGATGTAGCAGCCTGCCCTCCAAATGTTGAATGAAGAACATGGTCTGTGCTCTTCTTATCATGGAAAATTCTAGTTCTAGAGACAGCATATCAAGTCTCACTTTGAAATCTCAAAGGAGTGATGCTGAAACTCTATTCTTGCAAATTCTTGCAAATAGCAAAAGGCAATCATAACAGTTATGGCACTCTGTCTTGGTTTGGGAAGACAGGTATCTGCTAGGTAAAATTACAATCAGAGGCTCTTTGGCAAAGATTTGGGAAATAGGAATAGCAGTTCTTTACTAGTATGTAATACAAAGCAAACAACCCCCCCCCCCCCCCCCCCCCAACAACTACAGCATTAATGACAAACGACAACAGTATCAAGAACCTTGAGGGCTTTGTTTCACAAAACCCAGGGCAGTTTGGTTTCGGTGTCCCTGCAGGATCCTCAGAGCACCAAGCTGGAACAGTGGAAAAGTCCCGGGCTGGTAGCTGGGATGGCAGGGTGTCCCGGCAGCGCAGGGGGTGCAGGGTCACGCCGCAGCAAGAGGAGCAGCGCCGAAGAAGCCGAAGGCAAGGCAGGGCCTGGACCAGCTCCCGCGGGTGGCCGGGAAAACTCCGGATTCAGGCCGAACCGGTGATAGTAGATTTCCCAGGACTGGATCCCTTTGGCCACAGTGAAACTCTTCCAGCCAGCAACAGTCTTCCTCCCCGAACGCGGGAAAAAGAAAAGCCCGCAGCTGCCTCAAGCTTTGTCTTTTACCTGCGTTATCTCCACCTTCCACCTTTGTCCACCTCTTTGTTTCGGTTAAGTACTCTCAAGTATCCAACACTTGGTCTCCTTGGTAACTTGTGGGGAAAAAATTCTTTAGAGAAAGAAGGAACAAACCTAACCCCCAACACACTCATCTGAAGTTCCACCTTTGTCTTCTACCAGCCAGCTTCTAATACAGATAAATGACAGTTTTTCAGTTTTTATCTGAGAGTTTTTATTTTAGTACACTCCATCAATATTTTAAATATTTCTCATGTGAGACTACATGAAATGTTCCAGAGACTCTTGCTAGAATATTCTTTTTTTCCTGTAGTTTGCAGAACTTCCTCATCAGAGAACTGTCTTTTGATCTTTCTTCATCAGCTTTTAACTCATTACTGCTTTTCTCATGTTTTTGGTGCACAAGTTGAAGTTACACATTCTACAATCCTTATCACAAGGAAACTTTTTGTGCAGTATGCTGGGGTAGCAAAACCACTTGATTTTGGAGCTGATGTTTCACATGCCAGGTCTTGCACTGCTCAGGGGAGATTAGTCATCTCTCCTGATCCATATGCATTAAACTTTTGGAGTTGTTTTTCCTCTACCTCAGCATGATTCTTCTCTATCCCCTTGTTTCTCTTAGCCATCTGGCAGTGCTCTACTCACCTCTTCTCTGTGTTTCCATTTCCTGAAGTTGCAAGCCCCAGAAAGTGTTGAGTTCCAGTGTGCTGAGCCTCCTCTGTGCTGATATTTGGGAATTCTGAAGCCCAGTTGACTTCATGTACTGGGTGTATTAAGGCCCTGAAGTTTCTCTTCCTGAAATAAAGAAGTCTTGGTTATGAGTCTGTTTGTTTCACTTTCTGTGTAATTTAAACTGATCCAACTTGTGTTCAGTTTGATCCAGGATTATTTTCTACAACCAGTACTGTCATAATGTCACAACTGCTTGCAAAAACAAAGTGGCCTTTGTGCTCATCTTTTGACTTATGCTGTATTTGCATTAAGGCCCTTGGCTCAAGCATTAGGGATGGAACCTGTGAGCCTCTCCTTTGCTGTGGCCCTTTGTAATGTATAGCTGGGGCTCATGCAATGCACTCTGCACAGTACAACAGGGGAGGTTCAGCTCTCACAGCAGGCATCTGTCTGCTGCCTGGCAGGCACAGCCACAGAAAGAATACTACTTCAGTTCTTCCCTGAAAGAGATAGCTTTCAAGTGGCAGCTAGATGCTTGTCTTGGCTACCTGATATCTAGGCTTTCACCCAACAGCTGACATCAGCTAGAGCATGGAAACTGCAGATTCAAATATCAATGCGTTCTTCCGAAAAGCTTCTTAGATCTGTCACTCACTTTTTCTCACTGGCCTGACAGAGCCTATTTGTTGACTCTGCAAGTCATAAAGAAAGGCCCACTTATTTTCTCTAACCATTATATACTGAATGCTCAATGTTGTTCAGTCATGTTTGTGCAATTAAAATAAAACCACATTGGAGTGGTCCTTCATCATGCCCAATAGAACACATTATCACAGTAGGAGTCACCAACCAGTGCAGTAACATAAATGTCATGTAAATTGCCATTTTTTGACTAAGCAGGAAAGTTTTCTGAATTTGAAGAAAATCTGCACCTAGTTTTTCTGTCCTCTGAATAAATCATCATATCAAAAATTTCTGTTTTACTATACTTTGGCAAATAAAATTTCCTTTTTCTTATTGGGCCTCTGTGATTGCATCTATGGCTAACAATTCAAGCAACAAGAGGCAAGGTTTCTGAATGCTGCTTTCCTGTCTGCAGGGTTGTCAGACTGCTCCATAGCACAGAGGAGTCATCTCTGACCATCAATAACCTCAAGTTATTGAGCCATCTTCCCCAATGAGATTCTTCAGGGAGGGGTGATTCTTCTCCCTCCTATTTGCCCATCATGACTAAAATATATTTTGGAATTTGGAATATGCCAGCTTTGCCCAGATTTGGTGACCAGTATCCCTTTTTGGCAACCAGTTGACAAGGATATACAGTTGGGATGCTGGGACCAGTGCTGGGAAGGATCTGGAGTGGGATCCTGAAAGACAAGGCTTAGGTATTCATTAAATCCTACAAATACTATTGAAAATATATAGTTTGTAATGATTAAAGGGCTTAATGTTATGAATATGAGCAATTCCATCACGTGAACCATTCATAATATGAACCTGAGGATGGACCTGAAGAAAGAGTAGACCTAGACATGTTTTGCATATAAAATATACTTTTTAATGAGTTTTCAACATATAAGTGATCTATTTCATTTTCACAGCACTGTAAACTGCTTTATAACTTTGGCCTGTTATAAAGTGATTTGTGAACACAGGGTAGCAATGGAGATCTCTGATTGGCTGGAAGTGATGTCATGCATGTGTCAATATTTCTCATTAAAAGCACAGGTATGACCTTTTTACCTTGGAGTTTCCATACCATAATAGCTATAAGGAACTCATGGTTAATAGATTTCTGAGGGATTATTGCACTCTTTGAGTAGCTGAAGTCACTTGGCTTTTGGCTGGTGCCTCATGCTGCACCTGAGGTGTGTGATAATCCCTCAGAAATGCACTGCTGGTGGAATCTCAGGGCTTAATTATAAACATTAACTGAAGTCAGCTACACATTAACTAGCTTACCCAGATGTTTCTGTACCTGATGGATGGATGTTATGACTGATGAAAAGAAATCATGCAAAAAAGGGTTCTCTTCTGGTGGCTTCGTTTGTCATGGAAAAAGTGAAGGAGAGCAAAGCAATTGCACTACTCACGAACAAGAGAACTGAGACTTCATGACTGCAGGAGGATGCACAAGAAATTTAATTCTTATTTCTCCATCTGGGGGAGAAGAATCTCTGTTTGAAATCCTGAGGGTCACCACTGCTCCCTCCTGCACGTTGCACTCCACCTGGAGCTCCCCTCAATGCAGACCATGGCCATGCAGCTGCCTTCTGTGCACTCTAAGGTCTGAGATTCTTTGAAAGCAACTTTTTGACAACGACCTTCACTGATCCAGGAGAGACAATTTTCCCCCATCAAGGAAAATACATACCTTTAGAACTTAACCCTCTTTTTTCTGACTTGTTTTTTCTTCCCTCAGTGTTATAAAGTACTAAAACTGCTCTAAATCTGCGATACAGTTTTGATAGGCTGGCATTTATAAACTCTCATTTTCTTCATTGGTTTCTTTATTTCAAACAGCAATGAAGAACGATGGGAAGAACCCTCCTCTTATGTATTTTGGGGTTTTTTTGGAATACTTTCCTTTACGATATTTACCCAGACTGTAAGATTCAGGCTAATTTTAATTTCTAGAATTTCCTAATTTTAATTTTAATTTCCTAGGAAAAGTATTCACAATAGAGAATGTCTTGGACAGGGAAAAAATTTTGAGTAGCCTTTCAACTCCGGTCCTAACACTCAGGTGAAATTATTTGTAAGCCCACTCTAAACCCCACACTAAGTAATTGATAGCTGCCCTAATGTAATGATATCTGTGGCAGTGCAATAAGATTCGTGCCCAAAAAGCACAGGCAAACATTAACCTAACATCTGCATCTCTTACCAATAACTTGCAGAAATTAGGACTAAAGGTTTTGCAGATTTCCAAGAATCCCTTGACATTAAGGAAAGCCTCAATGGCCCTGCTAGGTCAGTTTTCCAGATGTTTTGCCTGGGAAGCATGAAACATCTGTGAGAGGAACTGAGGTGTAGTTATTTGGTCTCAATCAGTATTTGTTTTCATGCCTAATTGAACGTTAGTTATAGAGTTGCTATCAGTGCTTCCATAATATTAATAAAGTCATAGTTAAATGGGCTGCATTTGAACATTTCTGAATAGTAAGTCTTTGTGCTTCCCAGTATAAGGTAGATTAATTTTCTGAACTTGAAAACAAATATTCCCCTATAAGCATTTCAATGTATAATTGCCCTTACACTTTTGCAAACACACATAGAAGTTTTGGAGGAAGTTTTTTTTAATTCAATGAACCACTTGCTGAATTTTATTATATTTTATTTCTGTAGGTCAATCTTAAAGGTGACTGATGAATGACAGCTTTGGTGTGATTTGCCCTGTGTGTCAGTCATTCCAGCAAATGCAGCATATAAGGACAATGTAAAGCTCTCTGTTTTAGTGGACTTGTCTTGCTGATGCACTTTAACTTCTCAGCAAAAGGAGACATGCTGTGTGATATCAAGAGAGCCCATGGTGTGCAGAGAAGAATCTGCAGAGCTGAATTCTTACACACATAGAGAAAGGACTGCATATGAAGGCAGTCATGCTGGTTTCCTTCATCTTTGGCAGCAGCTGCAGTGCAGGGAATCAGTGGATGGCACTAATAATGAATGAAAGAAAAGGCATCTTGCTGTTTCTCATTCTGTAAGCAAACATGGGATTTCTAGCATCACCAACTGGGGAGAGATTACATGGATTGTGTAATTATCAAAATGGCAAGACAGCACTTTTTTTACTGCATATTCTTGGATCCTTTTAGACCACATATGTGTGTATGAACCCCATGGGCAGGCAAAGGAGTGTCCCCTTTCCGGTCTTTGTCTTTGAACTTGGGCACTGTCATGTACTTGGAGAAATTGTTGTGTAGCAAGTTTTTCCCCCCAAGGCTGCTCATCTCCCATCAAAATACAATAGTGGGATGACCACACTTTTCTTCTGGACTCACAGTTTTTGGTTTTTTTTCCATTCTACTGTGGTCTTCCTCTGGGTATTTGGCAAAAGAGGAACAGTTAAAGGAAGAATCAGAAATGTCTCTCTGTTCCAAACCTCTCCAGGTTCCAGATAGGACAAGAGAGGAAAGATAGAGCACATTCCTAGGGATGTGCAGGGTCTCTGCTTTGTTACTGAAGTCCTGGCTCTCCTTTTTCAAGCAGCACTGCCTTGTGTGGGCCGCATTAGAAAACTTTGTACAACTTATCCTCTTAGCAGGAAATCACACTCAAGTACTCAAGTTCTTTCTAATTGTTATGGAACATAATGGTCATAATTTGAAAGAAAATTCATTCCCTGTTTTGTTACCCATTCTGTGCCCTCTTTCCTCCTGCCCATGGAATACACCGCCAACATTCTGCACAGAGTAAGATGCTTTAGCTCTCTCAGTGTCTGGGTGAAGAACACTTGGTTGCAGCTGAATTCTGACAGGGATTGTTTTGTTGCTGGTGAGAAAAAGGGGAAGCTTTAAAATATAAGAGCACCCAGCCTTCTCCATGTTGTTCTAAACCTCCTGGTCTCCTGGAAAACCAGGGTACCAACAGTAGTGAAAATACCTTCTTTCTTCTGTATTCAGTAGGACACCTCCCTTTTCCCTCCCAGCCAAGTACACTGACTAAAGCAAACTACTCTTCCACTTTGTTGAAGGGGTTTTTTTTGTGTGTTTTTATGGGTTTTTTTTTAATCTGTCAAGAACATAAAGAATGATGTGTCAGGCCAGCCCACGAGTCCAGCCAGCTCACTGTACTGTTGTACTAGTTTGAAATCAAACCAGTGGGAGATCGTAAGTCAGAATTATAATTTTATAGGGAAAAAAATAAAATAAATAAATAAATGCAGTAGAACAAGAACACTGACAAAGACAGAATACAACCTGACACACTATGGTTGTAGCAGTCCAAGCAGAGTGGTTCTGTTGAAGCGGTGATCCTGTAGAAATAACAGGTCTGAAGATCCAGCAGTAGCTCTTATCCTCTGGGAGTCCAGCAGGTAAGTGCTGCTCTGGTGTTCAGAGTCTCAGCTTATATCCAGGCTGGAATGCTTGGTTCCTCCCTCTGGGTGGAGCATCTCACAATGGGATGGTGAGTCATGTGATAAGGCCTGATGGGCCCATTAACAGGAGATAGTCCAGGAGGTAGTTATATGTGAGCCATGTGGCAAGGTGCTATGGGCCCATTAACAGAAGATAGTCCAGAGTGGGGGTGGCAGGGAGCACTGCCTCACCTGGTTTCAACAGTTCAGGAAGATGGTGATAGAATATACTTCAACCCAGGACAACTGTCTCCAAGAGTGAAGGATAATAGGATGCTCAAGAAAAAAGTCACAGAACAGGCAGGCATACCAGGATATATCTAATTCATAGTGCCTTAGGTTACTCTCTCAAAAATTAGTGGATCAGGATCTTGCTGAGCTGTTTCTAACTTTACTGTAACTTTTTCATGAGGAGGACAAAATAACCATGGTGTTTACAATGAAGACAAAGCATGGATTTTTTTCCAGTGGCATAATGATGATTAATGCCTTCTAATCTTTTCTTAACTATTCTTGGCCTTCTATTTATTTTTCATTTTGTTCTTTTTTTTAACATCATAGGTTAAGGTAGAGTTTTGAATATTTTTACAGGAATTATTTGTTCCAAGGAACACTTTTCCAATGTGCTTTTCTTTATATTTCTCTAATCTGAATTTCATCTGCTGCTTTATCTGCCAGACATTTTTATTGTAGCACTTTTGAACCTGTATCTTCCATACATTTCTATAAATATTATTGACTTAATCCTTGTCATGATTATGTCAGTTAAATGTGTGATACGAAATCTATGAATGACTAGACTCTGTTTCACCAAAATTCTCCTTGAAGTCATGTTTTACATGGACAAGGTAACAGTAAGAATTTTGGCAGGCATCAATGGAATGTTTTTAGAATTCAAGTGGTTATCTTACTTTTATAATTGGGAATCAGAGACAGAGCATTAGGCAGAATTTGAGCAATTGAGTATTATCCTAGGAATTAATTCCATTACTTTGATGTTTGGAAAAGGTCTTCTATGAGCCGGTTAGTGAAGTGTGATATTCTCACAGCAAGACCCTGAAGAGATCACTATAAGGCTATGAGTGTACACTTCAACACACTACCACTTTATAGTCTCCAGCACCTTCTCATTATTTGGAAATAACAGCTAAGCAAATAAATAAATAAATAAATAAATCAACCAACACATCCATGAAATCCTAGGAACAAAATTGTATCAAATTAAGTCCTCTCTTTTATAATTCTGGTTTTGGCCTTCATTTGTTACCCAGACAGCTGCAGTATTTCATCTTCTGAAGAGTACAACTGTCTTCTGAGAGCCAAGTGCCATTGTGTTAATGACTCCATAAACAACCCCACCATGTCCTGTATGATAAATTTCCCCCTGATTAGTTAAACAGAAATTGTATCACACCAGCGGAAGGAGTTTTTGTTGACACAGCATCTCTGGAGTCACTGGTGTATTTTCATTTACTCTGTGAATGCTCAGCAATTGGAGTGGTGAGAATGACAGAAAATCAGGCAGTGTTATTCAGTCCCAATGATCTTTTTTACCTTTGTTTTTTTTCCTTTATATATATATATATGTTATTTTTAAAAGAAAACTTCTATTACACAGCCAGATTCTGTCTTGTAAAAATGAAATTGAGTTGAGTCTTTGAAGGGCAGAATGTGAAAATATTGTTAGCTCCAATCACAATACGGTTTTTTTAGTCTATAATCCATTAGAGCTACCTCTGTGTTTCAAAATGGAAAGAAAAAAAATTCTACTCATTTTATATATTGAGGTTATTTTATTTTTAGCCCTTCAGTTTTACAGTAAATGCATTGGTGGGTCACTTCTATGCATTATTTTTATGCCTTTGTAGTAGCACTATTTCCATGAGCATGTTGGTTTTATAGTGGAGTTTCCACTTAGGGCTGTTAGTAAATCTTTCCACAGAAGCCAGGCCTTTATAAATGACTATTGTTAAAGAAATGTTACTGGCTATGATGGGCATGACAATAAATGTAGGAGAGACCTGGCTTGTGGTTATTATTCCTGTATCAACTTTCCCGTCACCACTGGAGGACAAGGCTAATTGCGTCTTCCCTTCCCCGCAGCCTCCACGCTTCCCTTGGGGCAGCGGTTTTCAGGGAGACACAGATGGCACACGGAGGGGTGTAATCAGCACAGCCTGCTCAGGCAGAAAATATGGACCCTTGGACAGACTGTCAGAACAGGATGACGTGTTCCAGATAAACAGCAATTTACCGTAGCGGGAACGCGAATCCAGTGTGTGGCGTCTAGGGTTCCCAAATAGTGATGGTTTTTCCATTACATGTTTGGAACATTCCTGGTGTTAGCTAACTGCTGCAAGGAAAGCCCATGTACGTGAGCATCTGATGAACTGGCTTTTACAGTCTTGTGTCATAGAGGGTTCTAATTACCGTGCTTTGAATATTAGGGAACTCAACACGCTTTTAATCAATCCCATGGGCTCTGCTATTTCCATTACTTAGTCTCAATCCCTGTTTAAAATCTGGTACTGAGAATTTGTTTCACATACTCAGTGAATCCCTAAGTGCACTGCTCCTGAAAGCAGAAACTCACACTAAATCTGGATAGTTTACATTCATTCTAAATGAAAACAGCAGAACAGTGGGATGACTGTGAGAAATTATGACATAAAGCTGGTTCAAGACCCATTCAGACTCTCTCACTTCAGCTGAGGGCTAAAGGGCTTTTATTTATGTTAAAGTGTGTTATTTATAAAGAAGCAGACAGAGTCCATACATAACCCTCCACAAGGAGGAGTCAAGACTGTTTGAACACTTTCCAGTCCAACTCCCTTTCTGATCAATAGCCCTTTATTATAGTAAAACATACTGTTAAAATATGTGCATGCAGATCTTAAATAATAGCAATCCTTGTCTACTAAGCAAAGGGACACCTTTGGTAACTGACACTTAATGAAGCAATTGGAGATTAAAACATAGGTAGAAGCAGAATTGGTAGAACACTGGCTATGACTTGGGTGGAAGAAAGAAAAGGGAGTGATGCAAATAAATTTGTTATCAGTGTGAAGCACCCTAATGTTTTCTGAAACATGTAAATTAAATATGTTGAGATTTTTGTTCCTCTGTGGTGATGATGATCCCCAGGTGCATCCAGGGACTTAGTTGTTCTGGAAAATTGTAATACTTCTACAAAGTGGGTCAGCAGATTAGGGGTGGTTTCAGCAAAGCAAGTAACTTTGTGGTATGGTCTTCCTTAATACAAAATATGACTTGAGTTTTGGAATAACTGTCTTTGGGCGATGTGCTCATTATGTGGTATAACATTTTGGGGTGGCTTTTTCCTTACTCCAGCAGGAACAGGAAAGTTTTATTTCATATTTTTATTTTGTGCCAATTCTTGAAGTAGTTATTCCTCAGAAACTGGGGGTAGTTCATTAATTTTTGACTGGGTATGGCCTCATGTAGAAAGTTCTAAGAGCATCAGCCAATTTCTAGAACCACTTCCAAAACTCAAGATACAGTAGGAGAAAAATATTCAGGCATTTTCACTGCCTGTATGCTTGGAGCCACATCTCATCTGCTTAGAAGAAGGCTTAGATGCTTGCCTCTGACTGAAGGGATCTTAAGGAATCATCACCAAAAGAGAGAAGAAAGGGACATTGCATTCAAATCCACTACCTCTCTGAGAAGGGCAACAGTTTTTACTGGTATCTTTCCATGTATTAAAACTTATCCATTAATACCTGGGCAATTCCCACTAAACCTGTTCACAGAGGCAATTAGAAAGCAATCAGAGGGACATTGGATCAACCTTTCTTATATTTGGCCCAAAGCAAGTGAAAAAATGCATGGTGATGGGGTCGCATGGGAAGATTTTGGCAGTATACAAACAGCTGCTGCTATCTTCAAAATTCTCCCATTCCAATGGGGGATTAGTTGATTTCTAGAATGACAGGTTTGGTGGTCAAAATCTTGTAGGACTAAATTCAAGAAAGAAAAAACTAGAAAGACCAGAAGCTTTTTTCTGGGTGATACTATTCTGACGCACTGGTTGTCAGTTTGGGTGGGGCTCTGAGGAAGCTGACCTAGTTGAAGATGTCCCTGCTCATTGCAGGGAGATGGGACTAGAGGACTTTTAGCAGTCCCTTCCAACACAGTATATTTTATGATTCTGTGATCCTATGGCTCTGTGGTTCTATGACTCTAAGTTTGTTCCCCAGAAACAATTTATACCTACTTGCCATTTCAGGCTGCAGTGAGCAAGGATAGACATGTCAGTCCAAAGCAGTGACCTAAATTTGCCTCATGGAATTTAAAGTTTAATTTCCATTTGAATTCGCTGAAGTCTGAAGCTCAAATGAAAGTATGCATGTCTAACTTGGAGGAAAGTTAGAAATTGTTGACCGGTTTGCAACAGATAAAGGGGTTTTTTGAGTAAATTACATGAAGGGAAGTAAACATGATTCCTCTTGTCAGAAATCCTGCATATTTTGTTCTTATTCAGATGCTTTTACGTATGAAATACAATTGATAGACTGTTTTATTACGGCTGGGGAATTTTCTTTGTAATACTTCTATGTGTGACTTACAGAAGAGGCAAAGTACATTGAAATGCTCTCTTCCATTTTAGAGCTTGCTGTCTCATTTCCTACTTTCTGAGTAAAAGCTTGTGCTAAAAGCCCTAGATGACTGACAAACATTAAATTTGCAGAAGTTCTTATCTGAAACAAGAGTTTTGCTGTTGATAACCATAAAATAGGTAGATTATTTCTTGGAAGTATATTATCTTGGATATCTGGGCCTATTTCCTTCTGAAGCATGAATCCAGTACTGAAATCTGTCATTCTTGGCTCTGAAGTGCTGTCCATTATTCATTTTATGAATATTCTTCAGTGCAGTCCATTGAGCCAGATAATATTTGTGAGTCCATAGCCACCAGTAGATCTATTTGGCAAAGATAAGGATAATGAAGAGTAAAAAGAGTAATCTGTAGAATTTCTGATTCAGAAATTTTCTCATTAAAAAGTCTTTGTTCATTCCTGGTTTTAATTTAAGTTCTAACTCACAGCTCATTAAATGGAACAGAAAGGATTTCACTGAGCGTTGTGCTTGGTATTTATTGATTTTTAAGTGGGAAACAGAGATCCTCAGGAAGCAAGTAGTGAAGCCAGGGAAAACATCTCTGTTTATTTGTATTCGTCAGCTGATCATTTTCACTTTCTCATTTCAATGCAGCTGATATTCTTCCTACAAATATCAAGAAGTTTGCTTTGAAAAAGCAAATGCTGGAATATATTCTATAAACATCATGTAAGTTCTCGTATAAAGTTACATTTTATAGGAAATTTTACTGGCCTTATATCCATTAGCCAAAAATCTCAGGTGCTTAAGTCTGTGGAAAAATAAGCTACTGTCTGTTGAAGTTTCAATAAAATGGTCAAAAAAGTTGATGTTAAAGACAAACTTACAAGCAAAACTAATATTGTTTTAAAGACTCAAAGGATTTTTTTTCTTTTTTTGGTTTATATTCGGCACATTAGAATTCTTCAAGAGTTTATTTCTTTCAAGATCTTAGATATTTCATATATTAATTTTCACTTTGAAGTTCAAAAAAAAACTCGTTTCAGAAATTTTTCCTTTTCATATTTGTTTTAAGGGTAAGATTTTTTTCCTTGTTTGTTTCTTTTTTTCCTAGTATTTTCTCTAAATATGTGTGACACAAAGGGTGGCCCCCCAAAAAAAGTCCATTGAGAAAGATAGATAGATAGATAGATAGATAGATAGATAGACAGACAGACAGACAACAGATAAAACCAAGACAAAATCAATTACTTCCATGGAATAAATAGGGAAAATATTACAGATCACTGTTTAGGTGTTCCTAGAACACATAACTGCTGAATGTTGATATCTGATCATTGAGAACATCTAAAACATCTTTAAATCTGTTTGTGTTATTTAATTGCAGTCCAACTCACTTAAACTTAAGAATAGTAAGCAAAATGGATACTGATACCAGCAATTTAGGTATCGTTCATGGGTTGCGGAGTCAGTTTTTAGGACACTATAAACAACCACTGTTTGCAAAAGGCAATCCACCGAAACAACTGTAAAATGGCAAGCGCATAAGCCTTCTGTGTTATCATTCAGATATCTTACAGTGAAATTAGTAGAGAAAAATAAGAATTTTGGCAAACTCTTCTCTCTTGTAACAGGAAAGCCTTGGTTTCTGCCAGTGCCTTGGCAGAAAACAGAAATCAAACAGTAACACAGGTTCTTTTCCCAATAAGCACATTTCTGCTGTGACAGCTCTGAGGGAGAGGGAGGGACAAAACACAATAAAAAATCCATTTTTATGTCATTCCTTTTCCATGACTTCACATCAGGTTGTCAACACTCGGGGCTCAATAGCCCTGTTGCCATTTTACAGAGATCTCCATTCTTGCCATGTATTGAGGGCACATATTGGCCTTTACATGTTGTAATATGAGCTGTACCAAACCATTACATCCTTACAAATCCAGCCTTTTCCTGTGTTTCCCAAAAACATTACTCTTAAGGCTGAGCATCTTTCATCTTGCTTGATGCCATAGATCTTTTGCACAAGGGTTTTGGACCCATTTAGCCAGGCTGGGAGGTTGTCAGGTTTTGGTTTATTCAGGTAAAAACCTTTGTCTTTGACTGCTTTCCCCTGTAGATCTTGCTGAACCATTTTTTTACTAAATAATATTTATAACCTGTATCCAAAACGTGATGTTAACATTTGTGTTGTTAAATGAGCATGAAAGCTAACATATACATTTATCTTTTGTTATTGCAAATAAGTCAAGTTTTTAAAAGCTGATAAAACAAGACTTATTTACACCAGCAATTTTTTTTGTCCTGGTTTCCATATCACTACAACTCCCCTATCTTTACGTAACTTAGAATCAAATATTTTCATTGGGAATTATAAAATACAAAATCATTTTAATTATACATGTAAAATAAAGGAAACGTAATTTAATGAGTTCCATCTTTGGGACTTATAAATCTATTTCTTCATGTAAGGCCTGATCAAAAGACCACTCAAATTAATAGAAAGAGTCCCAGAGATTTCTATAGATTTCAGATCAGTTCCCTTGTTAAGATTTAATTCCACACAATTTAATTCAAATCACATGTGGAACTGGTTGGGAGTGGATTTATTTCTTATGAAAAATTTCAGGGAAAAAAATATGAAAGAAATGTATTTCCATTTGCAGTGAAAGCACCTACTAGCCCCAAACTTAATGTTTTGTCTGTGTCTTTGGCAACAAGGAAAATAGTTCTGGTATTTCTAGATATCTAGCATATCATGTTAGATTATAAAACCATCTTAGAAAGTCCTAAAATGTTCATGATAAATTTGTTAACATACTGAGATTAAAACATTCAAGTATACCATTTCTTCTTAAAATTATAATCTCAGTTTTAGTGCTCCTAGATGTTCATATACACGCAATACTTTTTAAAATGTTTCTCCTTCTTGTTTGCCTGATTTCCATCATGACCTATTCTGTGTTAATTCTCCCAGTTTTCCAGGTTAGTAGGTATGGTCCCTTATACTTTCATATGGCCCGCAATGATAAGAATTTCTTCCAGATCTCAGTTGTGTACCTCATGTTTTATTGCAAAATCAGAATAAACCCACAAATCTCTACCTTTGAAACTTCTTGTCTCTCTGCTGATATCAAAGATTTACAATTTCATTCCCAAGACCAAACACTACACGTAAGTACAGGGAAGTTTTGTAGGTAGGCAAGATAGACAAGCTATGAGGTTCTTTGGTGCTTCCTGGTTTTGGAATTTAATAGTGAAAAATCCTATCAGCCACAGGACAGAGTTCAAGAGCAGCTCACCATTATAAAGTATTAATGTAAAAGGTTTCTTCCCCATACAGGATGCCTCATTTACAAACACGTAAGTGTTTTTTGTTATTCACAACTGTTTCAACTCAGCCAGGTCTGGATATCAAGTTGGGTCCTTTCCTTGTTACCTTTCAAAACACTTTGAATCGTGGACCAAAGAACTCCTTCAGCTATGCTGTCACTGACAGACGTACAGTGGCTGTGATGTAGATCAGACTCATAAATACAATGGTCTAATAGATGAGGCACAATGATCTGGATTATAAAAAGCAGTAATGTTCTTTTACATTATGTGGCATCAATATAACGTAATTTAGCTCCTTCCTTCAGCTCTGAAAATAAGGAAGGTGTAGAAAATATTTCTCTGTTGGTTCTTAGTCTTAGGTGCTGATAAGATTACTAAGTGTAATGGGAGAAAGGGAACCATTTTCTGGTAAGTAATTATCAAGTGTTGAGAGCCATTAATAAGGAGAAATATCTTAGCTCCTGATCTTTTGCTGATATCTCAGACCAGAAAAGTGAAAGACACAAAGTTAAATCCAAACTTTTAGTGTAGCCACCAGTAGTGCTTGCCAGTGTTTTCTTAGAGGAAATGCCTAACCTAAGTGCACTACCTAAGTGTGATACTCAGTGTTTTGGTACTTTCCATCTTACTGGTATTCCCACTACTGCACTTAAATAAACAGGACTTCTGGTGGCTGCAGGAATAGACTGCATGAGCCCAATGACATGATTTCAAATGCTCAGAGACACTGATGACTACGTTTATGCTTTGGTTCTAGTATACTTTTATATTACCACAAAACTGGCTTCCCTGAAGTCACTGGGGGGGGAAGGCTGGGAGAGCACAATGCGAGCAGCCCCAAGGGTTGAGAGGCTCGTCCAATAAGTGGAGCCATCTGCAGACTGACCAATTTGTACCAAAACGAGGGCGTTCAAAGTTTTTGCTTGAGTTTGCAAAGGGCTGTGTATGTTTCCACTGACTCATGAAGGAGTCTGACATTGGAAAGCTATTTTAAATTAAGAACAAGTATTCCAAAATACTGAGAATATTCAAAATGGAACTCATCTAACTTCTGTAATAGCCATATTGTCCACCTCTAGGGAAGACTTGCTTCAGTTTCAAAGAAAGAGAAATAATGACATCCAGTGGCATTTTACCTCCTCAGACAGTGCCCATCTTTGTTACATTCTTCAGCTTTTCTGCTCAGGCATCAAGGCAGAAAATACTCAGAGAACAGACCACCACTCAGCATGGTTCAAGCTGCAGATGTGTTCCATTTGCAAATGGTTGAATTTGCATGTAAACCTCTCCATTTCCATACTCTGCTCACTAGGCTTGCTAACAGAAGGCAGGAGGTCTCAGTTTCCTACTAAGAAGTTCAGTGTTGTTATTTGGGAGTTTGGTAAAAATATTGATTCAAATATTTAATAAGAATATCAATAAGAAAAGGCACTTATTTTCTAAACAGTATAAGTGAATTTTACATTTATTTATAGGGCATAGTTGTGTATTTTTTAAAAAAAAATGGGAAAAAAAATCCTTCAACTCCTTTATCGTCTCTATAAATGCATATCCATATGGTGCAAATGGGTATATATACCTGCATTGTCAAACCCTTACACTGATTTAGAAACATTTTTTGATTCTTGGCAGAATAAAATTAATCATAAAAAGGTTGTGATGTATATGTTAATGAGGTTAGTCTTTTAGTTCAGCCTTCAAAATCTCTTTCTCATTAGCTTAGACTCTGGTTACTTTCTGTGACTCCTTATTTCAATATCAAAGCTTTCTGTATTCATTCTTTTTCTGGAATTTTTCTGACCCAGAAATGTCAGTGTTTCCATTCTGCTGTTCATACTCTTGGGGGTATTGCTGTTGTAGCAACATATGGGAACCTGAGTGAGGGACTGACTTCCATTGTGCCAGGTACCGTCCGCACACAGAACAAAAGCTGGTTCCCGCTCCAGGTCTTTAAGCTTGTTAAGTGCTTTGGGCTAAAAAGTTTGAGTGGATATAAAATATTACGGCTCATTTACAAAATTTGTTTAAAATGATAATCAGGTTCTAAAGGGAGCTGATTCAACAATTGTGTGTGTAGTAATATCTCAGATTTCACTGTGGTCCCCAGTGATTTCATAACGATACGTGCAACACTTAATCCTCACTTATACTAAAGCCAGTTTGCATTGCTTTTGCAATGAAAAGCTTAAAGTAAATTCAAAAATGGGCCCAGGGGATGCATTCTTTTCCTGCTCCTATGTCCAACGATAGGGTTGAAAAGAGTTGGATGCTCAGAGCTATTAATTCTCCTCGGGCATGGGAAAGGGCCCAAAGAGACCAAAGAACGCGTCTCCTGCTGATGATCCCTGCAAGTGTTGCCGCCCTCACTCTTCTTCTCACCATCTTTTCCTGTCTGCTGTGATGCTTTCTAACTGTCCTATGCTTGCTTTAAAGTTTTCACATGGAAAGGCATATTCATGTGTCTAAACTGAACTATATAGAATTATCCAATTTATGAACATCTGGAGACTCCAGGAGATTTTCTGGAATTCTTTTCTAGCAAAGTTTTAACAGTTGTGCATGAAGTCATAGCCATCCAAGGGCTCTCAGACTGGAAATTGCTTAGCTCAGTTGCTAATATCTAGAAGATAATAATTTAATAAAATTATTAACCTAGTGGTTCATCTACTCTGCTCTCTCATTTCCTGCCAGAGCTTGCGGTTGCATGGAGAAAATGCCACAATGCTTCGTCAGTGTATCCTGCTAACTTCCATCAGATTCAGGTTTATAAAATTTTTGAGCCTGAGATTGTATGCTGGTGTTTTTCATTGTCTTCAATAGCTTTTTATCTCAATAATTTGTTTAATGTTTCTTGAACTTATGTAAAATTTTGGTAGCTACAGCATTCTGTTGCAGAGTATCATCACTTAATCACATGCAGAGCAAACAAATAATTGTAGCCTTTTACTTATTTCAGAACCTGCCATCTGACCAGTCCCTTGGCTTCCATTAGTTCCTGTGTCATGAGAGGTGATGAATCACTTGCCCCTCCTCACTCTCACTTTGAAGATTTTCCCCATGGCCCCACTCCCATCAAGCCCCTGCTGCTGCAGCCCAGCTCTCCAGCTGACAGTGAAGTTGTGGAGACCAAACCATCTCACAGAGACATGACAACTTGTGTTAGGGCTGAGAAACAAGATACATGACCAAGACAAATTTTGGTAATAAAATTATAACTTTTCATGTGTTTTAGGTTTAAAGAAAATTTTGTGTACCAAAGCTATCAATTACATTAACTTAAATAGGTAACTGGGGTTAAAAAACCAAACCAAACCAAACCAGAACAAAACAATACAAAACAAAACAAACATAAATCTCTACATAACCATTAGTTTATCATTAGTTAGTTTTACCATTAGTTTTAAAGAGCATTTACAGCATCAGCAAGGATTTACAAGACTGCTGCTTGGGTTGAACCTCTGCTGATGTTTCGAATCAGTGAAACAGCTATGGCTAATGCCATGGCTTTCACAAGCAGGATCACAAGGCACAAAAAGAACCTGGCCACTTAGCCACCCAAAATATTATCTGTTTGAGACTCCCTATCCCTAAGTGTAGAATAGCTTGAGCATTAGGTATTTTTAATTCATTATAACTTGTGAGCAACTGGCTACGCTGGCGACTGCAAAGAGCCTGGGACTGTATCAGAGCCTTATAAAAGCCCCAATAAAAGTTTTAAAGTAGTTCACACATCTGCAGTCTGATGGGGGGCATTACCTAATGTGTGCTGTTTCTGTTGTGTTCCCCATTATCCCCTTGGTTGTCACAGGGGAAAATGTGTTACTGTGATGTCCCCCAGGCAATTTATGGCCTTTTCTGAGCCATCACCACCATCTCCAGATAAACCGCAAGAGAATTTATTAGAGAGATATAGGTAATTCTCTGAAGGGCCTATAATTCTCACTTCTCAGGGTTCTTTGAAAGTGTTATAACCTACCTCCAGTCTATGGATACCTTCAAAGTCAGATAAAAATACATGTCTGGTATTTTTATACCTTGGATAAAAGTAATCAGGGCAGTCCTTTGGGTCCATCCAGTGTTTTAAAATGTTTGTCCTTCCAAGTGCTATGGTTTCACCACACAATCTACAAAAACAAAGTCCGTAATTAATTTCCAATATTTTAAAATGGGGACACTTAAACCTGTTTACATCCAAGAGGGTGGGGAGCTCTTAGTAGCTCTAAATATCAATATATAATTAATTGATTGAGCTAACAGTGTTGGTAACCCTTTCTTCTCATATGTAAAAGTGTTCTGTGTCCAGTGAGATTTACAGTGGGACTGCACAGCATTTTATGGAAAGACAGCCTGTGTCTTTAGATTTTTGCCCAACAGAGGCAGATTTTCAGCGGTCAAAGGCAATAAGAGAGAATTCAAAGGTGCAATTTTTTTGTTTTAAATTTAGCCATACAGCTCCTTTACTCAGCCCTTACACTCACACCTCATGCTCTTCCCAGGCACCATGTTTGCAGCATTGCAAAAGACCCTGAAAAGATGCACTATAAAACCATCCCAAGGCCCTTCATTTACAGACCTTCCCATATTTAAAGACACATTTGAAAGATGTACAAGCTGCCTTCCTTTCCATGTTCTTTCCACTCAAAGGAAGTCATTACACTAAAATGCTGAGGGGCCGGGGGGAAGCAACGTCTGGCAAAGACTGGTCGAAATTTCTTTTGAACTCTGATGAAGAACATTTCCACTCTGTTTATTACTAAATCCACTGGCCATAGATGATCCAAGGCTCATAAACTTGGGTATGATGGAACTCTCTAGGGAACTATCAGAGAGAGAGAGAGGGAGAGAGAGAAAGAGGATCTGCACGTGGTGCACGTGTATATGTGTGTGTTTGTGTGTGTTATTTCTCTTTCATCCTGACTGTGAGAAAAACAGTGATTGTATGACAATAATTCTTCTGTGCTCTCACTAAAGTAATGGTATCTGGCAGATATTCTCTCAATGAAGGGGAAAACACTCATTAAAATATCAGCTTCACCTCTCTTTTCCCCTAGTTTTTCTGATCTCTCTGGAAGTACCTCCTTCATACTTTAAAGCCATTTTATGGATTACAACAGACTTTTCAGCATACGTATTTCAGACAAAAACAATCTGTCTGGCATCACAGAGTAAACCCAACCTGCCAAATTCAGGAGAAGAGAGGAGCCCTAATGCTTTTCTTTTTTCTTTTCTTTCTCTCTTCAGCTTACTTTAGTTCATTACCTCACATATGAATTCTGTTTGTTATCTTCTCTTGAATTCCTGGGCAATATAAATTTCAATCCTACATGAAAATTATCTTCAGTCCATCTTTATGTCAATGGGAGCTGAAAGATCCAATTGAGCAGGACCAAAAGAGAAGTGGTTGATGGTAATCCAAAACTCTGATCCTGAAAATGCCTGCTCAATTGCCGCTTCTCTGTAGAGATCTTTTAGCTTCATTAGCACAACATTTTTTATGCAATTCCATTGACATCTATCCAAAGAGGGAAATGTCAAGCTACCAGTAATGCCACTCCCTGTGGTAGGAGAGAAACTACAGTTCCCAAGGGGATTTTTATGATATTTTATCCCCTGGCTGCTAAATGCAGAACAAACTACGAAGCAGAAATTGGCACCTGGGTCTCTTTTTCCCACTGAGTACCACAGAGAGGCAGATACAGGAGTATCTCTCTCGTCTCACAGAAGCAGGGACCCAGTGACCCAGCTGGAAGATGCAGTAACTTCAGACAAAAGTGAGAGCTGAGTCCAGCTCTACTGTACTCCTGTGAATACTATAGCTCTTGGATGTTATTTTGAGAACAAAGCAAGACACTGCTTTGCCTTGGAAAGGGCAAACAACAACATTCCTTTCAGACAAGGACACAGTGAAACCCCTTTTGACACAAAAGCTTCTGAGAAAGGCTGAGTTCAGTCAAAGTCCTGTCCTCAGTGTCTTATTTGTACAAATAGGCAAGGAAATTTCCTGGTCAACATGCAGGTTGTTTTGGAGTGCTGCTCTGGAGCAGAATGGAATGGTCACTGAAGGGCAAGGCACAAAACCTCCTGGAAGCTACTCACGGATAAGAGTTTGAAGCTGATGCTCCAGGAAGTGTTATTTAGATCTGCTTGGTACAAACACTTAGGAAAAAAGGGTAATTTAAAGGGACTTAAATACGTATCTTTCCTTAAAATCTAGCTAAGGACTGCTGAACCAAAACCCAAACTCTCTGGTCATCAGAAGTCCATACCTGGTGTGACTGAAAAATTAAAATGCCTGTCAATTGTTTTGTTTGTAAGCCTCAACCACCACACAGTAAACATTAGGAAAAGTCTCACAAGCTTTTTTGTCAGCTTTGATTTCAGTTTATAAAAGAAAATGTATGAAAAAATAAAAGATAAACTCTTATCTGTCTTGTCAAGTCTTTATAATCCCCTGTTTGTGCTTGCATGGTCTCTTGAAAACAGAAGAACCATTCAGGAAAGTGATTTACTCAAACAGCTCTTTGCAAAGGTAATGAAATAATAAATGAACAAAAACCAAATAAGTTTAGCGCTTGCAGTTGCTCTCATCAACAGAACAGGTTACAAAGAAATAGGAGAGTTTATTCATACTAATGCATTTCCTTAGATGTGTATTTCCCTATTGTGTGTATTTAAATCCTTTTCTTTGCTGTTTGTGGAATAAAATAGCGTATAACATGGCTGAACACAGGATTTTTTTATTACTGTAATTATGTCATCTATTACCATCATCTTAGCATCCAGTTAGGATTGGGACGTGCTTGGCATCGTTCAAATACAAACTAATGAACAAGTCTCTCATTTAAACAACATATGCTGTCCACATATTGGTAAGATACAGGAGACGGGACTGGAACTCAGCTGAGATGACAGAGAGGGAAAGAGTGACGGCTGAAGGAATAGCCAAATATAATAAATACCTATTAAAATCAATAACAGCTTTTCCATCGGCTTAAGTAACTTTTGGACCAAATCCTAAGTGTACCATTTGGAGGATTTATAGGTTTCTTTTAATAGACATGAACAAAAGTCTTTTTTATTAAATTATGCCTTTGCTGCTGTGGCTTATGGAAACGGCATGCATATCTCCTAGCAGTGTGACGGACCTCAGCTCTGACAACACTCGTGCATTTGTTCAGCTCCACGTGGTGAATAGGCTTAGTGTATGAAATTAAGCATGTGTACAGGCCTCAGGCTTTTCTTAATTGTAGGATAATTTTATCTGGAGATGTACCAAATTCAGCCCCTCTTTGCTCTGACATTTGTTTTTATTTTCGATCCTGAGTCTCTCTTCCTGGTCCCTTGAACTTGCATTTGTGTGTGGAGAGCACCATGGGCAGCTGTACCTGGCAGATCAGTGTGATGGAGTCTCACAGAGAGGCAGCACAGAGTGGGGGCCTCTTGCTCCCAGGCCTCACAACTGTATGGGTGACAAGGGACAACAACAACAACAACAACAACAAAAAGCTGAGCCTGCTGAGTGTTTTAGAAGAATGGCTATGCTCCAGAGAAAGTTTTCTCAACCTTGAATCTCAAGTAAGCAGACACATCCCTTGAGAAGCTTAAACTTGAGATAAAATTCATATTTCAAAACCAGTTCATTTGGGTTCTCCTACCGGACAGGTTTAGATCATTGTGCACTCATCATGTGGATTTTCCAGCTTCCCTTCTCAGTCACCAAACAGACTCAGTGGGCTGAATGAACAACCTGTGTGCAGGGTCATGTACACGTGTGGGTGATAAAGTACCTCAAAATACTGTTTTTCTTGGTACAGCAAAGATCATCTGCCACTGCTCTCTCAAAGGGATAGTGTTCCCCAAGCACTAGCTCCTGCTCCAGCATTTGCTTTAAAGGGCAATCTACTCATTCTATAAGAAGTAGTTGCAGAGAAATAACAAATTTTTCCTCAGTCTCTAAGAACTTTGCTCTTGAAAACAGAAACAAGAGATTTAGTTGAAAAGGTTCCTGAAACTGCTGAAAGACAGTTTTTCTCTCCAAAGCTGAAATCACCAGATCCTATAGCTACTTTATTTCCATTTTTCACCTTAGTTCCAGAATATCTACAAGCTTCATGAAGTAATGCTTCTTCCGTGCTAATCTAAAAGATAAACACAGAAGATATTACAGACTCACTGACAATCAGAATATTCAAAAATTTTAATTCTCCCATGCATTGCTATCCTTTGCATTCACCTGGCTTCCTCCTTTAAATTATTCACATCTTCAAGTTTAAGGCCTGCCTGGGAAAAGCAAGGATTTTACCAGGTTAATTTAAATTAATAGAAGGAAGTAAGATAACTGAATAGAGATGTAATGTGTCTTGTGGGGAGAGAAACAGCAAATGAAATTAAAAAGAAAAACAAGAGTTCTGTGTAGAGCGTCCTTGTTAACTTCTGCCAGAGAATTGAAGGCACTACAATTTAGAGGACTAGAAAAAAATCCACTAGTGAAATTCTTTCAGGGTTCACAGGCATGTAGTTATGTCCTTCTTTTTTCAAATTCCATTATTGTACAATTCTAAGGACCAGCCAGAAATAAATGTAGGTGTGCCAAAATACTGTGAGAAAGATTCATTTCAAATGTTTCTGGACTTAACAGAAGCTGGAGGTGGAAAGAAACTTACAAGAAATCTATATTGCTTGAGATTTATTGACAAATTTGTAGATCCCAGATGTTTTAATGATTTATGTAAGCTGCAAATACTTGAGGGCTTATCCAAAATCAATTCCAAGATTTAAAAAATTTGTCTATAACTTGTCCTAATGGACCACTGAACTTGAAGTGATGAAGTAAGTCTGTCTGCCCTGAAAACACGGAACAGCTGATAAGGACAATGGGAGAGCCAGGCAAGGGTGGAACGTTTGTTCAGATCTGCTCTTCAAATGAAGACCCAGGCAACCCATGCAGTACAGAAACACAAATCTGGGTGTAGATGGGATTCCTGCATCCCCAGATTCCACTGATTTTATTCTCAAGGTGGGAACCTGCACTGACGTTGAGTCCCGAGGTGGCAGCTGGGTCTGTAGCCTTCCTGCTCCCTTGTCCTTTGTACACAGCCATCAGCCATGGCACTGATTCTGCAGACACAGTAGCTCTTCTCTGGATGATTCTCCCAAAGTGGTAGCACAGTAGGGGGAAAAAATCAAGTATGCTTTAAAAGTTACTATCAAAGTTACTTTACCTCCTTAAAATGTGGTAATCCTTATTCTTCTGGCATTAAGATGGAACAATTTAAAGAACAAAGTGCATTCAATATTTTGCATGGGGAGACTTCCATCAGACTGAGGGAAGTTTATAAATCAACAGAAACCACTTAACTGCATCATTTTCATGGGTCCAGAGGAATTCTAAACAAATAGCAGGTTTGTAAGAATGAAAAGTCACTTTTATTATACACACAATCTAATGTTCAAAGGAGTGTAAAAGATGCTTAAGTGTTAATATTTTATGCCTTGGCTCTCAGTAGTAATTGCAAGCCATTAAAAAGAATGTTAAGCCATAGCTGTTAGCACTGGCACAGCCCCAAGTAAACACTGAACCCTCACGGAAGGGGGTTAATTGGTACAAGAAGAGGTAATTTATTAAGGAACACTGAAACCCTGTATACACCCAAAGATCAGACCAAACTGCACATGTCTTGTGTGAATATTGAGTCTGATAATCAGATTTTTTCCCTACACTGCACTTTAGAGTCTCAGCCTATGCAGAAAACTGAAAAAACAATGTTTTTTTTCTACGTGGCTCCAATAAACCTTTACTTGGTGCCCATCAGTCTGCCCCTTCCCACCCCAATCTCACCTGGAAAGTCTGTCACTTGTTGGGAAGAAAAGCCAACAAGACAACCAGACCAAAGGCATGGAACTCAATGTTGCTTTCTTTCACTAAGCACACTGCTAGAACCTAGCTAGCCTTGCATAGGTTCATTTAACTTTCTCAAGATTGAAAAGCTTGTCTTTTTAAGATTCTTCTTAAAAGTCTACTTTCTGCAAAGTTTCTGACCCCTTAAGGCACATCAAGGCAAATGGAAGTGGGTAGCAGCCAGTTCTTACCTCACTGTTTCATGAACTTCTGTTTTTAAATAGTGGCTCAAAAAACTCAGTTTAGTTGTTTAAAGATCTGGAGTGGAGTTTTCCCTTCAGATGTCTATGTCCCACTGTAAATCTGGGATGCACCCTCCTTCCGACACGCCTTGGGGAGCATTGTGCGCGTTATCAGTGCTCCTTTAAGAAAAGCCACCTGGAAAATCTGCAGACTCCAGAGCCAGATCCAGTTCACCAGCTGAAAGAAAGGGTATCAACTTCTTGTTTCCCTCCCCCTGGCACAACCTCTTTCTTGGTCTGCAGTGCAGATGTCTCCTGCATATCTGCTGCTTCAGTTTTACGAGAAAGGTGCACAGAGCACATGGCAGACGTGAGCTTTGGAACGGCCAAGCTTTAGTATTTAGAAATTTTGTACATAAAGACAAATTCAAAGCCCATTGAGGTCACTGGGAATTGTCCTGCTGTGCTCAGCAGGGTTTGGATCAGGACCATGAACTAGAATATCTTGAAATCAGTGTTTAAAAGCCTAGACAAAATGAAAACAGATTTGTGAAACCCTACCCCCTCCCATTCTATATTTTGCCTCCCATGGAAAGGTAGCACAAATGCAGGAAATGAGGAATCTGATGGCTGCAAGGTTTTATAGCTCTGATCCCCAAATTTTCCTCTTGATCTCTAAGTGAAGCAAGTATGGTTACATCTGTTCAAGTTATTTTATTAATCTAAAATGGAAGACACTTCTCTGACACACTAAAGCAATTTGTAATTTTATCTGTTTTGACATAGTTCATTTTGAATTATAAATGCCATTATTTGGGATGGGGCCCTTATTTCTCACACTCAAAATTATTTGCCTCTAAAATTGCACTTACACCTATATCTTAATTTTCATAGATTTGACTTAAAGAAGAATTTCATTTCACTCAGTGTAGATCTCTCCCCTGTGGCTTTTTACTGTTGTCATGTACTTTTGATGACATATGATACTACTATAAAATTGGTGTCAATGGCAGAAAAACAAAATCTTATTTTAGTGATTATAAGGAGTTCAAATTTTCTGATTTTGGATTCTCATATAGTAAGTCCAGCCCAAGCCTAAGTCTCAAGAAAAAAGCTTTGGGAGTTTTTATGCAGTATTTTTTCACTTCTAATTGCTGGTTCATAGGATGTAGCAAGGATTTTGTGTGTACAACAAAAGCAGCTTAAAATTATGTTCAGATTAAAATATGATTCTGAATAACAGTTCTCATTGTTTTTAGATTTCTTTTGCTAATTCAGATATTCTCCTAATTTATTTTCTAAGCTTTCTTGTTTATTTATCATTTTTACTGCTTAGCTACAAGCCCTTGAGGCTTTCAAAGCAGTGTTCAAGTATTTGTCACTCTGCTGTTTTAAAAATATTATTCCAATTATTTATTTTCCATTAAAATGTTATCCACAACCATATTAGCTAATCCTAGTCTTTATTTTTTCACTTCTCATATGAACAGAACTGCTTAGTTCTGAATTGGAAGTAAAAGCAAGCATTTTATTTGAAATAAAAGGAATTAGATAGCATCTAGAAGATCCCTACATATACAGACTTCTAAGTCAGAAAGTTGCTAAGAATAGTTGTAATAAAATATGTTAAAAATATTATTCTCCCAAATAAAAACTTTAATACATTAATTCAAGGGCATTAATGGAAATTCTAGAACTTGAAATGTTTCTCTGATTTTTTTTTTTTTTAAATTACAAATACTGAAAAAGAAAAGTCTTGAGTTCAGTGTTTGGGGTTTTTCATTTGTTTGTGGTTTTTCTTGGGTAGGAGGAGAGATCAGAGCATTCAACAATGGTCCTGTAGTACAAGACAACACTAATAAAGATTATTCTGTCCTATCTGGCGCTTGCTAGGTAGGTTTTCTGCCTGGATGTCTCTCAGAGCATTCTATTGTGTGCAATTCCCACTTGATGTACTGTGTAGTTTGCTAAAGTGACTAAAGAAGGGCATTGTGGAGGATGTAACTCCTCCAAGGAGGAGCTCAGCTACAGAATCTTTGCCTTTTTTCTGTGGCTATGAAATTCAACAGGCAGGTATGGATTTAAAAAAAAGTTACACAGAAGGTTTCATTTCAGCACAATAAAGTTGCAACATTCCCATTAAGCACAAGCACATCTGAAAGGAGTCTTTCCCTAAATATTATTACATTTCTTCAAAACAACTATTTACTGGGATGGAGTCCAATTTTATACAAAACCATTCTGGACCTCTAAAATCCCCCAGGTGTCAGGAAATTGTCATTCAAGTTGCCTGTGTCTTGCAATGTAACATCTTCTGGGACACATAAACACCAAGGTGGGAGTGAGCAGGTATATGCAACAATGATTGCCATTTGATATTTGAACAGGACTGCAGGATAGCAGGTACCTTGCAGAGGAGTACAACAAATATATAATGTATTGTACATACAAGATCTAAGGAATAGGAAAGAAGCAACTTCACACAAGGGTCTTACCATGAGCTTGAATTTCTGTCCAAGGAGGTGTTCAGAACTGCATTTGGATTGAAAACACAATGAACCTCCCGTGACAGGTCATTTTTGCCTTGTACACCTGTTGCTAACAAACCTAGTTAGAGCTGGAGACATTCTTAGGAATTAAAACTGAACCTCACATGCATCACCTGCAGACAATAAGATGCTTTTTATTAAGACAAATATATTGAGGATAAAACTTACTCGTTTACTACTACTATTCCCAATGATACGAAGAGTTATAACTTTAACAACCAACAAAAATACATTTTCATCAGAACTGTTCTTCAATACATAGATTCGTTTCTACTTCAGCTCTTTTTCAGGCTGAAATAGAAGCAATATTTTAGCTAGGAACAGTATATTGTGATATACAATGTTATCAAGAGCAGAATATGCCTTTCAAAGCAGATATAGTGCTCCACTTGCATTCACCATATGAGTTCACTTTTGAAAATAAATCTTCAGATAACCCACAAACAGGGAGGCAAAGCCAGGGAGAAGCCAGAGGCAGCAGAGGTAGTGGATGTAAAGCAGGCTCTGGGGAAAGTCCTTCTAATGTTACTTACACGTGCATATATCATGCTTTTCTGCAGAAACATAAAGATTTATCTCTTTTATATACACATATGGCACAAACCATATGAATGAAAATATGGCATTATTTCATACAGAAGAAATAAATAAAAAGAAGATTCCTAAATTTCATATTCAGATGTTCAAAAGGTAAGAGACCCTCCTAATGACCTAATGTGCTCTGGTTTTATTCTCTTGTGATCCTCTCCCTCTTGGAACTCGCTGTATACATCTGGGTCTCTAGTTATATGATCACGTGCTATCCTACACAAAATCTTTGTTTCACTCCATGTACATTCGAGGGAGAAATGATGGCAGAATGCTGGTGAGCTACCCTCTGCGTCATCTGTTTTAGATAAATCTAAGATTCTTCAAAAAATTAATCAAAATGAAAATCTGTTCAAAACTGATCCAAAAAAAGTATCTGCATTGACTTAAAAGTTTTGCTACAATGTGTTCATCCAGCTATGCAACACGAATGCATGAGGAGAGACAGAAGTCATAAAGATTTATTGGCACTCATTTGGGTTAATGTACATAAGTCTCTCATGTTTTCACCACTTATAATACAGTCATCCCAAAATGATGCGACTAAAACTTGCTTTTCAGATCATATCATCATGTGCTTAGACTGTATGATTCACTCAGTAATTTACAGAAAATACAGCTTAAGAACTCCATTATACAGATATGTTCAGATTTTACGTATTTCAGACCTTTACCTTATGTATTGTCTATGCTTAATTGTCTATGCTTAAGAGACCAGGTGCTTTAGCTACTGGCTCCAGCTGACTGGGACTTAGCAAAAGACATTAAAACTTCAGATAGGAATCTCAAAACACTTTCCTAAACATAAAAATGCCATGATTTTAAGGCCTTTTCTTCCGTGACTCTTCTGAACTAGGATCAGGTCAGGCGGGAAGCCTGGGAAAGATTGCTTTTCAAACCTTGCATTTTTAGTCTGACAAGCAGTAAGATAAATATCTGAAGTACACCATTTATCTAAAATTAAATATTGTCCATTTTGGCCATAATACTGTGATGAGAACTTCCAGATTCCAAAAAGATGGGAAGCAATTATATATATATATATATATATAATGCTTTAGATTCCTTAATGACATATGTTAAAATAGGGTAATAGTGCAGAGCGTTGGGTATAATTTCAGTAAATACTAATTAGAAGTCATCTTTTAATGGAGAAAACTGAATGGGATTTTATTCCATAATTAATTCTCATAGATGAAGTGGGAGGCTTCCACTGTTATGGTTCTGGACAGGAATTCAAGATCTCAGTTTTTGCCCTTATCACAATTTCAGGTTTTTTTCTTGCTACCTTGCTGAAGGAAGTGTCTCAGAAATAAATCTTGTTCCAGCTTGGATCAGTGAGAAATTCTGGAGCAGAATTTCCCCTTTAATCATTTTGTCATGTCCTAAGTGAGCACTTGAGAAAAATGCCCTTGTGATGTCTCTTTTTTTAAGTAACAAAGGTTTAGGTGTGTTCATGCTTGCTATTTGTAGGTGAAAGAAAAGAATTTTCAACCACTAATAAAACGTGTTTGCCCCACCTCCTCAGAATCCCACTTGTGGATACAGTTTTTATGGGGAGAATATCTCAAATGAAATTTCTAGAACTATAGACTACATTAAGTACATGAAGAATTAAAAGTTCAACTTTTACAGGAAATCCCAATTTTCACCTGGTAGATGAGTCTGATAAGTGTTTTCAGGTTAGCAGTAATGTATTTTGCTTCTACTTTTTTTTTTTTTTTTTTTTTTGCCAGAATCTACTTAAATGTAGATATACATTTCTACCTCCTGATCTCTATATCCATCATATTCCTTGATAGCCATGGCAACAGTAAGGAGACATGCTCTAATAGAAAGGAAAGACAGCAGTCTTCCTAAAATGCTTTAATCTGGATGATGCTGTAAGGGGTGGAAGGCCATGGTCTGGGACTAATTAGATTAGAATATAGCCTAAGCTCCAAGCAAAGAAGAAAAAAAAAAAAAGAAAAAAAAAAAAAGTGGACTGGGTTTGCATAAAACCACTTTTTCTTTGACATGCTAGCATCTGACCTTCTTGTTTGGACAGCCTTGGACACCCACCATAGTGTCTTCTGGGAAGAGCTCAAGTCTATTTGGTTTTTAAATAGCAGTTAAATTACGGAGTCCACACCAGACAGTCAAATCTATTTGCTTGAGTATCTTTAGGGTGTGTTTCAGCCCAGTGGCAAGATTTTCTGGAAAGATTTTGCAAGAGCAGAGGTCCTGAAGGTGCATTATTATCTCAGTCAGACCCAATCCAGCCTGTTGCTGAAAACATCTGAACACTGCCAGGTTCATGTACCTCTGGTGAGAAGACACATGTCTATCCCTCCCATCTTGGACACTGAATCTGTAGATGGGAAACACACCCTGCTCACTGCAGAAAGGTTTTTCTCAAGGCTATTTTTCCAGCTTCTCTAAGGAATTATTGGACAGTCAGGATCAGGATGGGATTGATATCATGGAAAATTTCCTGTTTCAAGAACTGAGGTGCTGTCCTCTTTATTTTTGGTGACATTTTCTCAACTGAACCAGGAAAAATAAAATATTTGATTCCTCCTTCTTCACCACATGTGCAACACCCAGAATTTCTGGATATAAAGGTATCATATGAGCTCCAGATCAGTGAAGCATGCCTGTGTATGAACTCAGAATTCCCAGCAGGCTTCAGGAAGAGTTATTTTTCTTTCAGGGGATACCATTTGTTTCCCATTATAACCACCTTCTGTTAACATTTTTCTGAGATGAAACCTTCTATCTAATTGTATTCATCCACAGCTCAGCCCATGACTGACTTTCCTGGCACCACATGTCTGTGTTTGTCCTGACTCCAGATACTCCAGGAACTGCATGACTACCTATGGTCATTTCCTTCCCGGCTATCTGAAAAAAAAGACCTATTTGGGAAGAGATAATTGAATTCCCTCCTACCTGTAAACCAGTAATAACTTTATATGGTACCACAGAATGATCGTGGACACTTGTAGATTGAAATGTCTTCAAAATTAAGTGGGGCATCTCTCAGTTGCTTGTGCAACCCTTCTTCTTAAAATAAATTGTTTCACATCTGTAAATTTACTCTTTCTGAGGGAAGACTGAAGACAGGAAAGGATTATCTAGTTTATTCCTTTCAGCTTTATTCATTTCTGCTTCAATTTTTCCTGTATTGGGTACTGGTGTAGTTTGCAAGTGTCTTTTTAGACCAACTGCTTGAAGCAATTGCCATCTCTCCTGCAGCTTCTGTATGCCTTTGCTTGTTGTTCTTTTCTTGCTTATTTACCATTCTGAAAATATGAAACTCAAATATTTAATAAACACTTTCATTCAAATCACATTTCTCTTCTAAGCCATCAGTCTGTTCTTCCCTCCTGGTCAGTATTGTGTGTAAAATAGCTACTGCTATAGTAGCTCCCTTCTGTTTTTGAGAGAAAACATTTTCAGTGCATTTGTCATAAATATTTCAGCTCCCACCTCCCCCACTAGTTTTAGTAGTGCTCTGCTTTTTCTCTTCTTCTTCTTAAATATGTTCACACTTCTAGGTACACAGAAAATTAATTTCTCAGGTTTTCCCAAAAACACAGTTTGGTTTGTCCAATCCAGTCCTCACAGTCACAGGAAACAGCAAAAAAGATACAACTCTTCCAGTAGTCCACAAAACATATTGTGGGAGTCAGAGTACACCACAGGTAATGTGTGTATAGATATGTATATGTGCAAATATATATATACAAGAACAAATACCGCCAGTAAAGAACAGAAAGGCTCAGCTGTGTTTCATAGAATATGAGCAGGAGACCAAAAAGGCACCATGAATTACCTTGGCAATGGCAGCTTCTAGATAATCATAGCAAATACACACATCCTTGAACAAAAACACACACACAGAGAATTTTTTATTCCCTGTCCTTCCAGAATGAGCTAATCCCTTCTGTAGATAGCATTTTCCTGTCTCTAAGCTTTGATTATGTGATAAAACTCTTTATCCTTTTTGTTTCGTCACTCCCCTGCTCATCTCTATTTTTTTTTTTTTAAGTTGCTGTCCAGATATGTTCTTTCCCTTGTAAGAACATACAACCCTTATCTAATCTGTGACATTCTGAAATATTGTAAGGGGACTGATTTGCAGAAACATATTCACTGTTCCAGCAGGGGCAATACTCGTTCTTGACCAATTCTGTGTCTATAAATAGGATGAGCATCTGAAATTAATGGCAGTTTCCTTGCTGTGTTATCTTTCTGCATGGAGTCTGATTTAAGGAATTTGTGCTTGAAAAGCTTGAAAGTTCCCCTTCTGAACAAGATGCCAAAACTTTATCTGATCAAAGAAGTTTATAGGCCACTTTCCTGGGAACAGAAAGGGATGGATGCAAATTGGAAGTCTAAGTCCAGACAGTTCCATCGGCAAGACTTGCAGGGAGTGCTGAGAGGATAGAGCCAAAACTAATCAAACAATCCTTGCTCATTTTGAAAGAAAGAGTTTTTCTCCTGGTAGACTTCAAGAACTGCTCCGCTTTACCCTGCAATGTATATACTTCTTTGTTGCCTGCCACAAGCTAGGAAACACTGTCATATCTTCTCTTTTGAAGTTTTCCATTGTATTGGAATGAGAGCTGGGAATTTGCTTGCCTGAGAGGCAAATCTGAAGACTTGAAGACTGCTGCCTGAACAATTTTCCCTCTCATGTCTCAGGGCTCTGAAACTCTGAAGTGCTGGGGCTGAGCAGAACCACACCTGAAGCGCTGACCTTTAATATCTGCACTTGTGTGCCAGAGAAGAACTCTGTGTGTTTGCCTCCTTCTGCAGCGAAAAGCACTTCCAGAAGTTTGGAGTTCCCTTCCTATTCCACGCTGAAGGTTCCTGGGTCCATAAAATACAAAGAGCCTGACATTCATTTTAACTTATCTATGCACCTTGATAGCTTGAAAAGGAAATATTTTTCTTCCTGAGGAGTTTCCAGGATAATTCATCGCTGTTTGCTTGGTGTTCAGATTTTGCTGTAATATGCACTACAAAAATATGTAGACAGCTTAGTTTCATTACATAGGTATCACTGCCCATATGGTATTAAAAATGGATTGAAGGAGAGGCCATATTCTTTGAAGTACACTGTAGCTTCATCTGTCAGTTACTGAAGATAGGTAAATTTACCTTCTATTGATCATTTCCTACTGACTTAGTGAAAACACTGAGAAAAGGGATGAGGACTTTTAGAAGCATTTACCAAAATTGACTCTAGTTTGCAAAATCAGTGGAAACTCGCCATGCTTTAAAAGGTAAGCAAAATAACATTAGAAAAAGACAAGAAAAAAATAAAGATTCTAAAAATAAATTGGTAAAAGAGAAAAGTTCCTGTAATTTTAGGTTTAAAATATGAGCCTGAGTAATCAAGGAAAGTATTTTTACTGCCCTGTCAATATTTTTCCTGGAAGCTCTGGTAAATAGACTTTCTTTAGATCTGTAGTGTGCGTGCCTAATGGTCTTAGGTGTTTCTTACCACAGAAAACTTTATCCTTAAGAAATACAGTAAACAGGAACTCTGTGGTTACGTAGTTCCTGAAAGAAAGAAAGAAAAAAAAGAAACATGTTCGCTGCCATGACACACAGACAATTTATACTGATTTAAGAAGAAGCTGTTCTCTTCTATTTTGAATCTTTCATGTCAGCCTTTTTTTCCATTGCATTAAAAACTTCTGTTTTTAAAACCTATCAGTGAACTGGATCATGTTTTCTCAGTCATTTGAATTAACATCTCCACAACACCAGGAGCCCCACAGAAGTGCTGGAAAGCAGAAGGGAGCGGGTTTTTTTCAGCCTTTCTAAGGCTCTATTTATTTATTTTGCTGGAGAAAAAGATCAGCCATCTTCTACTCTGAATCAGCAGCTTGTAGAAGCTGGGACCCATCCAAGACTGAACTAAGCTATAAAAATTGTCTCAAGACCACTTAGACACATAATTCTCCCAAGGTTCTGTGTCACCTCCGTCACTTTTCTTTTTTTTAACCATGCTCTTTTCTTCAAAAGCTGCCACTAAAACAAATGAATTAGCACAATGTCTTCCTGGCAATGCACATCTCCCCGTCAGCTGCAGCTCAGCCCTACAACCTGTTTCCCTGAGTAATATTGACTCTACACTCACAATGAAGTTCATTTTTCCAGTCTCCCAAAAGGATGCACAGCTCAGATGGCTAACAGAGGGGCTGGCTGGCATTGCAAAGGGTGTGTTAGTAGGGGAACAAAACTCAGTGCCGCTGCCGTGAGATGCAGGGCAGGTGCTTTGTCATCGTTCCTCATTGTTGTGAGCTTGGGAAGTTCTTCGCCACAGAATTGATTAGGATAGTCACGAAGAGCAAATCCTTCTCTTCCCTCCTGTTGAAAGTAACCCTGATGTTAGGTAGAACCATAAAGAATTACTGCAGCATTGCACAGAGATACAGATGCATTACAGTAATACTACCTGGAAACCAAACAAGAGCAAGACAGTAATCAAAAGTGCAAAATTCCATTTAGAGTCTGATGTCTATTTTCTCTAATGAAAAATTCCCATTGTGTTAAACTCACTGCTTTAAAATAACAAAATCACTTAGTTTTCTTGATGATCCCTCATTTTGCTATCCCTGTGGTTGGTGCAAGGTCACTCCTAGGGAGTAGGAAGCATGTTAGTGCAGTGTAGACATAACCTCAGGCCTTCCAGGCTGCATTCTGGTGAAGAAGAGGAAGTTTGGACAAATGCCACATTTTCTGTTATGCAGCAGTGATGACTGCTATGTTGATGGGATGGACAGAATAGAAAGGTGGGATCTATGAGACATTAAAGCACCTGTGTAAGGCATCAGCATGTCCTGCTGGTCACATCACCCCATGTCAGGGTTGCTTCTGCAGGGAGAGAGCTGATCACTATGAGTTCAGATAGACCTCAACCCATGATCAGGTTGCCTCTGCTCATCAGTAACATCAACACTGGCTTAGGCGTTTTTGAAAAGGTGACTTTTATCTACCTGGGAAGTTGAAGAAAACCATTAAATGCTTACTGTGAAAAGAACTGCAAAGGCTGGACTTGTGCTGCTGCAGCCTTGTGCCACCCACACCACTGGCAATGTAAAGTGAGAAATGGTTGAGAAGATACAGATGGATCAAACCAGTCCTTTGTCATCACAGTGAAATTATGGTTTCCTGCAGGTTTCCTGTATTTTACTCTGTTTTATGCCATTGGCCTTTGTACTCTTATCTTGCCTGAGAGCCCTCTATTTTTTTAGATAGGTTTCCACTTTGGCTCAAGTACTCAATTGTTATCACTGCAATTTCTCTCTGTATCTCTCTTTCAGGTGATTTAGGTATTGTGCACAGCAGCTGCAGGTGTTGAAGGACACCTATTGAACTATTAGACTCATATCTATGGCTTTGTAACCTCTTGTTTGTTGATTTCATTTTTCCTAAGCACAGCTCACATTTTTCTCAATCTATTTCCTTGAACACTGCAAAAAACAATCTTTCCAGTTTATGTAGTCAGTGAAAAATATCTTCAGTGGAAAATACTGATTTTTTGCACCACATATAATCTCACAGGAATTGTTTCACTAAAAAAAATTGCCAAATTGCCAAAAATTGGAGTTGAAAGAAGGGGAGAAGTAAGGTTGAATGAACTTTCTCTTAGGAAAAAGTTGAAGACAAAAACCCTTTCAGTAAAACTTTTCAAAACACCCTATCACTTTCAATAGAATTTTTTAAAATCGTATTTTGAAACAATCTAATTCAAACACTAGAACAAACACTGGGAAAATTGAGAGAAAAAAAGAATTTAAAAAAAGTAAAAAGAAACAAACCATACAAAAATTAATGAACATTTTTCAGAAGATTTTTCAAAATTTTGTGTATCTATCCAGATTTTGTAAAAGTTGCAGATGCACAGTCTAAAACTTCTCTTCTGAATCCAAAACAAAAGTACCTTCTATCACTTCCAACGCAGTGTTATACTTAGTTTACTGAGCTAACCCCCATGGCTGCTTTCAGTGACCTAAGATAAATAAGAAATAAAACTTTTCTTGTCTCATTCATTAGACAGTCCAATGAAAAAAGGGCAGAACGCTTGTGGAATTTATTCCTCAGAGATTGTTTTATAATGTGTTGTATTTTCTGTGCTTCCTAGGGGTCCTGTAGACAATGACTTCAGATCCCTTCAAAGAAAAAAGAAAGATGCACAAATCTCGCACCTTGAAGGTGTAGTGTATCAATAATGGGCCTCCTATTTTCAGTAGGAGGTCAGTTCATATCTCTTCAGAAACTGAAGCTTGTCCTGAAAATTTCCGGGGAATCTTCTAAACCCCAAGTAAGATCTCAGGAGCAATATTACTGCATCTCTTTCCAGCTTTCCTTTAAAAACTGCCTAGGTGATGATGTTTATGGAAGTGAAGCTGAGATGGAGGGATGAGTGGATGGAAATGCTCTTCTGGAATTCAAAATACAACCAAAATGCCCACATGGTGTTCATCTTTCCCCACAGCCATGCAGGACAAGAGCCCTACAGCCACCCTGCTGCATGTGGTGACCCTGCTCTGCCTTTCTGTCGTTTGCAGTATGGATGGGTCCAGGTGAGCCTTCCCTGGGTCCATGCACAGCAATCCCATGGGTGCCCAAACGCTCCCGACTGCTGTGTCTCCCCGAATTTCACTCCTGCCTCGTCAGGGATGTCTCCTTGAGAGCTGGCATGGCCCCCTCAGTGCTAGCTGTGTCTTTCCAGCATGTAGCAGCAGCACTCTGATCCACCCACCAGCACGAGATCAGCTCCTAAGAGCGGGGTTGGGCAATAAACAAAACATTCACTGTATGCGAAAGGTTTTTCTCTGCTCAGCTTTCAGCTCTGCACTGTTTATTTTTATTCAACAACAAAAACAGATGTTTTGTGGTGTTTTTTGCTTCTCCAGATGTACCACTGAAAGCACTGTCAGCTGTTCAAAGTCGCTGCTGATTTTTTGGAGAACAGAAAGAGCTATGGGAAGTTAGCTATCTGGCAGTCAAAACTGAATTTTCTAGGTGCACTGTCTGCTTTTTTTCCAGTGGACACACCATGATTAAGGATTTACTTAGGAGTTTTCTTCGAAGGGTCCCAGTGTGGCTCAGGCCCTCAGCGCAAACTGCACACATCTCAGCAAATTGGACCTTGGCGTGAGCAGGACGTGTATTCACACACGGGTCACAGCTGCCAAGACACACAAATTCTCTGTATGATCGCTTGGATTTCTGGTCTCTCTCTCATTGGGGAGGAAATGTCATGATCACATGGAGACTTAGCATGAGAGGCCACTGTAAAAAACAAATAAAATTGAACCATATTTTCTGACTGGAAACAGAAACACTGTTTGCTCCCAGATTTTTGCTGCAATAGTGTTGCTTCAAAGAATAAGTTATGTTACATTTTTCATACAAAGAAATAAGCAAAGGTGTTTTGTTTACATTTTTTTCTGGTTTGGTTGTGTCCAATAAAAGCAAAGGCCAAAAGAGTCTGACTAAATTCTGCATTTGGATTTGGAGAGTAGTTTCCTCAAGTGAGCATATGTTGCTATGATTCCATATTTAGCTCCATCTCAAATACCACTAATGTGTTGGACTGTATATGGTCAGCAAGGTGGACGATATTTATCCTAATTTGTAGCTGGGGTGAATCCATCACATGTCAAAAATATATATTTGGCTTTTAAACTTGCAACATGGGAGAGAGTTCTATAAGCCAGAAGATGATAGTCCTGATAACCTGAAAAAACAGAGTGTAGTTATTTCATACTCTTGCCTGAGGATCTGAAATCAATAGTATGGTTATTTAATTCAATTTATGTGTATGTGTGTTTAGACTCTTCCACTGAAACTTAGCAGTCTCCCATGTCTTGTAAAGCATTGCTCTGGAGAGGAACCTGATGAAGGCTTAATCCTGAAATTCACATCAATTTTTTAATTCATATCTACATTGAAATGCACATTGAAAACTTTCCTAATTCTAAAGCAAATAAGACTATTTCTGCTCTGCAGTGTGGATTTCTGTCATACTTTCTGTGTCATCATGGTCTGCAGAACCCGTGTAAGTCAATATAGCATCACAATATCAGATGAATGTTTTCTTGGCTTCTATATTGACTGCATCAATCACATCACTAATTTCATTACTGAAATTAATTCATTATTTTTGGCCATATTGCTTTGAGGAAAGAGAGCTACACCTTGAAAGCTCAGCCCCTGACAGGCTCCCTAGAAGTCTTCCTAGGTCAGAAGTTAGGAATACACAGCAGGAGTAGTCCCATACCTGACTTCAAAGAAGTTCACAGGGCAGATTGACTGGACTTCCATTAATTCTACAGAAATGTGAAAACTGTTTTGTCTTCCTCTGAACAAGAATAAAACAATCCAACTGAAATGTCAAAGAAATACAAAATGGCAAAATACAGCATCATGAATTTAGAGACTGACCGAGGGCTCTTTTTTTAACTCTTTCTCTTTTAATGCTAAAAGGGAGCCATGGATGACTTGATGCAGTGATGAACTTGATTGAAAAGGAACAAATGTAAAACTAAATAAGCAAACACTTTCTTTATGAGTGTTTCGTCCTAGAAAACACAGCACCACAAATCATCATGGAGGCCAGCAGTCCCTAGGATTATGAAAGACTATTTGCCTGGGTAATGAAACCATTCAGAGTTACAAGTAGAGGTTAAGGAACTGATGGAAGAGAAACTTGCTTCCAGAAACAAGCCAGTTTCAGAGTGATGGAAGACACATTTCTCCTGAGTAGATCAACCTAGATGTGCCTTGCATGCTTAGCTGCAGGCTCCTAATTTACACTCGGCTGCTGTCAAACAGTCCTATCAAACTGCAAACTCTTGGTTTGGTGCAAGCTTTACAATTGTGATAGGAGAATTAAGTATTTATAAAGAAACACTCAGGACTCAGTTTGACTGCACTTGATCTGTATCTCTTGTCACAGTGAACAAAGAGTACTCTTTTTGAAGAACATGTGCCCCACTAGAAAAGACTGAGTCATCTATGCCCATCATTTCTGAGAAATGTTTGCCTAGACTATTTTCAAAAATCTTCAGTAACAACCAGTGTCAACAAGCAGTCTATCACCCATCAGCTCTCTCCTCACACTGAAGAGCCTTTTTGTAACATGTGAGTGAGCATCACTGCTACTACACCTTGAGTACATTATTTCTCACTTTCAGTATGTAAAGTTTCAGTTCTTATTCTCTTTACAGAAGGCTATTCTGTATTTGAGTATTTCTCCTGTGTTGTTCCTGCCTTCAACCTACCCTTACAAAATAACTATTCTCTTCAGTCTCTTCTCCTGGCCCATGCAAAACAGAGTGCCCCTCATGATGCTCCTCATGCACCAGTTTGTATGGCTTATTTGTACAGCACTTGTCTCTTCATGAAGCCTCTGCAATCACTCTGAGATTTTTCAAGTTCAAAACCAAAACCTGCTTCTTTCATCTCACAAAACTTCAGCATGACAAGAGACTAACCTGCAAATAAGAATTGGTGCAAACCTGACTCAAATCAAAGAATTTCTTTACCAGTTCTTGCTTGTGAATCAAGGACACATCAAGGAAATAATTTAGTTTTCTAGCAGAAACAACATAGTTTTTTTAAAAGAAAACCACTCCACTAGCTGTTTCCTTCGCCTACTTATTCCCCATCTTCATTCCAAACATGTTCTCAAGCTGATCATGTTGTTACTATAAAGATTTCAGTATGTTTATTTTTGTCATTTTAAGTGGTATGTTATCTAAAGACTTTAATTTACTGGAGAAGGTGAGTTCTTTTGAAACAGTTTTTCAATAAATGATCATCTAATCAACATTGGACCACTATAATGATATTTACCACATTTCATTATAATAAAACTTTCAAAGAGTGGAGAAAGCAAGGGTTGATGGATGCTAAGCTAAGTAAAGTTTATAACATTCCTGTATTTTATCAGAATACAGCAAACACAAACCAGTATTTTCTGTTGTTCCTTTCCCGGTGAGAGAGCTAGTGGAAAGATGAATTTCAAAATGTGATTCTCTCCACGTGAAGTGAATATATTTAAATCATGAGAAATTCAACAAACTTAAAACCTTATTTTCCCAATGTAATTTCTTCTCTTAAGTTAATTTTTGCAGTGGTAGTAGTATTTACACTATGCCCATTTCAACCAAGGGAGAGGTGCTATCTGAATAAGAGGATAATCATAGAATCAAAAAATCATAGGATCTTAAACATCATCTCATTCCAACGCCCTGTCATGGGCAGGGACATTTTTCACTAGATCAGGTTGTTCAGAGCTCCAGCCAGCCTGGCCTTGAAGACATCCAGGGATGGGATATCTACAACTTCTCTGAGCAACCAGCTCCTGTGCCTCACCACCTTCACAATCAAGAATTTCTTCCTAAAATCTAATCTAAATGTCTCCTCTTTTAGTTTAAAAACTCTCCCTCTTGTTCTATCACTATTTGTAAAAAGTTGCTCTCTTTCTTTTGTACAAGCCTCCTTTGCATACTGAAAGACTGCAAATATCAGGAATGGAGCAAGGCTTCTCTTTACAAGGCAGGTGTTGACAAATACAATAGCACTAGTGGTAATAATAATAATAATAATAATAATAATAATAATAATAATAATAATAATAAAATTACCCGAAGAGTAAGATACCAGAAAGGGATCCAGTTTGGGATCCAGTATTAGATTCTGTTCAGGCAGCAAATTAAGAACATCAAGTGAGCACACATTACACTGTGGTGTGTTGTGCTGGTCTGTGGACTGGTCAGATGTACAGAGGCGAGCAACAGCGAGAGCAGGAGAAAACCCATCAGCCCTTTGGTCATTCTTGTCTGCTGAACTGGCTTGGAATCCTTTTTGCTGCCTCTGTCTGATCAACAGCTCCAAACAGAAGAAAAAAAATTCCAAGCAATAAATGCATAACTATAATAATTAATGAATTAATCACTATTTGGAAAAATCTCTTTTCCCTAATGCCCTAGAAAGCAGATAGAAACATCTACTGTGAAGCCATTATTTGATATCTTAGGTGGGATTTTTCCCACTCCAAGTTTGCCTTACTAACTGAGAAATGGTCATTTATTCAAGTGACAGGCTAATAGTGAGAGACTCAGACTTCAGAGTGTGCTTCTGCTAAATACCTAAAGATTTAGATAATTACTCAAAGCTTGTCCAAATAATTTGAATCTATTCAGTCAACACCCCTGGCTGGAGATCTCACGAGAATATGGATGTTGTCTTGTAATATGTCCAGTACTTCCTGTTTCTGGCTAATATTTTGGCTTTTGTCTGTTCCAGTCTCGGTATTTTGGCTTTTATCTGTTCCTGTCTAGGTATTTTGGCTTCCCTTGGTTTCTGTCCTAGCTGGAAACCAAAAGTGCAGATGCATGTTAAAATGAGAAATACTGAATAATATAGCTAAGCTGAATATTTCATGTTCTAAATGTTTGACTAACGATCAGATTTATTAACGAGGAATAATTTCATTACCTCTTGGGTTTGTTTTTATTATTTTCAAAACTCATATGCTTCTTTCTCCCTGCCATAAAGGCTCTCAGTATATTATTTATTGCTAATTTATGGCAGCTATACTACATGACTTAGCAGTGTACATTTTTTGATGATTAAACCTCCCAAAAGATGACATTGAAATCAGCTAAATTTTTCTAAGAAAGCAATTGATCCATGTCTTCAAGGGGAAAAAAAAAGAATGAGGAAAAAAAAAGGAACAGGGAAAAAATGGGTCAAGAAAGTTCCTACATGAATTTTTCAGGATAATTAGTGAGCTAGAGTTTCCTTGCAACAAGTGGGTATTTTCCAGCTGGCCATGGGTAGCAGTTATTTCAGATCCAGCATGTCTGATCAGTTTCTAATGAAATCCAAACAATGTCTGCCCTGGCTCTTTGAAAATAGAGAATTCTGCGCTTAAACCCTGGAAAGCTCAAAGGCATGAACTCTTCTGTGTCAGCTTGGAGATTTGCAAAGGTTTGCAAGAAAAGAACTTCTCAATGGGTCCAACATAATGGCCCTCAGAAGGGCTTGTTCTTCTCATCTCACTTGGCTATATATTCTCCAAAAACACCCAATTCAGCTCAAAATGAAGCCTTCCTCATAGGTACTCACATCAAAGATCCAAAAGCTGGTGAACCATAGTGATTCTGGAAAGGTTCTTGGGAGCATCAAAGCACAGGCCATCTCAGATCTTGGGAGCTCCCTTCAGTGAGGGGTGACCAAATAAACAAGCAAAGAGATGAGGGGTTTAGAAATAAATCAGATTACAGTGAAAAGGCTGCAAGAGCCTGTGGAGTCTGTTTTTTCTAATATTTATAATGGAATTTCCATAAATTCAAAGACCAGCTGCAGAGCTTTGAGAATGGACAAGTAAACCAATAAAATGAGCCTAAGTACTAATGCAAGGCCACCCAGGTTCATTCCCTCAGTACTTACCAAAGTAAATGCGGGATGCAGGAGGAGTGGTGCCTTCCCAGAAGTATGTCCTGTCTCAAACAAGGATTTCAGGCACCCTTCAATGCCAGCTGTACGGCTTGGAAGCTCTGGGCAGAGCACGGCGTCAGATGGAAGGAACAGCTGTGCTCTCTAGGCGGCAGAAGTTGCTGTCTCACAGGAGCAGCAGAGCAAGGCCAGATGCAGGCAAGTAAGTCCAGCCTTGGTGGCTGGCACCTGGCTTCCATGGTGGCAGCAGATCCCAAATCCTTCCAAATCACTGTAGGCCATGGAAACCCCTACCTTTCCTGAAGGTGGTTCCTGGTGAGGCAGCAGCTCCCAACTTCCCAGAGCTTCCCACTGCACCCTGAATTCTGTTCTGTGTGAGCAGTGTTCCTCTGCTGTGAGTCACTCTTCACGGGCCAACGTGATCAGATTCTCAGAAAACTTGCTAAAATCTGGAGGTGAGAGTAGCCCCAGTACAAGGCATGGTTGTTTTCCTAGAGAAAAATGGCCAGAAGTTCAAAACTTCGTCGTTTTTCTAACCTTTTTTTTTTTTTTTTTTTAACAAGGATGAAAACCAGTGTGACAGTCAAAATGCAAGAACTTTGCTCTGACTATACGATAAGTAGCTACTTACCTGAGAATTGTCTAATATTATGAACAATAATATTAATATAGTGAAATGCAGTCAACTACTACAAAATGGGCATTTGACTTCCAGTGAACAGACCTGTTCTGGCTGCCAGCAAGTCAGGACACCACTGCAAAGCCTGATGGTGTAAAACTTGGTGCAGGGGGAATGTCTGCTGATATTTAGTTATTATGACCGCTTTATTGGAGGACTGAGGTTTTGGCAATGGAAAATAATTTTCTGGAAGGAATGAAATCTCTCTTGGGAATTAATCTGCCCTGTACAATTATCTATGTATTTGCGTGCTACCGGTGTCAGTGAAGGAGGGAAATTAACTGTTTCACTGTAAATTGTCTGGATTATTCTTATTCTTCATTATCTGGATTCTTCATTATCTCCTAAGGTGACAGGTATTTGATGCCTTTTTCCATCCTTGTCCTTTAAAGGTTTTCATGTATATGAAGAAAAAAAAAGGAAGAAAAAAGATAATCATTCAAGTGAAAACCTGAGTAAGCAAATACATTTGGCTCTCATATGCATGGAAAGTTTATTCTGGAGCCAGAGGTGGTTACTGTGACCATAATTTTACACAGACAGTTACAAGCAGTTATCTTGGTGGGTTCATACCATTTTAATGTAAAGTACTTCAGTGTTTTACTTTTTTAGCATTTTTCAATAAATAAAGCAGAATGGACTCCAATTGTAAATGCTGCCAACTACTTTCCCAAGCACTGCTCTTTACAGAGGATAATTTATAATGATCAAAGATAAACTAAAGTATTAGGCTTGAAGAAATATGACTTCGGGTTTAAAAGTTCATTTTACGAGGTAGATAATATTTAATTTTCTTTTCAGGCCTCGTAAATTTGATTGCTTTTTCCTTAGTTCCTTAATTGTTAGAAAGGCAGAAAGTTCAGAAACATAGGGGGGTTTTTATTCTCAGGAGTTTCTGGTCATTGCTCCATTCAGTTGCCAGAGCACAGATCAGTCTTTATGGACACTGAGGATGTATGACTGACCATAGCATTTGTATTGGAAAGGACCTAATAAACACTTATCTGCCAAGAAACAATCTGAGCCCATGGTAACTTGTCCTCCCTTTTTAGGAAGTGCAGGGTTTCTGATCCACTTGATAATGGTTGCTAAAAGCTAGCACAATGTGAAAGATGGGAACAGTTACTGTCTTTACAAAGGCAAGGCCTGTGTTAAACTGGTGCCAGGCACAAGGCAAAGGAAGCTCTTGAGTGACAGCAGGAAGGCAAAGGGCAAAAGCCAGAGTTCATATTCTCACATGCAATTCCCCACCAACTTCCCACGATGGATATTTGGGATGAGGTATGCTCATGCACATACTCTTGCATTTGGTCTCTGTTCACTGCTCTAGAGTTATCATGTCAGCATATGGAAAGGCAAAATACTCCTCTCTGCCTGCTAATGGTGAAGATTTCACTTATGCACCCCCTTGTGTGTGACACATTCCTTTAAGACACATAGGTTCAAAATACAGAATTCTAAATCTCTCCGTCTTTGCATGTTTTAATTAATTATTCATAAAATACAGTTGTTTCAAAAGACATTTTCCTAACCTCTTACTGAGTGAACTCATGTGTTTTTAATGTACTCTTAAATGATGCATTAGTACAAGGAGGGCATGAAGAGTTCAACATTTTTTTTTTTCTGATTAAGAAGACACAGCGAAAAAATTAAAAGCTCAGGTATTTCAGATTTTTGATCCTGTTTGCATTATTATTAATACTAAAATACAATATAAAACATATAAGCCTTATATTTTAACAGAATTGAATTTCAGGGCTCAAGGTGCACAGTAGGGGGACAGTGGCTGTTAAATGGAAAAATCCATGGCCTTCTGGGGACTACAAAATAAAAGCTGCAAAAACAAAATGTTTAACTCTACACATTTCTGTGCATATCATGATCATTTTGTGGATATGAAAGAAATTATTACCTCATAGTTAGGAACTCAAAACTGAGATGGAACTAAGAAAAGTAGGGAAAAACAAACCACCACTTCATTAAAAAGTACCACTTGAATAAAAAAAAGTGAAATCCTGAAAAATATCAGTGAAAGGTAAAATCATCCCTGTTGCAATCTTTTTAGAGTATGAGTTGGACAGCTGTGTTCACAAGAGGTATATTACTCATAATTTTTAGCAGACCAGATTTGCTGGGGTTTGTGCATATCTGTGCTGTGCACGAGGTGACAGAATGAGTTAATCACCTCTCCCTGCAGGAGTGTGGATGCAGGGAGAGGCACGAAGGTGGGATTACTTCTGTCCAAGACCTTGACTTCTAAACACTCCAAGAGGATGCATTTCTTCTGCCATTGTTTCAATAAAACCCTTCTAATCTTTCACTTTTATTGCATGGTGTCTTTGGAATCTGCCTGTTAATTAGCAGCTCCAACTTCAGTCTTGCAGCACCTTAACAGTGAGCTCATTAGTGACCAAGTAGCTGTGAAACAGTGTCTGCACCATGCAAGCTCAGAAAACATCGCAGCATCCTCTGAGGCTGGCTGCTTCTAAAAATTTTTCCTAAAATTGGAGCCAAGGCTTACACCTTTGGGACATGAGGGATCTGGTATTGTACTGTGAGGGGTAATATGATCCAGAAGAAGGTTTTCTCTCTCCCCACACTGAGGGCAATAATTTAAAACTCTTGTATTTGTAACTGGCTATAAAACGAGAAAAAAAAATGACATTTTTCCTGATTAACAAAATATAGTTCTACATTGTCCCAACCTGTCCCAACCTGATTCCATAAAATATCCACAACTTTGCACTGGTGATGGCATTATGTCAATGGAGCTTCCCATTGTCATTATTCCCACCTTTTCTTTAGGCAGCTGTGGAGAATTGTTGAAGTAGCATTCAAAGTAAGGGTAATATCTTCACTTTTCTAGGAGCTTAATGGGGGCTGTCTGTGTGTGCCTCAAATGTTTGTGTGCATACAAGAGCCATGGAGGATAGGAGGGTGGAGGTGAAAGAAAGGGAGTGAGGTTATGAGGTTAGTTAGATCAACAATTAGTGACAAGCACTCTTGTGGCACCTGTGACAATCAAGATTGATCATGTATTTCAGAGCACAGAAATGCAAGGCATTTGGCAACCTCTGATCTCCTAATTCAATTGATTCTTTTCCAAGAGTTTTTCAAACTGATGACCTTTCCAAACCTAATTAGATGGTAGGAATCATAAAGAGGACACTGGAGAATTTTAATAAAAGGAATCGAAATGTTTCTTCATCTTCACAACCTGGGATTTATGAGGGAATTGCACTGGCTTTGTAGCAATGTAAAATAAATAGACATTAGATGATGACAGGGAAAATAGAATTGCTGCCAAAGCTAAAAAGAGCTTGGCAAAAGAAGAAAGAACTACTACATAGTCAGTCATTCTTTACTGTACAAACCTTTTCCTAAGGCACAGAAAAGAGATATACAAAAATAATGGACCCTTACTAAAAGATGAAAAGTACTTTCTATAGCTTACATTTTTCTCCAGCGAGGGCTAAGATGCATCTCAGTTGCTACAAAATCTTATTGTTCTCTTTCGCCATTCAGAAAATTGATTACAGCTCTCAAGGAGCATTTGCTGCCTGAACTTTTAACATCAGAAATAAATAACTGAAACAAGAGGTCAGGAAGAGAACAGAGTTGTTATGAGCATAAATACATTAGAGATGTATCAGTCAAACTCCATTCTCATATATTTTCTTTTTAACTGTGCCTTCCTGAACTAGGCGGAATGATTTTTCATGCTGTGAACTTCTTGTAAAATTGTGTTTCCATTCATACTCAAAAACTTTCAATATTTCAATATTGAAAGAAATTGGAGTTGGAAGAAGCCTCCTTCGTGGTTTAAGACATTTCAAACACAATTTTATCTTTTCTTCATCCAGATATAATCTAGGAATTATCCTGTATAATTATCAGCAAGGAAAGAGAATCACTAGAAATGGCTTCATCCAACCTTGTACTTCCTTCTTCTGACTTAAATCATAAGACAAGATGTCCAAATGTTAGTGAGCATCGCAAGAACTACAGCTCATACACAGCTTGTGCCTCTTGCTTTAACGGGAGCCTGAGACTTGTGTTGAAAGCAGGTGGTTTGAAAGCATTTATCACTTTGAATATGTCCAACACACCAGTCAATTCTAAACGAAATTTAAACTGTGGTAGAAGACTTAAAGATAACTAAAAATCCAGAGTTTTAGTGGAAACTATCAATTTAGTAGAGGAGGCACCAAGTCTGTACTGTGTCTCATCGGTGGAGAGATGACCAGGCATCAGTCAGGTGTTGGATTTTCTGCCCAGGCAAAGCCAGGGGGGTGATCACTGCCTGTAGACTTCAGGACTAACTTCAGTGTCCTTGTCTTGTGACCAGAGACAAATCACAGACACTAAGAGCAGCACTTGAATACTTGAGTTGAATACTCCAGCACTTGAGTTACTGGAATATGACACTATTGAAAGAAAAAAAACTGCAAAAAATCTTTCCGTCCAGTTTGCCTTTCCCCACTGTCTCCTGCGGAACTAAGGGGAGGCAGTAACATTTCCATCACTGCCAGTGCTTGTTGTTGCATTTTAACAAAATATGTAAAAGACATAGAGGAAGGTTTGAGGCAGAGGGAAGGGTCCTCTTTTCTGAGGTGGAAAATGGCAAGTACAAAAAAAGAATGTGGCAGTACAAAATGTGGGAACACGGATCATTATATGAACTCTGTGGGTAAAATCTGGGTCTACTGAAGTCATAGCTTTTGCCATGAACTCCAATATGGCTGGCATTTTGTGTGATACAAAGGCAGGAAAGTTGAAAACAAATCTCAGTGAATGAGAAGTGCATAGTTTTGAATGTTACCCAAACTATCTCAAGTTCTTAGAAACAACCTATTTAACAATTTTAAGATTCCTACTCTGATTGTCTTTTCTTAAGAATTACCTGCTAGATTCCATTATTTATGTTTGAGAAGTAAAAAGATCATCCTAAAAACAATGAAAGCTTTTCTCACAGAAAGCCAGAGGACTGGCTTTGGAAACAAGGCCTGGTTTTGGAAACAAGGACAAGCTCCCAGAGCGGAGCCCAGCAGCTGTTAATATAGAGGAGCTGTTAAAGGGGATCTCCTGGTATTACATAGCGAGTTGACATTTTCTGTAGTAGTGGAGGCATCTATTGATGTAATGGTCTCAGGAGACAGGGGGTCTTAAGTAGTTTTTTGAGACGTGAGGGTATTGACCTGACCTATTCCCAGCAGTTGAATTGTTGGGAATGTTGATTCATGATTTTACAAAGACCTCACTATTCTTATTCTCCAGAGTGATTATACACCTGACAAATGGTAAAAGCAACATTACTGGACCTCAGAGAGTTATTTTACTTTTAATGCATGTCATTATTAAGCCTGATAGCCTCTCTTATTGCTGTTTTGATAGCTGCCTGATGTTTAAATGAAAGCACCACGTTTCCTGACAGCTCATGCACAGGTGGCCCTAGTCTCATTCTAAACAAGTTGAAGAGAAATCAGTCTTGGTCAGGGTGGAGGTAGAATAGAGGTGTCAGTCCATGTCATCCCAAGTTTGAACAGAGAATTTCACCTGGTCACAGGAGGAATGAAAGGAAGGGGCCCAGGAGAGGATGCTGCCAGGCACTTCCACGTCACTGGTATACTTGGTATGGGACCATCTCTTCTGAGCCTTATGGTGTAAAGACAACTCAGCCCTATTGTAGCCCTTCCGTGACATCTTATAGGTGCAGGGATTTAATGTGCACATATAGCACTGACATCATTATTTATGGTGTCTTTGTGCGAGCCATGGACAGAAAAAGGGATTAGACTATTGCCGTAGCTGAGTTACTCTTCCCAACCATGTCAGGAAAGCCCATTTCATGTGTCCATGCCACTGCAAAAAATTAATGGTGACTAGAAGTACTCAGTGCTAGAAGACAGGCCCTGTTCACATGCATGCTTCATTGCAAACACAATGAAGGTTTGGCAATGAAAAGGAAGAATTGTCCCTTGACTGGTAAATAAGTACATACATGGTTTTAAATATTTGGTTTTAAGTTCAAAGTCTCTCTGGGTTCCACTAAAGAACCGCAAAGTAAGCTTTGACCTTTTGAAGACTCTTTTGGGTTAGACAGTCTTTCTAAGAAAGTTATGAGGTTTTGGATGGAAGAGTCAGTAGGAATTGCTACCTGCTGAAGATATTCTGCCCTCAGGAGTTCCTTCCTCATTTTAATTCTGAAGAACAAGCTCTCCATTAACAGGTATTTATCCCCTACCAAATTCTCAACAGTTGGAAGACTGCAGCCCACAGACAGAAATCTGAGCTACAAGGAAGAAAAACACCCTTTTCTAGCAGTTCCCTCTTCTGGGAAACATTTACTATGTGCCATTGGGATCACACTTCAGTGTTACCAAGGATTCCCTACTGACTCTTTAGGAAGGTTGGGCCCCCATCTCTTCTACTTTGAGTTGCTGTGCTGCTCCAGCTGATTGTTTTAACATTGTGGCATTTAAGCTAAGGATACTCCAGTGGGCTGATTGTCCGTTATGAGCCTCAGACAAAGGTTGTAGGGGGGTTAGAAAGCATCTGAATTCTACCTGGATGCTTGCAGACCTAGGCCCCTGACAACCTGGATCCCATGGGGATCCCATGACGAGAGCAGTGGTGCCATCCCCGATAAATGCAGTTGGGCGCTAGTGTTTCTTGCCTTGCTAATCCCTGCTTCCCCAAAACTGTGGGAATGAACAGAACTGAACAGGTCCATTGGGAAGAGAGAAAGGTTTTTTTCAGGTGTTTATTTAGCTTCTCCCCAGCACTGTCCCACCACAAACACAGCTCTGACCTTTTCTTATTTTACGAAGCAAAATCTTACTAAGCCTCTTACTTACAGCAGCCTCCACACACCAGTGAAGTTTAAGGGTGTGGCTTTGGCCACAGCTCTAATTATGGTTTAGAGTTGTATTAGTTGATTATTTGCTACAGCTTTCTGCTTTTCTGGCTTGGATGAGAGCAAAAGTGGCAAAAGCCACTGGAAAGAAGTTCATCCTCAGTGAATTTTTGGCCCAGAGAGAAACAGTAAGTACTAGAAAGCCTGTGAGTAAACTTGGAGAGGTTTGCTACCAGCCTTTGTAACAAGTCTGTGAATAATTTTTTTACCTTATTTAGAATGGTTACAAATCTTGAGAAACTTTCCTGAATTCATACACTTAACTTTTGCTTAAGGTTTTGTGAAAAGGAGAAACGATTTTCCTGTAATATGTATTTGGTAGCTGGTAGGACCCACTGTGTAACTTGTTTGACCATTCCCAGCTCCTCTGATAAGGAGGCAGTGGTGCACGGTTGGGTTGCCTCTATGTAAAAACTTAATTAAAAAAAAAAAAATTAAAACCGCCCTAGCACCCTGTCAGCAAAAGGTGAGAGTTCACTCTCAAAAAGGAAAAGCAAGGAAGCATTTATAAAAACCTTTTTCCACAATGACTTAATTCTGTTCTCTGTAAAGATGGACATAAAATTGCTAATGCCTTCAAAGTGTGTAAAATTAGAATACCACTTAACGTCTTTGATAATCCTACCCCAAACGTATTCCTCCTGTATAACAGCTGTACACTCATAAGCTCCACTTTAAAAACTTAGGAAAAAAATAGATGGATGAAAGAGGCTTTTTACCTTAGCACTTACACCCCTCAGCTGAAGCCAAGATGCCTCTGCAGGAGATGGAAGGAAGAATTATATTTCCTGCCCTGAGAGCTTGAGTATTTTAAGCAGTCAGGACCAACAACTAGCAAGAAGATGGTTCCCTCATGGCCATTTGGCAGGCCAGTGCTGATGCTGAGTCAAAATCCAAAGCCCCTCATATGTCTAGTCCAGAGACTTATCAGTGGCCAGCCCAGGGAAATCACCTCACTGCCCCTGACTACTGTGAGAAGAAACTTTTTCCTTTTTGTTTCAGGTGTTTCAATAAAAGTAAATATACAGAAACTGAACAAGGATAACTATAGTTCTCCACGTAACCCCATTTATAATGTAAGTTAGCCTTGCTGTAAAAGCCTGTTCCTTCATTTTTATTCAAAAAACATGGTAAAATAGGATTTGCCACCATCCTTGAAGGCTGAATACTTTAGAAGCTGAAGAAAAACCTTTTTTCCATATCTTTCTAAAACATGAGAATTGCCCTTTTTAGGGGCTTTCTGTTTAGCTCAAAGGGTTCCTTTTGCCAAGATACCTGGTTCTCTTGTCAGGTATACAGAAGGACTGCCTGTAACTCTTGTTCAACCTGCTTGTGTTGCCTCCATAGAGATAAGAGGATTTTCAGGCTGCATGAAGATCTCTTCTCATGAGTTTCCCTTTCAGTATTTGGCCTTCTTCAAGAACTGAATGTTTTATTGCCTTCTGTTTATTTTGAAAGCAGTCTTAGGGTCTGATTCTGATCTGTTTGACACCAAAGTAAATCAGGGAAGCCACAACGAAGAGAGGCAGTACTTTCATGGAGCTGGACCAGAAATGTGCTCAAAATTTCATTCACCCCAGCCATGATATATTGAGAAGTCATGGATAGTGTGAAGTCCAAAAAAAGACCCGGATGTGAAAATGGATTTTTGTAAAGTTTCAGCTTTGCAGTGGAAGCTTAGTAAGGAGTACACATGCCTGCATGTTGCAACAGCCTGGCCTGGGACAGCAGCTCTGCCAGTCATAAAGGGACTGCTATCCTGGGGGTGTCAGCTCACACGTAACCTCTTTGCCAGCAAACCCAGGAGTGCCAGCACACAGACACGGGTACTGCTGCCCAGCCATCTCTGCTGATTCACTGCTGGCATGCTGCACTGCTCAGGAAACCACGTAGTAAATACACTCCCTTCTATATCTATATTGTTAGGGTGTCCTGGGCTAGCTAGCATTCCTGGGCACTGTTCAAGGGAGAGCATAAGGCAGGGAATGTTCCCAGAAGTCAGGATAGATGAGTCCACAGTGTTGAGGAGAGGTAAAGAGTTTAGCCATATGGATGCAAGCCAGTCCCTTTGCTCTTGTTCTCACTGCCTCTGCTATATGGTAGGTGTTTTTATTATCCATGAGAAAATTACACAGGTATAACACCCTAGATACTGTGAGGTAGTGATCCACATGAATTCTGTCATTAGGTCATCACCAGTTTTTGATAAACATTGCCTTTTGTATTTTAAATAGGGTCACTTTTGTTTGACAGAAAATGCTCTCCTTGGCTGCATGTAAGCCTCATTACTAATTGTTAAGCTTCCTATTTTTTTTTTTTCTTACAAGCATGCAGCTGTTTCGATTGTTGTTAGGCCTGCATTTGGGGATTAGCACTTTTATTTCTGATTAAAATATCTACACAGTAATGTCATTGAAGCAATTGTTCCAAAGTAAATGCATTGGCTGTGGTTTTCATTATCAGGATAATCTTGCTGTCTCCCTCACACCCAAGCAGTGAAATCCTTCCCTCTCTAGCAATATAAAACCGCATCAATGTGCATAGCAGATTTTAAACAATTTGCTGCTCACTACCCATTAAAACATTTTACAAACAACAATGAAACAGGAAATAACAAAGCATGCCCTTTGAATTAATACTCAGGATAAAATACCCAGAGTTTCTTTGCAGTCCATAAACTGCTCCAGCTGTGTGTTCACAGTTTATGGCATTTTAAGAACCATGCTCCTCAGCAATATTAAAACCTTGTCCACTGTTAAGGACCTGTTGCAGCTCCATGGGCTCTCCTGTATGCTGGAGGTGGCAGAGGTGCCCCCTGTTGCTGCAGGACGCCAAAACCCAAGGTAACTCCCCTGCTGAAGGGAAGCCCTCCCAGCACAGGAGAAATATGGAATACTTATTTTCCCCTCTGCTATAAATACAAATAAATCAGAGGAGAAGCTGATGGTACTGATGCTGCAAAGATGAAATTTGCAGTGGGATGAGGCACCTCCTGGGCCGGGAATGGTGGAGGAGTACTGCCACCTCTTGGCTTGATCCTACAATATCCATGTCCAGGGAAAGATCATGCAGTCATCCAGACAACAAAACGCACCTAGTGTTGTCTCCTAACGTAGCAGGGGAGAAAAACATTTAAAATGTCTGTTCTGTTCCATAGTTAAATACCACTTGCACATGTGAACTTTTATTCCTGCTCACCGGTTTGGTTTCCCATCTACTGTGTCTGAGGCACTGTCCTAACAAAGGTGCCAGAAAAACACTTTAAGAATCATTATCTCACAGCAAGACCAGGCAGCAAACTCAGTTGATGTAAAGCAATCCTTCCAGTTTTTCAGTCTGGCTTATCCCAAGGCAATGACATTCGTGGGGAGATTTATGGTATTTTGTTATATGATGATGGAGTCCTTCCAAAGGAATAAATTACATATCAGCATTGCACTGATGCTAGGCAGGTAATGATAGTCTCAGAGGAGACCCAACAACATCTTGCAAACAGCTGTGGTCATTTGTGTGAGTGCCAATTAACCTGTGGTGGTCCTGGAGATGAGGAGGGCTCTATCTTTGCTTCTAGAAGTTAAGACAGTTTTGAGAGGGGATGTTTCCAGACACTGGCATTGGAATTCTTCACGTTTTTCATGGAAAAGAGAAACTCCACAGTGCTCTGTGCTGTTCTGCAAGCCATCAGCTGTCCAGCCCTAATTGGTTTCACTAAGTGCAGGGAAGACAGTAGGGCAAGAGCACAGTGATGGGGGCTCATTCTATTTTTGCCATTGACTCAGAGAACATCTTTGAGTCTGGTTTTGTGCGTATGCTTCAGCCTCCTCTGGTATTGAAAATCTGGCCACCTCCCTAAAGATCCTTTAGGTGTGGAGTCAAAAGCAGCCACTGTGTCAAGACAGCTCCATGTCTTGGGTCCCCAACATACCCAGGTCCTTCTGCTTAAAATCTGCTGTTTGCTTTGTTCCTAGCAGGAGAACACCATCACTGATTACTTAATCTGGAGGGTCTATGTTTATCAGTCACTCAAAACACCTTTCTGAAGTGACCTGACAAATGGAATTAGAGTTTTTTGGGGGTTTTGGGGGGTTTTGGGAGGTTTTTTTTTGTTGTTGTTTTTGTTTTGTTGGGTTTTTTTAATAAGAGGACCTATATTGATGATTAAATACTATAGAGCAGTGGTTTGAGAACTTTCCTTTTATTATTTTGGTTTCAGTTTTTCTGATCATTGGCAAAACCTTCAGGAGGGGTTTTGGTTTTGCAGGAAAACTCCAATATTTGCTTGAGTTTTTCCTTCCCTTTAGATTACAGTATTATAAAAACCTGATCCCTGTGATTGTAAACAGGAAAAAAAAATGAGTATGTTGGGAAATGCAATAACAATTTGTCATAAAAAACAAGCAAACAGTATCCTGAAGGCCCATAGATATTTGCCTTCCAAAACTGCCATGAAAATGAAACTTTTCAAGATGACAAGTACTTACCAGAGTGGAAATTAAAATGCTGAATGTCCACAGCTTTACGCTCTATAATGAAGTAGGAAAGTCTTTGCAATCTCTCATTTCTCAGAAATCGTCCTCCTTACTTCTGAAACTTTTATAGTAGCACAATCTAATAGTAGATTTCTCAGTTTGTTTTGCCCGTTTGTATAAATAATATTTGACTTGACAAAATATTTCTACATTCCAGTCCAACTCACAGAACAATTATAGCATTAAAAACTCAATTTTTGCAAGAACAGCTCTTGTATGTTTTAGAATCACTTGGCTTTGTGGCGCTGTGGAATATCCTCAGTCTGCATGGATGCAGAACATGTTTAACCAATTTTCCCAATATAAATACTTTGCAATAAAGAATGAGGCCCGACTTTCATGTTTATGTGTCAGACATAGATCCATGCTGTATCCTGCCAAACTTTTGTAGCATTTAAATATATGTGCATATCTATCTAGATAGCTAGATAGATATGTCTTAATGGTACAAATTACCTGATGAAATATTCTTCCATTTCCTATTCTCCCCCCTCAGGGTAGCCATTTATAGCAGGTACTGTGGTGAGGGAGGGCACACAGTTCAGACCAGGAACAGGGTGTAATCAAGGCAGCTATAAAAGAATTTTCATTTTGTAAAGGTTTCCCCGGTTTAACTGAGCTCTTAACATGCACAGTAAAATCTGATGGGGATGTGATTGACAGAATTTGACCGTATCTTTCTGAACTAAAATGTATTTTGTTTCAGGGCAGATTAATTTTGACTCCTGTTTCACTCCTCCTTTGAAAACATCAAGAGAACTGGGAAAAGGGTTCTGAAAAACTACAGTGCTTATACTTTATCTTGCAGTTCTGGGAACAAAACTTTGCTCTTCTCTGCTCAGACATACGGTTACTTCTTTGAATAACAGAGGTTTCATCAGTATTCAGGGTGATGAAAGTAGCACAACAGCCTCACCTACCAAATTCAGGAGGATTCTGTGATAATTTCAATTCTGTAACAGGCTGTATTAGATAAAAGAAAACTTCATTCTCTCAAACATAACATTTTGAAAGCTTTTAGTTGCTTGATCAAGGGGCCACTCCTCTAAAGCAGATGCTTACTCATGGCTGCCAGTATATACTGTCATTCTTTAGCCCAACCACTTGAGTAACGTTTGCTTCTTTCACTAGGCAAAGGGAGTTCCTCTACAATTACGCTTACATACACACTCCTCTCTCTGCCTGACTCTGGTTATTAAAACCAGAATAATTTTCATTTACAGCTGTGTTTTTCTGCCACTTTGGGCTTTGGCATTCCACTGAGGCTGAGCAGGAAATTCACAGTCAGGAGTCTCTGTGGCCAGGGAATCCACCTGGCCCTGGTGCACTGCCAGGGAGGAAACCTGGTATAGAGCAGGGTGTGCATGGATCTCACAGCAGCACCTTCCTCACTCCTTGGGACCCCTGGTTGAAAATCTGCAGTCTGTGCATGAAGAAGGAGGAAAATACCCTGAAGATGTCATTGCATTTTTCTTTGCAGAGTTGCTGTCTGCACTGTTAAGGTTCAGGCATCACTTGCTGTTTGCCTCCTTTCTGAGTGCCTATTCACATTAAGTAGCACAGTTGAAGTCAGTGCTGTACAAATAGCATTTATAAATTGTGTGGTAAAAAGCCTACAGAGCCCTGGAGATCAGTATTCTTATTATTGCTTCTGAGTTATAGGTGAGGGAATTAGCACAGCAAGGATAATAGAGGCTCTGCCATTCAGAGTCAAGTCGTCTGTTGTTTTACTCCACCTCTAACTCTCCATTGTCCAGTGACTTTAGGTAATTGCCTTCCTAGACTCCCTGGTGAAATAATTTGCATCCTCTGACCCCACCATCAGTGCATGCTTCCCTGGCAGAGCAGGTTGGCCACTTTCTGCTCCTTCCTTCAAGTGCAGCAACCCAATTTTTTCCCTCTTCTCCACTGACTCCGTCTCTTCCTCTGCCCTCATCCCTAAACCACTCAAGGCAGTGAGCTTATTCTACACAGTCCTACACAGCTTATACTGTCCAAGCTTAGATCACACTAAAATAATAAATGCCAAGGAAGTCTTGTGGGAAAACGCTGATTGCAAAAAAAGTTTGGGGGCTGAGAGTGGATAGAGAAGCAATATTGGTTTTGCTGTAACTAGTAATCCACCTATGGGGAGCAGAAACTTCCTGCTGGGCTTGATCCTACCATTTCCTGAGCAGTTGCAAGGATACCTGAGACTTGGGTAAGTTCCTCTTCTTGGCCACTACCATAAATCTGTGAAACCAAACACATGGGGCTGGACCTCCTGAATCATCAGCTCCAGTCCTTGCTGACACAGGCAACCATGCCATACATTAACCTATAAATAAAAATACTGGAAAGATGTTGTTCAGCAGAATTCTTTGTAGAAGGCATATATACCACAAATGAGAATTAAGGCAGCTGGTGAAAAGAGTGCTCAGAAGGAGCTTCTGGCCCCGACACACTAGACCTCTGGCATTCTGTGGGCCATAGCCACTGAAATAAAATAGTACTATTTCATTTCAATTAAAAAATGAAAAAAGTCGAGACACTGCTGGTCTTTTGATGTCTTTTTATTATTTCAGTAAGGGTGTTTCTTGTCTTCCAAAATTCAGGGGAAAAATAACCAAAATGATGAAGTCCTGCAAAATGAAAGTTATGAAAAATTCCCTTGACATCTCACATAATTTTTCCTCTGGTAAAATCCTACTTTTCTTTTTCCTGAAGGATTCATAAGAGAGGAGAAAAGAATTACAGTGTCCTACAGCTGTATCAGACTGGTACAGCTTTACAGGAGGGTGTCACATTTCTATTGTATTTATTTATTTTCCTGATGATAAGGACAAAGTTTTATATGACTCAATTTGGATCACTGAGATATACAGTAGTTAACATTTGATGCTATTAAAAGCAGTGTTTCAATCACCTGAAAAACTCCATTTCATTTCTGGAGATAGCTCTGCTGGTGACATGTATTTTCTACAATCTTTCTGTTATTTATGCCTCACCTTGTGTTTTCAGCTTCTTAATTAAAGCGGAAATTGAATGCACTTTTTTTTAAAAGAGAACAAAGTGGAAATGATTGATGAAAAGTTGTTGCAAGAATTGCCACTCTCTGAAACCACTTGATTTGGCTGTCACAGAGGACTTTCCAAAGGCTAAATTAGGAGGGCAGAACAAAAGAGCATTGTACACTGAGACTGCACATGGTAGTCTGAACCCTGGGGTCTAGGCAGATTAATTTCAGTATGAATTTATAATGCTTTAAGGATATACTGTTGCTTTATTGATAGCAGTGTAATTAAAGGATCACTGTAGATTGATTTAAAAATGTAGTAAAAATGAAACCTTGCAGGAGACACTAAAACTTCAGAGAAAACAAATCTTTCTTTCAAGGGACACTTTGAGGGCTCTTTTCCCGTTTTTTTGCATGTCCCAATTGTCTTGTTGCCTTCAGGAGCTTTGATATTTGGCCAATACTTTAGTGCAGAGTAATGAAAACAAGAAGAACTCTAAAATCCTGAGTCGTATCTTTTTGCAAATGCCTTTGAAATGTCTGGGGGCAGCATTTCTTCTTTCAGGCTAATCTATTTTAGATGTTTGTACAGAGCTGAATATCATTTGACCAAGTAATATTGTCTGATGGTTTAGGCCTTAGGGTCAGGGTGATACATCAGTGTGCTTTGCATGATGCTCCTCTCATTGTATCCCATCTGAGCATTACTGGAGCAGAGGAGGAGGGATCAAAAATGCTGGACATTGGCTTTCTCTATTGTCTGATGCAGCAGAAAGTAACTGAGGGGGTTTTTTGTATTCATATATGTTATATTTGCAGGCATTTGAATGGCTGCAAACTGACTACTGCACCTAATGTAATGACATTCTGAGATGAGGGGCAGCCAAAATTCAATCTTGTCTCAGCAGCAGATTTAATATCTTCTCTGAATGCAGGATTCACAGGGATCATATATATTGTACTATTATTATCTTTTCTTTTTTTGTAGAACTGGAGTCTGAGTCCATGACTGCACCCTGAACACAAATACCAGCTCTGCTCTTAGTCATAGGTGTACCTTGTAGTAACAGTGATCTTATCTAGTGGTGACAATGTACAAAGAAAACATGAACTCTCACTCTTTCCCTGGGATGAGTTGGCAGGAAATTTGAAGAAGGCTACTGTGGTTCAGATTTGACCATAAAGGACACAGGAAATATTTATTTAGAGTTAGGATTAGCACCTGCTCCTTCGGTGGTGTGGTAAGAACTCTGAAAGGTGCCATTCAGGAAATGAGTGGGTGGAGGTCTGAGAGGTGACTGGAAGGTCTGAGAGCTGGCAAGAAGCTCTTTGCTAAGGCCCTGTTTGTATCTGTGGGGCATGAGCAAGTACAGGGTACATGCCCAAGGTCGCTGTGTCTATAGAGGCCTTCACAGCATTTAAGCAAAATATTAGGGTAAGTTTTCAGTCCTTGTAAAGATCTCCTGCACAACCATTTCCAGGTGATCCACATTCACCCTCAGAGAAAAGGCTGCCAAGGTAATTTATGATTCTCCTAAATCTAGGACTGATTATGTACTGATTTTCTCCTGGTGGTGAGGGCACCATGGACTGTTCCATCAGTCCATGCTTGTCAACTATCAGAAGGGTGCCTCTGGCTCTCCAACAGGAACTTTTATGGAGTGGTTCGCTCTTGTCAGTGTAGCCAAAGTTGTACATCAGAGAAATTCTTTTCTAGGATAAAATTCTTTGCAATAGTCCAGTAAAGAAAGGAAAAATTAAAAAATCTGGTGCTCAGTACTTATAGAGTGAGTAAAGTTTCAAGAGATTTGCTCACACTCATTTCCCTCACTGGGATCCATCTTTCCTAATTTTACGGGGCTACACTGTAGGTGTCTAGACTCGAGCTAGTCAGGTAATCACACGTTAGAGTTCTCTGAGACCCAGTTAGTTTATCAGTGGAAGTCTGGGGTATGTTTCACCTGATCTGAGACTCTATTGTCTATGTTGAAGAGGCCTCTACTGACTATGAAAGGACTCTCAGCAACAAGCTTAGATTTATATGTTTATTTTTCATATGGCTAAAACTAAGGAGGATGACTCCCAGCCTCTGCCCATCTATTCAAGTTTTGAAAATAAAGAAGAGCTATCAGATCATCTGAAGACAAGAGAAAGGAGTCAGGACCTCTGTTCAGGGTTGGATTACAAATGTTGGCTTCCCAACTCATATTCAAGACAATTTACTACCCGATTTATTCCAGATTTTGCCTAGGTTTGTAAATGTAGCTTCACCGAGCCCATATTTCCTTTTTATACTGATAATTGTGCATGGACAATTAATGTTCAATACTTTGGCTTTGCAGGACTGACCCCTCCAAGACATCTGAAAAGGAGAGATACCATTCAGGAGAAAGGCAATTTATCCTTCCCATCACCAAATGAGAAGAAAAGACAGAACTGTTTCTCAAAACTGCGTTCAGCCTGTTCAGCCTGTGCCCTGGGTCGGCCATCTGTGTGCTGGCCACCCTTTGAAGAAAGACACAAGGTACTCACTTTAACCATTATTGGTTTGTTTTAAGGGAGCTTGGGTTCTGTAAACAAGACTGAGCAATGTTTTCTTCTGGCAACCCACACATTTCGCAAGAGCTTCCACAGGCTGTACCAGGGAGACAAACAAGTAGCCAGGAGAGAAAGCAAACCCTCTTCAAATGGAGAGAGTCCTTTCCTAACCACAGGCATGGGGGAGTGCTTCTTCCCCAAGCACGTGGCAGGGACATGCTGGAGGGTGAGATGGGCTTGCTGAGAGAGAAATATCTCCAGGTGGAATTTTTCACCGAGCAGCTCTGCTGAACAACTCTACAATAAAGCATTTGTTTTGGGGATATTCACTGTCTCAGTCATTCATGTGAGCTGTTACTCCAAAAGCATAAACACACACTGTGCCTTATGGAATTAGACCCCACATGGCACAGTAAGGTGTTTTAACAGTGCATCATAAGCTATTCTTTTTTTCCATTTATTCCTTTTAATTGCTGTTTCCTCTCAGTGTCCATCTGGAAATTCAGAGACCAGAACTGTGCCCTCCCCACTGCAGATGCTGGACAAAGCTGCCAGAACATGATAGAGAATCCTGATGGCAAGAGGGACCAGAGAAGAAGGTTGAGTGGCAAACAGCCCTGCAGGTGGATAATAACTCCCATTTGAACATTTTGGAGTGGTTTTGTTGTGGCTGCCTTCTTTAAGCAGCAGGCAAGCTACTCCTGAAACCAGAACCTCGTGGCTCAGGCTGTGGACTTCTAGCTCTTACCATGCCAGTGGAAGAGGTTGCTGCTTCTGCCTGCTGGAGTTTCCATCCCCAGAGCTGACAAGCTGCAAGTATGAGTACACCTTACCCTGTAAAAGTCAAAATGTGCTGGATGGGCAAAGACTGATCATTTAAATCTGAACTCCTGTCCCTGCACAACAGGGCCCTAGTTGAAGGTTACTACTCCGTAGTCAGAATAACATTAGCTTAAAAATGGTTTGCTGGATGGCAGAGAAACAACAGAAGAGGCAAACACCAAGAGATGTGGAATTTATCTGCTACAGTAGTCAATCTTTTCCTTCAAAAATTGGATTAAGAAATCTAATTCTGTGGTACAGAATTAGCCACCACGAAGACAAAAAAAGCCTATGTATCCACTAAGACTTACTCAAGTCCTAAAATATATGACTCAATTTAGACTTCAGAGCTAAAAATTCAGGATTTAAGAGCTGGATACAGTCTTCTTACAATAAAAAAATAAAAGATGGTATTCGGCAGTTTCTTTTTCTTAGTGTTTATTTTCTTTTATCATACCACATAGATTCATTCTTAAATAGAGTTGGTCAAAGAGATGCAAGAAATTCTGCTCTTCCAAAATCTCTGGTAAACCACCACACCCGGCTCCACTACAACCCAGCTCCCAGTCAAAATGCCTGTTTTATCTTGGGGCATGATATTTTCTCCAGCTATTTGCAACAGGTTCCCACAAACAGTAGTACACCTCAGGTATGACACAGGATTTCATCAGACAGTGATCAGTGTTCTCAGTCAAAGAAGCACTTCCTTATAAAACTGTGTATATCAGGACCATCTGGAGACCCCCACCATTATGGTGCAATAAAATATACTTTAAATTTATATTGTGACATTGTGCTTATTAAAGCTCAGTTCTTTCAACAGACGTATAAACCAATAATTTTACTTGTGTTAAATATTCCCCAGAGAAAAGTAAATTGACCTCCTCAGGGACTTTTCAAGGATTAGAAAAATGTCCTTTCAGTATCTGTTTTCCATTATTGTAATTACAGAGGGTGATGATAATCCTTTCAGCGTTATTGTTTCGACATGTGCATGATTTATAGTTGGACATGTAAGTTCATTTGATGCCGGTGTTGAGAACAGGGCATTGTATCAGAGATAAAAGGAATGAAACAGACATGTAATCTGATAACTAACTTTACTTGCGAGTGGAATAAAAATGTGGTTTTCTTTAACATGATTATAAATAACTGCTTAAATTTCAAGTCATCAGTGGACTGTAAATGCTTCAAGAGGAATATTGTAAATAAACAATCTCAAAAGAGGGTATTCAGAGCAGCTGATAATATTCCAGTGAAGGAATGAGAAAGAGTTTCTGCTGTGCACCCTGGCATTGGGTGCTGCTGAAACTCCATAGACAGGCAAAATACTCAAGGAGATTAACAGGAAGTTCACATAAACAAACGTAACTAAAGAGTCTTTTAAAAGCATCTCTACTGAATTAAAAGACCTTTTTTTTTCCTTTGTGAGGTGGAAGGGGGACTCCGATATGTGTGCCTACCCAGATGCTTGTACATACATGCCAGCAGGATGAGTTGCTTCAGTGATGGAACAGCTCATGCACAGAAGACATTTTCTGTTCCTGGGACAGGGGATGGGTCACCCACAGCAAGCCCTGCCCAAAATTGTTCCAAAATACCATGGGGTGGGATTTGCTTGACATGATGGCAGTGAATTCCAAACACCAGCCTACCTAGAGCCCTCTGGAGAAGGAGGAAAACAAGTCAGATATCCCAGTTCTTTGGAGAGATGTGATTCTGTGCAGGAGTTTCATGTGGCCACATGAACATGCCTACAGCCAAGCTGGTCACCTTCAGCTCCTCTGGGTGACTGTGGTCAGATGTTGGCACTTTGAGGGCCTCGTGCCTGGGGATGAGATGAGCTGTCCTGGAAGGCCCTACTTATCTCCAGGGTCTACGGGATTTGTATAAGGGGACTGTACTGGAAATGTCAGAAGGTAACCAAGCTGAGACCCACTGGCAGTGCTTGACAGAAACCAGCTTTGACTATATAATGTTGGAGATGCTCAATTTTTCCTGCTCATGTAAGGTTTTTTTGAGTACTGTAGGCATTAATGTAATGGCATGGCGGTCCTTTCTAGTCTGGAAATACTGGAATACAAAGACAATCAGGAACTCAGTCCAGATTTATTTTTAAATGTATTTATAAAATTTGTTGAGTCCTGGTTCAGATACCCTAGCTTAGTAAAATTACCCTTTCTTACAAAGAAGTGAGTTTATCTGATATCATTCAATTTATCTTAGAAATTTAATTTTTAAACTGAAATGAAGCAGCTCAGATTCGACCGGACATTAAAAATACGTGGAGTGGATATAGTTTATGGAACACAGAATGACAAAGCTGACGATAGAAACACAAAGCCCTGCATCTCAGCATTATGCTGAGCTATTTTCTCAGAGATTTCATTTATTTTAAGTTTATGTGTGTAACTGGACCATTATACTTAGATGACAGTCACCTTTATTGCTCCATGGATGAGTGTGAGCCTTTCTGATAAATCTAGCCAAGTCACTAATTGGTGTCATGCTGGCTGATGCCACCTGGAAAGTATAAGTTATTATCCACCTTTATTTGGAATTTGACTGCAAAATTGCTGATAGAATTATTTCCACTACAAATAATAATTCATTTACACCAGACTTTTTAAAGAAGGTTTTAACCAGAAAATTTCAAAAACGGAAATTTTCTCCCTGAATTAAAATCCTATGGAAAAGAATCTTATGCCATTCACAGTATTTCATTTTGATAAAATCATAATAACTTGATTTGCTTAATATTTTTGTGTATGTCACATGAAACATTTCAGTATTTTAAAACATCTGATTTTAAAATTATGCCAAAGCAAAAAAAGGAAATATAACATTCTGAAAATGTTAGCTGATAATTACTAAACCATCAGAACATTTCTTCTCTATTCAAAGCTTGGCAACAAAACATTTCAGCAAAGGACAACATAGTTTGTCAGAGTGGTTCCACTGAAGAGTCTGGCAGCAACTCTCTGTCCAGGTACCATTACAAACTTCTCTCCTGTATTTGAAACTTCATGTGAAAAACCTTTGAGAATAGGAACTAGGGAGGAATAGAGTTTAACTTGCATTATTTAATCATCTTTTCCACCATGATGAAACAGTGATACATCCTATTAAAAAATGCACTTATCCCTGTGTCAGGATATCAAAAAGATATTTGCATCATCAGCTGTAATATTTATTCAATTAGCTGAGGAGGTTGATTTAATAGTTATGGCTAATCTATAAATAGATATATTTCTTTTTTTTTTTTTTTAAATAGTGAATTGTGTACTTGAAATTAGCCTGGAAGCAGCGCTGTGTTTGATCCAAAGCAGCAACAACAAACAGTACACAGCAGCTCTGACATGGTATCAGAGTAACAGATCATTTTAAAGAGCCTGGAAATGATTAAACAGGGGTGCTGCTACATGCAGTCTTTAATTGATTGATTTGAGTTTGCGGTCAGAAAATGACTGTCAGCTACAGTTTATCTATAATTATCGGTAATCAAAACCAGATTTTTCTCTCTTCCTAATGCTGTAATGCTCTTTCAGTGCTTGAGACATATGTGCAGCTCAGGCATGCATCTGCAGTTTTCTCATAGTGTTAGACTGAACAGTACCATGCTCTGATACATACCCAGCAGAAAAAGAAATACCTTTGTGCCTCTGAAACAATCACTGTCAGCAAGGAGGAGAGAAACTGGCAGAGAAAGGCCTGAGGTTCAGAATATTCTCTTCATGTTGTACTGATGACAAGAGGACAGCAGAGAAAAATCACGTTCCTTCTTTCCCCCCGCCCTTGTATCTGTACTGGATGAAGAGCAATCAGATTTTTCCTGATTTTATTCCCTACCTTTTAAGGGTCATTAGAAGAACATTTGCTTTTGAGGGAAGTCCCTGAGGATTGTTCTGAAACCTGCTTTGAATGCAAAGCCTGAACAAGAAGATGCTCACTCCCCTAAAGCTAACAAGAGCTGTCATCAGTATCCCAGTTGCTCCAGAAACTGAAGTGGCTCCCCTGACATTTGTTTCACCTATCTTGAGAGGACTGATTCACATCAGGCTGAAGGGATGAGACCGTTTATGTCAACTGTCATTGGATGCTTTATGGGTGTAAACAAGAGGGAAAAATTGGAACAAACTGCTTTTGGTAAAAAAAAAAAAATAACCTGCTGAAATCACATTCAATTTAGAGAATTCAAATACTTGGTCACCTAATTCCAGAGAAGAATCCAGGTTGTAAATACTAAGTGATGGAAGATACTACCTGCATCCAGAGGTAGGAGAATAGGTCAGAAGCTGGTTAGGGTGCCATCCTTTTGCATTCTGCCTTGTTGGGAATGGTTTTAGACAGCTTGTAACTCAGTTGGTTTGTCTTTGTGAACCCTGGTATTAGGCCAGATTCCTGGGAGTCCAGCTCAAGGAGTAGCTGACCATGCTCCCATTTGACTTCCTCTCACTGCTGACTGCAATGGGATTAATTTTGACACCATGTGAGAAGCACATGAGAGTTGAGATGTGTAACAGTCAAACTGAAATACATAAATCTAGTTTTTCTGGTGTGTTTCTTGGTGGCAAAAAGCAGGGAAACTCAAAGAAGGGAAGAGTTTCTGTTTCTCCAGAAAAAAAGAAAGGATAAAAAAATAAAAACTGGGGAAGACGGTAGTGCTGAAAATGGGAAAAGACAGATTATGTTCTTCTTATGTGTCTGGTACATCCCACCTGCTGGTGGTCATCAGGTCAAGTCATTCAGGGAAAGATGAAAACTGAAGATACAGAAGGATCCTCCAGAAAATGCATTCTCAAAAGCAGCCTCCCCCTTTAATGTCCATCTCCATGTAAACACCAGTTAGGTTTTTTAGGTGTCTGGAAAGGGTAGATCTCATTAAGTCAAGATGATTTAAAAAATAATCTGCTTCCTCAGATCAGTCATGAAAGTGTGTGGATACAATCTGAATAGTATTTTATTTTCAATTTTTGCATTCTTTAATCAGTCACTTTGGTGAAGATACCTAAAGAATCTGCTGTATTTTTCCATAGGCCTCTCTACAGTCTTTTGAGCAAGCATCCCATAGATGTGCTTTATGAAGAGGAAACATCATCTCTGGTGAGCTCGTGCTTGCAGAGCCATGTGTGCTTGCACACTGCTCCTCTCCAGAACTCAGAGATTCTGCCTGCACTTCCTATTTTTGGATTTATATGATGAAACTGCAGAGCCCTTGCTTGTCTTTCAGCACATGAGCTCTCTGGCAGAAACTCTCCAAAGTAATTGTGGGGAAAGATAATATGGACCATGCTGGACGAGGGACTGAACCAGAGCCAAAGTGCTGGGGCCAAATCAGAGAGATTAGCAGTCCAGAGCAGCACCCTGCAGCTCTGGGTCAGCTCTGAGATTCCTACCAGATCTCATGCTCCTAGTCAAAATCCAACAGCAGCAGCTCCACAGGCTTCCTCTCTTCTCAGAGTGGGAAAGAATAAAAGGCAGAGTGCTAAAAGCAGGCAACTTGTGTCCCTCATTTGTCTCGCTACCTGTAAAATAATGGTCAATATCGCCACAGCTTTTGGGTTTCTTTTTTTAAGAAGATCCTTAGAGCAGAAAATACTGGGGGGGAAAAGAAATAATTGGGAAAGGCATATTTGTGCTTTGATACCTGCTGATGGAAGGTTCCTGCTGTTCCATCAGTTCCCTTGATTTTCAGGGAGGTGTTGCACTGCACAGTATGAAAACGCTACCTACAGGAAAATGTTAATGTGCTGAAGAGCAGTTGCCAATGGAAAAAATATTTTGGCCCCTTTGAATTTCTATCTGAAAAGTACTTCAGGGAACCAGAGTTGGCAGGATGATAAATTTCTACTGCAGTTTTGAGACTAAAAGTGCAAGTTGGCACACAGTGAACCCCTTTCTTAATCAGTTCAAGATGGACTTGGAAGGGGCTCATCTTGGTCTTCCATGTCTTGCTCAGAGAGAATGTGTAGAACCAAGCTTAAATTTCTCCTCTGGTGTTCTCAGGTGACCATGTGCACCACTGAAAAACTGACCACAGTGCTGGCACGTTCTGTCATCTGAAATGCAAACTGTATGCTGGTGGGATGATTTGCACTTTGTTAAGAATGAAGTGAGAGCTGGGGATCAGGTCTGTTACACCCAGAAGCAAAACTGGAAGAAAATGAATCCCTGAAGTGGTAGAGAAGTAGGACTAGTGATGACTAGAACTGCTGCAGCTCTTTAGGATGCAGAACCTGCCTTTGGGTGGAGTGGGAGGTGAAACTGGGATAGGTGAGCTTGTGCTGTATCAGACCCAGCTGGTACACACATTATGTCCCTAGGAGCAGTATTTTCCACGGAAGCTGCATGTACTTGTGCTCGTGGTTTTTGCTAAGAGTCAGCACCTGAACTAATGTGCACCAAGGGCAATAGAAATCCTCCTGTTCATGCCAACACTGCTGGAGCATCTCCTGGGAGTTTACATCCAGGATAAGCAAAGATGCATCTTCTCTGATTGATGAAGAGATGACAGAAAAGAAATAAAAGTTCATGGCTTCATAATTTAAAACAAAAAATTGTTACTTGTGCTCATCTAATCTGCCACCCTATACATTGTAAACTGCAGGATTTTTTTTAAAATCTCTGGTTTGCATTTCAGCCTCACTTCTCAAAGAACAGTTCACTTTAGCTCAGCTCAATGTAGATGTCTGTTTCTGGGCTGTTTGGCATATCTCATCTTCAAATTGATTGCTTCTCTGGAGTCTAAAATCTCCTCAGGAACACTTCATAGATTCATTTTCCATAATGTTATTGACTAACTTTGCCCAGAATTCCCAAGACCTCAGAGACTTTTTTATTACATCTTGGTTTATTTTGTGTCTTATTGCAGGCTGTTTTTTTATATTTCTCTGTATGAAGATGCAAGCTCCCACACAAAGAAACCCACAGACCACAGTAACCTCTTGGATGGGGGGAAAAAATTCTCCAGCTGTTATGTCCATTTTTGGAAAGTGTGTATGAACTACTTTTAATCTGAGTTCATCCAAAACTATTTTTGAAGTCTAGCTGTCAGCATTTTTGTCTCAGCAATATTTGTGTTCTTCTCTGAAAGCCACTAAACTTGGACATTGCGGCATTAAACTTTCAAAAAGAGAAGTCAAAAACATTTGTGTTGAGTTGAATGTACTTTTAAAATGGGAATAAAGCTAGGGAGAGCTTATCTAAGAAAATAAGTCACGGACTAATTATATCCTTGATTTTCTTATCTCTCCTTGTAAAGTAAGTTAGATGACAGGTTTGGTTTTTAGCCTTTTCTATATATGAATCTGCACATTTGATTCTTCTGTTAGTCATTTCCATAAAATGTAGGATGAGGGAACATTGGCTTTGAGGGCTGATAGTTGCTCCTTTTATTTCTGAACAGAGCTGATCTGACTTAGTCAAGACAACCAGAAGAAGAATCTGTATGTTTGCCACCAAATTAGACCTCCAAAAAATGTCTCTGCCCTTTGCTAATCCTCTCCAGTTCTGCATCTTGACAGGCTCCTGGGGGAGTTTCTTCTACTCCTTGTGGGTCCCACTGGCCCAGGACTTCTGTTATCGATACATGAAGGTCACTTTCCTTCAGTGGTCTGGATGCTGAAAGTCCAGAAATGTTGGTCATAACTTGTACTTTCAAGTCTCCTCCTCTCCTGAAAGAGCCCTATACATTCCCAAGTAAGCTGTTTCTTTTTCAGGGTCAGAGATATTAACAATAGAGGTTTTAAACTTTCCAATCAAAAAATAGAGGAAGATACATGTTTCAAGATTTACTGAAAATTGTTACAAATATAATAAATCTTTCATAGTATTTCTTTCAAATCCCCTATATATTTTAGTCAACCAACGCTAACTGTTAACAATTTCCAGATCCCTTAAGAGTCTTTTTTCATGTAGGCCTGTATTATGTTTACAATTCTTTTTTATTTTCTCACTAAATAGTGATAATCATATACTTCAACAACAGTAAGTTACTAAATATCAGCTTTTGGATCTGCTGCAGTACAAAAAGTTCATAAATACTGTGGTAAACTCATTTTTCTTGAGTAATAGTATTGACTCACACAATCTATATGTTCTCTCACATTAAGTGAGCTAAAATCTTACTATTTGCCCTTGATGATGATATGGGTATATAAATTGCAATGATCAGTAAGATATAAAAAGCTTAAGAGGTTTGTAAAAGGAGCCTCTCCATCCCAACTGAGCATATTCTAACATTAGTTTCCTGGTATGATCTGATCCTACAAAGACCAGAAAAAAAGGACATTTCCAAGATTTAATATCTCTTCTTAAAACAAATCTCTGCTTCTAAATATCAAAGATTATTTTCCGATGAAATGAGATTCATGTGCTGCAAACATTGTTTCACAAAGACCCTGGAAAAAGTGGAAGTAGAGGTTACATGTACATTCCTCTGCATGTTCTATAACCACATCAGTCATTTTGCTGAACGGTGACCCTGGGACAAAACAATATAATATCACCTCTTTACAGGAGCAACATCAGAGGCAAACAAAAAGAATGACAAAATTTAAAGCTTATAGGCAACACCTAACTAATCATAGCAAATAACTTGAAATTCTATTAAAATCTCGGAAGCAGACTCTGGTAGCAATTATCATAAAAAAGAGGAAACATTATATTCTACTAGCATTCTGGTATTATAAGGTTTGCCCAGTTAACAAAAGAAGCTATGTAGGATCACCTGGAAGAGGTTATACAAGTTGTCATTCTACCTAGAGATGGTTTTAACACACTCTATTGGAAATTCAGACTGATACAGAAAACGAACAAATCTTGACAAATTATTTGATAAACCTACTGAGTACAGGAGGCTTCTTACTACTTAAAATAAAAAAAAAAAATCACTTAAAGTGCTATAAAAAGATCACGTCCAGAAATGAAAAGAGAAAATAATTGGAGTATGAGAGTGATATTTGGGACAGTAGTCTTTGTATCTGTGTAATGCTCACAGGGCTACCTTAAAATCTTCTACTCATCTTCCTTCTATTTAATTTAAATGCATCCATAACACAGGGTTAGGCAAACACCAGTTGGTTTTCCATACAAATACAGGATGGGCTAAAATAATTAGGCATTTGGAAAAAGGGTGGGGTCTTTGGTTAGGCTGCTAGAGCCAGATAGAACTTCTGTTTTTTCTTTCTTCATTTAAAATTAAGTCCTTATAAAAGCTACAAAGAAAGATTGATTTAGCAGTAAGAAGCAGCATAGCCCATGCTCTTGTAGGAAAGATAGTTCAGAAAATGAACATGAATTGCTTTCAAGAAGCTTATTCTTTAATACATGTTATTCCTTCTGCAGGGACCTAGTGGAATTTGTTATCCTCCAACACACTGAGGCTTTATTTTCAGAAATGAGGATGACAGAAACTGGTTAACTTGTTCATTCTAGCTGACCTTTCAAGGACATTTTATAGGTGCAAATATTTGGCTATGACATTGTGATCCATAATTATAAACACTGATCTTTAGTGACATATCAGATAACTCAAAACATGGAAGTTCAATAGTAATACAACTACACCCAGTAGTTACATTCTGCAGTTCATCCACAGAGCAAAGTGTTCTTTGAAGTGGGGAGACCCAGGAATTTCACATTACAAATAGAGAAATGGCAGCAGGAGAAGCTGAAGAACTTCCAAAGAAAGATAATTGAACAACTTTGATAGCTTGCCTTTATTTTTCCACCATTTATACAGTATGCACCAAAACAGACTTTTCTGTAGAGCTTGGATATCCACATTTCACTGCACAGATAATTAGAAGAAAGAGAGGAGATAGAGAATCTTACAAGATTTTTTTCTCTTTTGGCAGTAAGGACTCAAACCTGAAAAATTAGGAAGTGTTCTCAAGGCATTTCCTCTTTTCAAATTTCAACAAACATATTTTTAACTCTATTCTTCAGGGATTTTACTCCCGAGCTCTGACATTTCACAGCCTACTACAGCTGTCATTAATTAATGTTTTGGTTCTCCTACAGTACTCTAAATGATAAGATCTGTGGAACATAATCCAGCCTAAGAGACAGCAACATAAAATGCCTACATTATCACAAAACATCCTTTTATTTTCCATTTATCAGCAGTTAAACCCAGCAAGATGCTTACCCAAGTCCAATTCAATTGCTTACAGAAGACATTCAGGTCTCTAATGGTTAGCATCTGATTCCATTTACAGCCATCAAAATGCATTTAAAGCATTAAAATAGAGATTTTATTTTACCTAGGATTTGCGGTAAGATAGGCACATAAGCCTATCCAGTTCTGCAAGGATAGATATATAAGCTGTGGAAATAAAAACCACCACTAAAAGGTCCCAACTTTTTCTTTAAAGAAAGAGGAAATATGTACCAAACCTTTTTTCAAACCCATCACCTTTTTATCTGATGGTGAACTCCAGCTCACTTCATTTGAGGACCCAATTAATCAGGAATGTCATGTGTTCTACTGCTGAAATATTTGTCCTGATTCAAGAAAATAATGAAACCTTAAACAGTGGTAAGCAAGCCCAGCTCTTGAAAGCTAATAATACAAAGCTCTTATTTTACCAGTGATTTCTGCTCAGCCTAAGGGTGAGCATAAGAGAATTAAATGACTTCTGTATAATACCACTAGGTGGTTTTTTGGGTTTTTTTAACAGATCCTTAAGGGCAACCCCACTACATAAATATGTCTCCTTTACTTGGAGTAATGGAACCCAGGCCAGGGTAAGTCCAGTGCTACCCAAAACCTGGTTTTCTGGGCTATTCATAGAGATGATCTTTGAAGCAGCATTAATATGACCCATTTTAGAGTGACTGAGAATTTGGCCCAAGTGCCTCGCCCCTCCCAGAGCTACAGTTGTTAAAGGTTCGAGTAATGGAATCCAGTAGCATGAAATAGTACATTTATTTTGCTTAGACACACACACACACACACACACACACACACACACACACACACACACAGAGTCATCATAATTTCCTATGACATGTAAGAGAAGAAAACTCTCCTACATAGTATTCTAAAGGTTGAATATTTGGCTACCAGCTTTTTCCAAAATAACTATTAAAGTTGTAATCGAAAGTGTTCCAGGCCACAGGGTTGGGTGGTTAAATTACACACTGAGGGGGAGATGGGCTGTGAACACTCAATGTGAGCTTTATTTACTCCAAAAATTCTTTCATTAGGAAAACCCAAGACAGGCAACTCAAATTTATAATAAGAAAGTGCCTTTTTTTTTCTATTGAACTGACCATTTTGGAAACTCAAAGGGTTCCAACATACTATTAATTTTTTACAATGTCAGCATGCTTTTTATAAACTGTTTGGGGTGGGTTTTTTTCTGAATTTTAACAGTCATCCATTTTGGAAATATTTTGGACCCCAGAGGAAAGGTTTTGCTTTCCCTGAAGTGGGGAACAGTATCATATTTAAGCCATATGATCTATTTTTAAAAACACTGTAAATATGGAGCAAGTTCTTTCCAAATTGTTCACATTATAAACAGCAACTAGCAAGGGCTGTGTTTGGTTTTGTTCTTAAGGGGGATTTCTTTCCTGGATTTCCTATGCAAGTGTGAGGGTGAAGGCTCAGCACAACTTCAGCTTTGTGTGGGCTGGGAGGACCCTGGAACAGAAGGCCACGTGGGTGGACATGCCTCCATTTCCTTTTGACTGCCTCCTATGCAAGTGATCCAGAGCCCACTGAAGCCTTTTAGTGGCTTTTCCAGCCAGGACAGTAAGCTCTGATCAAGCCATCTGAATAGACACACAGTCAGGGTAGATGCTCCGGCAGGCAGTGAGCTGGGAGAAATTTGGTCTGTCCCTTGGGACTGTGATCCCATTTTTGCTTCATCACATTTGCTGACCATTCTGAGCCACAAATATGGTTTAAAACATGTCTATCAGTTGTTTCCTCCCTTTCATCCCCAAACCATCTCAACCTGAAGGAAAGCATGGAGGGTATTGTTCTGAATTTGTAAGTTTGAAAAGTCACACCTTTATAAACTATTCTGTTACAGCTGAAATTAAAACATGAGGACTGTTGTCTTTCAAAACTTGCTGAATCTTTCAAGACGCTCTCTTCCCATCTCATCCATATAATTCCATACTTTCCCCTTTGAATGTTTCAAAGACAATGGTTTAGTGCCGTGTTACAAATTAATTACTGCTATTCCCTGTTTTTCAGGTTTTCTTTGTTGCTTTTTAAGGTGGGCTGACAGTATCCAGAGTTCTTAGAGGAAGATACACTCATCCTCTTTTTACTGCCTCCACCACCTCCAGAACAGATTAAACCACATTCCCAGAGAGAGTAATTGCACACAAAGAGCACAAGCTGCAGGGAAGGAGTTGCTCAGACACAGTGGGGTTTGTGGGAGAGCAAAGCAGTTCTGCCTGGCTGCCTCCAAGAGTTTCTCAGTTCTAGACTTCCCACTTGAGTGTTCCCTCTACCCTTGCCACAATTTAATAGGGAGATGAGTCCTGATCTTTGACATAGAACTCCTTTACAGGACTTTTCCATTTTATTTTATTTAGAGGTGTCATATAGAAGGCACAGCCTGGGGAAGGGATAGAGCTGAAGAATTCAGTAGCTCTCCAGAGAAATCAGTTACAGGCCTGGGACTATTCACTAGTAACCCAAAGGAATTAATCTCCTCCTTTCACATAAACAAGTCTTATGCAGAGCCTAGGTAATAACATAATTACAACCACACTTCATGTACACATTACCATCTGCTCTTCTCTGTTCAGACAGCAGTTCTTCCTCAGGGTTATGTGAAAAGGAAAAAAACGATTAGCAGAGAACAAAAACATATCAGTAAAGAATAATGTGTATTTCCTTATTAGAGAGCTTCTGTCCTCTCCTCCCTCTTTATTCCAGTACACACAGAACTATAAAATTCAGAAATGTTCACAGGATATTAAGTATTAAAGCACTGATGTCAGCAAGCCAACAAAAATGCGAAGGACAATATACAGAAGTGTTTCTGGAACTACCACTGTAAAGTATTCATTTTATGGCAGATTTTAAAATTAACCCAAAAAACAGCAAGCACATAAACTGTTAGATTAACTAAATCACATTAGTTCCATACATTCTGCTCCATCAGAAACAATTTCTTAGCACCATCAGACAGAAATACAGCTGAGTCCTGACATATTTACAATAAGCACCAACAGCCTTCATGTTTTGTTATTCTTCTTTATCACCTTGCTAACAACTTACATATTTTATAATGTTCTCCAGGCCCAGACAGGCATGAAGACAAGAAACTGGTTTTTTTTTTATATACATACATATATATATATACAAACAGTTATTCAGTCAGTAACATTTGTACTCTGAAATTTCTTCTAGGTTATTTTACCAGCTGGGCTTCTCCCTTGTTCTTACGAAAATAGCAAAATCCCTGTTTGCCTTTGACATCAGGAACTTGTTTGCCACCAATCTAAACTATGCATGACGTCATTGATAGTGCATTGTCATTACTAGGCATGACAACCAGGCATTCTCTCAAAGGAGTTTGTGTATATGTGCATGGGAATGTGTGTGTATAAATACGTGTGAGACAGAGACAGAAAATGTGCATGCAGTCTTTTCAGAGAAAACAAACTGGGAATCCTGGCATTTTTAATCCCTGAAGTGTGTGCAGTGCACAGGGAGTGACTTGTGGGAGAGTTGATGTAGAAACAGCGCATTCCTCACTCTTTCCTAGAAAAATCCTGCCAGAAACCTTACTAAATGGTGCAGAACATTTTTTTTTCAATTGGCCCCCAAGGAGTCACAAGTAAGAAACAGAGACAAAGGGCGGTAGAAAGAAAGCGTCTCTGCACTGCATGTTCACATGTGCATATATGAAAAATAAAAAAGGAAGGAGGGTGGGGGAAGAGAGGTTTACAGTTTGGTCGTTCCATCCCTTGAGTGCCATTTAATGTTCCAGGCTGTGTATATCTGGGACTGTGCCAGGTGTTTCATGTCCTTTCCACGGTGTTGCTGAACATTCCTGCTAATGGCCAGATCCTCTCAGACCTAAACCTACTGACTCTTCCAGGTAAGAAATAACATTCAAGAAGGTGTTAGTGATGTGGGCTGAGCAGAGGTGCTGCAACACAGAATATGTGCAGAACGGGCTCTCCCCTCTGCTCGCTGCTGAAGAACTAAAATTTTAGATGAGGAAGATTGGAAGGTCAAATCCTGCTTTACAAAACACATCCTCAGCAGCTCTTTTCATTCTTACAGGGGGTCATATGGACAGTGAGGAACACTACCAATGTTTCTATGGGGGGATTCAGACCTTAGGCTCAGCACAATCTTCTAAGGCCTAAGGAAAAAAAAAAAAGCACTCTATAAAGCAACAAACTGGGCATTGACCTGCTGACTGACCACCTGACTGCAGCCAGAGTACCTCTTAAATATAATTTTGTATTTGAACTCCTCAGGTCTCTGCTCCCTTACCATAATCTCTCTTGGGTTCTGTTTAACGTGGGGAAAGCACATCACAGTCAGTCTGCAGCGTAAAGGTAAAATGCAGTTTTCTCCCATGGAAGAGTTGAACAGGACAATTCCTAAACCCAAAGCAAGCATGTTCCTCCTATATACATTTCAAAACACGTTGTAATGACCTTGTTGTCTCCCCTAAACAGCTGGCTACAGTTCACTTAATAACCTCTCTTCCTACAAAGTGCCTAATGTTTCCTGATAATCCAGCTTTTTTCTTTGTTGCTTTAACTTCAACTGTAGAGGCCTAAGTTTTAAATCTACCCTTAATGATACTGCTATAACAAATGGGGCACGAGACTAACATCTTCTGAACATCAAGCCATGTAAAACTCCCATGTCTCAGTTGTCATTATGTTGGGTCTGTTTTTCCAAGAAATAAGGAAAATACTTGATCCGTATTTCTGTCTCTTTCCGAGGTTTGTCCACAGAAGGAAAGAATTGAAATCTTTGATTTCAATTGCAATTGCATACCATGCTTTCAAATTGTTTCCCCTTCTTGGCAATAAGTTTCAATGTTTAGGTTGTTTTTTGCTTCTACATTTCTCAGCACTGGACAAATATGGTCCTCTTAGCTCCTAAGAAACTAAAGATGGGATTTTTTCCTGTGTTTGTCTTGAATACCTAGGACTTTGCAGAAGCTGCTCTTTTCTTATATAATGATACTGTATTTCAAGGGTAATCTCTTGGAAAAGACATTGAGTAAATGACAAACAAACCCAAGCAAGAAGAAAAGACCATGATTCATATGCTGCCCAAACCTTCCCTCATCTTCTCTAGCCCCCTCAACGGCAAATCCTCCACTAAACCCCAGAGCTCGACTTGAAGCATATGTGAAAGCAATAACTTGCTCTGGTGAATTGATGTCTTTATGCTACCCTTTAAATCAGATAAATCAGTCAAACAAATAATGTAAATCTAAATTAAACCAGTAGGACAATGACTAGAAAAGTCCAGTGCTCCTGAAAGTGCTGAAATAACATTTCCTACCAGCCAGCAAAAGATTAAAACAAAACAAAATCCCATCAAATATAATTGGGGCAGTGTGGCAACCCTATTTACAGAACATTGGTGGGTTTTCTAAATACTCTCCAAACTAATATTTGTTTTCAATGCACTGCTGTCTTTCAATTTGGCACACATTTAGCTGGAGGAATTGCCATGCCAACACTCAGCACCCAAAAAGAGAACATTTAAGTAGCCAATTGGAGCAGTGTCACACAGTCCCACAGCATTACAGGTAGGTCTGTATCTCTGCTGAAGCAAACACAGGCTTCTGCCCGAGCTCCACCCATCCTGATTCACACTGACCCCTATAATTATGATTATAATTATAATTATAATTATAATTATAATTGTTCTATAGTGTTTGGTGATGCCATATACATTAGCCCTTCAAGTGGCATATCTGCTGCCTCTCAGTTTCCTCCAAAGACCTTGAGCTATGTAGTGTCCTTGGTAGCAATTACTTGTCTCCAGTCACTTTCTGGTGATACATATAGTAAGAAATTTAAAAAAAAAAAAAAAAAAAAAAAAAATCCCTAGTACCATGTGTGTGGTAACCCCACACAGATGCTGGCTAGTGCAAGCAAACCAAACATGCTCTTTTAAACATGGTAATATTCCATCATGCCATGTGGAAGTCATATGGTTTATCATGCAAAGGCTACAGCAGGAGAGTTTGCAGTTGGAGGAAAAAAAAAGGAAGAAATTAAAGGATTTTTTTTTTTAAAAAAGTACTTCTATTCATGTCCAGTATTAATTTAAATTATAGATTTTGGCAACACATCTTAGAATAAATCAGAAACTCATAGAATGATCTGGGTTGGAAGGAACTTTCAAGATCATCTATTTCCAGCCCCTTGGCATGGGCAGGGACAATTTTCACTAGACCAGGTTGCTCAAACCTCTCCTTGAACACTTCCAGGAATAGGCCATTCACAGCTTCTCTGGGCAACCTGTGCCAGTGCCTCACCACCCTCACAGGGAAGAAGTTTTTCCTATTATCTGCTGTCAGAACTGTTGCCATCATCTCCCAAGACATTTGGAAAATCAAGGGTGGTCTTGTTGATAAGCAGGGGGCTGGGAGACAAGACTGTTTCCAGAAAATGTCAAAACTTCCCTCTGATCCTCATCAAGTGCTTTAACCTTCCAGCTCTCTTAACCCTCCAGCTTTCACACAGATAAAATACCTAACCCTTTTCAGCCCTACTTATCCTCAATCTCTTCCAGAAAGGGAGTTCTGAATGTCCCATTTGCCATCCTGGTAGTGCTCTTTGAGGGCTGGCACTGAAATGTTCTAGATGGAAGTGCAAATAATTAGTAAAACTGGACGGGTTTTCTCAGCTGAACATTGATATTTTTGTGAGGCTTTCTGTAACTGTGAATTGCCAGATGGTCCCATTTTGCAAAACTTCAGTGGGAATTTCATGTACATTAAACCCAAATCATCAGGTCAAATGCAATACTCATTTGCTAAACTCTGAGCACCACTGGTATAAATCCATACAAAGGTGAATATGTTAAAGTTCAAGAAATATACCAAAAAGAAAAGGGAGTTTTTTTTGTGCTAGAAAATGTGTATTAGCTAAACTTTACATTTGAAATGCTGGTCTCCTGTGAACTCAGTAGATATTTTCCGTATGTCCATGTGTTGGAAGTTTCATAAAATGCTGAGCACGTATATTTAAAATAGCTCTGACAATGTATTAAAAAGCTCTAAAATATTATGACATGGCCAACTTCCATGTTTTTTAAAATCCATGACATGACACAATATATTTTATGTGTGGAAATATACATCATAAATATTGGCCAATGTCATAATATTTTTAATGTTTTGTATGTTGTCAAATCTGCTTTAAACACAGTATGTGTGCTATACATTTACTGAAACATAACTCAGAGAGATGCAGAAAATCAACTATATTCTTTTTTCATGTGGGTTTATTATGAATTTCATGATTTTGTTGCTTCTTGTCGTACCAAACCTTTTTTTTTTCTTTTTTCCTTCTTTCTCTTGCCTTCTTTCTTTCTAGCTTGCTTGTTTGCCTCTTTGCTTACTTTCTTTTTCTTCTTTCCCTGTTTTTTCTTGCTGGCTTTTGTTGGGGTTTTTTTTCTTCCTTGCTTTTATTTCTGCTTCTCTTGAACTAGGCAGATGTTGCTTGATAAACAAGAGACTTCATAACTTTCTGTTGTTCACTTTTCTCTTAGCTGTGACCCTGAGCCAAGTGGCTCCAAGTCGTGCACAGGTATGATTATATTAACCTTGTCTTTAAAAACTGGAGAAATTACTGTCTTTCCTAAAGCTCCAACAGTGTCAGAGTTTCATCCATCTCAGCCCAGCTGTAGGGCCAACAGAACATTTTTTGATGCCCTGGGACAAGGCAAGTACCAGCAAAGCAGCTGAAGTTCTGCAAGCCTAAAAAATCCTTTTGTCTGTGTGTCAATGCTATTGCAACACAATCAAACCCTGCAGGGCAGGGCAAAAGCTCAGCACCTCAAAGGTAACCTGCCCCTGGGCTGCTGGCTGTCACCTCCTGGCTTCTAAGAGGCCTGGCCAGCTTTTGGTGGGGACTAGCCAAATGCTGTTGCTGCCACTTTCAGATGACTACCCCTGATATCGGCAGACACTACAAATTGTTTAAACACAGTGTTTCCCTGCAAACCAGATCTTCATGCATTTCACTGGCCCAGACATGGATGAACACTTGTCCACCTCTCAGGAGCACAACCTCCCACATCCAAAGACTAAACAATCTTGCAAAATGGAAGAGTTCCATCAGCAAGAAATGCTATGAGACAATTTTTTTAAGAAAGACGCCCCAAAAGAGTTACTTTATTACAGTTGTAGACTCAAATCCTGGCCCCAGAGGTAGAGAGGAAAATCCTCAGAGTTCAAAAGGCAAAAGGCTTTACCTCTACATTTCTTCCTTATCAGACAGGACCATGAGTTTCTACTGCAAACACCTTCTCACAAAAAATGCCTAGCTATGAGAAGAAGGAGCAACAAGCAGGTCACAGAAATGACTTTTTGAAAATGCTTTAGCAGAAAAAGAATATATATGTAATTAATGACGTTCTTAGGGTGAAAGGGAGCGGTGCAGTCCTTGACCAAAAAAAAAGCCCCAACCACAAAAGGAATAAGAAAAGAACTCAAAATATTTTAAAAGGTTGTTCCATGGTTTTTATTTTATTTTTTCAGGTTTTTCCCTTTCCCTTTTTTATTCTTCCTGCATTTTCCCTTTAGAAATGGAAGGGAAGCTTAATTAAAACAAGTTGTTCTGCAAGCAGCAGAACTAATGAAACCTTGTTTCCTGTGGGTTTTTGTCCTGTATCCCCTGCTGTGATAACCTTAGCTCCATTTTCATATCCTCCGTGGCTGCCCTTGCAGGTCCCCAAAACAACCACTCAAATTCCCACACTCCCTATAGTTCCCCACCATGTTCCTAAAATTCACACTCTTCACATGTGCTGTCATGTCCCCAGTTCCTTCCTAAAGCACTGGCTTTGTCAGGAGTTGTAACAACTTCATTATCCTCGTGACTGGCCCCAGGCCAGATTGCTCACGTGTCTTTAAAACTGGTATTAAATCTTCACTCCAGCATCTTCCATTAATCTTAGTGTCACCCTATAATGTTAGACATGCTAAAGAAACATGAGAAACTACTAATGTGAATGAAAATATAGGAAATGCATTCCAGAGTAGCACTCCATAAGGGTTCACATCTATACTCGGACCTGTTAAATATTTAGCTCTGAAAAAATGTTGCAACTGCATAGGCACAGACAGCCCAGCTTGTGATCCAGGCCATGGGCCTGCTGTGTAAATTACTACTGGATTCCCTGACAGGGGGAGGAAACCTGGAAAGCAAAGCTTGGGAATTCAGTAGGTGGGCATCAGGCAATATATCAATAAATAAATGTTTCCAACAGAAAGTTGCTTTTGTCTGCAGAAGCAATAACCCAGAGCTGAAGAGCCCCTGTGCTCTGTGCCTGAAGAGTGCGGTGAGATTCGTGGGAGCACCAAGATATGGACCAGACACACCAGTCTGTGTGTCCTGGCTAGGGACTTTTCGGAGATGCTGCTGGGAAGCCTGAGTCCAATGGGATACACTGCCCCCTCCCCTGGTTTTCCTTCTGAAGAACATGCAGCCATGCAGCATCAACCTTATCAGGATGATTTTTTTCCCCAGATATTGAAAGGATTTTATGCATTCCACCTTCACAGACTGGATAGTTGTTGAGCCTGAGTGTATATGTCCAGCCCTTTCCAAAAACCCAGCCCTTTCCAGGTCTCCTCAGTCATCCAAAAGCACAGAGACTGGCAGGCATCAGTCACTTGAGAAATACCCTGGATGGGAAGGAAGGTGCCTGAGCAGGACTAGCCTTAACATCTGAAGTGAGTCCTCACCCCTTACCTTCTTTCCATTAATTTAATTTACTCCACTTTCTAAGATACCTTTTCATGAGCCATCAAGCTAGGGAAAAAAAAGTGTGCATGAAAAAATATGAGAGAGCACATTTTTAAATGCCTTTCTCCTCTTCTATCAAGAACACATTCTTGATAGTGTGGGCCAGTAATTCTGAAATGGGATGAGAGAAACCAGAGGCAGGAACAGTTTTGTTCTGGGAGGTGATTGAGGTAGAAAGTAAGAATAAAGAAACTACAGATTTAAGACACACTAACTAAATATAATTACTGTATCTACAGAGGAGGTGCTACAAATATCAGAAAAGGCGGTTTTGCTGAAAAGAGCAAGCTGAGACAGTACATGAAGCAAAATGAGTGGAAACAACCAACAGCATGAGTGAATTTTGGAAATATATATGGGATTTCCTACAATTCTTATCACTCCACATTAAGCCATCTATGGCAAGTGTCCAGAAATATTGTGGAGGAAGGAAGAAAAATCCTTGAATTTTTTTCAGAAGGAATGTTCTCATCAGCCTTGCTAGAAAGATATTTCTTTTCTTTAGGAAAAGACAAAATTATTATGCTTCTAAGAGATGATACTTGGTTCATTTTTTTATTGCACAAGTTAGCAGAAGACACTTGGATCTGAAACATAATTCATTTTTCCATAAGTAGCATTCTAGCTAAAAATGGTCCCTCTACACTCACAGAGAGTGTTTCATTGTTCTCTAATAATGAAACCCATGGACAGATAGCAGTGAGCAGTGTATAGTACAACAGCCCTTTTAAAGGATGAGTTTTCCCAGTACAGCAGCTTGGTATAAACTAGAGAGAGACAACATGAAGACAGACAACATCAACTTCTGCAGCTAGGAGTGGAAGGTGGAAAACACCCTTCCATCAGAGGGGCACCTTGCTCCCAGCAGGATAAAGACATGATTCCTGACTGCCCAGAGAGGAAAGCAGAGGGAAAACACAGAACCTGGATAATTGCACTTGAAAAGAGAGCAATTGCAAGCAACCTGGGTGCACAGTTCAGAGATCTGGTTCCTCCACACTCTCTCCAGGTACTTTGAGAGAGCAGGAACAATTACAGCTGCAGTGAGAGCAAAGAGTGCAGGGAAAGGGGCAAGAGAGGGACTGCCAAAAAAAACCCTCCCTAAGCTGCAGAAGAAGTGATTGAGAAAACAGAGTCAGGGCTCTAACATACAGCCCTGTGTATGAGTCCCAAACAGAGCAGTGAGTGTGGACTTCAAACTGCAAAGCATTTCGTGGACACAGAAAGACCCCACCACCTCTTAGTTTTGGTATAACTATACTTCCACTTGCCACATCTTATATCTTGCTGTAATTGCATCCCAGTGAACCATGCCCATGCTGCATATGTACTTCCCAGCCTGCCCATATGCTTCTTAAGTGGTGAGCTCATCTAAATCACCCCTCTCATTTACCTCCTACAGAAACTATTCATGGCCAGTCTGTTTCTATTCTGACGAGATCGTTGATGCTCCACAGGACTTTGTGGAGCCAACCCTACCAGGAAAATTGTCAGATTTAGAACTGGTTATGAAAAGCTCTTCCCAAGAATATTTATTTGGTTAAAAAAATCCCAGAGATTCTCAAATTCCTGAGAACAGCAGGTGATTGTTTTTGCCAAGATGCAGCCTGGATTCCTATGACAGATTTTTATATAGTTGTAGGCACCAGGCATGTTAGCCTCTCTGAGGCTGTGCTGGTGCCAGTCCATATCAGGCTGACAAAAGCTGATAAGCAGACCCAAAGGTGAACTCAAGATATCTTAAAAATCATGTACAGGTTCATTCATGTCCAGAAGTATTCAGCATACACCGTCGGGGAACAAATCAACAAAGTTGCCCATGGCCAAATTTCCAAGAACTCAGTTTCTACTGCAGAAGCCAGATATTCTAAACATTTTCTAGGTCTCTAAATGGGCTGTACTTTTAGGCTACATCGACCCAAGTAGCTGAGGTAATTTGACTGTGTGGCCACTCATTTAAATATCCAAAGAGGTGAAAGGTCCTTCTGAAAAATCACTGCTAAAATGTTCTTGTTTCGAACACTTGACAATTGGGTATGAAAAGGTGAAAGAGGCTCAGCTCTTCCAAATACATGTTCAGAGGTGACCACTAACATAATTCAAAGTCTCCCTGATTCAAAGCAGTATGTATGCCTGTATTCAGGATTTTCTCTAAAGTTCATTTCAGGGGAGGACATCAGCTTTTTGCCTGGATGTGTGAAAGGTGTATTTAGAATTAATCAACATTGTCAAAATTTTAAAGGCAGCATGAATTTTAATGAAGGAGGATTAGAATAGAAATTCTTGTTCACATAAGGACTTCTTGTCCTCACGTGGCACCTATCATGGTATGAGCTGGAACAGAGCTCCAGCTTTCTGATCCTTCTCTTCCTTTCCTTGCAGAGCAAAGGCAAAAAGAGACAACCAGATATGTCACTATACATTTAGTGTTGTGGGTGGGGAAGATAGTAGCAGACAGTATCTGATAGTATTTAATAGAATCTTCTGAAATAGAGTGCTAGGTGGGTTGTGAAGACCGCCTGCTCTAAAAGAGTGAAACACATTGTTTGCAGTGGCCCAATGGGACACAGCTATGGACTATAGAACAAAATCACAGGAAGGAAAATTCAAGATAACTGTCAGGAAAAACTTCCTAATGGTGTGATACACAGCCTAATACTGTGGAATAATCTTCTAAAAGAAGAGGTGGAAGCCCAGCTGAATGAGTAATTTTAAAATTAGACTGTAGGAAACAATGCAGCCTTGGCAAGGGGAATGGACAAGATGACCTCATCATGCCTTTTCCATCTCAGATTTCTATGGTTCTGAGGACAGAGAACAATAAAAAGCCACTGCACAGATTCAATCCCAGAGAGAGTTGCAATGGTATAAATGGGATTGGGTAATAAAAAATGTAGATTGCAAGACTGTAAATGAGGGAAAGTAGATGTGAGGAGAGATGAAGTCACCAGTGTGTTTAGAATGTAGACTTCGAGGCAATGATAGGCAAAGTCCAGGGCAAGGAACACAAAATTGGAACAGGACAGCTTCAAAGAGATAAGGGGCAGCAAAGCATGGGATATGGAGTCTAGGCAATTTTACATGGAATTCATTTGTACTTAGCAGGTGCCAAGTGAGCACAATTCTCATTCATTAAGAGCCATCAAATGTCATGGCAAAGCCATTTTTAATCCTTAATGATGGTGTGGTAATTTGAGAGTGATGTCCAGGTACTTGGAAAGAGAGCAATACGGATGCTGTGCTTTTGCTTCACAGACATGCACATCTGCTGCTATCACCAGCATTTGCATAACAAAAAAGTCCCCACTCATTTGGCTAAAGGGTTCAGGCTGTGTGGATTTGTCTTCTGGGCCAATGTCATCACCAGATATTTTCTCAGCCAGTTCTGACAATTAGACACACACAGATTGCCTTTTGCTCATGCCCAGCATGAATCTTTGGTTCATTAGCATTTAATAAAGAATAAAGCACTGCAAGAAAGCCTAACATTCAGAATTCACCTTGATGCAGCACAGGTAACTAACTGTACATTTATTGTCTACTGGGGAGCTAAAAATAGACATCAGACATCAGCTTCACAGCCAGTACAAATATTCAAATTGTCTTTGTGGAACAGAAAACATTATGTATTTTGGCAATTTCGGGAAGGGTTGGGAGCCATCTGTCCCAGGTTTTTTTGCAAGTGGATTTATGGTTTATAATTTTTCAAACTCATTTTGAAGCAGTTTCCAAACTGTATGTGTGATGTGCACTGTGTCACATGTCCTGAGGTATTATTGACTGGATGACTTTTTACATTGTGGCATAGAAAATGGTATGTCATAGACTCCTCTGTCCAAAGTTCACGAAAATTCCAAAATGCTGAAAAATAGAGATTTTCATTAATATATAGTGAGCTTTGGAGTATTTGTGTATAACAAATATTGCGGACTTTCCCATCACTAGCAGACACCAAGAAGCTAATCAAATGAGAATAATTTATACGTTGACCAATTTCTTCAAGCAGTTTCAAGACAAAAAACCCAAAAATGCATAATGGCCTGAAAATGCAATCCAGTTAAGGACTTAGAATTCCATCTGAAAAGCATGAATTTCTACAGTAGTAGAAAGTGATGCCATCATAGCTGCTAAAGCACCTGTTTAAATTGGAAGAAGTAAAAGTCACTCCACCTCGCAGAGGGGAATCCCATTTTGTTTTAAGGAACATGCTAATAGTACATGGGGAAGCTCATAAGAAATAGGAAGTCAATTCCAAGGACGAGTTCAAAAAGAAACCTAATTCAGGGAAGGGTGCATTTACTGTACTTTTTCTGTGTTCTTTTTTTGAACTACCATGACATTAATAGCAGGTATTCACTTCCAAACAAAAACAAGAAAGAACATCTTGTAGAAAGCATACATTATTAAATACCATCATACAAATAAAAATATGAAAAACTCTATGTTTTATCACAGAATAAATATTTTTGCAATATAACTTCTTCTGTCATAAACTTCAGTATAATATCTAAGACAGAAATTAGCAAATTCACCTGCTATTAAATAGCTGTTATGATGTGACTTATTCCTCCCTAAGCTCTTGGTCCTCATATATTATCAGGTTGATTTGCTACCGTTAGTTTTTCTGATTGTTGTTATAAAAATATTTTATTGATACCATAAATACAGATATAAGCTGCACAGCCTTTTGTAATAAAGTCAGGTAAAGTCTTATCTGGCACTTTTCATCATAACCACTGAACATTATTTTAGGATCTTTCTCTCAAGTAAGTAAAGTAATTTTGAAGGCATGGGGATGAGGGAAGGTTGCTGCCATCAGCAAAACCTAAAGTATCCTCTTTATAATGCATTCTAAAAGAGTATGTCATAAAGCCAGGTTACACTAGGCAGAAAGTTGAAAGGGGGAGATATAAGAAGATCTGAAAAACATATGTTATTGTAGGATATTGAATGTCTGAGGAAAAAGAGAAAGGCACAATATAGAAAAGCATAACAAAGTATTATCTGCAAGAAGTGAACACGTTAAATAATAACTGGAGTTCAAGGAGTTGTTTCTTGGTTTTATATATAATTTTTAAAAATATGTAGGTTTGTCTCATACAGTATTTTTTTAAAAAAATAAGGATCCATCTTGAAATATTTTTTGGATGAATATAGGAATGAATTAATTTCACCATAGGCGTACATTAGCAAAATGTACCTAAATTCATCCCCAAAAGTTCTTTGAGCTCTGATTGTTCAGAGTGTTTTCTCTCCTTTATACCAATTGCCTGCCATGTGATGAGCCACTGGAACAAAAATGCTTGCTGCAATAGCTAAGTTGTACTTGAGCTGAGATTTTTCTAGGATGACACAAGGTAAGGTCGTGATGTCACTGTTTTATTCAGCCCTTGAGCTGCCTGTTACAGCTCAGTGCAGTTGTTGCCAGAGAGAATAATTTTAGTGGTCTAAACCTGATGTCTGAACAGACATCTTGGAACCATAAGGTTTGAATATTGGCAGAGCAGAGCAAGTTCTTCACCCTTCTGTGGCAGCTCTGTTTTACTAGTAGGCAGTTTATTGAACAGGGGGCTTTAAACTCTGCTCTTAGAACCCATAACTCATGTGAAAATTAAAACTTGTTTGTTGCTTTCCATGAGCCCATGAGACTGTTCCAGTGTCAAGGGCCAAAGTTTCCCATTCATCCCCTTCTGGGTTTTATGCTGTTTGTTCTCAATCATCTGCTGTGGGGATGGATGTGTGTCAGCAATGCTGCACTGTGAGAAGTAAAGCACTGCAGGAGCCTTTGCAATGAAAACTGCTACACTGAAGTTAATCATAATTATCATTAACACATATGTGAGCCACTTCCAGTGTGTTCTGTCCAGACCACAGTTACAGCTGCTAAAGACTAACCAATTGATTTACAATTTATAATCCTGTTCTCAGCTCACTCTGCAGTGCTTGGGGACTGGTTAGTACCTCATGCATTTAAAGCCTAAGACCTGTGGTGATATTGCCTATTATCATGATTTAACACTGACTAATGCCCTGCTATTCCTAGCAATGCCACCTATTAGCTGAAAATGAGAAAGGATTAAAAACATAGCTGGGGCACTCACGGCTAGTCTTTGTGTTATTATGCAATGAATTCTGATGGTAAATACTCTTACATATTTTACATACTTAAAAAAAGAAACCAACACTTTTCCGGCTAAAAGCATATTTTGGCACAATTAGGATATCTTCCATATGCCCATACATTAGTAATCTCTATAGATGAGCCAAAAGAAATATAAGAATATGTCTGTGCACATACCTGTTTGTATATATATAAGCACAATGCCCATAATGCATTTATAGCAAGTGTCATCATGAGTACACTCCAAGTGCTTCACTGGCTGTATGTTCATGGGTCAGCACAGCCAGTGCTGAAACACACTCTCAGGTGGAAACCAGCAGACATTCTGCACCAGCAATTCTACACAGCTGTGTTTGCAGAAGGGGAAGCAAAGTCTTCCAAATTAAACTGTTGTAAAATTTAGATAGGCAAAATTCAACTACCAGAATTGGACTTGGCTGGCATCCTGAGATCTTAATCCTTGCTCTTGCAAAAGGTCCCATGTGACCTCTACAACCACAAATGGGGTGTATCTGGTTTTACATCTCATTCAGGAGACAGTAACGTCTGCATCTCAGCAGAGGCGTTCACCTTGCACAACACTGCTCTGCCACAAGAACTTTAGTGACACACTTTCCTGTTCTGACTTTTTCTTCTAACTCCGAGGCTGTGCGGTTGCCTTGCTTATCTGCAGTCTACCCACCAGTGCCCTTATTTTTCAAGCCTGATACCTTCAGAAAGTCCAACCAGGCACAAGGCTACAAGTGGACTATTACAGGAGGATTTTATATGGAATGGGACAGGAGAGAAGATCTGACACCAGCTTTTACATGGTGGCAATAGTCCTCTTCACACAAAGCTGAGTCACAAAAACAAGCTTTGCAGAACTGTGGAGTAAAAATGAAGGTAAATTAATCTACACTCTGCTCTACATCTGGGAGTAATGAACATCTATGAAAGGAAGACAAGACGACATTCATATTTTCTCAGAATGGCAAATTCTTGAACACTCTAAATTAGTTTAGCTTTAAGGGGACATACACAAAACTGTGCATAACAGCTGTGAAGCTACTGCTTCACAGTAGCTATAGTAGAATTTGATACATGCAAGGTGTGTTGTCTCCAAACTAAAAGACAGAAGAAAGCGTGGAAGACTTCCCAGATGACACAAAGAGTATGAACAAATCTAGGAATGCTGGGAAGAGCCTGAGCCTGGTCAGAAGAGGCAAACCTGCAGCCTCATTCAGTAGGATCCCGATAAGACCTCTGATGAGCCCACGCCAGCACAGCTGGACTGCGGTGAGCAAAGTTCCCCTGGAAATCGGGCAATTCAGACTGAGACTTCCACTGACTCTAAAATACAGATATAAACTTGAGTCTTAACCACTCCAGAAAAAAGGACACAAGTTATTCTTGCCCATCCTCAAAACACAGATATTGGACCTGCACAATCACAAAACATTCAAAGCCCTGATACTGCCAACACACACCTGCTCATCAACACAGGGAGTTTCTCAGCTTCCTGAGGGTCTTAGGAATAAATAAAAATGCCACATCTGAGTTTAGTCCCTATTATATTCCTAGAAAGCTCTTGGCTAATTTCAGTTTCCACTACCTAAGAAAAACCTAGCAAGAATAAAACTTTTTGGTTAATACAAGAAACCTGGCTCCTGGTATTTGAGGTCTACACTCATTTCTCAACACTGCCACTAATATTCAGTGTGTTTGGGCAACCCAACCCCACATTCATTCTGAAGTCAAGGGGTAAAATTTTTGTATTTACCCTGTAGTACTTTCCCTGCTTTTTATACAAGTCCACCATCTGGACTATGATCTCTAGGGACAGAATAAGCATCCTCTGAGCCTGTAAAGTGCAAGGCACAACAGAGTCACACTACTGTGACAGAAACAATAAAATAACTGAAAGGACTAAGATGATGCCTTTTCAATCAAATCAATGTCTCCACTAGCAATGTCTCCAAAAACATCTGTCTACTGCCAGAAATTCCTCTTACCTGCCAGAATCTGTTCTACTGAATTTGGAAAGGATTTCTTTAGAACTGAATCCACTGTGAAAATGTCATTTTGCTATTCACCTACTTGCTACAACATCAAAACTCTTGCTCTTTTGAACCTGATGTGTGAGAACAAACAAAAAGAAAAAAAATTCTAAATGTTGCAGATTAACAAATTCGCTTTCCTTGCCTTTTTAGCCATCACACAACAAGAGGGACTATCAGGGCACATTCCTCACTGCCTGATTACAAGGCACCATATTTCAACTGACTTTGTTCAGGAAGGTTGTCCTAGGTATGCAAAGAGACTGCGCAAAAACAGGGCACACAACACCTTACTCACAAGCCAAGACAACCACAACACTCTCTCACAACCATTTGTGATTGCCTTTTCCTTAAAAGAAAAATATTTATGTATTGAATGGCAAAATCCCCCTATTTTTTTAGAAGTATCGTAATTCTTGGTTCATTGTATTAACTGTTTTCCTAAATCCACTCATCAGTCTGGCCATTGTATCACTCTCTTATTGCTGTGCAAAGCTGAGTTGATAGTTTTTTGAAGCTGCCATTCTCCACAATGTTTAGGAGGTGGGAGGAGGAAAGGGTGAGGAGCCAAGAGCTGAAGAGAAGGATGTAGTGGAATGAAAGATGATCAGGGAAGGGAAAGGACGAGTCTGTTTTGTTAATGCTGTTCTGGCCACCTCTCACGTCTTCCTCATGAATTTTTTAAGTTCTTCAGCTGCATGTATTTAGCTTTCTGGCTGCTTTTGTTTTTTGGCTGCCCAGCCTCTCTCCTTGCATCTACTCACTTTTTTTTTTCTTCTTTTTTTTTTTTTTTTTCTTTTTTTTTTCTTTTTTTTTTTTAAGAAACTTGCTTAAGCTTTTCCGGCCACGTCTCTCTCACATTGTGTGGCCGCTTGTCCCAGCTGCCTTGCCAGGCTCCCAACCAGGGCTGCTTGGCTTAGACCTCCCCCTGCTGCTAGACGCTGTTAGAAACCTGCAGTGTGGGATGGGCACAGAGCACCAAACCCCTTCGCACAGGCCATGGGCTGCTCCATCTCTGCTAACAAGGCAAGGTGATGAGGACTAATCTGCCTGGCTCCCTTCTCACCTCACAGATCACATGCCAAAGTGTGCCTGGAGAAAATTGTTCCCTCCAGTCTCTGCCTCTCATGGGGTCCTAATATACAGTAATGGATAAAGCAGCCAAGGGCAGGCAAGACAGCTCCTAAAACACTCTCTGTGCCAGCATAGAGGTCTACAACAGGCAACACAAAGTTTAAGGTAGTAATCTCCAGATCCTCTGCTGTTGAATTCTTGGGATTCAAGACAGTTCACGTACACTCATACGTCTTTGTCTATCCACTAGCCAGTCTATCTATAAATGTTTTGCTGCAGTAGAAGCGAAGTGTTTTCCTGTGATACAAAATATCCATATCAAGTTTCTGTAGACACTTTGTACACTCCTCTGTTTACATAGTCTTAAAGTAGGGAAAGGCAAGAGTGGTAAAATCAGGTTTATAAAACTTCCTGTAGCACTGCCTCATAACTCAAAAGCAATTCACCAGTGAAATTAAAAAGAAGCTTAAACATATGCTTTGGCACAAGATTATATCACTTTTAACATTTGTTCTGAGGTGCAAACACTGTTTCTACTCTAATGAGGGTAGCACAAAAGTCATTTACCCAGTAGTGAGGGGGAACGAGGGAACAGTGATGTCAGTGCTGCAGTGTTACAAACACACTTTCAAGTCTATAAGGGCAAATCCATCCCAGGAGTCAGGAAAGAGAGAAACTCCCCACTCCAGTATGTAAAAAGCTGAGAAATGGGTGAGGTCATTGAATTTTTCACTCACCAGTATGTGTTCACAGAAGAATTAGTTTACATATATTGTTTATGAACTGCACTGAGGAACTGAGGTATTGAAAGGCTGGATTGGCCTCTTTGCTCCCACTGTGTTCTCCAGTTCATTTAGCCAGAGACTACTCCCAGACCCTCAGTAGCCTTTGCAGCTGTGGTCTGCAGATGCCTTCTGCACTCATTGATGCAAAGCCCTGATGACTAGGGAAAGCAGGGCACTCTGGAGGAACTTCAAATTCCTTCAAATTCCCCGTAAACTGCTGATTTTTTTTTTTTTTAACCAAAACCCCAAACCTGTTCCTATCCCTGGCAAGCTCTCAACTCCTGTATTCTTCTGGAGCCTCCATTGCTTTTGTATGTAGTCCCAAGTGTTGTCAGACTTCTGATATTTTGACATGGACAAAGGGGGACCATACTTGGCTATATCTTCTGATTCCTTTCAGAAATCTGCATCTCCACATGTTCTAACTTATTCATGTGCTGCTTTAAAGCTAAGTTGCACCAACCAGAAGTGGGGAGGGGAAATAGCCAACAAAAAATACCAAACAAGAGCAAATGTAAAGTTTTACATGAACAAATAAAATTTAATTATTTTGTCTCAGCTTCTGTGAATGTAATTTAGGTTTCTATTAGTCTGAGTGAATTAAATTAAAAGGGGCTTACTAAGGAGATATTTTGGCTATTTCAAGTAATTTCAGCTGAGATTGCCCAGTCACGTTGGCATGTGGAGCACCTCTATGGCAATGTGTGAATGGTGGTGATATAAGGAACTAAACTCAGTAGAAGAAAGTATTGTGGTCCTGCACAGAGGACAGAGAATCTGCCCTGACTGAGGCAGTGAAACATCTGGAAGTGTTGAAAAATCTAAGGTTTTTATTTCATCCTAATAGAATTCAGTGAAGAAAAAAACAGCTCAAATTTTGCAAAGTGTGACCGTGGCACACGATAAAAAGATTTGGGAAAGAAATTTTGGGAGGGAAAAAAAAAAAGAAAAAAAGTCATATACCCCACTTATAGTTCATTGGATAGGCTTGAACAGTTATTTCTTATTCCTATTTACACATGGAGCAGGAACAGATGCTGCTACTAAGTATAATTCCACTGTGTGTTTTTCAACTACTTTAAGGAAAATAAATTTCTAATTCTTATATGCACCAAATCAAACAAGTCCACAGAAATCTTAGTAAAATATATGGATTTTAGCATTGTTTATCTGTATTGAGTTTAAAGATACTTCCAAGTGGATTTGAACAAAAAAAATACAACAAATACTATCTAAGCTTCTACCCTTTCTTCATTAAAGCTCTCCCACTGAATACCCATCTTTGATGCAGCTGATCCAGCGATAGGACTTTAAAGAGTCCCTTCCAACCCAAACTATGCTGTGATTCTAAGATTATTCTGCCAGCAAAATATCATTAGGGATCTTTTTAACACAATGGAATGTATCTATCCCCTTACCATTGCAAGACCAGTCCAGTTTCCACTGAAATACATGGGAAAATTCCCTTTGATTTTCATGGAGATTGGCTTGTTTCATAATAGCTTTACATTTCTCTGAAAGTGACACAAATCAGAAAAAAAACCCTACTTACAGTGATACAAGTAAGAAAAGAGGAACATCTATAGATCTTAATATTTACCTTACAAGGCCATACTCCACAAATTGCTGTTATGTACAGCTAATGGTCAAATATTAATAAAATATTAATTAGTATCTCAACACCTTTTATTAAATTGTAGAGTTAAAAATGTAATTTATTTTATAATAGTGTCACAGAAAAAGTGCCTCCCTCTCTGTTTTGAAGCTGAAACTCTTAATGAGAGACTTTTATATGAAATAAACTTTGCCAAGTGAATGCTAAATTCCACTAGTTTTTCAGATGTTCCTCACTACTCTTCTTACAGGATTTTCTAATTATACTATTAACAAGTATTACTTATTTCTTTGTACTTTGCATCTTGTATTTCCTTTAAAATTTAGACAGCATGTTGAATTGAAGCCATTCTTTTACTTTCCACAACAACAAATTACTATCATTATGAGTAAAGGATTGTGATTCACCATCATGAGAAAATGTAAGATGCAGGATAGGATAGGCACAGTAGTGCTTTGCAGTTGTACATTCTCTTTTCTTCAGCAGAAACAGTCTTTTTTCACAGCAGTTCTCTATGGGTACAGATACAGAACATCAAAAGCTGAGTAGAAAAGGTAGGAGTGAGTTTGAGGCTGATTTTCACAGTGCAAGAGGAAAATCAGACCCATGTATCCTTGACCTCTTCCTCTAAATAATGCCTTAAAAATCAAAACCATTAAAGTTAATTCTCTCTATCAGTTTAAAAGGGGGAGACCCTTAGGAGGCACCCTGTTAAAGCAGCAGCCATGTAAATAGATTGTACTTTAGAGGAAATAAAGTCAGGGTTTCCTTCCATAACTGCCTCTTGTCATATTGCAAGATTAGCTTTGAAAGACGTTGAAAAGGTCCTGATAATAGCTATCACTCAATGCTCTTTGATGACTGAACTATAAGTTCAGTGGTCTTGTTTCCTGTACAGTGAATAACTACATAAATTAAATAAGCGAAGATATCAACTGTGGTATTTATGTGCTGCTTTGCTGACAGTCTCACTAGGGATGCAAATGATGATTAAACAGACACACATACTGCACCCTTCAGCTCCTCCAGTGTTTTGCCTTTCAGGTTTGGACTACCACACCTCAATAGGGCAGCACAGGAGAACTGGAGCCCTCCTGTGGAAAGGCAGAGGATTTTGGTCTCCAGGACTGTGATTCAGACACGTTTTACAGCCACTGAATTCAACATGCATATTTAATTTAAATTATTTTTTTCAAATCTTGAATAGGCCCATTCTAGAACAGCCCATTAAGAAAGAGGCAATTGCAGAGTCTGCAGCTGACAGGGTCAAGGATCCCAGTGCACATTAAATTGTGCCTGAAGAAGCCAAGAGGAGAGGGACTTTGGACACGTCTGAGCTTAGGCCACTTGACTGCACAATTTCTATTGTAGCTGAATCTCTTTCACTGCCTCTCTACCACATGTTGGCTCAGTACTCTGAGGAAACTCTCATCACAGTAACTATTTCTGCAATGGAGCTGCAGAAGGAGTTGTGTCAGTTTAGAGATTTAAATATTTCTGTGGATCTGGACCTAAATTCCAAGATATATTACAATAAAACAAGAAATTCTAGTTATTCAAGTAGAGAACTGTTCATTTTTAAACTTGCAAATATTAGTATGTTTATAGCCTTTCCAAAGGCAAAATATTCCAGGAATAAGGAGAAAGAAAGCATTCTGAGCAGCGAGAAACTAAAATCTCTCAGGAGCCTCTGAGTCTGTTTATGTGTGTGACATTGTGGAACATGCTGTGAATTATAATTGACAGCACAGACTGTAAAATTATGGTCCCTTTCTTACTGCTGTCTCTGCACTTGAGCCCTGCGGTATCATTTCCCAGGAACATGCATTTCTTGTCCTTTAATCTGGAACCACTTTCATGCCCTACACAGGCTCCATTACACACCCGTAGAGACTATCTCTTCCACGAGGATGCTGTCCAGATGTCTGGGACTTACTGTCTGGGGTCCTCATGGGACAGAAGACATCTGACACTTGAGCCCAGAAATTTATTGTCGATGCAGAAGTAGGACACCACTAAAAGTTACTTCAGCTTACCGGGTTGCTTCTGAAGCACTGCTAATAATATAATGTGGTGATAACCAACCTCGTAATCCGCTCGCAAAACTACACGTTACTAACTGACCACGGAGTTTTTCCCATTGTACTATTGTGGAAACTTCATGCCTGCAGGCAAATAACTTTGGTTAAGGGGGGAAGGTCTTGAGAACTTTCATGGGCTTGTGACAAGAACAGTTTGTCTGAGTCTAATTTTACCCAATAGTTGCATAAATGAATTTTTAAAACATGATACATATTCTTAATGTCTAATCCAGGACTATGCGGTTTTAAGCAGGGCTAATCCCATGGAGTAATATATGACTTAAAGCCTTGGACCAGAAAACTACTGAATATCAGTTATACCAAAATTGTGGTGCCTGACGATAGCTAAAATAAATAGAAAAGAATGGCATGCAAACAAAAAAATAGAAAAGGCAGATAAACAGTATGAAAATGTTTTTGTCTGAAACACTGAAATTCCCTAAGATATCACTTAAGCACTTGGAACAAGGACATGTTAGTCAAAGAGGCAGATGTCAATTAAAAACTTCACGTTGGGCAAGTCCAAGAGAAAAAGACGTTACACTCGAACTTTTAAATCAGAAGATTAAGAGAATCATAGCAGAGACACAAAAAAGCTGGAGGACAAAAAAATGCATTTCAGCAGGCAGATGCCTCTCGGAAATGTGGTCCTGCACTTCATTAAACTGGTGAAAAATTCAACAGAAAGAGCCTTCCAGGGCAGGAAGTCCTCTAAAAACACCTGCTCCCAGGAGGCAAAAGCCTCTGCCTCTCTGGATTCTCCCAACTCTCTTTGTTTTGCCTGACAGAAGAACTTGCCAGCCTGGTGCTCTTGCCAACTAAGACTTCATTCACATGGGCAGAGCAAAGACTGCAGTGGCTGAGATAGTGGGAGATGTTCTCTTTCAGGGTTACTTCGGGACTTGCCTCTGCTCCTTCTCCAGCAGCAGTGGGACACCCTTGCCTGTCATCCCTGGGGAATCCTGCCCACCTTGGCATTTCCAGGCATGTAGGTCCTTGCATTGTTGCTCTAGTTCATGCAAATACTTTGTTGATGACACCTGTAATGGATTAAGAGAAGAGTTTCTTACACAACTCCAGCCTGCTTGCATCACTTTGCTTGTATCATGAGCTACCAAATAGACCCTAAATAAATTAATCTACATTGCACATGTACTCAACTTGACTACACTCCACAGAGCAAAGGGATCTCTCCCATGCTGTCTGTCCCTTGGTGGCAGCGGGGATGCACTGCCATCATCTTGGAGGGACAGACCTTTGAGCCAACATGACCTGAGCACCATCAGACCATGCATGACCCCTACCCCAGGGCTCACAGCCCCAGAACTTCTGTCAGCAGACTGCTTCTGTCTGCCCTGTCCCTCCTGGGCTGCACTGGGGGCAGCAGCCAGAGAGCCAGTGGGACACAGCTAGGAGAGAGGCAGAGTCCTGCTGGGAGCACCTGCTGTGCCAAGGAGCTGAGGAAATGCTGCTACAGTGGAGAAGAGTCAGCAGCCACCAGATGTGAGGGATGATCTCCAGATGTTAGGGGAATGTCAGCCTCCCACAACTGGGAAAGCTCCTTACCACCATAATGGCGGAGTCGCTCTGTAATCCCTTCTTTTCTCTCCTATTTACTCCTGCCAAAGCAATCAGCAAGTTCAAAGCTGCCACTGAACTCAGAGAAGAAAGGGATGATTACAGAGCACAGCAATATTCTGTGTGCAAACCAGAGCACTTCCCATTATGTAATGCAATGGCTTCCACAGTGTGCAACCCACAGCCCGTGGGAGCCCGCTCAGCCAGCCTGCTTTGGCCCTTCATCACATCCTAACCTCAGAGTTTGCCTCTGCAAGTCTTTAGTCATGTCCCCAAGCACCAGTGCCAGCTAAGGAGTCAGTCATGCTCCCTTGGGTTTCTGCTGCAATGATGGGCCAAACCTCTTAAAAGACACTTGTAAGACAGCAAAGGAGCATGTTCTTAGTTTTAGCTGATGAATTAGGGAGCCAAATCTATCACTTCTTTTCCCTTGGACCTTGTGAAATATTATCTGAAGAGATAATCCGCTGTGATAAATAAAATAAAATAAAACAAGTGAGCCCCTCAACAGATGGTTTCACTATTAAAGTCTGAAATCAGAGCTGAGAAAAACTTTATCTGCTATGACACAACATCTCACCAAATGCTGACAGATTTTTCCTGTTGTTCATATTTATATGATGAAAGCAATCAACATGATATTTTTCTTAAAAGTCGACCAAGAAACTCAGCCCAGCCTCAGACAAAGCTTTTATTTCCAGATGTTCTTCTCTTTGTAACATGAAACATAAGAACTCTTGTAACAGGGTCAAGCTAAAGATGCATCTACTCTAATGTCCTGACTTCGAAAGAGTAAAGTTTAGGGTGTTTTAGAAATTGTATAAAACCTGGCAAGTACAGCAGGGTTCTTTGCCTAGTTTATCCTCCTGGATTCTGGTGTGTTTTCTACTTAAAATGATTGTCCTTTTTGTATGGCATTAGCACTGCATACTAGGCAAGATTCAGTATAATTAAAAGAATATGCGTCTTGGATGAGCGGATTAAGTGAAAATTACTTACCATAAACATTGAAACACATGCAAACCTAAATTCCATGTATATGACCATTTTACCAAAAAATATGATTTTTTTAAAATTAAAACTGGCACAGGAACACAAGGTTGTTTTCCAACAGAGAACAGATTACTGCTAAAAGCTTTCACTTCCACTGTAAATATTACTCCTTCAATACCAATGTTGTGTATATCTCTACAAAAATATTTACCCTTTGTCTTTCCAGTTCTGTGTCTCCTTTCCTATTTAATTTACTTTAGAAGAGCTATCTTCTTGCTGCTTCTTTAAAATTAAAGGCAAAATCCCTGTCAGCCACAAAGAGAAAACAGCCACTCCGAAAACGTATATGATCAGGACATACAGACACATTGCTCCAAACTCTATGCTCTGCTCAGTCTATAATAGTATGGAGGTAGCTGCACATTTAAAATAATCCTATTAAGTAACTTCAGATTCATAGCAGCACAATCAAGACCAGGTAGCTTTGCCTGCCTGACTCCAACACAGATAAAAGTCTTGAGAACAGGTCTCTGTCTTTGTCCAAAGGGGTCTCTATTTCCAGTATGAGATCCCACACAGTAGCCCCTGTATACAAGAGACCAGTGAAAGGCTGTGAAAAAAAGCTGGCTAGGTCTCTTAAAAACACATTGTGAAGCTGGACATTTTAGGTTAAAAATACAAAATAATTTTTTGAATGATAAATTGGTCTCTGCTTATGAATTTCATGCTGCTGGAAACAAAAGAAACCACTATGTGCACCTTATGGTAAGGTTTAAATAAATATTAGTTAAAAAAGCAAAAGTGCGGTCTCCTTTATTGCCAATTACAGGTTTACAAAGTTAAACAGGGAAAAGTAATATTATAGCCAAAACAGACTTCCAGAGAGTCCTCCAGGGTCTCACTTGCTGTTCTCTGGACTAACATTAGTTATATTTTTATACCACAAGAACGGGCAGGGAGTATTATTAGGGTTTTGGTAGCTTTATGATCAGCTTCATATTCAAGATATTTTCTTCCAGAAATCTCCAAGTTTATGTGCAATCCTCAAGGAATATACCAATGAATTGAAAGAAGAAGTAGTGGTATTCATGAGGAAAAGAAAAAAGCCAGGCTTGGGGTCAGTCTAGAAGTAGATATAGCTGTTAAAATTTGGTTCAACACATTCAAAGCAAGTTGCTGGCTTTCTGCTCCCTGTGTTCCAGGAAGAGAGCATTCTTTGGCAGGCACTTCATTCAGAGGTTTCAATTTATGGGAAAGAGGCTTGCCTCAAAGAGGTTATTTTTCTTATTTGACCAAGGTTTGGTGTTTTCCATCATTAGAACTCTTTACCTCAAAAAAAAAAAAAAAAAAAAAAAAAAAGGTAATTTTCAACAGGTTTGTTTTCCTCCAGAGAACCAGGAGTTCTTAGTATTCTGTACCCAACCCTTAACCAGATGTGTGTGATCTTTGTGGACACCCAAACTGATCCTGCTGCCATAGCAATACACCCACTTGTAACCAGGTAAGCCAGGGAAGTAAGCTGGCTACATTTTGCACACAGAAGCAAAGGTAGCTCTGGATTGCCCACAGCTGCATCATGCTTGCTGCAGAATTGACAGTTCAACCTTCATTTCCTGAGTAATAATCCAGCACTGCTAACCACAATAGAAAAGAAGGCTATATCTCAGTTTCACCACTCTTACATTGTCTAAAGATCTGGCCCAACACATACCCGCTGTGAGATTTCCATAAAATATAGGGGTTCTTGGCCTATCTGGTTTCCTATCTCAGATTTCATAATTTTTTTCAAGAAGAGAAATTTTCACTCAAAGAGGTATTGTGCATTTTCCAGAGTTAGTGTGCATGTAACAGTGGAACATAATTTGCCATAAGGATTTACATGAGGTAATGCCATCTGCATCACATCTCTTTTGCTACGGAGAAAACACTAAAATGTAATTTGAGGTCAAGATTGTAGGGATTAAGATTACTGCTTCTTTTAAAGTACACTATAAAGATGGAAACTTTAAGTGGGCTTATAAAATGAAAGGATCCTTATGACAGGCCATATTTTCAGCACTCTGCCTGTTATTGCCTAGAAGAGTATTTAAAACCAAAGTATATGCCCACAGTATTGCACCTTGATGCTTGTAGCAGATGCCCTTTTCCTATTTGATTGTGTTGATCTAGGAATTCCCATGCCCAACCTTAGAAACATTTCAGAAAGCAAAATCATATCTTGAATCCCAAGGCTGGATGAATCTCCCTTGACTTAAGATTTCTACATAGTGTATATTTTAGTTTTCCCATGTGGCCCTCAAAGTTTTGCATTCATTTTGTCTCATCTTTTGAACTAAATTTGATACAGCACATAGGAGATCTCTAGGCTGGATTTCTCTTTCTCAAAAAGGAGACAAGACAGGCCTCAAACAATTCAGCTGGAGGCCTGGGGGCACAAAGGTTAAGCCATCTCAGCCACAGAAAACGCTCAGCAATACCTAAATCCAGATCTCCCCTCTGTGCCCGATCTCTGTATTTGTGGCGGCACCACCACTGTCCTGCAACTTTATTTGCCTCAGAATAATGGTAGCCTCTCTTTTATTCTCTGGCTTTGACACTGCTGGGCAGTCCTGGGATTCCAGAGAGGTCCCAGCTGGGATTGCACCAATTTGCAAGGACAAAAGGAGGACCTCAGAAATTACCGGTTTATTAGTCTCACTTCATTTCCTGGTAAAGTTATGGAGAAGATTATTCTAGGAGGTATTGAAAAACATCTCAAGGACAACACAGCCACTGGTCACAGCCAGTGTGGTTCCATGAGAGAAAAATCCTGCTGATGAAACCTGATTTCTTTTTATGACAATGCTGATCAAGGCAAGCCAGTTGATGTAATCGTTTTGGGTTTCAGTAACTTTCGATACTCGTTCTCACAGGATCCTTCTGGACAAGAAGGAAACATGATGTGTTTATCCATCCCACAGCTGGATAAACACATCATGCCATGGGTGAGCAAATGGTTCATGTGTCAAGTGCAAAGGATTACAGTGACTGGGGTGACATCAGAATGGTGACCTGTCACTAGTGAGATTCCACAGGGAGCCATCCTCGTCCCAGTTCTCTTCAGCACCTCCATAAATGACTTGGACACAGGACTGGAAGGGGTACTAAGCAAGCTCCCAGGGGACACAAAACTAGGAGGAGCTGTTACTCCGTCAAAGATAAGGAGGCCTTGCAGAGAGACCTCAACAAATTAGAGGGTTAGGCAATCACCAACCATATGAAGTTCAACAAGGGAAGGTGCCAGATTCTGTATCTGTGAATCAGGAATCTGGACTGTACAGGGCTCTACTTCATCTAGACACTCTGTAATAATGGGACTGCTTCTATATTAGTGGGGATGCAGATATGCAGATAAACATACATAGACATTTTTAATGCCTGTGTTTGCATATTTATCCACTTTTTTATTATTTGGGCTTTAAAAACATTTTTCAGACTGATAGTACAAAAAGAGAACATACAACATTTCATAAAATTGCATTCTGTTGAACTGCTCTAACACCATCAGAGAAGCTCCCCAGGTGGTGAACTAAGTGGCAAGTTTCTAGACTTTCACATCACCAGTCCAAAAACTCCCCATTTGGCAATGGAGTAGAGACATCTGCTGAAATTGAGAAATTCTTATTAGCTGAGTTCAGATAGAGAAGCCTGCAGCTAATCAATGACACCACTACCACCATCATCACCCAGAGCTGCAAGTGCAGCCCAGATGAATTCAGAGGCAGGATTTCAAAGACCTCATGATAACAGAGCTAAGCACTGAGGACAAATAGATTAGAGACTTTAGGGATCACAGGACAAAGATTAAGTAGAGGTCAATCTAGCTATAAATAAAGAAGTGGATAAATTGTCCTTGCAGTGAGGCTGAGTAATGAAAAACTGAAAAACTCCATATTATCCAAATTATAAGAACACGAAGCTCATTACTTCTTTTTACCCTCAACTACGCCAGTGAACTGGACCAAACCAAAATTCCTGCTTCTGGGAAGGTTGTCTCTGGAGCATGTAGTCACACTTCTTGAAAGGGACAACAGCTCAGATGTAGCAGAAACCTACAACAGCTTGAACAGGTGGAGACTTCTAGCACACCTAGTCCTTCCTGCTATGTAAAGCACAGGTGCAGCACAGTGGTGGAGCTGTTCTTACCTGCACAAATTTGTATCAGCACCAAGCAGGTGAGACTCACCAGAGACTTCAAACCTGCTGTCATTAACATTTTTTCCAGAAACTGTGTGTAAATGTGTTATTCAAATAGTCAGGATAGAATCAAGCACACAACAGTTCAGAACTGTTTTTCAGTTGCATTTAAGAACCTAATTATTTTTTTAAATCTTATCTGACCAACTCTACAGACAGATTTTTCCAGGAAACTAAGTCATCCCCTTGTTACAGGAAAGCAACACAACATAGAATCCTGCTGGTGCTTGACAGGTAAAGGGTGAAAAATTATTTTGAAAAAGATCATCAGAATATACAGAAAAATAAAAATAGTATTTAAACTTCTTGCACTTACACAACTGATTGTATGAGTAATAAGGGCAAGAGCACCCCATAACACCATAAACACTGGGGGTTTTTTATTTCAGGCTGTCATTACAAGCTAGAGCAAACTGACAGTGAGATCAGAATCAGGCCCAAATTTTTTATACAATCTCTGATCCACTAGTGTTTTAGTCATTACTTACTTAGATTGCCTTGTAAAACTCATCACTGCCACTAAGTATGGCTCATAACTCCTAAGGATACAAATTTTTATTGTCTCTAGTCCCAATACATTACACATTTTGACAAGAATTAAAATGCTTTCTTTGTGCCCTTGAAACAAGATTGAAAATGTGCTCTCCAATACATTTCTTTTAGGGCAGGGAGGAGGAAGACACTAAATGCCTAGGATCCCCTCAGCTGGCATAGCCCACAGCTAAAATACTATGGCTTTCTTTCCTGGTATTTTAGAGCTCCCATAGGCAATTCTTTGCTTTCCAATGAGTGCCCAAGGATCCTGGAAACACCTTGAGGCTTCACACTAGTCCCTGGACACTCAGACTTCTCAGGGCACTGTGGGACACAGTGCTGGGATTAGACCTTTGTCAGGTGATGGGATTAGACCTTTAACAGCAAGAGTCCTGTGCTGGCTCAGTGTGGCTGTCTGACTTCCAGAACTCCATATTTTTCTAACCAGGGCTGGCCCATGCCAAGGGGAACTCTCTTACCAGCCAGCACAGAACTCCACAGGTCACTCTCATGTCCACACTGCTCTTTGCTCCTTGCCCAGGCCCTGCCTTGCATTCAGAGCACCTCGTTTAAAAATAAATAAAGACTGCCTAAATGGGTTTTGCTAGCTTGTAATGACACATGCATGATTACGTGCCTGGCAAATTTTCACTGCATACACACAGAGGGAGCGAAATGTGTAAGTGCTTTTTTCCTACTGTGCATATGATGAGGTATTACAACACTAGGATGCTCAGTTGAAAGCAAGGCTCTGCTTCAAAGGAAATGCAGGTGGTTTTGATTGTTTCCATGGACCAGAGTGCCTGCTTAATAAGAACAAGCAAGTACATGCAGAATTCAGAGGATCAACAAACTCTTCTCATTAGAGGCTTTCCACCACAATGTGCCTACAGACACATGCACACAAAATTAAATAAATGTCACAACGTAAAAATGTGGGCTATCAGCTATTGTATTTCAGTTCACCCAGGGATAATTGACCAAGCAGTGTATTGTTCAGTGATGTAATATAAGAAAACTACCTCCTAATTGGCAATGGTAAGTAAGTAATATGATAAGAAAGTATAATTTATAGTGTAGATGCAATTCATAGTTGTATGTGTTCTGTTTACCAGGCCACCACCAGAGGTTGTTTACTTTGGTCAGCCATTTTTCCATAGATTTTAATATAGCTGGTTAAGTAGTAAAAGATTCTGATTTTTCCACAGCTGCCACCTGCCTGGAGTACAATAGACACTTTTTAACTGGCACCTATTCTTGCTGGAAATAAATGCACTGACTACAAGGTGGTCCTAATTATAGGTAACTGGAAGAAATATATTGTTTGGAAGCTGTATTCTGTTTAAGATCTTAGCCAAAGACCTGGAGTGAGTGATGGAGTGCAACTTTGTCAAGTCTGCAGATAACCTGAAATTGGGAGAAACAGTTGACAGGCTTCAGGGCAAGGCTGCCATTTACAAGGATAGAAATGGGCTGCAGAAGTGGGCCAACAGGAACTTCATTAAATTCAAGAGGGTAATATGCAGAATCCCATGTCACAGAAGGAGAAGCCTCTTGAAATGTTACAGGCTTGGGAACATCTGGGAAGCAGATGTGCTGAAAGGAGGCTATCCAACATCATTCTTCCAAAATTTCCTCTTAATCCATAGTTCATAGACCTCTAGTATTCCACTTGCCTTTCTTTCCCCTTTATCTGGTTAGTCTGTCCTGAAGTGTGGCATAGGGCTACCAGTACTGAGTAGTGAGAAAAGATTATTTCACTTGTCTGGTAGTCTATACATCTGTTCACACTTTCCAGTATGACACTTGATTTGTCTGACGTAGTGCTTCTCTCTGACGATGGTTAAATAGCAACACGCTGCAGACAAAGATGGAAGAAACAAGCAGGAGTCAAGTCTGGAATCATCTTCTCGCTATATTTGGACTGGGTCTAATATTTTATAGCCAGGACAAGGTTAGATAATGTAGGATACGCCAAACTCCATCTTGTCTCCTTCCCTTTTCTTTCCCAGCTCATTGCTCTCCCCATTCTTACTCCTAGCTCTGGAGTTCACACTTGCAGCCTTTGCTGTCTTACTTTAATTGCCCAATGAGACAGTTCAACTCAGAAATCCAGTAGAGGCTACTCGCTTTATTTATAATGTTAGCTTCCTTCTGTCTTAACAAGTACCTTTGGCTTCCAATGGAGCCTGAGTCAGAGTCAAAGATGAGCAGGAACATGAAGGGGAGAGAGAGGTAAAAGAAATAGGACAGCTTCGCCCTCATCTCAATGGCAGACAGCTCATGCCCTCTTTCAACATTTTTGGACTGGAAAGCTTCCAGTGAATGCTAATTAAACCTCACAACACTCCTGTAGAGCAAGACTTGTCATCTTTTAATGGGTCAATAAAGAAAAGTACAGAAGGAAATAGACTTCTTCAATGACATTAGACAAGGCAGGAGGAAAGTCAGAAGCAGGACTAAGGTAAAGGCCTCTTGGGTAAGCTCCTTATTTTCCCCTTTATCCCCATGCCACAGTGATGTTTTGTAAGTTTTCAACAGCTAAGACTTTGCATGTTTAGAATATTGCTACTACAAATAACGTCCCTACATAAAGATATGCCAATAATACAGATTTTGTCAAAGCTAGGCAGAAGAGATCAAGGAACATATCTCATAAAATAGGTGAGTACATTAAACCTAGAAGATGCAAGGATTTATGGCCTCCATAACAAAATTCCCAAGTGATAGGCCATACATAGCAGCTTTCAACAACACAGAGCAAGCTAAGCAAAACAGGATCAGAAACCAAAGTGCTTCAGGTAGTGATCTGTTCAATGTTAACACGCTGAGTTAAGAGCTACCTAGAATGAGCCATCAGTCCCCATGGATGATTTCAGCCTTTCATCTAATACTTGTTTGAAGTAAAGCACTTGTTTGACAAAAAGCCATGGCTCCACCCTCCTTTCTGATCACCTTAAGTCACAGAACCATGCTGCCACACTGGTCTAGAGAAATTTTGTCATATTCACACAGCTTCAGGACAAGATGAAGGAATTGTGTCCATCTTGGCCTGTTCAGTAAGACACCTTCATAAGCAGTGTGCTGGGGGAGACTGAAAGAACTAAAACTGAACTTTTTGAATGAATGTTACCTCTATTACATCATGGGAAAAAATGAAAGAAGAAAGCAAACATGAAAGCATGAGAGGACAGTTTCCCTGACATTGCATTAAAAGTGGTATCTTCCATTAGCATTTTGTGAGCAACATAATCTTCCCGGAGAGCTGAAGTGTCTATTCTGAGGAGTTCAGAGGCAGATGTACTCATAGTGCAAAGCTGTACAATCCTCTTGAGTCTGTAAAAGCGGTGAACTCAAGCAGAGAACTACCTCAAGCTGCCAGGGAAAATAGAAGTCCAAAAAGTCAGATAGAGACATATCTAAGTGTAAGGAGGGTTTAGTCATCCACATGTTGTCAGTCTTCTATTTCAAAACTAGATTGAGCAGAGACTGCACTCTGTGTGGCCCTTTCTGTACGCTTTTCCTCCGAAGAACAAATAGTGCATAATCCTTGGTCCCAAACTTTGCAGCCTGGGTCTCTGACCAGAGCTTACCCCAACTGCTCAACACTGCCTTATTGGAACACAAAGCCAGTGTGCTACCTAGCTACATACACACCCTTGAAGCATCAAAACCATCTCAATTCTTCAGATTAAGCCTTGGTCTTAATTTGAACATACTTTTCTCCTTTGTGACCTCATTTTGTGAGTGAAACCTTCATCTTCTGGCAAGTAGTCATTATTTTGATATCAGGAATATGTACCTTTCAGCAATGTTTGTTCTTGATTAAAAGGATATGAGGAACTTTGCAAGTATATTTACTGTAGAAAATACTCTATATGCAAAAGCTGGATATCCACCTAAATGCTCATCTTGCAAGAACTCCACATACAAAAATCCCATTTTATTCAGATTGTGTTTCACATGTTCACTGTCAAGGCACCCAGGGCTCCCTCTTGGAAAGGCAGAAGCATTTATAATTGTTGTGGTAGGTGATTCTAGCAGGTATAGAAGTCAGTAATGTGAAATTTTATGTAGGTAAAATAGCAGTCACGGTTCCACTAAAAATCATCGCTCTGTACAGGGATTATAGAGGTTTATAAGAAACATCAGCACAACACACCTGGTTTTGTACAAAGGGTTAATTTTGACAAAAACAAAGGGGCAGCAAGGATTTGGGTCCATACCATACTGCCTGTATCCTTAGAGAGGCTGCTAAGATAGCTGTATTGGGAACTTTCTGGGCCTGATCCTAAGAAGCAGATGGAAAGTGCTGTAGCTTTAGTGAGCAGGAGAGGTTGTCAGAACCTTGCAGGATCACATTCTCCATTCCAGGTATCTGAAAGTTTTCAAGGTGAGGCTGGCCCAGTGCAGAGCAGAGAGGGACAATCCCCTTCCTTACTCCCGAGTGATGTTGTGCCTGATATGCCCCAGGCATTGCTGACTCCAAATCAGCTTGCTATCAACCAGGACCTCCAGCTGCCCTTCCACAGAGCTGCTCTGCAGCCTCTTTTGCCCCATTTAATACACACAATCAGGCTTGCCCCATCCCAGATGCAGAATCTAGCACTTACCCCTGTTAAATTTGATACAGCTGGTGATGGCCCATCTCTCTAATTAATTCATCAAGGTCTCTCTGCAGGACCTCTTTGCCTTCAAGGGGGTCAACATCTCCTCCCAACACAATGTCATTGGCAAACTTGCTCACTATCCTTTCCAGTCCTACATCAAAGTCCTTAATGAAGATGTTGAAGAGAACTGAGCTAAGAATGGAGCCCTGTGAAACCTCACTAGTGACAGGTCACCAGTCTGGTGTCACTCCAGCCACAATAACTCTCTGTGCCCGAGCCATGAGCCAGCTACTCACCCATGGCACAATGTGTTTATCCGGCTGTGGGATGGATATCTTGTCCAGAAGGATCCTGTGTGAACGAGCATCAAAAGCTTTACTGAAATCCAAAAGGATTACATCAATTGGCTTTCCTATATCCCACCAAGTGGGTTGCCCTGTCACAGGAGTTCAGTTTCCACAAGCAGGACTTCCCCCTCATGAAGCTGTGCTGGTTGTGACCAATGACTCTGTGACCAATTGTCTTCCAGCTTTTTTTTAATACTACCCAGAATAATCTTTTCCATGATTTTACTGGGCACTGAAGTGAGATTGGAAGGCCTGTATTTCCCAGGGTCCTCCATTTTGCCCTTCTTGAAAACTGGGACAATGTTCACCAGCTTCAGCTGGGACCTCTCCCCATTGAGCCCTCCAAATCTATCGGGATACAGCTGGATATTATAACATGAGTTTGATTTGTTTGTTCCTTGGGTGAAAAATAAAGGAAGACCCATGTGAACCTCTTTTTCTCTATCCAGACATTGTAGAAGTGGTTGAAGCATAAATTCTGATTATAGGCCTCAGCTCAGCCTGGGCGTGTGTGAGAAAACGTCTGGGGGGCTTCTTCCAGCTGTTTCATGTTTTGGTGAGGCCTCATTCCTACACCAGGGATTTTGAGGAGAGGGATTTCACACTGCACTGCTACCACCCTGTATGAAACCCCCCACCCAGACCCACTGGCTGTAGCTGAGGTTCAGCTGCCAGAGCCTTGGCCTAAGCCCTTGCTGTGCAGTCAAACCCGTCACTCTTGAGGTACTTAATCTCACATTTATAAGAAGTAAATCTACACTGTGAAAAAGAAAAAAAGTACCTTTTTTTCCAGTCTTAAAATTCTGCTTTTAGTAACCAAGCTAAATATGACATAAATATCCTAGACAAATGTGTGTCTCTGGAAATACTGAAACCCTGGCCCCATGACATGGCTGCTGGGATTCCTGCCATTTGCTAAAAAGTTAAGCTGGGAAACACTTTGTCCAATTACTAAAAACAATGAAGATATAAAGGAATTATAACCTAAAAACAGAGGTGTTGAAAGAAAGAACACAGACCCATGTAATAAAAAATATTGATTTAATTAAGGCAGTGGAGTAAAACATTCACAAACTTGGATGCCTCTGATGTGTGTGCATAGGGGGGGCAGGTGGGTGTGCATGTGTAAGCACACGTGCTTCTCTTGGAAGTGGTTTCTGACCAAATCCTAACAGAGGTGTCACAGACAGGAGGGATGAAAGGATCAGCTCCTCTGCTCTAAAGCTGATGCAGAGAGCAGTACTGGCATGGAGACCTACAAGCAGTCATGGTGTAGACCCCATCCCTGCAAAACAGTGCTCATTTCACCTGGAAAGATGGACACCAAGGTGGGCTTTTGTGCTCTGAACTTCTGAACCCTGCAGGAGACCCGAACCACCGAACCGCACTTTGGTTGTTTGTGAAGAGAGTAATTTATTGAGTTCCATCCTGGAAGAAACCACAAGACATTCTGAAGGGCTAAATTTAATACCTAAAAATATTCCTCCAGAATTGGATGAAAGGAGAAAGACTTCAGGATTGAGACAGACATATGTTTCCAAGGGCAGTGTTTTGTCCAGCCTTCAGAAAATAGTATTTTACTGCTTTTGGTGACTGGAACAAAGACACATTCAGCTCCCATTGCATAACGTCAAAATGACCACAGAAGAAATTTTGGTTGTCCTTGTCAGGTGATAAGCAAGAGCAATAACATGTTTGGGAGTTCTCATTTCTCTAACGGGAACCTGCAGGCCACTTGTGAATGATTTGTGCTGAAAAGGTGAATAAAGAACACTTCAACTGAACCTTAAGTGTTCTGCAGAGAGCAAGCAAGAGCAAGACGAAAGACGAAGAGGGGAACTTTATGCATTTATCTTGTAAATTATGTCTACAGACAAAAGCCTGTGATTCTTTTCCTTTGCCCCTTGGTTTCTGAGCCTCTCAGGGATACCTGCATCATATTCTGAAGTTTTTCTTTCACACACATAGAATTTAGAAAGTATCTTTAAAACAAGCTGCATGAAATTCAAGATTATCTTATGTTCAGTGGGGTATCTAAACAAATCACTAAGTATCTTGGGATTCAGAATGAGGTAAATTGCAAAGAGTGCCTGTGAAAAGCAGCCACCTCGTATCAGAGTAGAGGGAAACTATAATGAGAACCACCTTATTTAAGTATTTCCAAAAAATCTAAACTATTCTCAACAGCAGATATTTTAGGGACCTTTCCACTATACTCTAGAATTTTTGGCTGGTCACTTTCTAGATGATTCAATTCCTGTTCCTTTGGAAGTATGCTGAAAACCACAGAAATAGCCGTTAATTTGGGGGAATGCTGAAGTCTTAAGCATGTCAAAGCTCCCAAATGCATTTCAAGAAGTCTGAGCATTTCCCCACAGGAGTTCAGTGACTTTTGTTTCTAGGAAAGAGTAGCTATACAAACCACTGAGAACAGACTAGAAAAGCAGACATAACACTACAGTGCAGTTCCACAGTGAGCTGAATTACTTGGGGAGAGGGGTTTTGTCACTCCTGAATCTGTAGCTGAGGTCCAGCTAATTGCTGATGTTTAGCTGTGAGGAAGAGCATCCACGCACAGAAAGCAGCCAGCAGCAGTTTATGTTCAAGGCCCTGAACGGAGTTGTGACTCTTTACAGGGTTTCAGCAACCACCCCACTACAACGTAGGGGAACTATAGAGAGGAGATGGAAAAACAGGATCAAAAGCCTAGGTTTTCCACAAGCAAAAGGTTCACATGACAAACTTTCGCATGCCAGAAACACGAGTGCAATTCTGATACTACAAAATAAATGCAAATCATTTAATCCTTCCCAACAGAAGCACTCTCAATAAGACTGGGGGAATTAAGACTTTACTGCACTTTTTTCCTACTGCAGAAGAAACAGAACCCCCATGGGGGGGGTTGTGGGTTCTCTGTACTGCCCAGATCTGATTGCTGATTCATTTTTTTTTCAAAGGACTGTGTTTTCAGATAAGCCAATACTCAGGAATTGCAAGGAGACAGACTTTCAGGAACAAACTTTCTTGTTTAATTAGTTAAATGAAATTGCCAAATATCTGCACATGTAAATATCTGGCTACTTTACTTGGATAAAGTAAACTTTGCTAAGTTTTGGCCTTTTTTCCCTGACAGGGACACTTTTGTCCCTTATACTTTGGAAAAACTGTGCTGCATTTCTCAGTCAAGGACAAGTTGATTGCATGGCTTACTGTTTTAGGAAAATACCTGCTACTGTTTTTGTCATTTTCAGTTAACTTGAGGACAGTATCACAAACAGGAAAAGATAATAAAGTCTTTCAGATATAGTGAGACAAAGTGGAAGTATAAAACAAGAGGTAAGAGGAATTACATGGGTGGATATTCTGCACAGGACATAATCCTATCTGCCTATGCTGCATCTGCAGTGAAAGTGTTCAATGCCATGAAGTTTGCAAGTGTTACAAAAATACAAACATGATGATAATGACCCTCTAATGTATTAATTGCTAATAGAGTTGCTTGCTTTCACAGAACCATTTGGGTCGAAAGGGACTGCAGAAAGTTGTTTAGTCCAAGCATTTCTTCAGCATAACCTTTTCATGCCACATCACTATAGCTTTCACTTTACAAATCTCCGTGCACTAATCTCTCTTTCTGTGACTGAAATTTTCATCCTTTCAGAAGCCTCACAATTATGGCCTGTCACTCTTTTCATCCGTATCTTTACTACGTTGAAAGTCCCATCCCATTTCACTGATTTTCTGCCTTTTCCTGCACTGAGCTACTCTTTCATCTACACTCTCATCTCTGAAGCTCCATGGAAGATTCTATCTCCTTTGCAAACCACCATTGCATTGTTTTTCTCCAGTTCCCTCAGATCTCACTTTGTATAATTTGCTTATCTATGGGGGAATATATTCCTGTAATTCTTAATCACGCTACACTTCCAAAGACTCTTTTTTGTCCAGGAGAGATGGTATTATGCATCTGATTTTATGCTAGCAGAGGAAAATCTGGCTGGCAGGCCCACATGCCCTTCTTTTAACAAAACAAAATTCCTCAGGTTCAACACAAACACATGCCCAAAGCAAGCATTGTTAAAAAGTAAAAATTTTAAAGAGAGGAGGGAAACGAAGGCAGCCAGGGAAAACAGAGCTTCTTAATTTTGCTGCAAATTATTCTCCAACACTCCCTTCTCCCAAACCACCTTGATCAAACAATCCCTAAGCAGCCTGCACTGTGCTGGGTCAGTTGTAGTAAACATCCAGCTGTGCCTGGCATGCAGGTGTTTGGATTATGCGTTGCCAGCTACAGGTGGACTGATTGATGTTGCGGTCGGTATTTCTTGGGAAAGAAGCCATGCAGGAAAGAAGGTGAGGGAAAATGACTGGGCTAGGCATGTTCTGCACTGCAAAGCTCATGGTGGGCTGGCATTGCAAACATTGCTAACAGATCCAGTGCTGTATTCAGAGCCCCTTTCACATTTCCCTCTGCAGCCATGAGTACTGGACAACCTGACACTTTCCACAGCTTGCATGTTACGCCTGAAGTGCAGTCCCCTTTGGGGTGGGATTAGGTGGGCAGATGAACTTCTGCTTGCTACCACAAATCCTTTTGAAATACAATCTTACTTCTGCAGCCCTTCTCAAGCACTTACCAGTTCAGGAAGAGAGGTCAGGTCAGCACGGCAGGGGCTCCACACAGCACACGGCTCAGGAAACAGCTATTGTCCCAAATTACATCTGCTGCCCGGATTTTTTTCCCGTCATTTTATTTTAAATAACAGCAGATAATGCCTTCTGAGTTCCCTCCTGCCTTATTCCATCTCACCAATGCATTAGAAAGTGACTGTATCTGAGGGTTTCCAGCTGTTGGTGTAGGTGATACGGCTAAATCTTGTTACTGACTTTAGCACTCTCAACCTGAAATATTTGTGTGGTTGAAGAAAGTTAATGAAACCTTTCTGCAGCAGCTGTTACTCTGAGTTAAGAAAACATCTCTGAGCTGCTCCATTAACATCTCCTCAGAATGTTACTGCAATAAAAAGCCCACAAAGATTCCCATTCTGTTTCTGCAGAAATGAAGGTGTCACAGCTGATGTATTAGCACCTAACAATTAGCAAAAGAGCTTAACTCAGATTTCTCGGAGATGTGAGCTGTGCATTTACGTGAAGTAGGGAAATATATCTCTGACACTTAGCATGGGAAATGTACAAATGTCTCTCCAAAGGTAGTTCTGTTTCCAAAAACCACTGTGATAACTTTCAGCTGTTGCTCTTAGGATTATAGAAGCAGGTAATAGAATTATATACACTGACATCACCATTATTAGTGTCTGATTCAACTTGTTTGTATTTCCTGGAACAGAACAAATGTTGCAGAAGCTTGCTGTTCTTTGCAGTTATGGAGTGGCATTCTCCAAACATATACCATTATCCTCAGCTTTGTGTTGGGGCAACTTCCACACATCTTCATCTTCTCTTTTCCCTTTCATTCCCGTTTTCATTCACTTCCCCTTATCCTTTATTCCCATGCAGGGAGGAAGGATGTTGGCAGCCCACCTTCACACCTTGTCTCCTTGCAGCTCTCCAGCAGAAGGGGCAACCTCATGTAGACAACTGTGTTTAGCTATTTAATGAACAATAGCCAAAGTAGTGAAGCAGCGGTATGGGCATGATTCTCAAGATCAAATCTGCTGTTTGCACGCTGCATTGCCAGCACTTTTACATCAATTAATGCTTTTCTTCAGTCAGGTGTTTTTCATTAGCGAGAAAAAAGAGATTCCAGGTGAAGATTTTATAAATGTGTTGACAAATGCCAACATTCTTTTACTCAAGTTATGATTAAAATGATTGTAGCCTCCTAGGGAAAATGCTAGGAATGCTCTTGATGTGGTTAGGAGGGAGAAAATTTGGCTGAGAGTGCCAGAAGGAACTCTTTGATTCTGCAGAAAAACTGGACAATGAGCCAGAAGGTAGTTTGTCCATACACACACTGTGGATATGTGGCTTAGAACAGTGTACTCATAGACGGGTTAATAACTGAACCACGGATGCGCCTTTCTGATCCATGTTACCTTTTAAACTAAATCCTTAATTTTAACCACCCTCTTCAGCCTGAAGCTCAAATCCTAGCCTTCTGATAGAGATACTGATCCCTATTACCTGCAGGTCCTCCTCCTCATCATTAACAGCTTACCAAGCAACACAATGACAATGGTTCTATGCTTCACCTCCTCCTTGGAACACACACGTACACGTGTGCCTGTCTTTAGGGCTGCATTACACAAGACTACAAAGAATGGCCCCTCTTCTTTGATCAGATTGTCATATGATTTCTGACAGCCCTGAGGCCCTGTTTGTATTTACAGTTCAATTCAAAATCTGTGTCTTGTGTTACATTGTCTGCAACCCTTGCATACACTAGTGAGAGTAAGTTTATAGTTTAGCTCAATTACTAACCAAGGCTGTTCCTTGAACTGGCTCCCAGGAGAAGCTCTGACTCTGTGAAATTATTTTCTGCCCTAACAGAGACAGAGTAACCACACGATCATAGAATATGCTGAGTTGGAATGGACCCTCAGGGATCATTGAATCCAACTCCTGGCCCTGCACAGCACCATCCGCAAATATCACCCCGTGTGCCTGAAAAGGATTGGCAAACATTTCTTGACCTCTGTCAGACCACTTCCCTGGGGAGCTTGATCATGTGCCCAACACCTCTCTGGGTGAAGAACCTTTTTCTAATATCAGCCGAAACATTCCCTGATAGAGGGGCCATTCCCTCAAGTCCTGTCACTGGTCATACAATGGTAACATGAATCCCAACTTGGATTCCTTCATAAAGGGAAGGAGTGCCACTGCTGTCTAAGAAAGTGTAGTATCTCATCTGGCAGATTTTTGACAATTCCAATAAGCTAAAGAAACAGCAGACAAAAATTTGTATGTGAGTTACCACCAAAGCAGAGGATTCCTTCCCTAATCCAAAAAAAAGTGCTCCCTCATTTTGTCTTGATTTCTGTGATTCTACAGAATATTTTTACTGTGACCCCTAGAGTTTAGAGAGTCAGTATTTGGCTGACTAACACTTCTTACACTGGGATTGTGTCATCAGTAGTGCTTATGTTTTGAGTCTAGGATTTTTAGGCCAAGGAGTTTCACAAAGAGAGAGAGCTGCTGATGCATCCAGGGTTCAGAGGTGTAGGGTTCTGCACCACGACAATCAAGTAGCAAACACCAGGTCCAACATCTGCTGTGCCATTGGCCAGTGGGGGCATATGTCACACTGCATGTCCCTAAAAATCCTAATGTGAGATGCCAGTGCTGCAGCAGAGCACATTTCCATTAGTAATTGAGAGATGGAATCTATTCTAAAAGTACTACAACCCAGCAATTCTATCAGCCCAGCATCCTGCTTACATGCACATTCCCCAAATTTCTATTAATAATTAAACTATGAAACAGCAGATTACTTTGCATAGATGAACATCTAACCTGATAAAAGAGTGTATTCTAAAGATAGAGTGAAATTAATGTTTAAAAAAAAAATCTGCCCAAACTAAAATCCCAAATTAACTGCCTAATTGTTTGGAAACAATAGGGAGAATTAGTAAATTATTTCTCAGTAGAAGTGAAAAAGAATAAAATCACTATGGAAAGAATTTTTACTTTCAAAACTAGACAGATGCTCTGTTGTGGTTTTAAAGGAGAAGGGAGGAAATGTTGGTTTGGCCCATTTTGATCTCTAAAGGCTTGTAAATCAGTGATAATAAGCTTTCCTAGTCTAGCCTGGGAGAGGCTGTCCTGGAGTGATTCACATTTCAAAGAGCTCAGGATAAACAGAGCACAACTCTCCAGTTTGTTCCCGTGGAGTAAGCAGGGCAGTACAAATTGGGAAAGACTGCTATTTAGGGTGGACCAAATCTTCCACCGACCTCAAAGGCAGAACAATTAGTACAGTGGAGCTCAGCTGCTTTCATATTCCAGCCAAAATCACTCCCTTGTTAAACTCTGGTAACGAAATAAAGGATAAATAAACTAAAGAAAGGCAAAGGATGACTGTTCCTTGGGTTTTGTTACTGAGTTGTATCACGGGATCTGCTTCCTCCAGGACCCTCCAGAATTTTGTCCTTTAGACAAAGTCTGTTTATTTGATTGGACTCTGGAGAAGGATTTTGGTTCTGAGAAACAGAAAATGTTTATGGTAAATATAATTCATCTAAAAAAGGTAAACACCCCAAACCCTCTGTGTCCAGTGAAAGGCCATGAAAAAAATTATCTCAAAGTCAGTCCCACAGTACTAGCAAGACAGAAGGCAGTGAAACTCTGGAACTCACAATGATGGCAGTGGAGAAGTGACCATGGAACAGCAATATCAACTGCTTTGGCTACTCCAAGCAACACTGCACCTTGCAGAGTAGACCAGAAAAATCTCATTCTTATGTATGGAGGGGAGTTTTCTAGTAAAACCTAATGACATTTGTACCTCCAAATTAGTATATACACCCCATGCTTTTTCTTACAAAATCTAACTTTTAATACAGCAGGAGACCCAAGTCTGTCTCAAGTTGAAAAAAAATAAAATTGCCAACCAAAATTTCATTTGTATCAGCATAACTAACAATTAACAACAACAACAACAAAAACCAGAGAGAACAAAACCTCAAAGACTCTTCAAAAACTAAGTAGACACTGCAGGGTTTGAAAAGCAGCCACTCGGCATGAAGCAGATCTGGGGAAAATGAAGAAAATGGTACAGGTTCTCCACCATGGAAGTACAGGGATTTTAACGTCCCTGGGGCAGAAACATTATTCCGGGAACGGTAAAAGTGTATGTACACCACAACCTGCAAAGACTGCAGAGTTAGTGCTGAATTACAGGCTGTAGAGATTATTACTTCACCATCCCCTCATGTCTCAGGACTTTGTCCTACCGATCTCAACACCACACTGTATGGCACAGGCTCAACATGCCCTACACTGCACATCTACTCATACCAGACCTTTGCCTTAAATACCTGACCACCTTACTCCAATCTTTGCAGTAGGATCTGGAAAACCGACAGAATCATAAAAACAGTTCACAGAAAAACCCTGTCATGGTAGTGTCATGGTAGTAACTGGGTGAAGGCATTGAGGAAGAGATGGGTCATTAGCAACCAAAGACTGTGATTTTGCATTCTGTTTGTTCTGCCTACAGCAAAAGGAGTACCCTGGAAAGAATTAAACTCTCTCACTCCCCCATATTTATGTTAAGGTGTGCCTGGAGACTTGCAGTCAGCATTGAAGCTCTGTTGTGCTAGACGTTCCACAAACACAGTGAGAGATAATCCCCCATCTGAAAATAATTTGAAATCTAACCAAAAATACAAAACAGAGAGATGAGAAACAAAGACCCAGAGATGGAAGGACTTGGCAGCAGTTAGACGAGTCAGTGGAAGAGCTGGAGACAGAGCCTTGCCTCCTGCCTTTCAAGTGAGTGCCCTCACCTCTAACTCGTGTTCGAGCTTGGAACCAGACAATTTATATGCTACAAACCTATTGCTTATAACCCTGTATGTGCTGCTGCTCCCTGGAAGGCTTTGCAAAATCACAAGGTATAAAAGAAAGATGAAAAGACAAAAACAGATTGTGTGGAAGACTCTTGGTTCATGTTTTGGAACAAAATTCATATTCAGAGCAGGAAAAAATTTAAGGCAGCAAACAAAGCTGCATTTTAAACATTTTGTTATCCATGAGATTATATCCACATAAAAAAAAAACCTGCCTCTTGGATTTATAAAAGATCTATAGAATAAAAGAAAGCAAAAACTGGTCCACCTTCCTCATCTCTATTTTGGATTTTTTGTTCTCTAGAAGAATAAGGAGTTTATTACTGAAATACAAGGCAATAAATTCTGGAACAACTACTTCATGGGCATATACTGAAAACATCTTGTGGAATTTGCTTGCAAGGGAGGTCATGAAGTCAAAGAAGAGTTGGTCTTTTAGGAAGGGCTGAATAACTTCATGACTCATTACCAGTAACTCTTGCTGTTATGCAAGGAAATGTATAAAAAATCTTACATTTAGAGCACAAGATGATTCTTTACATATCTCATTTTTAGCAGAAAGAAAGACTGTAAGTAAAGCACTAGGAAGAAGAGTTACTTTCTGACATTTATGTTTCTCTTCTAGTTTGGTTTGCTATTGAGTGTTCCTGGTGTCCCTGTTGTCCATGGATTTGCCCTTTTTGGAAGAGGCTTTATCCTAATGCTACATCCCAACATAGGAGATGTAATTAGATGCTGGTTAAAATGCACACTCTATCTTTGCATTAAAAAAAAAAAAAAGTCCGAGGTTTCTGTGCTCTACCATTGGCTCAAATCTATAATTTCAAGGGATATCAACATTTAATATTTTGTGACTCTGAAGACTTGTCAGCATTATGTTTTACATGATATTATTGCTGACTGTAACAGCAGCACATCCCTTAAAATTATGCCAAAGTTTAATGTCAGGTGTGAGGTTTTCCGTTCTTACAATATTCACTCAAAAATATCAACAGAAAGTAAAAAAGAGACGTTTCCATCATTTACCACACTCTCAATGAGAAAGTTGTATACTACCACCAAACCCATTGTAAACATTAAAATAGTATTATTCTAGTAGTTTTAAATACAATTGGCTTCCAGTAAATTCTGAAGATGATGAAGAATGTATTTCTAGACAGCTCACCTAGGTGCTCTGCAATGATGATAACGGGATGTCCTTCTTCCTACTGACAATCCAAGGCAAATTATCCCCCAAAACTGAAAAGGTCCTGAACCTCTTGCTCTTTGTCTGTCTAAAGTGATTTAAAGTAAATTATGCAGATACCCATGGGTGTGTCTGTTGATGCTTATTTTACTCACACAAGCAATATGACTCATTCAATTTTAAAGCACATCAGTCCTGTTAGGTCATTCAGTCTTCATCCTGTATAAAGCAAGGCAGGGAATTTTGCTTAGTTCTGTAATGAGTTTGATGAATATAACTTGAAAAAATCTTGCATTTAAACTTCTCAGTCCGACTGCCTCAGGAACAGTCACTCCAACAACCATCGTGTCGACACAGATTTTTATCTAGACATTCACACTTCTTTCTAAACCATTTAAAAAAATTTGGAGGTGACAGTGCTCCTAGATTTTCTGCAGGACTGTAGTAGAAACAGACCCATTCAGCGATGCTGACCCAGAAAATAAAAAGATATGGAGAAATTATTTCTCCATTTCACACAGAACACCAGAGTTTAATCATCACCACGATTTTAAAAGCTGGAACTTTTTTTCTAAGACATGAATTCATAGAGGGCTCAGCATGTGGTGCAACAAGGTTGTGTAGCTTTACTTTAAGTTTTACTCAAGTGAGTTTAAATTGTGTAAGATAAATATCACTCATTTCTTTGAGTCACTTCCCTGTGGATCTCAGGGGAGAAGTAGACTTCAAAACCTTGAGGTGGCTGTCTTGGAGTCTGGGTCACAATAGGAATAATCAAAATTACAGCATCTTTTCTATCACAACGTCTTTCCCTCAGGAAGCCTCAAGTTTTTGGAAACTCCGTTGGAGTGAACTCCAGCTGGGATGTGCTGTAGCATGGATCATGCCACAAATCCTACTCCAGTTTCAGGGATGTGAACCCAGTGAGCAATTTCAGACAAGCTACAGCAGCCTAAACAAGAACAAAGGGCTGTGTGTATATATAATAACTGCATCCTCTCAGACTGAAGACACTGAGAGATGTTAAAGAAAACATAAACTTTCTGAGGTTTTTCACCTTAAATAGAAAGGCTAAATAAAACATCACAGGCTGGAAAAATAGACTCATCCTGCCACAGGTCAGAGGCAAAACAGCGTCTTTTAGCTGACCAGAACTCAGAGATCTCTCCTATGCTTGCAGCAATTTGGACATGAATCCACAGCCAAACCCTTGCTCATGGCTGGTTTTTGGGTTAGCCATTGCTGGGTAATACTGAACTCTGACTATTAATCTTTGTTTCCCCTGGATTTAGGTCTGCCAGCCTCCTCAGCTCTCTGCACAGTCCCAGCTATCTCCCTCCCTGGGCAGAGCAGACAACACTACTGCTGTTACTGTTGTTACCCGGGGCAGTAGATAAAAATATTTAGGCATTTAGGCAGTATTTAGGCAGTCTGTCTAAGGTAAGAAATCACACCATCTGAGTATTTCCATTTCAAAGCGTCGGGTGTTTGTGTTTTTTACCATCACTCAGTTTTCTCATCTTTTTAAGATTCAATTTCCTCCACCTGGCTTTTGCTTAAGACAACAGTTTATACTAAGTTTGACCACAAACAGTTGAGCCAGTTCTGAGAATGCTGACAGAAAAGCAGGAGTATAAATTTTCTCTCCTTTTTTTTTTTTTGGCAACATTTTAATTTTGAACAGCTCAGCATCTCAGCAGGAAGTGGAAAAGAGTTAAAATTTGACCTGTCAAAAATGTTTTTTGACGAACCAGTGAAAATTCTCTTTTCTATCACCAAGTCTGTAAGGCACAGAGCTTGAGCAGCTTGCAATTGGTCACCCAAGCAGAAAGTCATTCTGCTTTTCATTGTTTTAGTAAGTCTTAAGGCCATTAAATTGCTCTTAATGAGCTCTACTCTGAATTTTCATGTGACAAAATTTGTTTTATAGGAATAACTCAGGACTACAGTGTACCTTTTTATTGCTGTCTAGATAGGACCATTCAGGAGAATAAAACCCTTCAAATGGTATGAAGTTTCAAGCTATGGTGTGCTTTCAAGTTATGTTAAATTCTTGAATGGATGATTTAATTCACGGTTGAAGTTGCTTTAGGCCAAGATTTAATCAAATTAGAACAAAGTGTGATTACTTCTTCTCTAAAAGAGGGTAACTATATCAGTTTTGCCAACAGATCCTCCTCCAACTCTTCTATTTAAGCTGGTCCAATCTTTATCTTAGCTCATGTCCTTTGGCATTCTGTAGGAAACCAGAAGTACTCTTATTCGGGGCACCAAATGTTAAGTGAGAATAAGGGTGTTTTTGTTTGCTGCCTTGCTTTGTGATAAGCACCTAGCACATCACAGCTCCCCAGGTGCACCCCTGGAGGAGCTGAGACACTCAGACCACTGGTCTGGCCATCTTAGGATCTTCTGGCAAAAAGTGGATATAAATTGCAACTTGCACCCGGAGGGGAAGGAACCTGTAAACACGAGATAAAACAATGTGTACAAAAGCACTGGCAGAAGCATGGGGGTTGACAAAGTTAGCAGTTTTCCTGGCTGGAGGAGGCAGGCCAGCAGATAATTCTTTGGAGTGATTTCTTCCTCTTAGAAAGTACTCAAGTGACCTTAAGCTGCTGAGCTGGCAGTGAGCACAGCTCGAGTTCAGCGGATGCACATGTCTGCACTGCATGATTCCACCACAGGGACCCGAGACCTTGGGAAGCAGCTTTAATTGAATAAAGCCATCCAGGGCATGGACAGCCCTTGTGTTGAGTTGTTGGAACAGCATGAACTGAAAGGAGCACTACGGCCTAAAAGCCATAAAACTGGGCTGACCGCATCCTCCAATCATTTCTTGGCGCTGAATTACACAAAGTTGTCTTTTCTTCTTGTGTTGCACAGATAAATGACACAGATTATTCCTTCATTTTTCAAAAGATCATACATAAAAATTATCTTCAGAATGTCCCTAGATGTACTGCTGGAAAGAGCAGCATAAAATCCCTTACAGAAGAGGTTTTCTTTTTTTCATCCCTTTTCAAAAGAAACTCACACGTCTATCTCTTCAGTTTGAAATGAATATTTGTTGATTGAGCGTATACACACACACACACATTATTTATGTACTTATGTATATTTTTATTAACCCTATATTTCTAAGGGTTCTGAAAATTATTAAAGAAACCACTACAAGGAAATCTTCCTCACAATCTTATCTTGAGTTTTCTCTCTCCTCAGTGTAGCAGCCTCAGATTCCTATATTATTTGGATTGAGTTTGAAATTTGAAATTCATTTGAAATATCAATGACAATAGCCCATACTGACAGTACTGACTGCAGAATAGTCAGTAAAAAAAGCCTTCCTTTGCCCAAAGGCTGTCAGTCACCTCTCTTTTTATTTTAGATGGCCCTAAAATCTTCACTTTCATAAAACACTTTTTATACTGCACAAAAGCTAAGATAAAGAATGTCCAAACCCAGCTTAATTTGATATGATTAACAAAAAATAGAAGAAACAAATTAAATTTTACATCTTCCACTGTCTACACCAACGCAACATGAAAGGATTAGAAAAGTTTCCCATGGTCTTGTGCAAGACAAAGACTTTTGTGCCTTCTTCTGACTGCTCATGGAATCGTATTTCATGAGGGAAATTGCATAACATATTGTAGAATTCAAATTAGCAGAAAATGTGCGAAATAGAAAGATTTTTATCAGACAGCTGGCATTAAAAATAACTAGAAATCCTAAATGTTTTCACTACAATTTTTCTTACTTTACCTCACAAGTTCTTCCCCCTGTGAAATGGAGGTTTGCCAAAGGAAATAGGACAAAATAGACCTGTAGCGTAAACCAGCTTATAGTTCCTCTGTCACTAAGTAACATTATGTGAGGAAAATGAAAATGTTACCTGAGTTTATTTAGATAGTATTGTGGGTTCTATGTTATTCATGTTTAACGTCAGTGTCAAAATACATGCTGAAAATTTTGCCTTTACACTAATCCTTTTATCCTTTCCATTCAAAACAGGCTCTGTGATGCCATTCCAGCAACATTCGTGCAAAAAACCAAACCAAACCAAACCAAACCAAACCAAACCAAACAAAAAAAAAAAAAAAAAAAAAAAAAAACAAAAAAAAAAAAAACCCTGCACTGTTTGGATGAGTAAAAGCAGTAACAGATGGAGCTATCTCATAAGAGCTTCTCCTAAGGCCTGAGCTTCTTAAAACATAGAACAGCTTGATGAAACCTTGCATTATAAAGAACAAGTGAAAACTTGTAACAAGAGGTGAAAAGCTGGTTGCAACACCCTGAATGTTTCAACTCTCACACAGTGAGATAGAAGAGGCATTGTTTCCATGATCCTCAAATGCAGCAGCAGATGGAGTCAAGAAGAGGCTGGATGCTCCTGAGTGTTGATAAAAGGCTGCTGCTCCTGCCCCGCACTGCACATGGTGCCCTCTTTCATCTGCATCAGACAGCCTTCTGGAGTCTTGCAAGGCTGAAAATCACCCCAGAAATAATAGTCAAGTTGTTTCACCTGAACCTCCAGGAAATTTCTCAGTGTTTTAGGAGGGTGGGAGGTTAATTAATTCAAACATTATTTCTCTATACAAATTGTTTTTCTCTGTGAAACTGCTCTTTGTCTCTATCCCAACTGTCTTCGATGGACAAGTTAGGGAAGTTGTCACTGGATAATTTTCTGCTTCATCATAAGGCTTTAAAGTTTAACTTATATTTATTACTGTGCCGTATATAAAAAATTGGGGTAATGAAAGTTAACCTGTAACATTTCAGCAAAGTCAGCAAATATTGTTTCAAGAACCTCAAGTATAAGCACCTTATAAAAACACTTCCATAAGTAAAAAATTACACATACTTGAAAGGCTGCTCAGTCAGGCTTTAATACCAAGATTGTCATTGAGGTGCCTTAGAAGCTGTGGGTTTTAGAAGCACATTTTCATTTCTTTCTCATATTTTTCTTTCCTTTCCTCTAAATAGCTTTTTATGCTCAATGAAACACAAAGAGTTGATCATTATCAGAAAGAGACAGATATTCTGGAGAGCACCTAATGTATTTCCAAACCACAATTACTTTTATGAAATTTCTTCCTTGGCTCCAGTTTTTCATCTTATTTGTCACATAAATATAACCAAAAAATAAGAAAAAAAAAAAAGTAAAATCATATAAGTACCCTTGGGTTTGTTACTGTATAGTGTTATATGAGCTATTTGACCCAAGAACAACTGTGAGATTGAGTGAAAACAGAATATCAGCCCTCCTTTTGAGAAATAAACTGGTGTCTGTTTGTAAGTGTGAAAATTATATAATCTCATTTTCCCTGCATTCCATTCTATTGCACTGCTTCTTTCACAAGCAATTCATGCTGCCAAATGCTTTCAGAAGATTTACAACACAATTACACAAGTTTTTAAAACAAATATGGTAGGTCCGTTCCCAATAGCACATTTTTCCCAAGGAATCGTGTAGGTTGGCTGATGATTAGCACTTTTAGAAAACAGAAATTGTTTGTTTAAATGCTGATGGTGCAATGTGAAATCTGAAGGGAACAAGTGCATTTCAATGGCAATTCCAAATAGGAAAACAACTCAAACAATGAAGACTAGACTGTTAAAGTATAACTCTGTAAAATCATGAATTCATCAGTTTGATCTAGCTGAGCCTAATCTAGGATTTATCTCCTTTCCTGGCCTAACATTAGTTATCTGAAAGAGTTTTTCAGATACTGGGATTTTAAGCAGGCCAAGTAAGATATCAGAAACCCATCCTCAATTTGGGATCCTTTCCAGGAGCAAACCACAGGGCTGACCCTTACGGAACACATTTATATGCAGTGGTGATTTGGGGGGAGTTCCTCCTCAGATTTTATACACTCTTCCTCAGGAAAATGCAAGCTTTTTTCAGATACATTAATTATACAGATAAGTGGCTGAGGGAAAGATATCTTTAAGTGGAAACTGCAACTCTTTGTTACCTGACCTTGCCAGGAAGCTTTACCCATTCTCCTTTTCACTTACAGAGAAATGTTGGCTACTTTGGCCTAATATCTGAAAGTTCTGTGGTGATGTGTAAGACACAGAGAATACTTTCTGTCAGCCTCTTTCCCTTGATGAGAGTAATCCTCTCATCATTAAGTGAAGACACACACAACACCAGCTGTCTTCTATGGGACATTTGAGGATCTTCTCTTGTGCCCTTTACCACCACATACTAGCATCTTTGAGGATTGCAACTGTTACAGACTCTGTGAAATGGCATCAATGTTTCCCCTTTTGATAGAGATGGAAATTGAGATGTAGAGACTACATCTTCAATTTTAAATGCTAAGGGCTTAAATACTCACAAGCATTTCAAGTGGTTTTGTTTCTGTTACTTAGTCTCTCATACACTGCAATAACATAAAGAGTATTTTTTAAAACATATAAATCTGGTGGCCATTATGAGAGTTCAGGGTGTGGACATCATGAGCTTCAGACTGGAGGGCAAAGGGAATTACACAAGGGAGAATAGACTCTCTCAACTCCTTCCAAATGCATCGATGATAGATCGTGTTCCCTTTTTATTCATGTATATGGTGATCTCAGCTTTATTCAACCCTGCCTTTTGAACGCCAGCATTTTAACCTAATAGATTTTAAATAACCCAAAGGAGTAGGTAGCCCACTAGTCTGATAAACTGTCTCATTTTTGATAAGCATCTTCCCAGACCAGTCTATGAAAGGGATTCAGTGCATCATTATAAGGTCTTATAGAGCCAGGATAGTGAATGACTTACTCTATCACTTCTCTATGCTTCAGATTTTCAGCTTTCCTTTCAAATACATCTGGTGAGATTCTCATTTGCAACCTTTGCCTGCTGGAGAATGCCAAAGATCTCTAGCAAGGGAGCTGTACTCTCTGAAAGGGCCTGTGTGAAAAAGAAATCCCACTGCTGTTGCCACTGCAGAAGACATTCTATAAAAGATGTATAGCAAGTGAACACAAAGGGTTGGTTTGTTAGCAACAACAGGCCTGTTTACCAGCTTATGATGCATTCACACCATATATGTTTGCAGATGTTCTACAGCCTGAAGTATTTATGACTATCTTGATTTAAGGGGCATCTGTTGCAGACAGTAGAACAGGGCCCCCTTGACATAGTTGCTGCTGCTACATCAGCTCTGGAAACTTAAACAAGCTGTGCCTGCAGCATTCTCCCCAGTCATCTCTCTCGGTATATGTTTCTACTTTCTAATTTTAAACTTTAAGCTGTCTGCTGGAGAATGACTCAGAGAAAGGATGGGTGACTTAGTATGGAGGAAATTAGAGTCCAGTCATAGTTAACCCAGACTTCTGACCCTGAGCCTGAGTCACCCTAATTGTATGTGCTCTAACCCACACACACACACAAAAACATGCACATAATCAAACAATGACTTTTTAAAAAGTGTCTGGACTTTCATGAAGGTCTGACTCTGGCTTGGTTTGGAACTGAAAAAGGAGACAAAAGAAGACAAGGCTCTTCGTGTCATTTTTTCCAGTCCTGTTTAAAGGGGGGGAAAAAAAAAAAAAAAAAAAACACAAAACACACCACCTGCACAAAAATCTTGGCCTTGCCATAACAGCAACATTGTGCTTGGCTTCATTGGGCTACTCAGGAGTCCAAAGCCTGTTAAGGGTGTTTGGGATTCTCAGCTGATATGACAGGCACCAGGCTTCTCACTTCAAAAAGCACTGTCACAGTTCATCTCAGTCACTGGCATTCTCAAAAAAATGAGGGCAAAAGCTACAAGGGTTTCAGGGACAAGATGGCTTCCTGCCTTATGGGGGTTTTTTCCTAAATCAAAGGCTATGAGGAAAACCCTTATCCCATATTAAGTTTCAAAGTGCTTTTCAAAGTGCTTTTAAAATCAGATTAAAAGTTGCTTTCCCCCATTTTAGGAAGTGGAAACTGGAGGAAGATATGGGAAGGAGATGCTTGCAAAACATCACAAACAGAGCAATGCTGCAAGTAAGGGCTTCTGCCTTTTGTAGGCTACCCAGCAATGCTCTGTCCATTATCAAACACCAGCCTCCCACCTTCCAGGGAATATCCAAAGTAAATTATACCTTTAAGATGAATCTTGCTGATTTAGCAATAAAAGGAGACATCAAAATTCTTCATGGTATTTGTCTTCTACTTAAAAGTTCCTATCAAATGCTAATTTGGACGCACTTGTTGTCTCTGACAGACAGTACCTCTGATCCTCTAATGGGTAAAACTTGGACGATGCATTTCTTAATTTACTTCTCTCTGCTGAAATCTGAATATAAAGACAATTTTCTGTTGGTGATGCAAACCAGGTAGTATACAGGACATAAAAACTCCATAGTTACAGTTGCTGGAACAACTCCAGTATTCAGGATTTTCCTGGGTTTAATCTTTTCTCCCAGAATTTTAACTTTCCAACATCTGAGGAAAACTGTATTTGTACAAATTTGCTTAAATACCATGACAGTTAAAAAGAGAAGGAAAGTTGTCTGCAATATCTGGGAAGGTTGTGAAAATTAGTTTGGAAATTGTGTCTTTCACAGTGTGCAGGGATCTTCCCAGCTAAAAAGCCAGCTAGTGGAAGGTTGCATTAGACTGAGAGCTACTTAACTCTTTTCTCAGAAATGTTCCTCCTCTGCCCTTCCTGAACATGTATACACAGTCACCATCTCCTCTTCACATAATCTTTTTTCAAAAGATTAGAGAGGAAGTTGGGGTCCTTTAGAGGCTCTCAGGACCCATCCTTGATGAGAGGCAGGCTCCCTATCCAGACCGTTTTCAGCAGCGCTGCACTTTGTAACTCTGAGTAAGTGACGCTAAAGACAGGTTTGAGGAAGGAAGGTCAGATCCCAGGATGGGAGAGGCAAGGGGAGATGCCCCTGCTTCTCAAAGAGATAACACATCCATTGCTTCTCAGACTTTCTTTTTTTAATATCTGCCTGCAGCAGCACAATTGTACCCAGGGCCTCCTTTGCAGCAACAGCAAGGAAAGGTGTAGTTTACGACTGTTAAGAACTAAATGTCATTAAACAGTTACCATACAGCTGGGCCTCCTGGAATCAGTGACTTCTCTCAGGCCACAGTTCCTGGGTAGCCTAAGGCAACAATCCCCTTGCATGGTCCCAACATTATTTCTTTTGTTTTTACTCCACTTGCAGCAGTTGCAGAGAGCACCTCATAGGCTGGGCCACAAAGCAGCACTACTTTCAATTCTTCTCCCTGACAAGGAAGATTGTGAATCTCTTACCACTGTAATGAAAAAGAATTTTCAAAAAGAAAAGTGATCTTTTGAATCTTAAAACAGGGCCAAACTGGTTTGCTTTTAGGAAGGAGCAAACCCTCAGCAAAGTCCCAAAAAGAGACCTGTCTCTGCCACTCCAGACATCTGAATTCATTCAGAATCAAAAGTAAATCTTTTATTTTCATATCAAACCTTAAAAAAAAAAAAATTAACAGTCTATTGTCTGATACACTTTTATCAGGGTTAAATGTAAAAAAACCCAGGAAGACAGAAAAGTCATGAGGTTACCCTCTCCATATACTTTAAATCTAACAATCTATTTCACCCATTGTGACAGTGGGTATCATTCTCTTTGAAAACTGTTTCCAACAGCGGAGCCCTGGATTTTCCTTTATGCTGCTGTAAATCAGGGTAGAACTGTTATGATAAATTTGAGACCTTGCCTAGGACAGATCTATTCCATAGACACAGTCATTTATTCAATTACATGAGCTCTACTACTTTGGATGATTTTCTGGGAATAGGAGAGCAGGATTTTGAGGAAGTTCTATTTCTAAAAAGCTCAAATCCCTAGGGATCAGATATTCATAAGGCTGCAACCACTATATGTTTAAACAAAAGGAACATCTTCTGCCCACAGTGAAATGTGTTGATGGCTCAGTCTCACCAAATTAGGTATTTGAGCAGTGGTTTAAAGTGAGCCACTTCTACAGCACTCAGAAAATATTAGTCCAGTTTTCTACATCTATAAAAAAGGGGTTTGTAGTGCATTAGACTATTTTCTGGAAGTGAAAGTCTGGTGAATATTTTTGTGGTTGTTTGCTCAGAAAAGGATTTGCCTGTGAAAGTTAAAGTAGTCATCCCGAAAATGCTGAATTCTTTCCTTCCATTTATTAGCATTCCAGTCAGCAAAACTGCAGACTAGTCATACCCTACAAGTCAGACTACCTGAACACAGAGCAAATAGTTCATGACAAACTTCCAAATCTGAAATGAAGTGACTCACAATAACTGAACAAACTGAATAGCTGGCTATTCATAAATGACTTACAAAGAGAACAAAGGTTAACCTTTGGAAAGTCATTTAGTACTCATAGTTGGCCATGATCTCTTTTTTTGCCTTTTAAAATAACAAGGGTGATCAAAAAAGCAAAACAAGCCTTGAAAGACAAGCAACCTAATCTCAGAGAGATGAATCTTTAGATCATGCATGAAACACCATTGCTGGCTCGGCACTGCAATTACTTTGTGCAGTTCTGTGAGAGGTGGGAGCTGTGAGCCAAAAGAAAGAAACAAGGCCAGAACCAGCACCAACTTGCCACTAGCAGTCAAAAATGTAAAGAGGCTGCTTTAACTAGGCATTTCCAAATCCACAGGGGTCTCTCCCTACCAATTACTCTGGCTTTCTTACTCTTATTCTACCTGGCTTCATAGAGGTCTTTATGGCATATTCACCTGGGCATCTGAGCAGTTTTTTTTAGTGCAGTAAACTAAGTGTTTAATGCCTCTCACTTGTAATCTTTCATTTCATCTATCCTTTCTTCCAGAGAGACAGTATGTGTGAATTGAATACTTGAGAATGATTCATGATTCCAGCTGAGTAATACATAACTATCTTTCTCCTCATTTCTTGCATGCCTTTTCTGATGTTTTGCCACCAATGTGGTCTTCCTTATTTCATCTGAACCTGGCCTAGGATTCTGAAGAATAACTGGTGAATAATGGCCAATAAAAAGTTCCTGTCTTTTTATAGGGAGTGATTTTTCAGATTGGAACTATATTATAAAGGCAAAACATTTGTGACAGACGATACTGTACCTAACTGTTTGTGCGTGTGCATCCCTGCCCAAGGATAGTCTGTAACTACCTGGTGCTGTGAGGGGGGACACCATCAAAGATCTAGACCATTGTGGGTGTGGGATTTCGCCACGAGTTTTGTAAGGGTCACCTGTCCTCTTGCTACAGCTACCTCCGTGATCAGTGAAGCAAATGATTCTGTCAGTTATTAGTTCTCCCAGAGCTAGAAAAAATAAACACATCCAAAACACTGTCATCTTTTGATTTCCTTTCACATATGTCTTAATAGCCTATATGTTTGGAGATAGTTTTAGATCAAAATATTGGACGGATTTTAATCATGCTTTTCTTTCTTCTGCCACAGAATATAGCATTAAAAAGAATGGGCATGATATATGTATAGATAGATATATAAAGAGATATATAGATTTGCTCTTCTCTGCCTTCATAATAGGTGGACTCATGGAAATTCAGCTCCCATCCCATTCAGTTTGATTCATTTCTGGGAATGTCATTGCATTTATCTATCCAACACTTCACAGGTTTTTGTGTAGAAGAGATGGAATTTACCTACACATTCACTTGACCAAGATGAGGTTGCACACCACCTCATTTAGGTGGTTAGCAATAGCTATAGATCCTTCCATGAATTCTTAGCAGATCCAGTGGGTCATGCTGTGCCAATGCACCATATTCAGCATGTTCCTCCTGGCCTGGGCCAATGAAGTATGAGGGTAATCAGGAACACATCTAAAATCTCATAATGTAAACCATCTTCACTAGCAATGTCAGACCATACCCCACTGAAATTCAGCAGCCAAAGTGAAGTGATTCAGTTTTATGATCCAAGACAGTTTGTTGACTGCAACATCTAACCTCTAAGATGGCTCTTAGATGTGGCCTGCTAGCAAAGCCATTTCTGAAGTGACGAGACTGAATCCTAACAGTTAAGAAATCTCAGTATTTTACCATGAGCAACCCCTGGATTTGTGAAAGACACTTCACATAAAACAAAACAATAAATCTTTCTTAACTCTGTTCTTCAGATCATTGAGAGCTAAGCTATGATGAGCAGCATGAATATGTTTAGGTAAAAGAGGAAACTTCATATGTTGCTGCCTAGAGAGGACACAACAGAAATAGGATTCCATTCACACCAATTATCCGATCAAACCTTCTATTGATTAGCACCCAGATGGCAAGGTACAGGTTTAGTAAATACCCCAAGAGATTTTAGCTTAGGATCCTCAAGTGGAGGAGGGGAATTATAAGCTTCCCTTAATTGTTCTGCATGTCTCTAATGAACATTACAGCCTTGTAGATTTTTGGCAACACATACTACACTGGGGCATTATTTTAAAATTTGATTCCTAAATCAGCCTACTGTTTCAAAGCAATTTTGTTCTCTATCCTAAGTATTAGCTCAAGTACTAACAAAGTGGGCCATGGAGAACTGTGACATTGATGGCGTGTGGGCAGTGCTCTGCTAATTTGACCTCTCTTCACAGAAATGAGAGGAAACTGTGATCTGAAGCTGACATTTCCTTAGAACATCGCCCAGCTTTCCTAACACTGGGACCACAATTCACTGATAACAGGGCTTTGAAGTAGCTGGAGCAGAGCCAGGAAACATTGGAAGTATTCTTCAGAGAATATCTGTTTCAGATTACCCCAATTTAGAGTAAGCCACACATGCTAACTTTAGCATTTCTTCTGCCTTTAAAGCTTTTCGTCTTCTGGATGATTGATCTTGAACCTTTTCCTTTGGCTCAGTACACTAACATTTCTTGTCCAAACACTGCATTCCTACTTGGCATCCAATTTCTTCCCCACTGTGTGTCACTAAGTTCACTTATCTTTCTCATCCTCTGACCCACATTAACTTTGCAAATAAATGATTTTGCTGCAGTTCAAGCAGAACCTGTGGCAAACATTGCACTGAATGTGGCTAAGCAATTCCTTGCTGTGGTTTTGTTACTTTGTTCATTCCCACCTGCAATACTGTCTTCCAGTGCTACACTTCTCTCCATCAGAGGCAGCAGAAGGATAACCCATAGGCAGTAGTTTGGTTTTCCTAGTCCCATTTGAATTCAGTTGGAGTTGGACATCCAGCTCTCACAACACATCGTGCATATCAGTAGGGGCACCTCTGTAGGACAAACCACTCCTTGCTGAGGGTCTGACATCCACAGTTTCTTCATGCTAAGTCTAGCCTGACCCAAAGTACTGATTGTTCATGTGCAGCCACATGGTTTTACTTGCATGTCTTACAGTCTGGTTTCATACAAAAAGAAACCAGATCATGAGTATCAGAAGCTTGTGAAGCTGCTGCAAGTCAAAGTTCAGTAAGGGGTGATGGCTGGTATTTTTGTTCTGATCCAGACTGTAAGACCAGTACAGAAGCATATTTGATTCTTCAGAATTATTGTCTGAAAAGGGTGCCAGAGTAATCGTTCTGAATAGTGAAATGCAGAGCTATCACAGCAAGGGGTGTCTCTGACAGCATCCCTCACTCATCTGGCCACTGCAGAATGTCTGTGGCTCTGGCTGAGCACCTCTGAAACACAGCATGATGCATTGCCTGCTCTTCAGCCACACCCTGGGGCTGTTAGCAAGACTGACTCTCACTGCCCAGCCTGGCCATAATTTCCAGGACATGAATGTTGATAGCCAAACAGAGCCCATCTGGTAAGTCTGTCAAACAATCAGTGCCAGCATGGTTTAACATCTAACCCATAATGTGAATGAGCCTATAAACTGCTATGAACTTCTGAGACAATCTTTTGCCTTTTCCCCAGCTGGAACTTAAATTAATGTGAAGTGGAGCAAGAAAAGTGGGTAGCAGGCTATTCTACCATCAGGCACTTGTCTTGGAAAGATAGCGAGCATTCACACAAATTCTTAGTTTCAACATATCCTATAAAAACAATGACAGGAGTAATCCATATAAAAAGCTCCATTCTTTGTCAAGTACAATAAAAATGTCTGCTTTCCAATAGGAAGAAAATATTTCCTTTTATCACTATTGTCAATAGCTCAGTGTGCTCTGAAATTTAAACAAATTTAAAATTATGAGTTGGGCTTCCAGACTTTTACATTTTGGATCATTGGGTTTGGGCCTGTCATCTACTGACTTTGGTAATTCACTCTGTCAGTAGTAGCATAAAAAGATTAACAGGAATGGTAGGAAGACCAGCCCATTTGGTGATTAGAGGGACTATACACATGGCCGTTGTATATAGTTGCTGTTCAGTCTTCCTCAAAAGCCGTGAAGAAAGCATGGAAAAATAAAATTGCTCATCCATTTGTGTATCCCTCTAACACCAAGGCTTCTGTGCACTGCAATCAGGAACTGTAGTAGGCTGGCCACTACCTGAGGCCCCCTGGAAATCTGGCAGCTGTCTGCACATCTAAGAGAATCCTTTAAAGGGGAAAATCTACATACAGTTTGGGGGGAAAGAATAACAAAACAAAGCAAAATCAAATCAAAAACACCAAACAAAAAGCTCCAGAGAGCTCCAATTAAAACTGAGCTCTGCCATCAAGCAAAAGACAGCCTGACATAATTCCCTGAACTAGGACTAACTCCCCATATTTCCTACCCTTCAGCTACCTCATTCTTACATAAAATACAGTTCCTACTGTTTTGGGAAACTTCCTTTGTAAAAAGTTACTTCTGCACATGAATACAGATATCCACTCAGGTGCATAATTTCAGTGAATATTGGAAAAGCACAACTTCCCTGCTATTACCATGTTTTTGTCTCATTCTCATCTTCTTTAGACAGTAATTTCATAAGACTGCCCCCTGAAATTTCTGAGTTTCCTTTACTGTCATGAGATCAGCCAAAAAAGTATTAATTTTGGAAAAGACAAAAATTAAGTGAATCCATTTTCCATACTGAAGCAACATTTTGAGACCAAATTTACCTACATTTATTTTCAGTGAAAGAATGTCTGTCTTAATGCCTTTTATTCTGAATGGAATAAATACCTAATTACAAAAATGTGATGGATGAGAACTGACCTCACCAAAAAAACTGCAAGTCTTTCATTTCCAGTTGACCTGACACAATGTTTTTTCCTTCCATTTTTTCGCTCAAATGTAATTGTTCAGACAGTCATTTGGCAGAAGGCTTTAACATTTCTAAAGAAAAAAATTCACTTGGCTATCAAGACTAGTTATGGAGGCAAGCACTTCTGTTGGGACAGACACCCATTGAGAGAAGAGGTACTCTACAATCATGAATTGCACTCTCTAGGGTTAGGTTCTCTTAGGAGCCTAAATAGTTCAGAAAAAAAGGTACAGACTTGTCCTTCTTCCTGATTTTGATTGTCATCAACTACATTTTCCTAATTTTATCAATTGTAGCACATGAAAATTTGTAATTAATTACAATCAGCGACTGCTATTAGATTGCAGTCAAAATGACAATTTGGCACTGCAACACACTTCCAGGACTTCCTCTTCAAATTGCCTAAATGAAGGTTCTAGAGGAGAAATGGAAGGCTCCAAGAAAATGGCATGTGACTGCTTGACGCCAGTGGTCTCACTTCACTGTGTCTGTGGAACTGGATAATTTTCAGTGCACTATAGTCAGGGAAATTTTACTCTATCTTACAACCCAGAATTAAACTAGCTCCTAAATTGCAAAAGCACATTACTAATGATGACAAGTTTCCTGCATTGCACTTAACCCACTCTTTTCAGAAGCTACCATCCAGCCTAGGGATATATCAAACTCCCCAAGTACCATGATGTCGAGGCAGAGAGCAGTGGTTTCATCAAGGTCACACAAAGGCTGCACATGGAAGGTGAAAACAGAGTTGAGTTCTCCTGTGTCCCACTAAAGAGCTCTGACAGCAGACCATCATCTCTCACTGATGTCAACCTCTGTAATAAATGATGTCTCCTTGGTGGGGAACTGCCCACACTGACATCATTAATAGATCTGGAATTGCTAAAAGGTTTAGGGCTTCAGCATGTTTTGCTTTTAATTGAGCATGAAGCTGACTTGGCAATAATACCAAAAAGAGTCTTACACCCAAATAAGATCTGTTTAGATTGGCTGGTACTCATGAAGTGATTCAGAACAACAAAGCTGCACCTTCTTTCTTCATGTCGGCGTAGTTGTCAGGACTAAATATTGCAGGCTGCACGTCTTCAAATGAGATTGATTGCACAACCTTTGTGAAAGTGCAAAGCATTTGAAATGCATCGTGTGTGGGAAGAAAACAAATGGTTCTGCCCTCCTCCCCTTTGAATCTATTTGGATCATTATAAAAACAGATAAACTGCTGAGTAGGAGACATAAGTAGGGTCATTCTTGCAGGGAAGTGTGCTTATGTCATGTTCACCCTGGGTAAAACTAATATATCCTCATATGGCTTTGGAAAGATTTCTTCTTGGTTCCCAAAATGAAGAGTTGACAGCCCATGAGAGCAGTCAATGAAAATAAAAGCACATTTTTACATTTAGGAAAATAGCACATCAATTCCTGAATTCAAAAGCATCTTTAAAGGAGCAATGTTTCCAGTGATCCTTTTTCTAGCAAGAGCATGCCACTCTCAATAACACATGCTTTTGAAGATCTGAATTCTAGAAATACTGAAAGACGTTTCCCCCATTCCTACCTGACTCCTGGTTCTCCAGCTCATGAAGGCATTTCCCATGCTCCATAAGCCACATGCTTCAATTCCCAGAACACATATTATCCATAATTGATTTAATCCCTCAGCATTGGGAACTGCAACAGTATAATAAAATCAATTGGTTGTGTCTGTTTCTCGTTCTCCTCAAAACCTTGATACAAGCATTTTCCATAGATGACAAAGACATCAGCAGATTTATTCAGGAAGAGCCCAGTCCTGCCACATGGCAGTTTTAATGTTCATTTCAGCAAGAACAAGGTCCCAATCTGCAACTGTTTGTCTGATGGGGCTTTTTGACAGGTTTGTAGTCCATCTGTGAGGTCCTTCAAAGGGGGTCAAAGGTTCTTCAAACCCTGCCTTTTCCTCATGAGAATTTTTGTTGGCCTCTCCAAACCAACACCAGCAACAGTGTGGTCCTGCAATCAGCCAGAACAATTATCTGAGAGGAGAGAATGGGAGCTCTGCCCCAACCCCGCCCCTCCCTTCCCCCCCAAAAAAAAAAATCCAAGTGGAGTATTTAAGTTTTGTTGGTTTTTTTTTTTTTTTTAGCCAGATCATCTTGCTGCATGATTGCTATTGCCAAAGCAAGGGAAGAGTGTGAGCACATTGGCAAGAGCGGAATAGTCACTTCTTACAGCTTGAAGTCTACTCAACCTAACTGGGTCATCAGCATCTTTCAGATGTACTGGGCCACATCCTTTGCTGATAAGTCAACAAAGTTAGGTCATCACTAAGATGAGGTCCAGACTTATACCAGTTAACAGTTTATCCTGTTATAACCAGTCTCCCACTGAAGCTGAATATACTAGGTAGTTCTCCAATAAAAACAAAATACATCCTCACCACCAGTCACTCCTACTTTCACAGAGGGCAAAACAAGATATATTCTGAATCACACGCCTGACAAGGCAAAACACATCGTGCTTATCTGTTCGTTGGCCCACAGCTGTGATTCAGCTGCAATTATTTCCCCTGAAATAGCAATTTCATCTATCATTATTATTGTTATTATTACTGCACTTTTTTTTTAAATGGCAAATAGCATCCATCTTTGTGGAATGTAGGGAGACTATTTTACTTTTGATACTAAAAAGTTATTTTGCAAAGTAAACATTGGCTGAACCTCAGAGTTGGTATACTGTTTAGGAATGCAGCCTTGCACAAAGCCCAGAGGCTTTTCAGGGTGTTAGAAGAAACCTCAAGCATTGAAGTCATCCTGAGGAATCAGATGAAAACAATGTGTACACGTGTCAAAACAGCAACTTCAACTGTGTGAATATGTCAACATGATTTGAGCTGGTTGGAAGGCAGGGGATGTTTGCAACAATAAAAAGCACTGTTTAAAAGGCTGTTTTCTAAAATGGATTATCTGCATTAAAAAAATAACTTCAAAGGTAACACAGAAAAAATAAGACAAAAGGAAAGCTGAAGTAGAACTTAAGAATGAGTCCCTACTGCTGTACTTTCAAACAAAGTTAATAACTGTAAGCACACACAAAAAAGTCTGAAAGGTCATATGCTTTACTCACTTGTAATTAAGACTTCATTGTCAGTATCCTCCTTTTCACTCCATTTCCATATCCTTTGTTTACAGTTGGAAAGTCTCACCAGTTGTCCCTAGCTGGTCTTAGAGCAGATCTTGTGGAGGAGAAGTGATCTGCTTATAGGATACAATCTTTACCCTATAAAAACTATGTCTAATCAATGTTTTACTTTCCACAAATTAGCTACTCCCTCCAGCATTACGGGACACTGTTCTCCTTACCTATAACATGGTATGGAAAAGTGGCAAAACCTATCTCTGTCCTGGCAGGTCTCTGTACTGACCCGTTCATCTGGTGGTGGAGACTCTATGTGCCTTTCAGTGTTGGACTGGGTCCTGCTGTTCAAGAGCTGGAGAGGGAATACAGAAGCTGGAGAGGGAATACAGCTTTGGCATAACTTGGCAACTCACCTGGAAAAGCCAGAAGATAGGAAGAGATGAAAATACAAGCTCCTTACTCTGAAAAAGCAATCTGTTCATTCTCCAAAGTGGTAACACCATCAGGAGAGCAGGCAGAAAATGAGAAAGAAAGACATAGGCAATAACTTTTCAATAAAACCATTAGGAACAAAAAATATTTTGATTCTGAGTTACTGTCCCAGCCCCTTAAGGGCTATAGAGTCATAGCTGTCCATTCTCCTCCAGGACATAGTTTAAGCTAAACTTTATCTTTCCATGATGCACTTTGGTGTCCAGCTCTCAGAAGTGATGCTGACAGTCCCAGGGCATTTTCATCAGTACTTGTCTTGAGGAGATGTTCCAGGTCAGAGGGGCCACTTCCATACAATAACCCAGTATTTTCTTGTACGTACAAAAACACATTTCTGCCTCATATTTCTAATAAGACTGAGTAGTAATGATAACTCAAAGCTGAAATTCATCTAATTGGAGACTGAGCCTCTCTGACTGATAAGAGCAACATGAATAAGACGTATTTGACAATACTTTCTGGCTGGCAGGGGAAGGATAGACAATTTTTATGAGCCTCTCATTTGCACGGTGCTATAAGGTGATGATAAAAGGGTAGAATTTGTCTGTGTAAGGGAAAGGTGCAAGATAGTGCCACACCCAGCCTTCAGTGAAAAAGCAGAAGTCTATCTGCACAAATGCACTAATGAAGTGGCTCACTAGTCAATTAAAAGGGAAATTTTAAAAGCAGACATTTGTGGTTAGGAGACCAGATGGGAAAATTAGATAGACATGAATAATCCAGTCTTGAGTAGTGAGTTGGCAGAGCAGGTAAAATAAATTAGGCAAGATGGTTAACACAAAGAAACAAAACTTGGAAAAAACTATTGCAGATTGAATAAAAACTACATATTATTGAGACTCAGCAGCATTGCAGTGACTTCAAAAGTGAGAAATAATATGGAATGGGATTGAACAGAAAGCAACCACCTCTCCTGGGTAACTAGGCTAATTTCACAGGATCTTTTGTTTGGGCTTGCCCACTACAAGCTCTCATTGTATATTCTTTAAAATATGATATGCGATTCCTAACATGTGCTGTGAAGGTGTCAAACAGAGCCTGCTGTGAGCAGAACTGTATGACAAATCACATGAAAACTTTCTGCTTAAGCAACATAACCAGCAGAACATGCAGCCATCATGAGTTTCACATTTCACGCTTCTCACTGGAATTAGGTAACACTGGGAGAAGAAAATAACAGAAAAAATTGCCTACTTTAATGCACATTCTTAATAAAAATCTTCTTGGCAAAATGAATCAGAGAAATATGAAATAACTTTTGAAATGTGTAAATAACAGGTATAGATGGCATAGGTATAGTTACAATCCCAAAACTTTCCAAATTCAAGAGTTTCATTTCAGAAGGGCAGGAGGATTGTCCCCATCACTAAAGAAGACAAAATCTACAATATTTCTGGGAAGCAAAAAGGTTCACTAAAATATCCTGTTCTGAAAGCCAAAATATGTAATTTTATTTTAAAATATATTTTAATTAACCTATATACATATACTTGCCTTCGGAGGGAAAGATTAATTCTTTTTTGAAGGCAAGAAGCCAAATACAGAAATCAAATTTTACTCACAAAAAAAAAAAAAATCCAGAATAAAAATGTATGTCCAGATAAGGAAATGTCTTTCAACCTTATTGAAGCAGAGCAATTTATGATCACAATTATTATTTCTTTTAATGGAACTTCACTGAAACAAATTTTAAAATTCTACCAGAAATTTTTCAATACCTTCTGCCAAATCAGATATCCACAATTTCATCTCTGCAAAGTAACCTTTTCTTCAGAGCACTTTTAGACATCAAGGAAGCAGGGAGTTGTTCTCAGAGCAGTCTCCTGTCTCTCAGTGTCTTTAGCACTGGTTGGCAAAGAGGCAGATTGTGTCCCTTTTTCATCTAGCAGCTAGTCAGCGCAGCACATTTGTTATTCTTTGCTGCCAAGGAGACAATCTGTTTTTCATTTCCTCTGAAGAAGAGCATTATACTATGAGTAAAACATCAGATATAATTAGGCAAAATGGTTGAGTGCCTGACTGAGCAGAGAAATGGAACTGTCCTGGATATGAAAAATAGCCACACACCTGAGAAAGAAACAAGAAAAAGGAGAAAAGTGCTGGCTGCCCAACCGGAGCATGCAGAAGCTACCACATGCTATCCTTTCCTTGTGCAAGTGGAATATTTCCTAGGAATTGTGCAAACTAATTAAGGGTCTCAAAACATCTGAAAAATAAAAGAATAGACTAATCAAATAAAATAGAAGCCCACCTCCACACAGATCCTGTTATTTCCCTACATTATGTACTAATATGTAGCTACAGATGGAAAATCTGGTTCCTGAACATCCACAGATCTGTACACAATCTGGATGCAATTCTTCAGTGCTTTATTATATGTGTGCCTGTGTCTGAAAAATGTACTTTAACCTGCAGAATGAGGAGTTTGCAAGAAGCCTTTTGGTGCTAACAGCAAATGTCAATTGATTCATTACTGTTCACAAGACTTGAGTATTTTGGAACAGGAAAATCTGAATTCACATATTCCCCTAAGTCGCAACAGTGGGCAGTACCACCACATGCCTCATAGCCCATGAGGTTATGGAGTGCTGGAGGATTCTCCTGGAAAAGCAGGGACCTCGCAGAAAACAGCAGAGAAGTCAGCATCAGGTAACTCAAGTTTCTGCTTCATCAAAGCTGGACAAAGGTCTTAAAAGTGCAGTCAGAGGTACTACCAGTCACCTTTTACTCCTGTCCAAGAGTAAATACAGGGTTGCTATGGCTAGTAACAGACCACAGCTTACTACTAACTCTGCAAGCCTTGTCTGGACTCATCTTAGTTTGCCTAGAGCAATTTTTTTTTAGGTTTATCCCCTTGTAAAAGTAATTTTTAATGACCATGTGGTAATTGCTTTGTCTATTTTATTTCCTTGTCTTTGGTTAATTTTGTTGTACAGCCATCATTTTTATGGAGTCAGCTGTAACAAGCAGCTCATTGGTACAAATGAATGAAGTAGAATTAAATCATCTAGAACAACAAAATAATTTAGGTGTAAAGGCAAGGTGTGACAGCAGAAGGCTTGAGAGTGAGAATGCAGGTTACAGTGGAGAGGAGTACAGACATTGCATGGCCAGATAGAGAGCATGAGACAGCGTTGGAGGCTCTGGGGATGCAACTATCTCACTAATCAGACTCAAAGAATGTGTGAAACTGCTATTCAGGTGAATAAAGTGAACAAAAGCGAGATTCTAATAAAGGTAGACACTACAAACAGCATATTTGGGTGTAAGGTGGAGATGCAGATTAATGAAAAAACCGAAGTGTGAAAGCATGGTAGAAGAAAAAGTAAACTGAAAATGCTCCCAAATGTACACTAGAGAAAGAGGGAAAGACCTTCAACACCACCTGCATAGCTCTACCTGTGTAGGATGTAGGAGATTAATGACACAGTAACTCCTCTTCTAGACTGAAGCCAGTGAGCCAAAGGGCAGGGGAAGATTGTGCATAACAGCAGAGAAAGGCTATATGTAAAGGAGTGTGCATACAGCAATTTTAACCATATAATTATTGAAGTGTTTTCCAGAAATACTCTCCATTTTTCTTTTCTCCTCATTATTCAATAATTATCTGTAGCAATTCAGTTCCACAAATAATATTTGACATTACAGACAAGGTGTGTTTTCTTTCTACAGGACAAAGGACACCATTTTGAGTACAATGCTACCTTTTGCTCATGGATGGTCTTCACACAGGCTCTGGATGAAACAAAGAGAAGCTGTGTTAATGTATGATCAGGCTATAAATTCAGCACTGACAGTGAAAGAAAGATTACCAGAATCTCTTACCAGCACAAAGGCATATCTGCATTTTGTTTTCTCGGCTGAACTGAGGTGACTCTGCTTGTGCTCTCCAAGTCTGACAACTACAAATGTGAAATCACACCATCATGGTTAGCCCAGCAGTGAAGACAAGCCCTGCTGAGAGCCAGCCTCAGTCTACCCAGGTTCAGCACTGCCCTAACACAGCCATACAACTCCCAGTTCACATCTGGCTGATTCTGTCTGCCTGCAAGTCAACAGACACATGCTTGAAGATACAGCCCAGAAATCCAAAACACTTGTGAAAACTTTTTGTATTCCCCATTTCCTAGCTATCCTTTCTCTCTCCCTCTTTTTATCTCTTTCTATTTTGATTTTTGGGTCGGGCTCCTCTCCAGGGCACACGGATGGTTTACTAGAAAGAATTCTGCCTAAAATTTTACTAATGCCTTAGGCAGGGACAATGTTGATAAGAAACACTACAGAGGTTTCTGTGACAAGATGGCCGCGGTTGATCATCCCAAAACAGCACTGGAGATGAGCAAGAAGTACATCTCAGCACAACGTGGTCCTCAAGTGGATATTCCTCTTCATCAAATGCTCCTGTGCAGTGTAATGCCTACTAAGAGGCAGTCAGGTGTGGCGTTCACTTCAAAAACAAATCAAATATGTTACCTGAATGAGCAGTGACTAGTGAACACTTTCAGCTGTAGCCAGAGAGGATGGTGTGGCTGAACAGAGCAAACTGATTCAGTCTAATAATTGTCAGAGCTGAGTGTTTCAGGAGAAGATTTACAACAGTTCTGCAGTCTGGCTTTAGCCTTAAAAGTTAGGGTGGGGACTGTAAAGAATTGGCAGCTGATAACAGAAATGGAATTAAATCAAAATATCTATTCTTTGTTTATTCATCATCTTGAAATATTTATAATGGTCCAAGTAGCCCTCCACCCACCTCAAACTTCAGCTTTAAACGTGTGTCCAGATTCAAGACTGGCAACATCCTAAGTTCATCTCTGGATTAACCCAAACGCCTTTACTTTGACCCTTAACAGATACTTCAACAAAATGAGACCAGAATCTCAGCCTGCATCAGCTTTCTATTTGCTGTCTAAATTCAAATTAATATTAGGTGTTACAAGAATAAAATAATCCCTAATGAACCTGAGAAATGGCATCCTGAGTCAAGTCATGCAAGGTCTGGCTTCAGCCAACAGCCCTTCGTTCTAAATATATATATAAAAATAAATAAATACATATATAAAACAAATTTAGGGCCAACTGCCCTTAACAGAGCAACACATATTACAATACCTACCTAACTGGATTTTAAGACTCCCCCTGACCTAAATTTAGCATTTCCCTCCACTCTAATTATTTTCTTTAAAAAGAACTGTACACATAGAGTCCATATTAAAATCAAAAATGTCCATAATGCTCCTAGAGTTCACATCGGCTTTTTTTTCCCTCTTTAAGGAGATGGTTGCCAGTAAGGAAGATTATATGTTGCCTTGAATTTTCCCAGAATATGTCTCCTTGGACCCAGCACTACGGTTCAGCCTTTTGCACACATGGAGAGGGCAGCTGGAACATTTCAGATACAGATGTGAACTTCCCCAGAGTTAATTATTCACATTACTGTTTGCATCTTCAATTTGAGTTACCCATCTTGTATGAAAGCCCTGCATACTGTGCACTAGTTTTGGTGCACCAATACCTCCTGGGAATTTCCGTCCCCAACTACAGATTTATGTCTAAATTCCCAGACACTTTTCAATTTGTGCAACTGGTAGTGAGATTGTGAACACACAGGTGGAAAAAAAAGCAGCTACCAGAAAAGCAGTTATTTAAATAATTAACAGCACAGAGGAGACTAAGGATAGCTCTTCTAAAACCTTTTAGCTGCATTCCTTATTTTGCACTGCCTCCAGGCATCCCCTCCCTTCAGTGATCTGAAATTCCCAGCCCTGCAGACTGTTGTCTTGGTGTACTATTTTTGCCAAAACTACAAGGCAGTTTATCAAAAGGTTTATGAATGATGACACTTTCTACCAGACCTGAAGGAACAGTTCACTCATTCCTTCCATACCCTCCTTGCACTTGCTACAGAAGAGCTGTGAGGTGTTTATGGTGATCTATTTCAGTCTTCTTTAACATTGGATGCTCTGGCTTCATGGTCTGACAACTGATTGATAAGTCCTCTTTTGTGGGCTGAGAATGACTGACCTTTTCCTCTGGGATTCCCATTATAGGGTAGCCCTGTGTCCTCTTTCTTGGCCATGGGAAATACAGCTTGCAAAGACAGCTCAAAGAATGATGTATAACGAAAAAAAAAAAAAAAAACAGAAGAAGAAGGCTTTGAAAATCATTCAGCATGACTGTGCACACATAGTTTAATATACATGAGTCTTTCTATTCTCTAAGGATTCTTTCTCACATCTCCCTGTTGACTTTGAATGTTAAGATGAGCTTCATTTTAAATAGGTTTCCCTAGACATGTCTGATCTCTAGGCACTTTTTTAAAAGACTTATCTACTGGAATCAATTTCCAAACAAAATCCATCCCACTCAAGACATGGATTTCCAACTTCACAAGCCATTAGTTAAACTGGAAGAAGAAGTTTGCAGCAACTACCATGAGCTTCCCTAAAAGTTATACGATCTTGTCAGTGCCTCAGAGGCCAGTGAGACTATTACTGGGGAATGGCTCATTGGGAGGATGAGAGGAAGGAAGAGCCAGCTGCTTAAGATGTGGGAAAGTCACTCATGCTCCCTGAGAAACTTATTGGATTCCCTCTGATTTAATGAGGTGTTTTTCCTCCACCAGTTACTGCAAAGGTATGGTTTCATTAAGCAGTTGGTAGCTTATAGAGCTGCATTATCTGCTTCACATCCATACGACATTTCACCCACAACTGTGCATAAGTCAAACTCTGAAATTCTGAGATTCCAGAAAGGTCAGAGGAGAGAAAGGGTGAAAAAAAAATAAAACAAAACAGTGACAGTAGAAAGGTACAAGAAAAAGCTACTGAAATACCTTGCAGTGGGGGAACAGCAGAAATGGAAATGACACTGCAAAATATTCAGTCCAACTTCTGTACTAAGGAGGTGACTTAAAGTTATTCAGGCCTAAAATTTTCAGCCTGGACAAGGGTTTCCAAAGCATTTTTTTTTAATCTAGTCATTAAACACTTTTCATGAAAAGCAATTTTTCAGAATCTCTCAAAGTTCAGGACTCCCAAAACATTGTACAGATTAAACATGACCCTCTGTTTGCACATTTCTTTCACTAGATTTTTTGCATGGATTTACATAGGGTTTATCCTGGGCTTGTTATATTTGTATTAGGTAGAAGTATTTTGTTAGTTCTATGGCTTAGGATCTGTCACAACAACAGAGAACAGGGAGAAGTCTGAGAAAGCATTGGGATACCCATTGCCTTGGAGGATTGCTCAGGAATCCGTCAGTGTATATTTCATCAAGTATTCAGATGAGATGGGCACAGATGGAGGGAAATTTTTTTCTCTCTTGCTTCCCCAGACACAGCAAGATGCTCATCATATTATTCCTGATGAACAGTATGTGCAGTGCCCATATTATTTACAAGTTCAAGCACCTAGGGAAGTCTGCAGAATGGAGGCCGGAAGCTAGAACCATTAATTTATCTTGTTCCTATATTGTCCAAACTTAACACCATTCAGAGGTCAAGTCATGTACTAGGAGATGTGTTTGCTATCTGCTGGCTATGAGCAACAGAAAACCCTTTTTTGCCATAAATACTAAGAAGATAATAATAGGAGGAACCATAAAAGAGAAACACACTATGGTGTCATTGCCACAATCCATATCGGGTTCAATTGTAGGGTGGTCAGATTTTTATTCATGATGAGTCAGTTCTGGGGCCCATCAAAATACCTTGTTCATCCAAGAGGTCTGCTGAGTTTGCTTACTGCTTTAGAGCAAACTTAAAAGATTTGCCAAGGAAAAATTTCATAGAATAAAATAATATTAAATCCTATGGTGTGGCCTTGAAAACAAAGAAAATGCAACCGTATCAAACTATTCAATTTTTATGTGTAGGTAGATCATCAGATGCTGAACATTATCATCTGTAAAAACACTTAACTCTTCTTTAACCTTACATGATTTTGGGTGGAAATGAGTCTGTTTAAATTTAGATTTAATTTTTTACCGAGTTTAAGTGTTAGATGCACCTTCCAGAAAGATCCTGACAAGGCACAGATCTGAACTACCTGGAAGTCCTTACTCAGCTGCAGATGAAAAGACAAATATCAAATCCACCTATTCCAGTTGTCAGAGCACCAAGATCAGAATCACAGGCTTTTGTTTGAACTCCAGTCTATCCTGGATACCAAAATGAATGACAGAAACATAATTTAATACATTTTCTTTTTTCCATGACTCTTTTTGAAACTAGGGGTAAAAGTGCTTATACAAGATGAGTTTTTTATTTCCATAAAGAGAGAATGAGTAATTTCACTGAACAAACAATAGCCACTGTAACAAAAGCAAAGTGACAACAGTGAAGAGGAAAGAGTGAAGAAAGAGGTGCTTTAAGCCTTGAATTCTTTTATGTTGGCTTTCTCCATGCAGAGACATTGACATCCCATATTTGTTACAGTGTTTGGCAACACCACTTTAAACCAAGACACTGCTACACCTGGCTGGCCTAGGAAGTGAGCGTAATGCTGTTTCCAACAGGACTGAAAACGGTACCAGAGTTTCAACAGGGGTAGTAGACAGCCTCAAGGATTTGATTGTGGGGTACACAGATGAAGAACAGAACTTCACTCATTGGTAGAGGACCTAAGCATACCTGATGAGCAGGGGAACCTTTCTCCAACATCAAAGGCAATGGAGCAGAATGAAATTCAAACATCTGAAAAGTCTAATAGCTGTCAGTCTGCTAAAAAGCTGTCAGTCTGCTAAAAATTATTTTTAATTCAAAATAAATCAGACTAATAATTTACAGATGTTTGGAAAAAAAATGTTTAAGTTACTCGTTTTCAAAGCCTGAGCCTTCCCTACCTTCAGTATTCCACTTGCGTTATAATGGTTGCAGTGGCTTTCTGCCACTGCCTGCTCCCTCCTGATGCACAGCACAAACCCCACGAGTTGGTGGGTCTTGTACTCACCCTGGAGTCTGAAATCACATAATTTCTATTATCTTCAGGGTTAAAAAGTGAAAATAGAGAGAGAAACCCAGGAGATGATTATCCCTTAACAGAAATATATATATATGCTTCATATGTTCTATGTAAAAGCAGTAAAATAGATCCTTAGAGAAAGAAGTAGAGCACACAGACCTTTTAGGATTTATGCCAGCACTTTGTAAAAGCACACGTATGAAGCACACCTGTATTGACAAGCCAGAAAAGGAACCTCAGTTTGTCTTAGAAGCTCACATGCCCAGTCTAATGCTTCCAGCTGTGAGGGAAGCTGTGTGGCTGGTGGATACCAGGGAGATAGATCAGCTCCCACTGCTGCACCACTGGCTCTGCCTCTGCTCCCTCCATTCAGACAAACCTCAGTTGAGGAAGGATATGGCTACCATTTCTTTCATCTACTGGTATTTCCATTAACATTGGCCAGTCTATACTGTTCTTGCTATTCAGTTAGGGTCTTTCTTTATATTCTTTCCTCCATGATGGGAATTTTTTCAGTATTAAATTTTTTTCTGCAAATATTTTCTTCTCCAATTAAAAAAAAAAAAAAAAAAAGTGCATTGATATCATTAGGCCAGTGCTAATCTAGTAAATTTTTTTCTTCTGCTGGTTCTGTGATCTGAGCGAAGACAAAGAAGGGAAGGGGAGATGTTGATACAACCAGTTCATCATGAAGGACACGAATGCAGCTGAGAGAAGCAAGCCTCAACTGACTAAGACTCTGCACTGGCTTCTCCCCAGTGAACATATCACTATCGGTCTTTCTTCAGAAATGAACTTTAGAGCCTAAATCACTCTTGAAACATGTTCAAAATTACCCTGGAAACACTTACAACAGCAACAGTAAAACTGCGGGGAAAACTTTTCTAAATCAATCCCTTATGCATTTGTGCCACCTAGTGAACAAAGCCTGGCTGCAGTGCTTTTGTGAGAGGGAAGACAGGACCTTGGTGTCCTCAGAAATGCTTGTTGGCTCTGAAGTGTGCTTTGGTGGCTCACTGGGTTAACTGCCTTTGTCCATCACTTTTGGGCTGCCAGTTTCAAGCCTTAGAAGGATGGCAAATTAATGTGACCTGACAAACCAGAGCCACAAAAAGCTCTTTTGTGTCACAGGGGAAAAAAAAAAATCAAATAGCTGGAACTCACTCTCATCCTCTCACAGTCCCATAAGTGACATTAGCAGTAAGTGTGTGCAACAGAATAATGAGAACTCAGAGTCATTCTGGGTTCAGATGTATAGAGTGTAACACCTAAATTTAAACAACTGGTGTCTGCTATTCTGCAAGGGGAACCTTAATATTATTCAAATTAATATCCACTTGGACTGTAAAAACCATACTGGTATTATCCTGGGACACAGTTTCCTATATAGCTCATTGCTATTTTGGGACCATAATACATTATGAAGACATAGCATTATTCATAGTAATAGCAGCCTTGAGGCCCCAGCCAAAAACAGGGAAACTTGAGCATAGCTGTGATTTACAGCCTAATCCAATAAGAGGGGGAAAAGGAGAAATCCTCATTTTACAGATGAGAGTGATGAAGTTACGTAGTCAGGCAGGACATGTTAATGCCATATATTTTAGGCCAAATCCAGAGTCTGGTGATGATAATGAGCCAGTGTCCGGGTGTAAGCAGGGTACTGTATGCATGTCTAAGAGGTTCCCTTGTCTCTGGTGTTATGCTCCTGCATGTTTTCCAGGACTGCTCAGACAAGGGACTAAGGAGGCTTGCAAGGATTCAAAGCCTGAGTAAGTCTCCTAAAAATGTTAGCTGATTTTGGTTTCATTGTAATTTAAAGCTTTAGCTATGGAGCTCGTTTCCAGATTCCAGGCCAAAATCCCTAACCAAGTGTTGTTTCAGTATTTTGTTTTGAGCCAATATGTATATTAAAGAACAGCAATCCGATCCTGTGAAAGATACTTTGTTTATCAGTATTTCAAATGTAGCAACTATCCAAGCGCTGACTTTCCCTGCTGAGAAATAAACTCAGTTGCAGTACAAATGACAGCTCCACATGCTATAAAATAGTGCCATCTAGCGCATACTGGATGCTAGATTAAACAACTTTTTTCGTAGAAGGAAAACATCATGTAAGCAACTGCTGAACACATATTCAACACAAAATTTCAGATTTCAATTGTCTGTAAAAGTTAGAATTAATTTGCATACTCTGAGCCTATCTGTTCAACTTCTGAGCTCTTTCATTAAATGTCTACTCAAAGAAAACATCGTCCTTACAAGTAATTCATAGCCATCCCTGAAATTCGGCATGTATTTATTGCAGCAGTATTGGTTTCACAGTCTGTGTACTGTATTCACCTAAGGAAGAGTAAAACAATCAAAGAATCACTAGTGAGTTTTAAGTAATGAGATTTGATTGCTCATTAAAACCTTCTGATAAGGCATTTATAAGAGCTAAACACCCAAATTTACAAACCACTGTTTTTCTTCTGAGAGGAACACTACGATTAATACAGAAGACCTAAAGATGCTGCTCACAGAACAGAAGAGAATAAAAATAAAACCTGCCAGAGCAGCACCAGATGATCCTCAGCACACCTGCAAGAAAGCTCATACTGGAGAAGCTGGGGGAGCATTCCCCCAAATTTTCCACATCTCTGACATGATAGGACAAGCTTAGAGCTATGCAAGGCAAAGGAGATGGTGTGTTCTAAGCATTTCACATGTAGGAGTCTGGTACACTGTGAAATTAAACCACTCTTTAGGACAACAGCCAAGCTTCTGCCCATGGTATAAAGTAGCATGTGACAGTTACCAAAAGGGATGTGTGTCCATGCCCCCATAGCCCTGCCACAGAAGGGTCAGTCTTCCTTAGTGCCCATAGAAAGCTTTCTGCATCTCCCTGCTCCTGGATGCCTCACCGGACCCTTCAGGACATCGGTTACCACTGTAATTTAAAAGGTGCTGGATGCCCCATAAGGAAGTACAACCAATGCAAAACAGAGAAAATACAAAGCTTGTTACTGAAACTCTTTGTTAAAGGCTGTATTATCTTTGGTCCCAGATATACAACAATATCTAAATAAGCCACACTCATCTGAGAAATGATTTTAGCAATTTTCATCTGGTGTATTTGTCTTGCCAGAAATATTACTATGATAGAAGTGTACAGGCTATAACACTAATAATTCAGTAGATAGAAGTCTTCCTCTGAACCTGCAGTGATCCAGCTTATCCACATCCATGGGAAGGACCCTGGTACCACTGGAAGTCTCTGCCACTGCACAAGGTGCCATAGTCTTGACTGTTTGCCCTGATTTAAGGGTGCTGGGGCTGTTTCAACAAGATCAGAAATGTCAGCTCATGTGTCTTGGATTAAGTCCAGGTACATAATTGCATTCTTCCTATGTACATTTCCCTTTTGATTTTTGTTGGATAAACTATTCTTCATGCTGCAGTCCAAATTGTTTTTTGCTGCTCTGTATGCTAAAAAGCTGCCATATTCCACCCCAAAGTTGCATGTATTTAAAGGGTGGATTAACTGTTCTTTATGTATGCAGTTTGGAACTGGACTGCAAGGTCCATTGTGTGGTTTAGGATCACTGTTATTTAAAATAGTGGTTTACCACTGGTATCTTCTCCTTATACTCAAGTCTCAAAAGCAGCATATGATAAATAAACCACTGCAGAGAGTGGGTTAATGTCCACAACAAGCCAAAAATGAGTGTTTAGTTTGAATCTGATTGTTGCGACGTTTTACTGGAGGGGGCTAGGAGGGAAATGGCCTCTTCAGAATTAAGGAAAAAAATAATCCATTTACATCATAGAAAGTTGGATTCACATCAAAGACTGTGAAAGCTCAGAAATTGGCAGCTTGAGATCCACCAAGAACTGAAATGAATTTATACCCTTTTTTTAATAAAGCTGGAACAATGATTCAAACAACTTAATCCTTCAGCAATTTCACAACCTTTTGTTATTTTTCAGAAGTCCCCCTCTAGTCTTGGTGTGGCAAACCACCCGTTTAAATCTTTTGCATACTTAGGACCAAATTGTGCTCTCCTAAGTGCTTGATGCTGTTGAGTTCAATGTGCTTGGGAGAGCTGCAGAGCTTGGCCTCTGGCCTTTACACAGAGGGGATAACAAAGTGGGGCAGCACAGCCTGAGGACAGCACACAGCTCTGTTCTCTGCATAGTTGTGCTCTGCTGGAACCTTTTGGAGAAAGTCAATAAGCCCTCATTTTTTAACTGGGAGTAACACCAACCTACCTCTCAGGAGAGCTGAAAAGCTTAAGCACATCCACGTGACAAAACCTGTCTGGTATCAATGGGACACCACAGGCTCACTGATCTTTCTGTATCAATGCACATACACCCATACCCACACACACTTATACATATGCATGACCTCTTCAGCCCAAAATTATCAGTAGGGCATCATTTAGATGCAAGATCACTGATGAGATGTAGCATCTGAGGTAAAGTGTAGGGCGCAGTCTCTTTGGTGCCAGAATAAATCTTCTGGCTGACCTGTGGTGCATAAAATGCCCATGCCAAGCCCCAGATGGGAAAAGGGCACTAAGGCACAGGCCTAGGAACCCCACAACCCAAGAGGGGGGCAAATCCATGGCATCCCCTCTCCCAGGTTCCACCTCAGCACAGAGTATTAATAAACCAGATGTGATCCCAGTCTATTCCCCTTTTGAAGGTACCTCAGTGGATAACCAAGAAGGTAAAACTCATGAGAGAAAGAAGGAGCCTGATCCTGTAGTTAAGCAGTTGAGGTATTCAGCTGCAAAAATGATCACCTGGGCTGTTTCCTCCTTTTAGGGGCCTGTTGAGGTGTTGCTTTTTCCACTGGAGATAAAGAAAGGAAATAACCCACACAGTTCCAAATAACCCCTTTCAGATAGAAAGTCTGACCACTGCTTTAGGTGCTACTTTCAAGCTCTTAACTGCAGGCCTGATGCAGCCAGGCCAGCTCCTGCTAGCACCAGTGTGCTTTCTGAAGTAAACACCACCCTTTCCCTGAAACCATGGGATGAAGCTTCACACACACAAGCACGCACGTGCCTGTGTTGGTTTTCTGCAATGTTAATCCACTCACGTTCTTACTGTAAATTTACTTTTGAACATTTCCGCTGTTGACAGCCACCTTCACCAACCAACAGTGCCCTGCTATCCCCCCTGCAAGAGTTCAAGACTGCCGTGGCGCAAAAATGACACATTTGAACAGGAGGAGGGCATCACTCTGAGTGCCAGGGAAGCAGATAGAGAACATTCCAAGCAGCTCTTCTAGAATTGGGTGAGAGAGATTGCTCACAGCTTCCACTGTGAATCATGACAGTATATGAAGGTCAGCATCTGCAGAAGGCCATGCCCCTAGACACCTCACCCACTCTTGATAAGCAGCTTAAAAGATGGTGAAAGAGATTAGAAACTTGCCAAGATCTCACAAGAGCCCTTGCTAATGCACTTCTTTCTGGTTTTAATATGTAGTTCTAACCCATAGAACCTGGTTAGAATCTGGTTCTCCCAAATCTCTCAGTTGAGAAGCATTAGTCCTCAGGCAGTTTGGTCATTCTTGTCCAGGAAGTATTTGAAGGAAAAGCATAAATGGGTAACGTTTTGGTTGCCTTCTACAAATGTTTCAAAGCAATAAACCACGTTAGTCAGCAAGGGCTTAGCCTCCTCCAGTTTTTGATTCAAGGTCCTAGTCCGGCTTACAGTCACATTAGATACAGACAGTAACTGTCTCATAGTAATGTCAAGTGAGGGTGCTTTACAAGCACAATAATTACAGCAGTTAATTAATTGCAGAGTGCCACAGGTGTGCCTAGCAATACATCATTTAGCAAGTCCCTACCCCAAGGACCTTACAGTCTAATCCGAACGGACATAATTAAAGAATGACCCATGGAAATCAGAGCAAAAGCGAACCGAATTTGAACTTACCTCCTGTTTTGTCTGTGGGACGGACCGACCCCTGCGAGTAGCTCCTGTTGCCGGACTTGTTTTCCAGCGGGGTGTCTCCGTTCTTGAGGTTCTGCCGCCCTCCCGCGGCCGCTCGGGCTCATCCTGCCGGCCTTGGCAGAGCTTCCAACCCATCCTTCTCTTTGGGCATGCCATCTCGTGTCTGTGTGTATGTGGCATCCCGCAGTCCCTGGGATCAGGACTTTGCCATCTCCTCCTCTGTGTCTCAGAAAACGAAATATTTTCCCTCCAGAAAACATTTTGCTGCCTTTTTCTTCAGAGCATAACGTGCTCATAGATTATCCTGAGCTGAAAGAGACCCACAAAAGGATCACTGAAGTCCACCTCCCGGCATTATCCAAATGCTCCATAAACTCTGTCAGGCTGTGTGCACTTCCAGTGCCCAACCACTCTCCAGGTGAAGAAGCTTTTCCTAATGCCTAATCTCAACCTCCCCTGACACAGCTCCCGGCCATTTTCTCAGGCCCTGTCACTGGTCCACAGATCATGAAGAAATTGAGTCCAGACGATTATACTGTGGGGTCAGTAACACATATTGACACAGTGACAAACCAGCAGCCACAGCAGCACCATGAACTTCTGGAGCTCTTAGATACATGACAATCCAGCCTGGATCCTAAGGCAGAAAAGAAACTCTTAGAGCCTAGGTCACTCACTCCTGAAAGGGTCTTCTGAACCCACACAACCAACCTTGTGTGAGCTGAACCAGAATATCCTCCTGCATGTGTTTGACTGTATTCTTTGATGATATCGTTTGTTATAAATGCCAGCAACATCTTTTCAAAGAACTAACTCCGAAAAGCAGAAAAACTGCATGAGTGAAGATCTGAAGTAGCCCTCAGCAACTGAGGGGAAGAAACTTTGAAGGACTTGGGAAGACTTCTTAAGGAAATATGAAATACCAGCAAGAAAAGCCATAGATTTAGTATTCTGCCTGGAAAATATTCCTGGTTTCTCATAAGCACCCCTGACAAAATTTTTATTGCACCACAGATAATTCTTGCTTGCATTTCCATGAAATAAACAAACAAATTTACACAGTTTTACAGAGAACCAACAGGCCCTTTGTTCATGCATGTGACAGCTCAAAAATCTGGGCTATCCCAGGCATACAGCTCAAAGGAAGAGATTAGGGATGTCCCAGCCAGCTGAACAGCAAATATTTATTGCATAAGAAAATTGTGGTGATGTAAATATTGTTGGGTTTCCAAGGAAATTGCAAAAAACTTCACACCCTCCATAAATGTGTACACATCTTTAGACAAAGACATCTCTATGGCTTTGGGACAGAATGTGAGAGATCTGTTGAGACTTAAAATATGCTTGAAAATATACAGTGTGATATTGGAAAATCCACATAATCCATTAACCTTTTACATTTGTATGTATGCACAGTCATATGTGGACAAAACCAGCAAACTGAATAAAATACTTTAAGATTTTATTTCCATTTTTGCTGAAGTATGTTTTAAATATACTCTTGATAAAATTAAAAGAAAAATCAATCACATATAAATATATATCAATCATAAATACAGGTCATGGAAAAATAAAAGCATGAAGAAGATACAAATTGTTCCAAATTCAACATAAAAATGTGAAGAAATATTTCACTTGCTCAGAAAAAATACCATAAGAAATGTCTCACTTCCAAAATAACTCCATCCATTTGTTTTACTTTTATTTTCTTCTACTCCCTCACCTCAAAACTGTGAAGAAATGCTTTTAAGATACACACACACACTTACTATACTCCTGAGTTCTCCAAACCCCAACAGAAAGATCACATACAGCAATGTTTTTTCAAGTTTCTAGAGAAGCTTCCCACAAGCATCACCCTCCCATTAAAAACTGATTACTTTTTCTCCATCTCTTTCCAATTTGCACCATGGAATGCTGAGCTTAACATTCAGAATTTATCCCTTATTGCTCAAGTCAGATCTGTATGTCTCTTTACCTATAGGACAAACAACAAGGATTGTGACACTTGTTCTTCAGTACAAGAGCAGGGTAGATCAAGCACTGCATCTCTCAGCTTAGACTGGCACAATAGAAAAAAGATGCTACACACCACCTGACTAATGCAAACCCAAAGCCTACTTCTACTATGACTGCTTTGCAGCTCTTTGTTAGTGTACGGGCATCATTAGACAATGCAGAATAACATTACTCAGCTGCAATGCAGATAAACCTGAAGAACAGAAGCTATAGAAGTCAGGAAGTTACGTTCAGCTTCTCATGCAAATGTCACGAGAACTGAATCTTTAACTTGTCACAGCTGCACCCGACTGTCTTATAAAACTACAAAAAAAAAAAAAAAATCACAGTTTCCTGAACTCTACTCAATCCAATCATATTTCTGGGGAAAGCTATGTTCATAAATGAGCTGGCAATTAACTTTTTTCCCCATTAAAATATCTTTACACATCTCTTGGAATGCCTGAGCCTCAAGTTGTAAATCATGCAGAGGAACACCATGCTACAGACATAAGAAGTAGCAACAATCAGGATGTCTGTATTACCTTGCAATGTAATAAAAGGACAGTGCAAACATAATAGCAAACCAGTATGATCACTTGTGCAGCAAATAGTTCTTTTTCTTGGTCTACATTAACATTTGAAGGATGCAGTTTAATAAAAGACAGCAAAAATAAATAGATGTACCTTGTAATCTAACTTTTCCCAGCCATTCTATGCTTACAGACAGTTGGAACTCCTTGGAAAATACATTGAAGACAATCCAATTCCAATATGAAATAAAATTTCAACCATATAATTTTTTTTAATAGAAATTTCCAGCATCTCTTTTTCTATGTTGCTTTCTTCTATTTTTAAAGAAAAAAAATATTTCACCTATGAGAAGCAAAGCAATTCACCATTTTTTTCTCCTCTCTCACCCCATTTTCTCACAGATATCCAGAGGAGAGCTACTTAAAGTGTGTGACAAACAAAAAGCACTTCTAGAAGTCAAGGTCAGTATGGTCTTACAAGAAATTCTCTTTCCTCCAGAAATGCCATGCAAGGGTGCTTACAGCAGATAAGCTGCTGAAAGTCTGGAAGACTCAGCATTGTTCTCAAAGTTTTCTGGCAAACCCATGCTGGGGAGAATTGTGATGTATCTTGAGATTAGTGAAGATCCTGAGGTATCATCCCAGCAATGTAGTCAGCTACCCTGTTTAGGTCAGTATCATCCCTGTCATGACTCACCAAACTCAGCATTTCTCAAAATAAAAAGCCATCTGAAATCTTAAATATTTTACCATGCCTACATTTCATTACTCCATCTCTAGAAGAAAATCACTGAAAAAAAAATCCTAGTCACTACAGAAATATTTAGAAGTGTAACTTCCAAACAGTGCTCCTCATTCAAGACTACTTACATCTTCTAGCTGGGAAATCAGGCTAACTTGTCAACATCTGATAGAGGATGTACAAGTGACACCAAAGAAAGCTTCAAACATCAGCACCTTGTTATCTAAAAGTCTCTCATACCTTTTCTACATGGCTTCCCATGGGCAGCTCCACACAGCCCTGGCTCTTTATCTCCTTCTCCCTTCCTTTTGCAGTTCCAGCTCAGTCCTCCCTGACCCTAGCACAGCCACCTAACCCTGTCCATCCCTCACACAACCATCTATCCCTTCATCCTCACAGCACAACCAACAAACCACAAACCCCCAACTCCTTACCAGCTACCTCACTTTTTTTATCACACCCATAGCAGTGAGGGCCAGGCTGTTCCCACTCTTTGGTAATTAACACAGATGCAATGTATCAGGGGCAAGATTGCCTTCAGCACTATCTCTATTTGTCTTCCCACAAACATCAAGCTAAATAAGTAGCAGATTGTCCAGCAAAAGCTATTAGGACAGATTTTTTCCTTTTTAATTTTCATGCTGAATCTGAAGCAGCCACATTCACAGCTGCCCTTCAAACATCCACATTGGAAATATAGAGGTATCAGTAAGTCAGTTAAAATTTGATGTTTCTCCCCAAAATAAGTGAAGAACATACCATCCTGTGCAACCTGGGTAGCACAAAACTTTTCAGAATTTGAAAGACAACACAGACATAAAGTTCTTTCCAAGGAAAGTACTTGCAATGACCTCAAAAAAATATTAAAGAAAGCAGATTGTGCAACAAAAGCACAACTAACTTTGTAGTAAAAGACTACAAAGTCTTTTACTTTCAAAACATAATACTTTCAAAATATTCATATTAATCATATCCAAGCACATGCATAAAAAGACCTTACATGATCCAGGGTCTGCTTTGCAAATAGTATTCTGTATTGCTAACACTCACAATTGCATTTAGACTGTACCTCCCCACATATAAGCTGTTAGCACAATAAATACCAAAATACCCATCAACTTAAAGAGTTATGTGTCTGCAGCTGAAATGCTCAAGTGACTTGGGAATGCTCTCCACTTTTCTCTCAAAGCATAGCAGTCTCCATGGGCAACAGGTGAAGAGCTACAATGTTGAGAATTCACAATTTTCCTGAGTTTTCAAGAATATAAGTCAGAAAGTTTTAGGATGTTTCAGGACAGACAACTAGAGCCATGTGAATTTGGCACTTTCTTGGGCACAGTCCTAAAATTCAGGAGAGAAAACATTTTTTGTAGCTCTGTCTCCCTTATGAAAATCTGCCCAACCATGGTTGAAAAGAGACATCCAAATACACTCCAGCTTTTCAGCTGGATTGCAAAATGTTCTCTGCCAAAAATGAAAAGGACATGGTTGCAAGCTGGGTTGCTTTTGGCAGCAGGGATTATCTTTTACCATTTTTATGTCAGAATCATCTCTTAAAAACTAAATATCAAAAATGAAAACATTCACAATGGGCAGCCATTCTGAATTTGGAGAACATCAGCTTCTGTTGGACAGTGGTTAACTGCTTGCGGAAACTTTTTCATACAGAAAGAATCCAGTTGGTGGTTTTTGCAGGGTCTATTGATTTCTGTGGCCACCACTTCCTCAAGCACAAGCACACTGTGCCATAGTGGTATCCTGTGAGTGGCTCTTCAAGCTGCTCTCAGGAGCTACTAGCCTTGACTTTGGAAGCAGAAACAGATTTTATCATTTAGTGCTCACAGTCTGATATGGAATCAGAGAAGCAAGTTTAGAAGCTATTCTTGGTTTTTCCTGATAGATCAAGCATTCTTTCTGATACATCAGGGCTTGAAGAATTCTGTATGACCAAAGAAGTATGCTGGGCAAGTCAAAGCCTGAACCGAGCCACTCCACTCTCATAGATTGAAGTTCTCTCTGATGAAACACATTTGCTTCTTCTTGAACTTTCTTTAACAGCAAGATATCTTCTGAAGGGATGAACTTGTAACTCTGGGATATTGGGATATTGGCCAGAACTACTCTGCTTGAGGTACAGAGGAGACAACTCAGACACTCAGCAGACCCTTGAATATGAAGACACCCACTATCTTTCAGTGAGTCAGGAAAGCACCACAAGACAGCAGACTGAGACTAGGAATAGCCCCAATGATTACACTCCCCCTGGTTATAGTTTATTCTATAGAACTAGTAGTGAAGTAATGAAAGGCACATTCTGACAACCTATGCAAATTGCCTTCAAAACACAGACTACAATATGTTGACTCCTCATCCAATTACCCTATATGTTTAGTAGCTCTGGAAAAAAAATAGACTGATGAAATCTTTACAAACACATTCCCCTAAGAAAATTATTTTGAAACACTGAACTTAAATAAATGAAGAAATGCTTTTCTCCAGCTCTCACCTAAGAAGGTAGCCATGTATTTTCTTAACATAGGCAAGCTCCCATGTTAAGTTCACTGCATTATGAGCTGCAAACTGTAATTAATCTTTCTTTTAAGGAGCATTCTTAGAGCATTCTACATTAAAAGGGCTTCTCACAGCTCTCTTCTACCTTCTCTTTTGAATGTTAAACACCAAATCCACTCACACTATGTTTAATCTTATGAGACCGTGTTTCCTGCAACCCAGATCCTTCCCAGCCTTGGTCTCCCAAGGCCTCTTATTGACATGTCTCTTTCATGGAAGGTGATGCTCAGAAACAGACACTCTGTCAGTGGGGAAACAACAGGAGAACTCAGACCAGGCATGACTCTGGGAATGGTTTTCCATCAGCCATCAATCGATCTGCAGTGTGATGGATATTCATCTCTGTGAGCCTGCTGATGGGCACAACAGGTAAGAGGATGTGGGGGTTTCTGGAGCCGACACCCAAGTGCCTGTTCTTGACAACGAGTTCACTGTCAGAGAAAGAAGTAGATGTGTTACTCCTTTCACCTGGTCTCCTCTGCTGCCATTTTTGGCTGATTACCTGAACACACAAGAATATGACAGCTTCTAATTAAATTATTTTACTTTTAAATTTATTTTACTTTGTTCCTCTTGCTTCTTAAATGTTCACTATCCAAGTGTGGTAAACTACAGTTATGTCTGGAAAACAAGGGAACAAAAGGTTTCCATTTACACAAACTATGGAGTTTTACCAAGATTGTTCCATGTTTACTCTGTATTTTAGTTCAAGGCAGCCAGTATCACTATAGGTGATACTAACAAAATTGGCTTGGCTAGATCCCCACTTCCTCTGCAATGGGGCAACGGCACCATTGTCCACTTTATGGCAACCAGTCCAGGACAAGGAGAATGGAGCATGCCAGAGGGCATTTCTGTGGCTGATATGACCAGCTCAGACTGTGCTGCACGTGCATTTCACTGTACCTGTTGCAGGAAGAATGATACAGTTTTGGCACTTCCCTGCTCATCCACTGTGGCTGTGACTGGATTGGCTCCTTACCCAAGTGCATACATGCTTCCTGTAGAAGCCCTGTTCCAGAGTGATTCTGTTTTGGGAAGAATCTTGTGGGAAAAAGTCTGCAGAGTGTAGGGAGGCAGTGAAATTTCAAAGAGGGCGTTGTTAAAAATGACTCAAACCCTGGGTGGGAATGAGTAAATAAAATTTAATTAGAACCCGTTGAAATTGCAAAGCAAGGCAGACAGCACTGAGCACACAGTCAGCCTCTTTCTGCTCACCAGAAGCTCAGCTCACAAAATGGCATCTCCGCATTTTATATGCCTGAGAACAGCATCAGCCTCATTAATATTCATGAGCAGTCTCTATAATGTCCTTCCAGCACCTCCCACAGTCCGTGCCTTGCCCAGATACGTATACTTGGCTCTTCCCAGGATACATGGACTCTTCCTTATATGTAAAGTTGGCTCCTCCCAAGGCATGTCAGTCAGTCCTTTCATGCCTTTCATTGGTGGAACCCTTCTTGTATCCTGATTTGTGGTGCCATGTTACCCTGCCAGGCCTCCCAGCAACAAGTGTCACCAACTTCCTGCCGCCTCTTACCAGGGGCAGATGTACACCCTCCCTGACATGTTTTTACATCCCTGTCAGCCAGCGCTGCCAGGCAGTAACCACAAAAGCAGAGGGGAGACCAGAAAAGGGTTAAAACCATATTGGAACAACAAAAGTACATATCAAAAGAACTGTAACTGTTAACAGAATTTCTCCCTAACATACTTAGTAACTCCTCCTCATTTGCATAGGCCAACCACTACACCTTACTCATAAAAATGTGCTGGCATGCTAGGTGTTCTCTGTGATATTAGCAGGCTGTGACAGGAGAAAGCCACTGCCTGCCCCAGGGCCTGCACAACCTCATCCAGCAAGATAAGGGACCTAAAGAAAGCTGCAGGGAGCCTTCTTACAAGGGCAGCGACTGATAGGACAAGGGACAGTGGCTCTACAGTGAAAGAGGGTTGCTTTAGATGGGATACTGGGAAGGAATTCTTGACTGTGATGATACTGAGGAACTGGTATGCCTTGCCCCTAGCAGCTTTGGTTCCCTCATCCCTCGAATTGTTGAATTGTTCAATGACACCTTCTGAGCCAGGCTGTGACCAAATTTCTCCAGTACAAACTATCCATCCCCACCAATGGCAGGAAGTCAGAGCTATGTGATTTCCAAGCTCCCTTCCACCCCAAACCATTCCATGGCTGATGGATTCAGTGTTGCCCCTCCCCCAGTGGGCCCCGGTTGCACAGGCCCCCACAGCGCCCCAAACACGGAACCCAGCCCTCAGTGACATCAGCCCCGGGGCCGAGGGCACCACGGGCAGCGCGGCTGCTGCCGGGCACTGCGGCTGTGGCTGTGCTGCTGCACGGAGCCCTCAGTGCTTGCAGCTGACACGTGCCTCTGGCAGCCATGAATTGGCTCGGCCTCCTCGTCCTGCTGACCGTGGCCGGGCTGGCCCACGGCATACCGTACCCCTGCGGGTAAGTGGCCCCAGGCCCTGGGAGGGAGCCATGGCAACACTTGAGGCCTTCCCTGGAGGGGACCCGCCTGGCCCCCATGGCTGGCCCACAGCCTCCCACCCACCACGGGGAAGCCTCAGTTCCTTGGACAGACAAACATCCCGTGGGCTTCCCTGGCCTGCTGTGCCCGCAAACCCTTGTGGGGAGGGCAGAGGGCTGAGCTTCAGCCTGAGCCACAGCAGGCCACGCAGCAGCGTGGAAATGACTTTCTGCTTGCAGAGGTTCCTGCGGCCTCCGCGCTCCGCAACCCGACTACAGCTCCACGACTTATTCCACCGGCAACGAAGCTTACGACTACGGCATGACGCGCGTTGTGGGTGGAGTAGGCGCTCTGGAAGCATCCTGGCCCTGGATCGTCAGCATCCAACATCCAGGCCTGGGCCATTGGTGTGGAGGGTCTCTCATCACTGCCGATTGGGTCCTCACAGCGGCCCACTGCTTCGACAAGTTGGAGTAAGGCAGACTAGGGAATGGGGACACCCTCGCTACACCAGCAGGTGCCCTGTCAGCAGCACCACCTGCTACTCCCATCCCCTTTCCTCTCAGGCAGCCCAGCCGCCACAGTGCTCAGGAGAAGCCTGGGCTTGTGCCAAGGCTTCCTAGCAGCCTCCAGCTCGACATTCCCCCAGCCCAATGTGTGCGAGGGCACTCGCACCTGCCAGAGCACTGCGCCCTCTCTGCCTTGCCAAGCAGAGGAGAGGCAGCCGCTGGGCTGCTGTGCTACGTGGCCCTGCTCCCTCTCAGCCCTCTCTCCGTCTTCTTTCCAGTGACATCAGCATGCTGTATGTGGTGCTTGGAGCTACCGAGTTCACTCAGCCGGGCCCTGGGGCTGTAGTTCGCAACGTGAAGCAGGTGGTGGTTCACCCCTACTACAGGCGTGCCGACTTCAGCTACGACATTGCCCTGCTGCAACTGGACGGTTCTGTCCAGTGCAGCGCCTACATCCAGCTGGCCTGTCTGGCTGACCCCGCCCTAGAAGTCTCAAAGCTCGACAACTGCTGGATCGCTGGCTGGGGTTCCACCACTGCAAGAGGTGAGTTCCAGGAGTGAAACCTGAGCCAGCTAAGTGCACTGGGGAGAGGGTTTGGGCTTCCTCACAGCAGAGACCGAAGCCAGGCTGAAGGACGTACCCCGGTGCAGAGGTGGGCCTGGCCTGCTCCCCAAAGGCAGGAAGCAGGGACACCATGCCCCAGTGCCTCTGCAGAGGGAAAGCCGTGCCCAAGGGACAGGGATTCCTCCCCTCAGACAGGCAAGGAGAACTGACACGGGGATGCTGAGGGCTTATTGCTTTCTCTGCTCCCAGCTCAAGGTTCAAGTGGTCGCCTGCAGGAGGCCAAGGTCCAGCTCATCAATTCCCAGCTCTGCAACAGCACAGCCTGGTATGCAGGGCAAGTCCACCCCTACAACTTGTGCGCTGGTTACCCACAGGGCACCATCGACACCTGCCAGGTATGAATGTGTCACGAGCCTCTCAGCCCCCAGCAGCATCAGCAGCCCTGGCAGCACTGCCCAAACACCGCCCAGGGTCTGCTTTGCCCCGGCCAGTTCGCCCGGTCACCCTCCCAGCCCCAGCTCCCCCCCCCCCCCCCCCCCCCGCCCCCAGCTGCTGGGGGGGCTTCCTACACCCTCCCCATCCACTCCTACTTGCCCAGTGCCCCCCTTGTGCCAGAAAGCCCAGACAGCCCAGCTGGTGGTCTTGGCAGCGCAGAGATCCTGGTGCCAAACATCCATCCTCTGCACATCCAGGACTCCTGCCTTGTGCAGAGAGGACAGAGAGAGCCCTACCCTCCAGGACCCCAAGCCATTCACAGCCAGGGCTCTGGAGGCTCCAGCCTCTGAGGAAAGCCTTCCTCTGCCTGGAATACAGTTCTGGCAGGGGCTGTGAGAGAAGAGGAGACAGCCCCAGTGCTGGCAGGGGCCACTCAACGCCACCTTAATCCTCTCTGCTCTATTGCAGGGTGACAGTGGTGGTCCTCTCATGTGCAAGGACAACACCGCTGAGTACTGGTGGGTTGTCGGCTTAACCAGCTGGGGAGAAGGCTGCGCCAGACCAAAGCGGCCTGGAATCTACACCTCCACTCGGCACTTCTATCACTGGATTGACTACAACATCCGTGCGTTCCACACAGCTGAAAGGGCTTCCTGAGCAGCAGGACAGGCAGGATCCAGGGCAGGCTGCAGTGCACCGCGACCATCTCCTGCTGGGGCAATGCCTGCTGATCCAAAGGCAGCCTCAGTGCCAAAACCCTGCTCTGCCCCGCCCCCATTTCTCTCCTGTGTGCAGGCAAACACTGGAGTTGATCTAACTGTTGAAATAAAGTTCCCTTTGTTCACAGGGAGCCGTCTTTTCAGTGTCATTCCAATTCCTGGGAAGGGCAACAAGTGCCACATTCGGCACCTGCAGAATGAGCCTGAGGCACGAAGGGACAGAGTGGCTCCAAAGAGCACCAGTGTGCCTGGTCAGAGAGCAGAGGGCTCTGAGCCACCATGGGCTGGAGGAAGCCGGTACGCCAAGCCCAGGAAGGGGATAGGACAAAAGCAGACACCTTGGGGACAGTGCTCAAATGCCCATGGGCTGATGATTTAGGGCCCGGTGTAAGCTTGGGCAAAGAGAAGAGACCAGAGACAGTCCCAAGCATGACAAGGGAAACTCCTGCCTCCTGAGTGGACTGCCAGTGATGGCTGGGAAGGCTGACGTGAAGCAGAGATTGGACAGAGATAAAAAAATAAAGTAGGTATTTCTTGAAAGGCCTGCAGAATCCACCTTGGCCAGGACAGGAGCCTGATCGGGGCTATCCACAAAGTTGGACAAATAATGGCCACAAAATGGCTGACGGGTCACAAGATCTTACGTTTTTATAGGTTTTGGTCCATTTGCATATTGGGGTTTAATTGTCCAATTACAGCTTCAGCTGGTGGGGTCTCATCCTTCTTGTTTTCTCTCTTCAGTCCGCTGTTGTTTATGCTGTTGGCCTGAAAGTTGCCCTCGGTCCTCAGCAGGAAAAGGATTTGTTTGTCTGCTTCCTCTATAAAAAGAGCCTACTGGCACTTAATGCGAGGCTCAGAACTACACCCCGAAGCAGCACAGAACCTAAAAATACGAAAGCTAAAGCTCAAGGCATCACCAGTGCCCTAAGGCAGAGCCAGAGTTCACAGGGAGTAAAGGGGGACTGATGTGCTAGGTGGTCACACTTCACAGATATTCAAAGGAAGAGCTGGGCTCATTCTGGGGAGAGGAACCTGGCAGAAACAGCAGGAGAGCACACCAGGAATGCCCTGGAAGGCCAAAGTGAGTGGGCCAACAGCAGCTGCAACAGCAAGGCTGCTCACAGGCAGGGAGGGCCAAGCCTGGGAGCCATGGGAAAAAGATCCCTGGGCGTGGCTCCATATTTGGGAGGAGACAAAGGCAGAGACAGGGAGGAGTCAAGGAAGATGAGGCTGCTGTGTAAGTCTGGCAAATGGAGAGAAGGAGCAGTCAAAGATCCAGCTGCACAGACACAAACTGCAGCTTGCTGTGCTTCTTTGTCTGAGTGCTGCACATAAGCACCACAGGATGGGCAAGAACCTTCTTATCTCGACTCACTAATTAACAAATCCTCTACAAACGGTTCAAATTTGCCCCAGAATTTAGACTCTTTTCAGTCAAACCTCGATATTTGGGGTGCTGGGACGGGCAAAGAAAAAATGATAGCGTAATGCCATGGGGAAGACTTGTTGAAGGCAGTTGCTGTCTGTTCCAGGTGAAGGCAAGCGAACATTGACTTTCTAAATATAATGGAATGTTGCGGTGCGAAAATTATTACTGTGCAATTTTATGCAGAATGGTTTGTTCCAGATTAGCCCGTGTTCTAACCCCTTTGGTTTTTCCCTAGTTGTGGCTCCTGCCCATCTCCCTGCAACCCTGCCCAGACTCCGGTGGGGGGCTGGGGTGATTGGCAGAGCCTCTGACTTCCCCGCCCTGTATTATGTATCAGATGCCCTGTGTGCTGTCTTTTTGTCTTGGTAATTCCCACCCCACATGGTATTGGTCCTGGGCTAATCCCTGCCCCTTTCCACACCCCTGGTACTTAAGGTCAAGGAGAGCCCAGAGAAGTCATTTTTCACCTGGCCAGCTGGCAGCAATAGACCCATCTTGTCACCCACGTGAGAGTCTGCCTTTCTTCCACGCCGAAGCCACACTTCTGCCTGAGGGCCAGGGCTCACACAGCAAGAAGGTACCGGAGTTGTACCCATTAATGCGTGTTCGGGACCGAGCTAGCCGTTGCAGCTCTGAACGTCCGCATTAATGGAAGGCTTCAAAATGCCTTGGGCTAGGTGTCACTCCGTCTGCTTCTGGACATTCTTCTTGGGTTCCAGGCAAATGGAGTCCTGTCTCACGGCATGTGGCATTCTTCCCTTTGTATTAATCAAGATGGGCCGTGCTGAGAACAATCATGCCACATCTGTACTTGGCCCCGCCACCCTGGCATAAGATTCTTCAAATCTTTGCTGAAGCAAATTTCAGGGGCTGCCTGCTCACTAAAGACACCGAGTCCAAGAGTGTCACTCAGGGTTGGGGCTGGTCATTACCCTGCCCAGAGGGGAGACAAGCTTAGAGCTGCCCAGTCATCCTGGCACGACCTTGTTGTGCAAAATTCTGCTGCCCATAAGAGTTTCTCCCAGTTCTCTACAACTTTGGCCACAGACATGTCCTCACCTAAAACAGGGATATTTCCCATCACATCAGACACCTTGATGCATGTGAAACCCTCTTCTGCATGCCAAGAAGGGATTTCCACCCCCTTCTGTGTGTGCTCTAGCACCCATTTTGCGGCACGAGGGACGCAAGGTTCTCCCTGTGCCTGTCTGCAAAAGCCTTCAAGCAGAGACTCGAGCCCCTCTACCTCACAACTTACGGGGGCCTCCACAACTCCTCCGTGGCCACCTTACACTGATCGTGCTGCGCGCACCTTCTTCACCCGCTACCCATGACTTCACCAAATCTGCAGCAAATGCCGCCACAAGAGAGAGGCTCAATTCCATGCTTATAATTTACACAGACTCTGCGCATGGAATTAGAACACTCCTCCCATGGCTCCTTCCTGCTCTAAAGATCCCAGGTGAACTCAGCAGTACCTGCTGTGACAGGACGGAGGCTCCAGCAGGACTGTCCTTCGGTCCCATCTGGGCTGCCAAAATGCTGAGGGATCTCCCCTGTGTGACCATTCCAGAGGCACAGGTGACTGCAACAAGCTGATGGGTGACCCGTTTGATTCCCTCCCCACACCGCTCTCAGCCAGTCAGAGCGGGTATCCGTACCCATTCAACCTCAGGACTCTTTGCCCCAGCAGACTCACAGATGTCACATTCCATAAAGAGCCACCGGCTCCTGCTGCAGCACTCAGGGTCCGTTCAAATCCCTGGCCTGTGCCACAGCACCCTGTGCCCTCTGCCATGCAAAGGGTGGCAGTCTCTGGTCCCAGACTCCCACCAGCCAGAGCTCAATCTGCAGCTGGCACTGCAGCCGCACAACCAGCTCCCTGCCCCAAATGGATTCCTCAGCAGCTGCTGGCCTCAGAGACTGCGCAGCCTCATCCTGCAAGAAGAGGGGCCTAAAGAAAGCAGCAGAGAGCAGCCCTTCTTACAGGGGCAGGTCCTCAAAGGACAAGGGCAATGGCTTTACAGTGACAGAGGGTGGCTTCATATGAGATATTGGGAAGAAATTCTTGACTGTGAGGCTGCACGGATACTGGCATGGGTTGCCCAGAGCAGCTGTGGATGCCTGTTTTTCATGTAGGCAAGGTCAGCACAGAAGACGCAGACACCAACTTCAGGAATAAATGTCATTTACTGCAATTCAAAACCGCAACCAATGGGAAAAGGATAAGCTAAGCAATGCACCTAATCATTACTATAAAAGACTGCCTACAGTGATGAAGAAAGACACATCACAAGTTACCCTAATCCTTGACCATCATGCAGGTCTGCCCATCAAGTGGGGGAAGCCAGTGGCAGTCACAGTGAAGGACTGGAGAACCGCTCCCAGCCAACTGGGAAATCCCGCAGGTGCCTTCCCCTACAGGCAAGGAGGTTTCTGACTGGGCTGTGAGAGAGGCCCACCTTTATACTGTTGAATAAACAAGCTACCATAACATCTAGTGCAGGGGCATCTGGTTTTTTTTCTCTTCTTGGGATGCTCCCAAGGCCTTGGAGGACTCTAGGAGGAACCAAGGAAATTGTCTGTGATCCTACATCCCAAAAGAAGGCCAGATGTGGCCTTGTCCAGTTTCTGATTAGGGAAAGGCAAATCCACGTTTTGCCGAGGAGCGGATCTCGATAACATTTGGTTGGCAGGTTCACGCAGAGGCCAACTTTTGATCAAGAGCTCTTGTTCCTGCCTCAGTCAGGTCCTGTTGATGAAGACTTAGTACTTCAGTGTCCCATCCTCCCTCAGATTGTTCAACGGCAGCTTCTGAGCCAGGCTCAGAAGAGCAAACTTCTCCAGTACAAACTATCCATCCCTACCAATGGCAGGAAGTCAGAGCTATGTGATTTCCAAGCTCCCTTCCACCCCAAACCATTCCATGGCTGATGGATTCAGTGTTGCCCCTCCCCCAGTGGGCCCCGGTTGCACAGGCCCCCACAGCGCCCCAAACACGGAACCCAGCCCTCAGTGACATCAGCCCCGGGGCCGAGGGCACCACGGGCAGCGCGGCTGCTGCCGGGCACTGCGGCTGTGGCTGTGCTGCTGCACGGAGCCCTCAGTGCTTGCAGCTGGCACGTGCCTCTGGCAGCCATGAATTGGCTCGGCCTCCTCGTCCTGCTGACCGTGGCCGGGCTGGCACTCGGGACATGGGACAATTGTGGGTAAGTGGCCCCAGGCCCTGGGAGGGAGCCATGGCAACACTTGGGGCCTTCCCTGGAGGGGACCCGCCTGGCCCCCATGGCTGGCCCACAGCCTCCCACCCACCACGGGGAAGCCTCAGTTCCTTGGACAGACAAACATCCCGTGGGCTTCCCTGGCCTGCTGTGCCCGCAAACCCTTGTGGGGAGGGCAGAGGGCTGAGCTTCAGCCTGAGCCACAGCAGGCCACGCAGCAGCATGATGTAAAAATATCCCCTGCACACCCCCAGGGTCTTGAGATTACTCAGTTATTAGGAGGCTTTGGAGGGAATTTTTATCAAGGACAAGATAAAAATATCAGAAGAGGCCCTTTCCCCAGGACCTTTGTCCCTGGCGTTTATTCTTCGAAATTCCAGGGGGGAAAGAGCAGGAGCAAGGAAAGGCGAGGCATTATATAGGCCCCTGCTCAGGGAAAAGATAGTTGGACCATAGCCAATGGGATCAGAGGAGGAAGGAAGGGTCATTCTAGTTGGTAAGGAAACTCCAGGGGGTCAGAAGGGAGAAACCATTCCCGTAGAGAATTACAACAGCATGGAAATTACCTTCTCTTTGCAGAGGGACCTGCGGCCTCCGAGCCGTGGTGTCTGACTACAGACTCATGACTTACTACTACGGCAACATGGCTTATGATGACAGCATGACACGCATCGTTGGTGGTGCAGGTGCACTGCCAGGGTCCTGGCCATGGATTGTCAGCATCCAGCATCCCTGGCTACCAGATCTGGGACACCTGTGTGGAGGGTCTCTCATCAGCACTCAGTGGGTCCTCACAGCGGCCCACTGCTTCGATAAGCTTGAGTAAGGCAGACCAGGGAATGGGGACACCCTCGCTACACCAGCAGGTGCCCTGTCAGCAGCACCACCTGCTACTCCCATCCCCTTTCCTCTCAGGCAGCCCAGCTGCCACAGTGCTCAGGAGAAGCCTGGGCTTGTGCCAAGGCTTCCTAGCAGCCTCCAGCTCGACATTCCCCCAGCCCAATGTGTGCGAGGGCACTCGCACCTGCCAGAGCACTGCGCCCTCTCTGCCTTGCCAAGCAGAGGAGAGGCAGCTGCTGGGCTGCCATGGTACATGGCCCTGCTCCCTCTCAGCCCTCTCTCCGTCTTCTTTCCAGTAACCTCAACATGCTGTACGTGGTCATTGGGGCCACCCAGTTGACTCAGCCAGGCCATGGGGCACAAATGCGCAGTGTCAAGCAGGTGGTGATACACCAGTACTACAATCCTGCTGACATGAGTTATGACATTGCCCTGCTGGAGTTGGATCATCCTGTCCAGTGCAGCCCCTACATCCAGCTGGCCTGTGTTCGTGATGCCCCACTGACAGTGTCACAGCTACAAAACTGCTGGGTGGCTGGCTGGGGTGCCACCACTGCAAGAGGTGAGTTCTCAAGAGCAACTCCTGAGCCATCTCAGCACACTGGGGAGAGGGTTTGGGCTTCCTCACAGCAGAGGCCAAAGCCAGGCTGAAGGACATACCCTGTGCAGAGATGGGCCTGGCCTACTCCCCAAAGGCAGGCAGCAGGGATACCGTGCCCCAGTGTCTCTGCAGAAGAAAAGCCAAAGTCCACGGAAGAGGGTGCCTTTCCCAAGTCAGGAGAGGAGAATGGGCAACATGGTGCTCAGAACTTATACCTTTCTCTGCTCACAGCTCCAGGTTCAAGTGATCACCTGCAGGAGGCCAAGGTCCAGCTCATGGATCTCCAGCTCTGCAACAACAGTGGCTGGTATGCAGGGAAAATCCACACCCACAACTTGTGTGCTGGTTACCCACAGGGCGGCATTGACACCTGCCAGGTAGGAGCATGAGCTTCTCAGCCCCCAGCAGCCCTGGCAGCACCGCCCCAACACAGCCCAGGGCCTGCTTTGCCCAGACACTCAGTCACCCTCCCAGCCCCCTTCCCGCACACTCCCCATCCATTCCTGCTTGCCCAGTGCCCACCTTGTGCCAGAATGCCCAGCTAGTGCTCTTGGTAGTGCAGACAGAGGTCCAGGTGCCAAACATCCATCCCCTGCACATCCGGGACTCCTGCCTTGTGCAGAGAGGGCCCTACTCTACAGGATCCCAAGGCATTCACAGCCAAGCCTCTGGAAGCTTCAGCCCCTGAGCAGAGCCTTCCTCTGCCTGGAATACAGTTCTGGCAGGGGCTGTGAGAGAGGAGGAGACAGCCCCAGTGCTGGCAGGGGCCACTCAACACCACCTTAATCCTCTCTGCTCTATTGCAGGGTGACAGCAGTGGTCCTCTCATGTGCCAGGACAAAAAAGCTGAGTACTGGTGGGTTGTCGGAGTGTCGAGCTGGGGAAGAGGCTGTGCCAGAGCAAGGCAGCCTGGAGTCTATACATCCATTCAGCACTTCTATGACTGGATCCTGGTCAACACAGGCACAAACACAGTTGGAAGGGGTTCTCCAACATCACAATCCTGGAGTCATTTTATGACTGCCCACCTACCAACTCCGAAGCCGTGGCCACCACGACCCCCCATTTCTAAGCCATTGCCAACAGCATTTCCCACTCTTAAGCCATGGCCACCACGACCCCCTACTTATAAGCCATTGCCAACAGCAGTTCCCACTCATAAGCCATGGCCAACACAACCCCCTACTTATAAGCCATTGCCAACAGCATTTCCCACTCATAAGCCATGGCCAACACGACCCCCTACTTATAAGCCATTGCCAACAGCACTTCCCACTCATAAACCATGGCCAGCACAACCCCCCATTCATAAGCCATTGCCAACACCAATCCCCTCTCGAAAGCCTTTGCCGACAGTGGCCCCCACTCCTAAGCCAACACCACTGGGTGAGGTTAGCTCCTGCCCATTTCCACTCAACAAGCTGATAGATTTCTTTACTAAGGCGAAGAAGCTCCTTCGTCAGGTCCTTGGACAAAATACAGCTTGAGCAGCAGGACAGACAGGATCCAGAGTACACTGCAGTGCACTGCAACCATTTCCTGCTGGGGCAATGCCTGCTGATCCAAAGGCAGCCTCAGTGTCAAAAACTTGCTCTGTCCTGCCCACACTCCTCTCCTGTGTGCAGGCAAACACTGGAGTTGACTAAGTTGTTGAAATAAAATTACCTGTGCTCAAAGTGAATCAGTTTTTTGGTGTAATTCGAACTCCTGGGCAAGACCCATTGGGCACAAAGGGATAGAGTGAATCCAAAGTACTCCGAAGTGCCTGGTCAGAGAGGAAAGTGCTCTGAGCCACCATGGGCTTCAGGAATTTGGTACGTCAAGCGTAGGAAGAGGATAGGAAAATATTTTTGTTAAGGCTCCAGTATTTGTTGAAAACTCCTAGGAGATATTACTGCCTCACTGTACTCAAGATAAATTCCTCACACAGTAACCATTTGTGAGAAGAGTGTTGCTTTTTTACAACACTGACACTGCTTATGTCATTTCCCTCTCTCCTCAGTGACAAAATAGGCGTTGTGCTTTGCAGTGCAGATACCAGTGCTACTACTTGTATTTTTTCATTTATCTGATCCCATTTTCACATCTCACTGGTGCCGGAAATGTGCTTTGTTCTCTAAAAATCCAAATGGAAGAGGAAAAGTTAAGGGGGGAGTTGAAAATCCCACACACAGAACACACCTTGAGCTGTGACACTCATAAACACAAGCAAACCTGAATTTCCATATCTCGTGGTCGTTCGGTGCTGAGGGAAGCCGAAGGCTCTCATAGCCGAGCTGGTTGCAGCCAGGACAAGCACCAACCCCAGCTCTTTATCTCTTACTCGGACATCCCTTCCCACCCGGTACCGGCGGGCCTGCCTCAGCTTCGCTCAGATCTGACCCCAGCTCCGGTCTCCTCCCTCCCCCGGGAAACAAGCTCGGCTGCACCGCGCTGCCCCTCTGAGCTCCGGACACCTGGCCGCCGGCTCTGCTCCGCAGTGGCTCTGGGCCGAGACATTCTCCTTCCTGCGGTACCAGGGGCGCCAGTCCCGAACCTCCGGTGACCCCTCGCCCGTCCGGCTCTGTGCTTCTCTCCATCCCGCCCGGCCAGGGATGGAACATCCACAACTTCTCGAGGCAACCTATCCAGAGCCTCATCATTCTCATAGTGAAGAATCTCTCCCTTATATCTACTCTAAATCTATGGTTTCTTTTTTAAACTATTCTCTCTGGCCCTATACCTACAGAACTTACTAAGTCTAAACCAAGTAAACCAATACTGCTACACCCTTAATCAGTAGCCTGCTGAAATACATTTGCACTCAGTCAAAGTCCCCCTTTGAATTATGCCTAGCACCAAAACACAAAGCCACTGGAGGAAAAGGAGAAAAACCTATCATGCCATGTATTATTCTTGTCATGGCACAAATTCCACCTGTCCTCTATCTCAAGAAGTACCACAATCCAAAACACTTTCCTGCCCCCACGCATTTAAAGCACATGCCCACTCCCCACACTGCTGCATCCCCCAGTAAACAATTCCACCCTCCCCATCCAAATCACTTACATCTTGCACAAGCGTAATTCAATCTATGCTGATTCTTCAATTAATTCAGTATTCTGCTCTCCAACATTCTAACCCCAGCTGACATGAAAAGCAGGCACCCATTTGTACTGAGGTGGCAGAACATCTGAATACTTAATGACCTTCGTTAATGACCTTAGATTTCACTGATGATTATTAAATCCTAGAAAGGTTTCCAAAGTGAAAGGTTTCCAAAGTGAAAGGTTTCCAAAGTGAACTGTAGGCAATTTCCCACCACACAAGCTAAATGTGAGACCATGAGCTTTATTTTAGAAATAGTGGGAAAACTTGCTAATATTTGGTTTTCTTCAAGGGAAATAAATGGTTTCAACAGACTCTAAAAATGCTTTGTTAAAAAATCTTATTAGTCATGCCTTATTCAGCTAACACTTAGCCCAAATAGAGTCTGTTCCCTGGAGTTCTTCCAGCTACTCACATGGCTGCTCTGCCAAACTTCCCTGTCTTGAGCCTGATATTTTCAAATCTGGTTCTTCCAATACTACAGTTATCTGAGTGCAATGAAACCTTCAAAGACTGGATTGTCACCTTTGCTCAGAAATGCATTGTGGCTTTATATCCTCAACCCTGCAAAGCAACAATCTTGCTCAATGAGAAAATTTACCAGGAATTCATATCTAAATAAAATGTGGAACTAAGCTAATTTTTGTACTTGGAATCAAAACTTTACTAGTGCTTCAAAAATCCCCACATCAGCTCCACTTCGTGGCAATCTTGAGAACATTTGATGAGTACATTATTAACATTTTAGAAAGCAGAGCAGAGTTTTGTGATTGCCAATTACAAGGTTACATTGCACCCCTAGTTCTGCCAGGGTATAACCTGTAATTAAAATAAAATAAAAACAGTAACCCAACAAAAACTCTCAACCATGGGGAAACCCTGTGGTGATGTATTTTGAGGTGGTCTGTGGGTTCTTTGGGTCATTGGAGTCAACTGCCTGCCTAAGAGTTCATTTGAGGCATATAACAGCACTCCCCTGAAATCCATGGTCTGTCAGGTCTGTCATTGTTTACACCATCCACATAATTGCTTATATCGCTTTCACTTCCTGTTCACTATATACAACTCAAAACAATCAAAGAACAGAGTTTGGGCATCATTATCCCATATAAACTATTCCTTAGCGCAAACATGTCATTACATTAATTAACATAATAATGCTGATTACTTAGGGCTGCATATCATGTAAAAGTAATTATTTCTGTAATGGTTTGGGTTGGAAAGAACTTTCAAGATCATCTTGTTCCAACCCCTGACATGGGCAGGGACACCTTCACTAGATTAGATTGTTCAGAGCCCCATCCAACCTAGTCTTGAACACTTCCAGGGATGGGGCATCCACATCTTTTCTTTGAAAGCTGTTCCAGTGCCTCACCACCCTCACAGTAAAGAATTTTTTCCTAATATCTAATCTAAAACTACTCTCTTTTAGTTTGTACCCATTCCCCCTTGTCCTGTCACTGCATTCTCTTGTAAATGATCTCTTTCCATCCTTCTTGTAGGCTCCCTTCTGGAAGGTACTGGAAGGTCACTGAAGTTTGCAAAACTAGATTGTATAGAAGTCAATTTTACAAGTCTTCAGATAAGCAGGCAATGCATTGCAAACTTACTGGTTTTCATTTTACCTGTTCAAAACAGGACATTAGGCTTTAATTTCCCTGAATTTGAGTCCCAAATTCATAAAAAAACAACTTGTACCAACGAATTCTGTAAGAACCTGATCCAATTCCTTCTAGTAAAAAGTTGCTACTAAACTTGCACCTTTATTAGCAGAACAATAATATGCAACAAAACAAAAAAGTCTCCACATGCAACAAAGGAACCTCTACAAAACCAACAAAGTGTTCTATCTGCAAGCCATGTTCTACTTGAAAGAATCACTGCAAGATACCCCTGGCCAGAGATGGAGGGAGGATGTCACCTGCTATCCTGCCAGACTATAAGACACTGCTTCCTGAACTCCCACTGTTTTGCTCTCTGTGGCATGGAATGTCCTCTACAGGATTTCTATGAGAAGCTGAATTCAGCATAATGTCTGAAAAAATGGTTCCCATGAAGTACAGTTAAAACAGTCATGAGAGTCTCTTTGTTTCCATTGCACCTTGGAAAAACCTACGGACTAGAAGAGGAAAAAATCCCAATTCTCAAAAAAGCATCCTCTCTACAAAGATGAGTGGAGAACTCCAACAGCATCACTCACTGGAACTGCACTCTTACCAGTGTGTTGAAGCCAGAACTTGATGGAATACTTTTGTAGTTCTTTGCAAAACAAGTATTTTTCCACAAACAGTTTTCTCTAATGCAGTAGCAGTTTAAATAAGTGATCCAAACATTTTTCCTGTGATTAATACCCACAAAGAGTTGATTCCATACATTTCAGTGACTCCATAATCACAAACATGCCAAACTCCTTTAGCTTAGACATGATTTTAACCCAAACTAATATTAATATTGCATATCAATCAAGGGAAGTTACAACTGTTGTCAGAGCTTCAAACATCTCTATTCTGGAGCATTTAATATTCAATGCATGAGTGGGATTCTTCATGCTACCCACAAGGGTAGAACTGTTCCACTATTACTTAAACCCATGCTGACCTCTCTCATTGAAGTTACATTATAATTTAAGGAAACTCAAGGCTCTGTAATGACATCAAGTCACCACACAGCCTCAGGCTGGTGACAAGGTACAAGGTACTGTCTTTCTTTTCTGGCCCCCCTTTCTTTTACTTTTTCTATCTGTATGCCCTCCAAATACACAGTAATTTTCATTGACTTACTTGTCAATTAAACTTTATTTTGTGAACATGAAAGAAAGAGCATTGCTACATTAGCCCCCAAATGAGACAGACACCCTCCAGTGAGAGAGCACAATTATGAATCTGGAGAACAGAAGCATTTTTGGATTATATGTGGAAACTTCAATTTAGTTCAAAGAATGGAACTTCTCTTCTACCAAAGCTTCATGGAACAGCAGCAGGGACAAGCATGATTCATGAGTGGCACAACTTATCAGCACACACCTGTGTAGCCATATGCAGGGGAATGAAATTGCCACTGGCTGCCTGACTAGTGCACAAACACCTTCTCACATCTCAAATCTGAAAGTAGAGATGCTTGAAAACAAAAATATTTTAAATTCTCACTTGAAAAGAGCTGTTAGCAATGTGGCTCAGACAAGAACAGCTCAAGAGGTCTGCCATTAGCCAGGCACCCAGCTGGCTTGAGGCAGGAATTTGTACCGGGTCAGGAAAAGGGTGTGATTTGTGGCTCACCTGGCAGAGCAGGCTCCACTGTTTGCTCAGGACACCTCAGCAAGTGGGAGGCACAGAGCAGCTGTGGGATGGAGGACCTGAGAAGGGAAGTACTCGAGTTAGACATCGGAGATGTTGAAAAGTAATGGAGGACAAACCTAAAAGGAACCAGATTTTGGTATCATAACTCCTGTCTGCAGCCATGTCTTCTTCCAGTGAGCCAAGCAAGAGGCTGCAACAGGACCTGTGATCCAGTGGTGGCATTAGGGTCACCTGGATGTTTATCCAAAAGCTGTCAGATTTATCCTTACACAAGGGAACACTTGGTGCAACACAGTCTTACACTGTTGATCCTTCAGGAAAGCGTGGAGTGATACACCGGGTCACACAGGGAGGAGCTCGCTGCTCCCACGGTATTCCAAAGGTTTGTCTCAGTAACAGCAACAAGAAAATGTTCGCGACAAATTATTTTTTCAAGGCAGCTACAGTTAACAGACACTGAGACCTCCATCGGACACTGTCCAGGCATGTCACACATTCTGTGCTCAGGCAGAACACACCTCTGAGTTAGGGGGGCCAGCAAGCTCGATGTTTTACGCCCTGCTCTTAAGAGGTGCTGTTAGTAATGACAGTAACAAGATGCACATGATGGACTAGAAGCAGGTAGTGCCTGCAATCGGAGCGGAAATCTTGGCTTTTTTTCCTGTTTGGAAATTGTTTGAATCTTTTGGAAATATTTTTGAAATCTCTTGAAAAATTAAAGTTGTTTCCATAAAAAGACTTTATTCTTTCATCTTAAGGAAGACATCACAACAGGGTTTTTTTTTCCCCCTGTCGATCATTCAGAAAGTTCTGAATAGTTTGATCTTTTTTTCTCCCAGGGACATGGTAACACATAAAAAACCAATCTCATTATTTCAACAAAAAAAATCCAAATAAAATTGTTTTAAAGGCTTTTGCAGAAGTCACTGAATTAACATTTTGGTGATGTTTACCACTTGTCTTAACAACTACTTTAAAATTTTATTTCAGTGGTAAACTTTACGAAAATACATCTGTCTCTTTCATTGTTTGGGGGTCTTTTTCCCATAACATTGGGCAAATTTTTCATTCGTTCCTTCCTTAGGCTTCCCACACTGCCGAGCAGCACCACCAGTTAATTTTCCAAGTACCCACTAGAGGGATCATTTCCATAGGGCTCAGAGGCACAGAAAGCAAACCTTTTCATCAGTATCTATATCCCCGTGTGCCTTTGTGCTGTTGAGGGGTAGTTATGGTTTGGCAATAGCTCAGTTACATGATGTGTATTTATTTGCCTGGTTTATGAGAGGAGATTATTCGACAGAGTCCTTCAAGCTATTTTATATCTGCAACTAAAATTAACCTCAGAATAAGAGTGGTACAAGCTGGTATTGAAACACAGTTAAATGAGGTAGGATAAATATCTTAAGGCCACTGAAATCAATGGAAGGCTTGAGTGAAAACTCACTGAACAGGCAGTAGCTCTTCATCTTGTAAAACTCCCAGTCTCCTTCAAGAAGTGTAAAATGCAAAAATTAGTCTCAGAATCTCACAATGCGATAAAGCTTTTGCTGTCAGATTAAACTGTCCTTAAGGATCTTGTCCACCTCTGGATGCAGGCAACACTGTGCCCTTGGAGTTCACAGCCTTGCTTGTACAAACCTCAGTGCCAGCAGCAGGCACTGTGTCCTCTTGTTACAGGGATTTATTAAGTAGCCCACCTAATAAACTCAAGGGTGATTTCAGCTTTCATTTGGGAGAAAAGAGGTTTCTAATGCTCCAGGTGGGGCACAGAACTAACTGAAAAAGCTGAAGTAATCACATCACGGAATTATAGAATTGTTCACCTCGGAAAAGACCTTTAAGATCATCAAGGTTAACTGTAAACCTAACTGCCAGGTCCACCAGTAAATCTTGTCCCTAAGTGCCACATCTACATACCCTGGAGGCTAAAGGATCCTTCCCCCTTTACTGTGACCATCCAGCCTTGCAGTGCTCACAACATACCCAAGCATGCAGTACCTCAAGCTGATAGCAAAGCACGTATAGTCTCAAAACAAAAATATTTTTCTAAAACAATTAGATCAATTAAAGGGACTCAAGAAAAAAAAGAAACTGAAGGCAGATAAAAACTCAACCCAAGAAGGTGTGAAATACCAGGCATTCTAAAACATCTACTAGCAGCTTTGCTATAGTTACTGATTTTTCAGGCGCTGTGCTCAGAAGCTTTGGTGAAGAGCAACTCTAAAATGAGACAAAAAGACCTGTTGTAAGAACTGCTATTGACCCTGGAACAAATTATTTGTGGTTTTTCCATATAGGAAGAGGTTGATCTGATTCAGGGCACTGAGGAATGACACAAACAGGAGTCAGGAATGGGTCAAATGGAAGTTGCCAGTGCCCCAGAGGTGATCTCTGGTCTGGGAAGGCAACAAGCCTGTGGACAGAGATAGCCCAGAGGTTGGTGCCTTCGCTCAAGGTGAGCACCAAATGGGCCTTGTTTGCAAAAAAACTGTGCATGTCAAGGGCATACAATGATTTATAGCATCCAGGGATTAAGAGAGTTCAGGGTATACAATCCATCTTTACATACAAAGAGCAAATTCTTAAAGGGCTGTTAACCTCATAAGTGTTCATAAGTGAACTCAAATCATGAGGTGAACCAAACGGCCAGCAGGAAAGGCTGATAGCAGAGCAGCAAACTCAGTGTCCCCAGATTGCTCCAATAACTTGCACAAATGGGTTCCAGGATCTGCGTCATGGATCCAAATGGAACTCCTGTGTAGGTAGAGGGTTTGTCATGATGTCTTGCTGTTTGGTAGAAAATGTCTCGTTCTTCCTCTGCTTTATTGGTCTTTTTCAGCAAAGAATAACTTTTTTTTTTCTTAAAAGAAAAAAAAAAAAAGGCTCTGCAGCACTGACTTCTAGTTGCAAATCCCTACACCTCCTGGCTATGTCTCCTGGCTACAGCAAAGTAATTTTCCATCCTTTCTCAGCATTTATCTACTCAAGTAAGGAATGCTTTCTGCAAGAGATATCACTTCCACTTCAGATTGGCCCTGATACTGTGTTAGATAAATTTAACACTGAGAATGGTCCTGCAGTGGTTGAAAGTAGAGCCTCCAGGGAAGACTCAGAAGCATTGGTTTGTCCTGCAATCAGAAGATGCATGTAACTTCTGTCCAGGACATTCCACTCCTTGCAGGGAAAAGAGGTCATATTTTATGGCTGGCCAGTGATACTTCAATAACCTATAAAAAAAATCAGATATGTCCGTTGTAGAGGAGAAAGTGCAACGGAAAATTCTTGTGTGTTACAGTTATAAGTGTTATTGGGTTCAAACTGTTAATTATCTTGGGTAAACTTCTCTAGTTTCCATGTCACTTCCTCTTACTAAAAATTTCTCAAACGTCATAATGTGGATACTGTGTCACAGGCACACTACCTTTGTGCCTGCATGCAACAGTAACTAATCTGCTATTTTCTAGAGCAGAAAGGAAGCAAGGACTGTCATGCATATCAGGGAAGAAATGGCTAAAAATTAATTTCAACACACTGCAAGAAAATATATTTGAAGTACCCATAATTAAATGAAATGGGTTCGGAGTGGGGGGGGGAGGGGGGTGGTGTCTGGTTTATTTTTTAAGTTGTAATTGTGTTTGGCCTTTCCAACAGCAAAGTTTTCTCCCAGCTCAGAGGCAGGCAGCCCAAAAGCAGAGGAATGTTCAGAAAAAGAATTTCAAAAAGTTTTTTGGGGAAGGGTTTCAGATGAAAGAAAATGAGATCATCTTTAGCTAATATTTCTTATAACTCTTCCTTAAATAATTCTCAGACTTTGAAATACCTTTTTTCTACTCTATGCTGCTTTCTAATATTGATGCCTATACTTTAGGGGGCAGGCACTGCTCTCTTCTCTGTGGGACCAGTGACAGGACCCGAGGGAATGGACTGAAGTTGTGTCAGAGGAGGTTTGGGTTGGATATTAAAAAAGGTTCTTTACCCAAAGACTGTTTGGGCACTGGAACACGCTCCCTATGGAAGTGGTCACAGCACCAATCCTGACAGAGTCCAAGAAGTGTTTGGATATTAGCAGGGGCTCTTTTGTGCAGGGCCAGAAGTTGGAAGATCCCTGTAGGTCCCTTCCAACCCAAGATGTTCCATGATTCTATGACTTGGAATATTTCACCACTTTTACTGTGGAAAAGCTCTAACTTTCTCTGGAAGCTCGTTTTTCCTGTCTTTCCTGCATGTTGAACTTAATTCCATATTCACTATGTCCCATTAGTCTGCTGATCATTAGTGATCATTAGAATGCAGCAATCAAATATAAAATAGCCTTCCTGGAACTATTTACATCTCCCAGATTTTAATCCCATCATGCAGAAATATATCTTGAAAATGCTTTAACTCGGCACTTACCAGAGTTTAGCGGTAAATGGAAAAAACTCTTTTCCCTACAGCAAAGAGGAAAAGTGTTCTTTCAGGCAATCCTCTTTGAGACAGAGATCTAATTTAAGGAAGACCACCTTGGCTGATCATTTTATTATGATTTTCAGACCTGAAATTTGTTGTGTTCATCTCTGGTATTTACAGGACTAGTTTTCGTCCAGTAAGTACTATTTTAACACCACTTGTTTTCAGCATTGCCCACTAATAACCAGAATGGTTTATAAAATACATTATTAAGTAATCTTGTAGGCTTCTGCTTGCAACATAGTGTTTATGATGCTGCAAATTAACACCCTAGAGGATATTTTTTCTGCAGGAAAATTTCACGAGCTAGGTTTTTAAATTGTGTTTTGGAGGAGAGGGAAATTAGATCAGTACTGTGCAGAGATCTTCCCTTACATACTTCTTTAAGCCTTGCTTCTTACTTCACCTGAAGGATGGCCCTGCTTTATCCATTATAATTTCCTTGTATGATGAATACTATGGCATGATGCACCAGCCAGCCTAAGACAACCAGCACCAGTGTCCTCCCCTATGCCCTTTCATCTGCTTTTGTCTAAAAAATCTTGAAACATTTGGGCTTATCACTTTGGGACTGTTTGCACTGAGCACACATAAATGCTGCTGTTTTTGGAGGGGGCCCTAGCACACATTAACCCAAAGAAATTGAACAAATGCACCCTCTGCAGTGTTGACTTAAATGTAAGGATGAGTCAGAAGTCCAGCAAGAGGTTCCTCCCACATCCAAAAACCGCATAAAGCTGCCTTCTTGTCCCTAAGACAGCAATGTGTGACTCCCTGTCAGGACCTCTATGAATCTGGATCTTCAACAGGCTGAATTCACCAAGTGTTAGCAAGCACCTGGCTCTGACTCTGCCTCTGTAGCTGAAGTGCTGCAGATGGCAATGTGACAGAGGTGACAGCTTAGCCTGCAGCACCTCCATAAAGGAGATGAAAATGAAGAGCGAGGGGGAAATACTCTGAGGCCATGTCCATCCTGGCAGAGGGACAGGAGCTAGCACAGTTCCAGGTACCTCTCAACCTTCTCCATGCTGCAGCTCCTCCTGGCAGCGCTGGAGGAACAGCCGTGGTATCAACAGTGCAGCATTGCCAGTCTCACTCGGTGTGCAGTTTGTGTAGAAGAGTAGAGAACCAAGGAGTGGCAATGAGGAGAGAAAAATCTGGTTTTAAACAAGAGCAGGATGCTTTTGTTTGTAAAACATTGGTAGTTTAAAAATTGTAGATTTCCTGAAGCCACTCTCACAGAGTGATTTTCTGTAAAACAGCTTTCTTATGGCTTAGGAAGGCATGAATCAGTAGCAAAATGGCAGCATGATTCATCTCACCTTTGACCACAGCTTTCTGTCTCTTCTATGAATCATTATTACAAATTATTACTGACTCAAGAACGAACCCTTTGTTGATACCAAAATTCCATGAGTTATCAAAAGCTGTAACTTTGACCATTATCCAGTGCCTAGTAATTTTGCACTAGGAATTTAAATCTATTACACTTCAGACTAGACTTGTTACTGAGAATTCAAGATACCATGGCACAGACCCTACCTTGATTTATTCCAGCATGAACCAGGATAAATTCCATTTGCAACATCAGTGTGAAGCCAGAGTAAGTGGCTTACTTAAGTAAGTACAATATTTATCAGGCTTACATCTGTGGCTTATGTCAAGGCATAAAGAGAAACACTTAGAGCCAGTGTCTTACATAATGGTTCTGGAGTTTATGCTGATCTTCAAGTCTAAAGGTGAAGTCTGACTCAGCCCTCTTTCTTCCCACCATTTTGTATGAATTCCCATATGATTTCTCTGTTTTGCTGACATCTTGCCTTCCCCTGGGGGATTTGGGGCATAGATGGGGGATGAGGACAAGAGATAGCAGTCACTTACCATTCCTCAGAAATAAACCCAGAGTCTGAGCAGACCACTTTTAGTGTCTCTCAAGCAAGCACTGAACTGGACCCTGCCTTGTTGCATCAGGCCCAGACAGATGCATGTGCAGCCGAAGGCTTCTTTAAGAAAGATGACAGCGATTCGCTCATTTGGATTTTCCTGATGAACATAATCTGAAGGTAGTGATTCAGTTTATATTAAGTTACCTTATTCCATTCTGAGATGCAAATGTCAAACTGCAGAAGTAGGGGAGGGCAGCTTATCAGGGTCATGCTTTTTAAGGGTCATGCTTTTAAAGGATCAAGCAAGACATGCCAGGGAATTACCATGTAAATGTATGGTTCTCTTACTACTGGACAGCTTCTGATCCCCGGGCAGTGTAATAGAAGAGGTGCACGCTTTCAAAAAGCAGGCTGAGTAGCTAATTACTTGCTCACTGAGAAACCCACGTAGTTTAAAATAATTGCTTAAGTTGTTCTGTGTACAGCTTACAGAAAGGAGATTTCTGGCTGCACAGCATGATAAGCAGATAAGAAACAAAGGAACTGCTTCAGGCAGATAATAAATTTCCTGATAGAACAGACCTCTGCTCCCATACAACTCCAGTTCAGCACCCTTTCCATAAAAGTAAAGGTCATTACTTTTCACGTCAGACTTCATGAAATATTTCTTGGAAAGCATTTACTTGAATTACATTGCCAGCCTAAGGCCTACAAAAGGATATTGACCCTTGACTGCCACAGGCCTGTGACCAGGACCAAGTAACTTCCTTTCTGAATCCACAGGTGAAGCAAAATCTTGCTATAGGCAGCAGGACTGGGAGCCAGTCTGAAAATTCCTTTCAGAGCTGTAGACTCACTAACTTCTTGGCTTATTAATTAAGCCTAAGCTATTTATAGAACCACTGAAATCAATGAGTCTTCTGATTAAAATAGATCTACATGCATAAATCCGGATGTACTAATTCATAACTGGACTCAGCATCACTAAATCTGAAGTCAAGAAAAAGCAACCAAGAAACAACAGTAGCACATGCTCCTGACATCCCTTTCATCATAGATAGCTTGGCTAACCACGTCAAACACCACTAAAAAGCAAAACTTGCATCCAAAAATTCTCAAATAAACCAGAAGTTTGAGAATTTGGTCTACATTTTCAACTCTTCAGGCTCAGAAGCACCACCCATTTTATGTTTCTATTACATCTGGCAAAACAGGGATCTGACCTTCATTCTCAGGTGCTTTCCTAATAAAGGAACAATGAGTAATATTTAGAGCAATAAACTTCAGCATATTTCTATATACGCATTTTTAAACATTTACCACTTAGTATGTGATCGAAGACTTCAGAGGGTTCCTTTACGATACCCAGCTGGGCAAACAAAATTCAGCCTTATTAACATAGCTTTATCACTGAAAGCCCAAAGGAGAGCAGCGGATGAAAATGAAAATCATTGAGAGCGCAGAGCCATTGGTTCAGCCAGGAAAAACAAACAGCTGTGATGGGTGCCACCGTGGAAGTTCATGAGGTTCAGTCCCACAGTGCCCATGATCTCAGAGAAGGTGGAATCATCAGCTCTTCAAATCAGCTGAACTTCATTTTTAATTAATCAGATTGAAAGGTTAAGTTCCTGGAATCTTTGCTCAGGATCTGTTAGATTTCTTTAAATGTGTAACGGCAGTCAAATTAGTCAGAATTGTTTAATCATTCATAAAAGTCCCCTATCTCAAGAGAAGTGTCCTTGTAATCACTTTGTAAATACAGTTGTATTAATCTGGAATAGGATAACAGGTTCAAAGCTGTAAACCCTAGAAAATTTTTACCATGTAATAGGTTATTAAAGGCATTAACTCATAATGTCTGCTTGTAATTATGACAGTGCCAGTTCCCCAGGGGTCAACAGGTTTATGCTAAAGCACAGAGTGCTGAGTAAAGAGCACGTAGAAACCTCTGTTGTCACTGAACCCAAAACACCCTTTTCTTCCCCGCCCCAAACAATAAATCAAGAACAAGAGACACATGCAAGCGCATTCTTCTTGACCTTGTGTTCACATCAAGTGCTCTTAAAATACTCTCAATGTCTTGACAAAAATCATGCCTCAGAAGATGCTTTGAGTTTTTCTGAGCACTCCTGTTGGGGGCAGATGGACCAAAGCGGCAAAGGCAGGAATGGGCTGAGCACAGGGCAGCCTTGTGGCAGACCCACCTGACTGCAGTCTGGCCAGCCTGGTCTCGAATAAGATGAAAAACAGATTTTAAAAAGAGGTGCTTCGTCAGTACTGTGGATGAGCAGGACCTCAAGGATGATCTTGAGGTTATCTGTGGTGTTTGGCAAAGGGACAACACTCAGCAACTGGAGGGAGCTTTGTCATGCAGTCACTCTGTGACCCTGAAGTAAGACTGTGGAAAACAGTCAAGTCAAACACTGATTTTACATGGTTTCCCACAAAATCTTTCAGGGTTCACAAGTACTTCCTTGTACTTCACAAGTAGCAGTATTGCCGATGAAATATTGTATTGATGCTCTTCTCCAAATTGCTTGAAACTAGTCACCACAGGCATTTCTTTTCACATTAGTGGTGGTGGTGGTAGTAGTATTAAAAAACACTTCAGCTTAGCCACAGTAACTAAGCTGAGTTTCTCCATCTTCAAACTTTCTAACCTCTGGGCAGTTTTCAGTAAAAAAGAGGAAATGGACAGCAATGTATATTCAGTGTCCACATCTAGATATATAACTGAGCAGCAGTTCTGTAAAGAGCAAGTTAATTTTCAAGTTGGCTGCACTTTCAAGCCCTAGACCTGATCACTTTGAATGAATCCCTTTTGGATTTTTTGCAGGACCATGTTAGGGAGGTCAGAAAAACAGCACGTGCAAATTGACCAGCAGCATGCAGGGGAGGGAGAGATTGGCAGCCCTGAACAGATGAGCAAGGAAGAAAGAAGATTAGGGGGGCCCTGAATGAAAAGGGAGAAAGCATCTGAGAAGAGCAAGCAGAAGGAAAATAATCAAACGGATTGAAGGGGCCAAAGTTTGGAGTGGCCAGATAGAGGGAGGGTGGAGCAGGGCCCAGCATGCTTGTGGAGGGGTGATAAGAGCTGATCAGATTGTGGCTGTTGCCAGCCAAAAAACCATATTGTAGTAGTAACTACCCACAGAACAAAGCAGTAGGAGGACTTTTCCAAGAAAACTGGCTCTATTTGTCTATCCATGCCCTTTTCTTTTCTCCCTCTGCATGTCTCACTAACTCTTAAACACGGCCTTTGTGCTCCTCTCTACTCTGATCAAACACAGCAGGGAAAATCAGTGTGAACCCAAATGAAAGTCCACTTATTATGCCTCTGCCTATGACACAGCTTCAGTGCCTAGTGGAAAGATGCCTCACATAGCTGGGATCTACATGGCAGTATTCAATAATTTTACGGAAAATATGCCAAATACACACAAAACCCTGATTCTAGGGTTTCTGCCAAGCAGAAAGGGCAACTGCAAAAGGCAACACAAAGGGAAACTGCAAAATCCTGACATATTGAATTGGTCCAATTTCAAAATGATAAGCGGGAAGGAGATACCACAGAGAAGATATCAGGGATACCCAGTAAACGGTATTTGTATGGCACTGTGACTAATGCAAAAACTTGAATTTGCTGAGACATAGTAATAAATATGGCCATATGTGGTCAGTATTATATGTGTGTGGGCATGCACATGTGTGCATGCAAAAATAAATAAATGCATATATGTGAATGTGCCCTAAATATGAGACATTTCTCCACTTCATCAGACCCACTGCTGCTGACTCTTGTTGTGGAAACAACCTCTATCCTACAAGACACTCCATACATCTCTTCCTAATGGATCCTTGTCCTGAAGCCACATTTCCCCAGAATGATTTTTGCTTTGTGTGTGTCCCATATGAAGAAGGTTACCCCGACCCATGCAGTGCAGGCGTGGGGCTGGACAGAGATGCTGGATTCAAGGAAGGCACAGGCACACTGCCGAACTCTTTGGCCAAGTGAACAACTGTTCTGAAAGAGCTCTGTGAGCCAGGCTCCTCTTTGTTCCCCTCAGCCTCCCATTGCTGCTGCCTCACATGATTGCTCTTTGGCCAGGACACAAAGTGCTTGGAGAGACAATGTTTATCTTTCAGAAGGAAACAATGTGAGTTGGGGGCTGCAAATATAAAATAATTTGCAGAAGCCTTTGACATCTGCCAGAAATAGTATATACATACATATATAGGAATCTGCAGGAGTAGGGGGTGATTGCCTTGCTGCTCCGTGGTCCCTGGAGATCCCCATGGTAGCCAGAAAAGTGAATTTTCATTCCCTTAAGGTGACAGCTGGGTCGCTGTGTAACCCCTCCTTGCTGTGCTGGCAGCCCAGTTCCCTGCCACGTGGAGAGGAGCAGAGCACAGGGACGGATTTTCAGCCAGTGAAAATAGCCAGGACCTCCTTCTAGCCAACATATTTCCACTTGCTTTGACCAGCAGATAGCCTGCTCCTGTATTCCTGCATCAGGAGCCAAATCCTTTTCTTATTGGGCTGGCAAAGAAGCAGAAGGACATTGATGCTCAGTCTGCCAAAGGCAGGCATTGGGAATAGCCTGTGTGTCAGCCCAACCACTAACCCAAAACAATCTATTTCCTTCCTGGAGGAGCAATACCCCGCCTTACAGGCAGGAGGAAGCATAATCCATTTCATCATTTGTAGAATTTCATAGCTCTTAGAAGAACTATACCCTGGGGTCTCTCCTTTTGCTTTTTTCTTTCTTTTCACACACACAGTGCCAGCATATTAGCATAGAACTTGTGCCACTGTTACTTTGAGGGGTAGATTGACTTGCTGTCATTGTGAGTGTAAGGAGCTGGCTGGTTAAGATCAGATTTCATATTTCATATAATAAACAGCAGAAGCAAACAGGAGCTACTGCAAATAAAACAAAAACAAACTATGTCTGGAGAAAATCGGAATCAAGGGAAATTGTAAAAAAGCCTCAACACATTTTCAAGTATGCCACTTCCCTTCAAGTAAAAAGCATCAGGAGTGGGAGGTAGAAAGATGCCTACATGACTGCGCACTTTTAAATGGCCTCAGAAACTATACTGGAAAGCACTGGTGGCACTCAGAGAACAGGATTTGGAGGGAGCTCCCCAGGCTCCCACTCTCCTCTCTCTGAAAGCCTCAGCAAATCCTTCCCATCAACAGCTGATCCTTCCCCATTCCCAGCTTGTCCTGGGGGATGCACAGTGTCCCTTTGCCACAGCATAGGCACAGATGTGCGGAGCAGATGATCCACCACAGGCCTTCCCGCCAGAGCTGGCCTGCCTGTGGGGGAGAAGCTTCTTCCTCCTTAGTGAGGGCCGGGCAGCAACTCCTCTGAGCACCATGCAGAGGCCTCAGGGACTGTGATTGTCTCCCCCTCTCCTGAGTTACCAAGTTACACCCAGACTGGGCTCACTGAATATAGGGCTCACTGAACACCCACTTACACTCCTAGAAATTATATACCAGAGATGTTCATGAGTTGAAGGGTGTTCCTCAGATGGCAATGTCACCAAAATCATTTGGGGGAAATTGTTTGAAGTGTGCACCAATCACACAAAGAGCTGCAGGTACTGTGCTGCTGGTAGGTGTTTTGTCAGCATAGACCCTGCACACTGCTGGGCGCTTAAAGCCCAGCCATTAAAAAAACACTTTCTGTGACCAATTTGGGCAAAGGAAAGTGGGGTATGCAGAAAGGCTACCATCCCTACTTCATATGGGAACTCTAAAAAAAACAGCTAATTAAAGAGAATGCTGCTCTGCAAGGTGTTATGGCATTCACTGTGCTGATTTCCCATTGCCAGTTGTACTTCCTGGTTTATAGCTTGGACAATCGGCTCATCCACATCAGATGCATTTTACAAGACTGATTTTTAAGATGTTTATTAAATAAGGGTTGCTTTCTACCTCTTGAATTATACAATCCTTTACTTGCAAAATTTTCTGTACTCTAGGCTGTGGACCTACTGTGTTGTGTTGATGACTCATAAAGTCATGACTGGGTTATTTCCCCACATATACCCTGAAGCCTCTTACCCCTGTTTTGTTTCCACCTCCTCATCACAAGGTGGTCAGCAATGTATGGTTAAACAGACACAGAGCTTTTTTAAACATGGGTGAACACTGAAAAATAAAATAAGAATGTACTGGAAGGAGGCAAAGCAAAGGGCACTGCCATATCGAACGTGCCACTTGCCTTGCACCTTTTATTTCCAGAGCCATGCAAGCAGCGGGGGTGATAGCATTATCTGCTGACTGCACTGCTGATCAGGGCAGCCTCTCCCCAGCCAGCTTGCCTGTGCGCTGATGCAGAGGTAATACAGGAAACCTTTCCACCCTAGAGCCCAGGAAAACACCAGCAGCCTCATCTCCTTTTCCACTTGCAGGTTCTGCTACCTTGCAAAACAGAGTGGAAGCTCAGAGACCAAGGCCCTCATCAATATTGGCAAATTAAACCAGATCTGGGAATGAACCGTGGTTGTCTGTATTAGTAAGGTGTTCAAGCATTTCACAGGCCATGCCAGTTACTGCGCTCCCAGCCATTCCCAGGCACAGTCCAGAGTCAAGGACTTAATCTGAGCTGGCCCTCAGCAGGGAGCCATGCTCTCCCAGAGTATCTCCCTACACAGGTACAAGCTTTTATGTGCCGGCTGCTCTCTGTGCCTGGGAATGTCCCCAGGTACAATAAATTGACTAATGTACAAGTAGTTGATAACAATTCATGGTTGTTCAAATGCCTGCTATCTCTATTGACCAAGATACGTGCTTCTTTCATCAGACAGCCATTGTCACTTCAGCAGAGGCAAGTTCAACCACCAACCCCCAGTGGCTCTCTAGAGAGCTGACAGTAAGCATTGCAATTATGCTTTTCCAGCTACCATTTTATAGCAAAGTAACTCTCTGCCTGTAAAATATGACTAGGACTCAACAATAAATTCCGTATTTGAGTCAGAGGGCAAAGCTTGTGTCCTTGAAGAGACAGAGGCTTACTCATCCCTGATGAATACCTCATTAACTTCCATTGGCATTTCATTGCACATTTCCTACTCTGTTTTACTGAACCTCCACCTTATCCTAACTGGAAGATTCACTAACTGCCCCCCAAGTATATTCTAAATTTGCCAGAGAATTTAACTGACCCTTCATCCTCCATTTATGATCACTGCTATTTCCTCACTTCTTACTATAGCTTTGGGTCAGGACAAGATTTCCACGAGATCAGAAAGCACTTTCCCTCAGCAGATAGACATGCGTCCATTTGTGGGGAATCTACAGCAGCCACCTAAAATGTCCACGCAGAAAGGTATGGGTTTAAAACCATGCATTTGGAAAAACAACAAACTGTAACTGCAAATATATAACTTGAATGTATAAACATTTTGCATAAATTAATATTGAATGCATAAGAAGCTATACAGATTGTGGACAATTTTTTAGAAGCTGTTTTTAAAAACACAATCTACCACATCCAGCCCAAACTCATCCTCTTTCTGTGGCTTCTTGGAGAGTACAAAAGTACCAAAACAGTAGCAGCACCCTAAGGTGGAAAAACAACTTCTGCTCCAAAAAGACTGAGATACAAGATAAGGGCCTCTGTGTAGAGAAGTCCTGGAATTTCAGGTGCCTTTTGTCAGTCTGTGCAGCTGGGATACTGTTCCTTTGCAAGGTCCTACGCCTGGGTCATGGCAATCCCAGACACACCCACAGGTTGGGCAGAGAAGTGGCTGAGAGCAGCCGTGTAGAGAAAGACTTGGAGGTGATGGTGGATGAAAAATTTGATGAGAGCTGGCAATGTGTGCTTGCAGCCCAGAGAGCAAAAGATACCCTGGGCTGCATCCAAAGCAGCGTGGCCAGCAGGTCAAAGGAGGTGATTCTTCTCCTCTGCTCTGCTGACACCCCACCTGCAGTGCTGCATCCAGCTCCGGTGACCCCAACATAAAGACATGGAGCTGCTGGAGCAACTCTGAGGAGGTCAAAAAGTTGATAGGAGGACTGGACCACCTTGCCTAGGAAGACAGGCTGAGAATTTTGGGGCTGTTCATCATAGAGAAGGTCATGGAGAGATCTCATAGCAGCCTTCCAGTATCTGAAGTGGGGCTACAGGGAAGCCAGAGAGAGACTCTTCCTCAGGAACTGCAGTGATAGGACAAGGAATAATGGGTACAAATTGAAAGAGGGGAAATTTAGGTTAGATATTAGGAAGAAATTCTTTAGAATTCTGTGAGGGTGATTAGATACTAGAACAGGTTGCCCAGGGAGTTTGTGGATATCCCAAACCTGGAGGTCGAGACCAGGTTAGGTAAGGCCTTGAGCAACTTGGTTTAGTGGGAGATATCCCTGCACATGGCAGGAGGGTTAGGACTAAGTAATGCTTAAGATCCATTTCAAGCCCTTAACATCCTATGAATCTATGCGTAATTTTAATTTTGTCAGGAACTGCTTTAAAAATTTTTCAGTTCTCTCTTCCAAATCACTAGTCGTCTGTTGTCCACAAGCTGAGTAACACCAACCACACACAAAAGCACAGGAAAGATATTGGCCAAACACAAACTGAATTTCTTATGGAGCATTTACGTAGCATCTGCCACTCAGACAGAATCAAAGAATAAAAAAAAAAAACCAAAAGCCAAGCACAATGACCACTGCCTCTTTATTGATTATTGTTAACTAAATAAGTAGGGACAAGCACAACTGTAGAATTGGACACAACACAGTAGGGACCAGTTGGCAGATACCTGATACTGATGTTAAGAAGAGAGAAGCATCTAAGGGCACCTCCAGGACTGCTGCTCCAAAAACAGCACCTAAACTTGTAGTGTTAGACGTCATCCCATTTCCAGCATGTACATCCAGGAGTTTCATGACATTCAACTTTCTCCATGTGCCCAAATACAAGGTTGCTTGCAGAAGATAAGCTTTTGAGTGTTGATCCCCTTTTCCTCTGAGCATATACAAGATTTGCAACATTAACTGTCTCACAGGATGAGAGCAAATTTCACTCATACAAAAGTCTTAAAATTACCCAGAGACACAAGCTCCCTATTGCTAGCACACATCAAGCTCAGAACAAAGTTTTATTTAAAAACACACTTTATTTACAAGACATTCAAACTTCATTTTGATAAAAATATAGCTGTACCTAAAACCTTAAGTCATTTCTCACTAATGGTTAATAAAACCACAGTGAGATTCAGCAATCATGGAAATTACATTATTTTGGCACATTAAATCACATAAGGAACAGAAAAACTGGAGGAAACTTTTAAGCAACGTGGCTCCATAAATGTAACAATGTTCTACAGCAACATCCTCACATCAAGGTATCACTGTTCAAATAAAGTATTTAACATAGAAAGTGCTTCCACTGTACAGCAGAGTAAGTAATAGAACTTATAGGAATGTTCATAGCTTTTGAATTATCTTTTACCAAGCTTTCCCCCAAGATGTTAATGGATGACCCATGAACCCTCCTGATTTCATTATACCTTCCCAGGTTAGAAATCCACCTTTCTTAAGAAGCTGATTCAGGTAGAGAGTTCATAAAGAATTTAATTATACATAGACACAGGTGTTCATATTCTCAGGATGATTACTTAGATAAAACTTCTACACAGATCACAGGACACAAAATAGTCCTCAGAGTAGCTCACATCAAGCCATCCATAGAAATTGGGTAGTGAACATCTCTTTGGGAAAAATTCAGGTGCAGGCATATTTCCCTCAAAGTTCAGAATAAAAGGGAGTATTCAGGACATTAAGCATTATAATCAGGAATGGGAGAGGGAAAGAATAGGGAAAAATAAAGGATGTCAAAAACTGGTTTGCAATGGTAAGGTATGTCACATAGCAAAACCAGAAAGTGGGTGTATTTTAATAGAATGGAGTGCAAAATTAAACCAGTGCATAAAAAGGTATTTCTAAATTGTATTATTGGTAGATCACCATGACCAGGCTATCAAAACCATCATGCTTTTATTGAAGAGACAACCAGAAAAAAAAAAAAACCAACCAACCAAACAAACAAACAAAAAAAAAAAAAAAAAAAAAAACCACTAAGAGGGAGAAAACATACTTGCACTATGAATCAAGGTAAGTACTGCAAAGACAAGGAAAAGGATGTCAGCTGAAAAGCGGCAAAACAAAGGCAATATTCCTGAAAACAATAGCAGTTTTCTTAATAATGAAGAGTAAAGGCAACACCTGCATTTAGAGGGTTGCAGAAGAAGAAGAAAAAAATCAAATTGGCACTTTTGGCACAGGTGAAAAGGTGACAAAGGATTGATTCCCTTTAAGAAAAGGCACACTGCTGATGAAGGCCCTTAAATTGCTTTAGCTTTCAGTGTCATGTTAACTTACTCCACGTTTCACTTTTACTGCAGAAAGATCTGGCAAGCCTAGCAAAGGTTTCGTCATCATCCCACTAAGTCATATGTAGGATTGGCTATGAATCACATCCACAGGAGATGGACAACCAGTTGAAAGTTATATATAACTTAAGCAGATTTCCTTTGCCACCAGCAGCAACAGACAGAAGGGACAATCATTGCAAGAAAATCCAAATACCAAGAGAGACAATTGTAAGGCAGCGCTTGAAGAGGACAGAGAGGTACAATTAACCTGCATTTGTCGGGGTGGGGGTGGGGGGGGGCAAAGTAATTCAGCTAAAAAGGCCAGAACAGAGCTTTTATGACAGTGCAATAGACCACAAAACTGAATTTAGAACAAGTGCCCAGAGATCAGGGCTAACATGGAAATATACTGTATCTCAAAACAAGGGAAGCCTGCTTCAACAGAATTAGAAGAAATACGCCAAGAACTGAAGGGAAACAGGCCAATACAAAATACACAGATTGTAATGAAGTCTTCCACAGAGGTAGAGAGGGGACACACAGTACAGGAGGAAAATATTTTGTTACTCAAACGAGGCTAAAGATGCTGGTCAGAAATCTCAATTGAATACCCTGAAAGTCCCCCCCAAAAAAGCAAGGTTTATCTCATAAGTAACACAGCTCTATTGGTTTTGCTTAAGTATTAAGGCAAATGTAAAATCTGTCATTATTATCTATCAAAATCTATGATGATTTCTACAATCCTTGGTATCTTCCCATTTATTCACAGGCAGCAATTACAGTACATTCAACCAGACAAGAGAAAATAAAGTTTAAGAACGTTATTTCATTGTATTTTCAGGTTACAGCACTTTTAAAAGTTTTAAAAAATACATAGCCACGGTTTTAACACTGGAAGAATAAAAATTGTCCATTTTGACAAATGCCCCAAACATCACACATACTAGCTTTCTTTAATCCCAGAGTAAGTACTGCCATTCCAGCTTTCAACCATTTAATAAAATACATATATATATGTACACATATATATATATAAAATTACCTGATTTAAGATACAAATAATTATGCATAACCATGAAAGGGTGCTTGTTTTAGAGGATATCTGGGAAGAAAGCTCTCCCACGGATGTTGTTATTTTGGGAGATTTCTATTCCAGTTGTCAAAAACACAATAAATGTATTTTTTATTTACATCTAAGCATCGTCATAGATGAAAATAAAGAGGGAAATAAAAAAAGGACAGAAGAAAGGGCTGTCTTACTTCATGGCACAGGCTTTTAAAAGACAGAGCAATTCTTACAATGTTTCCTGATTTACATTAACTCGTGCAGTAACTGCCAAGCAAGAGCCTGCTGCTGCCAATGGAATCAAAGAGCCTGGAGGATCAAGCTCTTAATTATATTAACAAATAGGTAAATTTGTATGATACAAACTTACAATGAAATGGTATAAAATATCTTAATTCATTAAAACATCTATTTAAAAGGGGTAATTATAATTCTAGAAATGTTCTATTTAGACTGAAATCACTGCTTCAGTATATATTACATTCCAAGCAGTAAAATATCCTGCTGTGTGTTTTAATATTCATTGAATTATTGCAATCATCTTTATTAATAAGGATTTGGCTGCTTTTTAGCCATCCTTACAAGGATGTCCTGGTATTTTCCCAGCCCAGGCTGGAAATCAATTCGCCCTTTCTGTTAAGGTATCACCGAGGTAAAGACACCACTATTTTACAAAGATGTCCCTGTGGATAAAATAGCATGTCCAGGCCACACAGACCATTGAAAGGCTGCTTTTGCCAGCAAAATATATTAGAGATCTTCTGGATCTGATCTGCATAGCCAGGTAGACCAAGCACTAGACTCAGTGTGGATTGAATAGTGGGTTTCTCCCCCCAGAAACCTGCAGAACATGTGTGACTGAAATCCAGCACTGGTGACAGGGCACATCACCTCGTTTTCCTTAGAGCACCCTTGCATACCTTCAGAAAGAGCAAGCAGCCAAAAGATAGTGAACTGCTTCACTAAATACACTTTAAAATACACCTTTGGGCAGGGGAAGAGGGCCAAGGCAGAGGGTAGGGTTCAAAGCATCACGACCTTTAAAACCAGCCAACAAGAAATGATTGAGACTAAACCAGGAAAAATTTCCTGGTTTAATTTTTTTAAAGCTCCCTCTAAGTGATAATACTGCATACAAAACTTTAAAGGTGCTTCCTTAATTAATACAATATTAAATTATGCCTTAATAATAGAATTGCAGAATTTCAACTGTTCATAATAAACTGTAGCTTATTTATTCAGCATGAATAATGACAGACTCAGTGTTAAAGATAATGCAATCATCCTGCACAATGATGAAATAAGACCATGCCTCTTGGAACTTGTGTTGTCAGGAAAAGGATAGTAAGAATTTTAAAAGACTGAGTTGTACAATCATAACAGTGAAAAAGATAAAAGTTAATTGGATGACTGCCTGCATTTCCATTTTCTAGAATCAGTACAGACAAGGTTAGTAGGTACTTATTTGCTTTCATGACAAGCAGTCTATTCCTTAGCACACTAATCTGTGATTAGGTTGGGACTCCAGTATTACTTAGGGAGAAGCAAGACCAGCTTTTGCTCTGTCCCTAAATACAGGAGTCAATCAAGAAAATAACACAAGTCAAAATTCCTGAGTGCTTCCCCTTAGACACTCTAAATTTCATTCACAAACTCCACTGGCCAGAATTGTTACTGTTCAAAATGAACTGTCCATGCAAAATTGGGATTTAAGGACCAGTAAAGCATCTCTACTGAAGTCCTTTATAAATATACACTACTTCAGCCCAGTACAATCATTAACTGGCCACAGGGCTTTCAAGAAACAGCTCACTCCAGCAGGAAAGGCCAGAGGTTCTTTCCCAGTGCTACTGGCCATGAACTGCAAACATCAGTGCAGACAGAGAGCGACAGACCCCATCCACTCTAACAATAGGAATTCAGTCTTAGTTTGGTAAGGAACTGGGTATGGTTGCATCACAAAAATCACACGAATGCAACAGCCTTGGTGGAAATCTTAACCCTTAGTTCAGGTACAAGGGGGCTTTAGGTGTATTTTGGTTTACAGCTAAAGCACAGAAATCTTTTTGCCACACCAACTTCAGCTACAACCACCAATGCCCCCCTTCCCAGCCAGGATATGTTTGCTCCATGAGAACACAACACAGAGCAGAGCGAATTGCCTAAAATCGTGTACTACCCGACTGGGATTTGTCATCGGACACATCACAATTTTTCGTGTTTTTCATGCTCTCCTCTGCCACTGGGTCCTCCACAGGGATTTCAATGTCACTTTTCCTTGAACCATTGTCTTTGTACTGTGCAGAGGGGGAGCTTCTGCTTTTCTCCATGTAGCCATTCGTTTCAGCCCGGGGCAGCTCCCTCTGGCTGCAGCACAAATGAGAGTCACAGGCTTTTGAGACGCAGGGTGAGCTGCACAGAAGATGTGAGGAGGTCTTGTGGTCAGCATACTCGGGCTGGATGGTCACAGAATGCACTCCTGCCTCGTGGAAAATCTTCCGTATTTTGTGAGCAGCACCTTGGTAATCAGAAGGGGTTTGGCACTTGACATGAAGAGTGGCAATGTTCTTCCCGCTTGCAAGCTCCCAGACATGCACCTCATGGAGACTGCTAACTCCTGGTACACGAGATAGTCTATCAGCTGGAAGACAATAACGGAATGGTATTAGGGGCTTTGGTACACTGACTAATTATCAGCTGTCTCACTAGGCACCTTATCCAAAACCAGAAGTGTCAAAACTATCATTTTAGAAGATATATACTTGATAAAATGTGTCTACTCTCAGCTGCCTTCTGTTCAGCCTCCAAGTGATGAACGTGGCTTCCTTCCTTTTGGACTCACCAGTCCCTCAGGCTCCCTAATGGCAATTTACCAGCTCTTCACAGAGGAAATATTATAGCATCATTTCCTCCATCAAGATCCCACATCTTCTGGTTTCTTTAACCCCTGAGCAGGAGGGAATTCCAGAAATACCCAGTGTTACCCCACAATTAACCAGTGTGAACAGTGCTTAAGAGCTACAAAGTTAACCAACCTTAATGGAAATTTCTAAGATGTTTTGGAAGCTTTTCAGAAGCAGCCCTTTCAGAAGGGTTGGAAAAGATTGTAACTCAGTTGTTTCTTTCACAAATAACCCACACAAAGCATTAACAGCTCAAGACCTGGTATGTTTGATGTATTGTTGGAGTACCGCATTCTCAAAATGCATGCTTCGACTAATCCAGAGAGATTTGAGTCATGTTGCTAGGACACAGACATGTGACTATTTCTCACAGTTCTTGAGAATTCAGAGCTATTATGAGTAAATAATCCAAACATGTCATTCCACAAATAACATATACATTGAAAAACACCATTAAAATTAACATCATTTCAACAACAAATTTGACTTACTCAGTATTTGCATATCAACACCTTTGGGGACCATCTGCAACAAGATAGCTGAGGTCTCCTTTATAAGTGGGAATGCAGAAGACAAAATGATGAACACCATAACTATTGTCAGGCTTGGATCAATGTAGCACTGCCAATTACATGGAGCATTCCCCAGAGGACGTACATAGAAGATAGTAGCAGTAATTACCACAACGACAGATCCAAGTGCATCTCCCATAACATGCAAAAGAACACCTGAAACAAACAGCACAATTTCCATTAGTGGGGTAGGTTTGGGGTTTTTTTGCTTTGTTTTGTTTTTTTCTAGGGGGAGGTATAATGCTGTGTTTTTCAAGTATGTTCCACTTGACATGAAGAATGCAATATTCCAGCCATTAATATCCTAACTAAAGTTTTGAGTAACAGCTTTTGGAAAAAACAGCAAGGGAAATACTGACTGAAGCACTGCTGTGTGAGTGGGATGCATTATTAAGCATGTAGGATATGCTAGCGACTGCTATCCAGCTGCAAAGCCATGGTAACACAAAATGTGCTTGCTTAAATGCATGAAGATTATTAACAGATCCTGGCACATTAAATCTAAATTAAAAATTGATGACTAAATCTATCTATTCTACCCTGGAAGTTGACAGCTGCAGACCACCCCAAATAACAGTTACTTTCCCCCCACCAATTTCTGTGACACTGCTAAAATTTGAAAAATTGCCTGAGTGAAATCTAAGCTGGCTCCAAATACCCTCAGACTCCAATTTTTAGATCAAACTTGATTACCAGTCATACTAAACCTTGCTCCATCAATACTACTAGCCTTCAGACCTGCCAAAAATCAGAATCTGGTTCCAGAGTCAGTCACATGGTTTAATGCCTAGACTACTCTGAGAGGAATGCTGGGTACCTCTTTTTACATCTTATAAAGACAGTTTTGTACAAAAGGTAAAGACACAAAACAGGCTCTTACAGTAACATATTTAGCTGCACTTTAAACTACAATGACAAAGGCAGTCTTCCTGCTAGAGAGTTACAATAATCCAATCAGTGCCTTTTTCTTCTTACTCTACATAAACTCTTCCCATCACTGTTCAAACATGCTCCAGTTTTGTTAATTTTTACTGGTCAGACTCAGATTTTATTCCAACCCATGCCTGAATTCAGAACCTCTCCCTCTATAGGAAGTGAATTTCTTTGTCAATACTTTTTGTTTGGGGGCTGTGAGAGAAGAAAATGAACCATCTTTTCTTAACAACCCTATCACATACACTTTCAAGTGAGAAGCTGTAAAAGGCTCCCCCAAAACTCACTAAAAACACAGCAAAGAGTTTTGATGATGCTGGATACTGGATGAGCTCTAGAACTCTGCCTATGCTGCTGTTTCTTGCCAGCTCTGAACACACCTTGATCTGTGTGAGAAATGAAGGCCACAACCTCTGGAGTTCCTCCAAATCACTTGGGTCAGATAAGAAAGTACAAGCTCCTGGTGAGTCCAGCTCTTTATGCTGGAGTCAGGCATGTTCTGCCCCATTTGGCAGACTACCACAGGGTTTTACTCCTCCTAACAGTGTTGCAGTGTTTCCTTTTCATTTACAAATAGTTCTGATTCAGCATGGGCTATCAGCTGTTGCACTAACAAGAGGGGCAGGCAGGATGCAGTTGCATTGCCCAGGCAACTAACAAGAGGGCACAGCTTATACGGAACAGGAAAATGTTTCAAAAAGCCTTCTTTAGAGTTAAGAGGGAAAAAAAAAATAAAAAACAACAACAACAAAAACTAACTATGTCAGAATTTTGATGAATTAGTAATTGAGAATACAGAATTTGGAAAAATGTTTACTTTACATTCTTAATGTCTTTAATACATAATCCTGGTAATGCATCACAGAATTAGGGCTCAGACAGAAATGTATCCATTTCCCTATCATATCCCAAAAGCTGTGATTATTAGTTGGAATGAAAAAAGAATTTTTACTAAATGAAGTCAGTATGGTAAGACCATAGGTAGCAATTTCCAACAGGTGCCTTCCAAAGTCTAACTGAACTATTCTGTGTATGCTCAAGCAGTAAAAGGAATAATTTCACATTACAATAATTAATCCTGCCAGGCAGAATTTGTGGATTCCTGTTCCTACCAGTTATAAAATCAAGGAAGCCATTCCTCTACCAATCCATTTTGTCCAGCCATGTTTTTCAGGGAGGCTCCAGTTCCACAACAAAAGAAATTTTTGCCAAGTGACTATGAAGTAAGTACAGCTAGTAACTAACTTAAAAGGAAAAGTATGGATTGAATCAGAATTTCAGAGAGGCATATCTTTATGACTACAGAAGCAAGGAATATTTATAAAGACAATAAAAATAGATTTTGCAAAGGTGACATACTAAAGAAACACTTAAAAATTTATTTTTAAAAATAAAAGATGACACGTACCTTAAAGTAACTGTCACAAAATCCCTTATCCGTCAGATATTTTTTGAAAGCTTCCAGCATCTTTATACCTAAGCATTGTGGCTCAGGAAAGCAAGGCCTTTTCTAAAGTAATTGGTTCCTTACTCTTCTCCATCCCTAAATGTGACAGTTTGCTTATCCTGATCCAATCATCTTACCACTATAATGCCATAATATCCAGTGACACCGACTTCTAGACATTCAAGTAAGTGTTGTGGCTCTAGCACATGGTTTGATTTTCCAAAGCATCTTCCCCTACAGATGCATTTATGTAGCTCTGCAAACACTTTTGAAAGACAGACGTATGTAAAAAAATCCCAGTGAACCCAAGGGCCTGGCTGCCACATTGACCCCTGAAGTTGAATTCATGCGAAGCAAACTCACACAACCTTGGGGGAATATCAGCTGCTGATCAGTGACCAGAGGAAACCTGAAACTACTGTTCTCATGGAGGTTTCTGATAGTCCTTTCCTTGGGGACAAACTCAATATTTCACCTCCTCAAAGACATTTGCTTTTGGCTCTGCACAGAGTAGGTACATAAATGTGTATGCATAGAAACGCGTACACGGACAGGGAGGGACAGGTGGGTAATTTATTCCTAGAAGCAGCTTATGTATCATTCCACAGAATCCCAAAGAACTGCCAAATTACAACCATGGGAAGGGCTGATCCTGTCACACACTCACAGGGATGAGTTCACACCTGCAAAAACACCATGCTGAAGCACCAGTTTCAGAACCCTTTTCCTTATGCTGACAACAAAACATTATCAACCTGGGGGTTTGGAATGATTTCTGTTTTTTGCCCAAAAAGCATTTTAAGGTTGAAAACTGTTAAACTACTACATGAGTGACACTCAAAGATGCACCTCATAGCTACCTGTGTTACCTTCCTGTAAACCCTCTAATGACTTGACCTTAGTGCAACAGGGTCTGTGTCCTTTCCAAATGTTCAGCTGCACTCTTCTAAGAATAAAAATCAAAACGTGAGCACACTCAAAGCCAAATCAGCATGACATTATTTTGTTACTACTTATGCTATTCCAAAAAATCAAAATATTTCTGCTAGAGAAAACTGGATCTAATTACACAGAAGAGTCCCTTTCTAACTGATATTTGTGGGTGTGTATGTAAATCTGAAAAGGAAATCAAAGTGTTTGAAGTTAATTTAACATTAGCAGAATAATCCCTATGCCATACCTCTGATATTCAAAGCTTCAGACTTTTTCTCTTTTTTCTTCTCACACCCCTCTTCAGGGCTCTTTTGGTCATTTGGTGAATCACCTGCATTCAAAGAAGAAACGCTGTGTTGTGTATAAGTTCTACAAACAGAAAAAACATCAACCTTCTCAAAACCAACTTACTTCAAAGATGACAAGAAGAAAAATAAAAACAAGCCAAAACATTTCCCGTGCAGCTCCCCTGGGCAATGCCTCCTGCCCCCCTCCCGAGGGGACACTCAGCAACCCGGGGTAAAGTACAAGGTGAAAGAGGCGGCGGGTGCCTGAGTGAGCTTAGTGAAACCCCCCGGGGCCCACGGTTGGCCTTGGGGCTCTGATAGGGCCCAGAGAATTGGGGGGTCGGGTCCTGAGGGAAAACGAGAGAGAGAAAGGGGGTGGGGGAGGGTACGAAGGGATGCTGAAGGGATGCTGAAGGGAGGGAGGGGTGGGGAGAGATGCGAGACACGAGGGGAAGGCGAAGCGCAGCCGAAAGGCACCTGCTTCATCCTCCTGGCCGTCCGGGGTGCCACCGGGCACGTCCCGCAGCGCCGTGGCCGCGGGAGGACGGGGGGACCGGCGCCGCCCACGGCAGCAGGCGCCCCAGTCCTGGAAGACGAGGAGCCCCACGACGTTGACGGCGAGGCCGAGGGTGCCGACGATGAGCACCAGCTGGGCGTCGTCTATGGGCTCGGGCCGGGCGAGGCGGAGGATGGAGTCCACGAGGATGGTGAAACAGAGGGCGGTGAGGAAGACGGCGTTGCTGAGCGCTCCCACCGCCTCGGCGCGGCTGTAGCCGTAGGTGGCGCGGGGACCGCGGCGGCTGCGGCGGGCGATGCGCCCGGTGGAGAGCCCCACGCAGAGGGAGATGAGGTCCGAGAGCATGTTGAAGGAGTCGGACACCAGCGCGATGGAGTTGCCCAGGTACCCGGACACCAGCTCGGCCACGAAGAAGCCGACGGTGAGCACCAGCATGAAGATGAGGCGGCACGTCTTTCCCGAGTACCGCCCCATGGCGGCCGTGCGCTGCCGGCCGGTAACACTCCGCGCCAGCACCGCCGCCCACCCGCAATAAGTGCGGCCGGCCCGGCCCGGCCCGCACCGCCCGAGGGCACCGCCCCGCCCCGCCCCGGGCACCGCCGACCCCGAGCGGCGACGGCGGGAGATGCGAAATCCACCGAACCTGGAATAAAGGGGAGATAGATGGGCGGCGGGGAGGCGCGGAGCCGGCGCGGCGGCGGGAGAAGGGCCCTCTAGGGCAGGCAGAGCTACCCAAGGCTGTCCTGCCTGCGCTCCTGCCGGCCCGAGACGGTGAGTTTCTAGCGACGGATCCAATAATTACCGACCTTTGGTGCTTTATTGGCGACAAAAGTGCCAAACCAAAGGACAGAGTGCCATCTACTGAGCCAGCTTATTTCCAGCCACCAACCTTTAAAAAGGTGTGTCAAAGAGCCAAGCGAATCCTGGGCTGCATCCAGAGCAGCGTGGCCAGAAGGTTGAAGGTGATTCTCCTCTCCTCTATTCTGCTCTGGTGAGACCCCACCTGCAGTGCTGTATTCAAATCTGGTGACCCCAAGATACGAACGTGGAGCTGTTGGAACAACTCCGAGGAGGTCAAAAAGTTGATGAGAGGACTGAGCACCTCACCTGTGAAGACAGGCTGAGAATGCTGGGGCTGTTCATCGTGGAGAAGATTGTGGAGAGACCTCATAGTAGCCTTTCAGTATCTGAAGTGGGGCTACGGGGAAGCCAGAGAGGGACTCTTCATCAGGAATGGTATATAGAAGAAGGAGTAACGGCTACAAACAGAAAGAGGCAAATTTAGGGTGGTAAGATACTGGCACAAGTTGCCCAGGGAAGTTGTGGATGCCTCATCCCTCTCAGTGTTCAAGGCCAGGTTGGATGAGGCTCTGGGAAACCTGGTCTAGTGAGAGGTGTCCCTGCCCATGGCAGGGGGTTGGAAACTGCTCTTTAAGGTCCATTCCAACACTTAACATTTTATGATTCTATGAAAATAGTAGCTTAGTGTTCACAAATCTATCACTACCCTACAAGAAAAATAATAGCATGCACTTTTTAATCTACAGGATACTCTACAAGAACCATGATATGGTAGTAAACCTCTAGCTTTTACTTGTAGATGTTGTGTTGCTGTTGTTCTTATGTTGGTTCTTGCAAAAATGACAACCCCGCTTGCAAATGGAAAAAGGACAGAACTGGACTACTAAAGCATCATTTCAAATTGAACATCTAAAGGAGCTGCTGTGAAATCATGTCATCCTCAACTATGGGGTTCTCAGTATCAGACCTGGGCTCAAAAATGTTAAATAAAATATGTAAGACCTAGAGAAAATTATGTCCTTGAAATGTTATCCTGTGAGAGTTTGGAGCATTTCAGCTATGCCCGAGGCAAACCAGTGCTGAGGTACCTCTTCAGCAGCTACAATTCACACTGAGGTGCCAGATCACATATTTCACCATGCTCAACAAAGCACTCATTGCTGTCAGATTTTAAACCAGCAAAGCAAGGGAACTCTATCTTGTCCCACCTACCTAAAGCAGTGTTCTCCACAACCAGAAATTCCTTAAGGACCTCAGGAATTTCCTCTTTGTTCTACCTCTGAAGCAATTGCATTGTTACTGCTGTTGATTAAGCACTTGCTTGAATACATCTCTTAAATGAGGCCTCTCCATTTCACCTAATTCTGTGCACAGAACCCAAGATAAGAAGTAACCTCTGGACTGGATTTGAGTAGCCTTTCAGGGGATAGTCTCCCCTGCAAAGAAATTAACACACAACTCCCAATTAAGCAGAGATTCACATATTCAATATCTTGCAATATGTTAATTAACAAATGCAAAAAAATAAATGTATTGAAATGAACCTTACCATAAAAATAAACATAGTTGTGTGAGAGGATAGAATATCGTAAATCAACACACATTTCAGCTCTAGAATTACAACTACCAGCATAGGAGGAGAGATGCTTATTTGTGGTGCCAAATCAAAAGCACATAGGTAGAACAATAAGAAGAAAAATATTAGTTACAGGAGGTTTAATAGTCAGATATAAATTCTAAAATGACAGACTATATCTTCTGTACTATAATTAATGATAGAAAACCCTGCCTCTGGCACTTCACTTACAATCAAGAAAAAAAAAAAAAAAAAAAAAAGCTCTCTGAAGCCCGGCTAATTGCACCTTCCTAGAACTGAAAGAGTGAAAGGAATTTGCAGTGGCTTTTATTTTAGGAAGACATAATACAGTAGCTGAAACATCATTAATCTTCCTGTGAAAAATATGTATCAGCCTTCTTTGAAAAAAAAGGAAATTTCATAGCTCTGAACTCACTGCAAAGCATAAAAATATCACAGTTATTTTGAAGAAATTGCATTAGAAATATTTTTTTTTCAGCAAATGAAGCTGTGACTAAGTCCTCTGACATGGAGCACAATTACAGCTGACTCTCTGAAGGTGTCAGAAACTGTATGTGTTCAGAGCCTCAGCTCCAACACTGGATCTGCTGATCACTGATTATTCCTTCTCTCAAGCTCACACATCTCCATCTGCTTGTCACAGAACAGCCACACACCGACACAGAACAGAGCAGTGCCTGTTGGGTCAGACCACAGATTTGTGTCAGGACTGTTTCCAGTTCCCACCTACACCTTTGGGAGATGAGGGAACCAAACCTGCAGAGTCTTCAAAACACAGGGCAGATACAGAGAAACAGGAGATACACAGATGCACTGGTACAGAGGGACGGCAAAAGTCCTGATTGTCCCCTTTTTCCTTTCCCTGTGTGGTCTCACATTTGATTCACTTTTCTCTTCTGAACATTTAGCACATATTTTTATGGAACTGTTCATTCACTCCTGCTCTCTTTCTTATCTTCTGTCACAGCTTAAACCCAGCTGGCAACTCTGCCACACAGCAGCTTGCTCTCTCCCACGTCCAGGAGGATAGGGAGAAGAATCAGAAAAAAATTTTAAAAACATTATTCGTTGAGATAAGAACACTTTAATAATTGAAACATAGTAAAAAACCAAAAAACAAACCCACAAAACCAAAACAAAAATAAACCAAAGAAACAAGTGATGCACAAACAGTTGCTCACCATCCTCTGACTGATGCCCAGCTCATCCCCCAGCAGTGGTCAATGACTCCTGGCCAGCTCCTCTCAGCTCATGTTCTGAGAAGGACTCTGTGGTATGGAATATCCCTTTGACCAATTCAGGTCCTGCTTGTTCTGGCTGTGCTCCCTCTCAGCTTCTTGTGCAGTTCCTCACTGGCAGAGCACAGACGATCAAAAAGTCTTTGACGTGGAGTCAGCACTACTCAGCAGCCACTAAAACATCAGAGCGCTATCAATATTATTTTCTTCATGCTGAATCCACAATACAGTGCCGTACTAGTTTCTATGAAGAAAATTAACTATCCCAGCCAAAACCAGGGCATCTTCTGACCAGCTCTTCATCCATAGAAGGGGCCTTCCCTTTGCACTAAGGCTGCTTAGAAGCTGCTTGGACGTCCAAGCTTTTGCTTTTCTCCTTATGCATCCAAACCTCCCTGTCCCTCTTTATCCAGGTGCCACGATCACTTAAAGACAAACAACTCCTAAAACTGCCAGGTAAGCAAAGTTACCCTAATCATTCTCATTGAATAAGTTGTTGCTTTCAATAACAAGAATAATTAATTCAGGTGAATCTCCAGAATAAAGTTTGTGTTATCCCTGGAGCTCTTTTACGCTTTGATCTCCTTCCACACCATCCAAAAGAAAGCCATGATCCTGAACATAGGAGTCACTGGCCCCATTGCCAGTTTTCGCTCAGGCTCTTTCCCCTCTCTGGCACCTCCATTCTGCCTGCAGAAATCCACCTGCAGTATTAGAACATTTGGTCTCAAATCCTTTTAGAAAGGAACCACGTGTATGATGGCTCTGCAGTGTGCATGGCATCTGTGTGTGTTTTACACTGGCTGCAGACATTCAGCTGTAGAATGTTATGATTTCACTTATTCATCCAGTCCTGAGATGGCTTGAGCAAGCTACATATTATTAAACAAAAGAGCAGCCTGAATATCCCAGGCTCTCCATTTCTGACTGTGCTGAGTTGGAACAAGTTCTTAGGAGGTACAGGGAAGGAGGTCCAGCACCTTGGTTTTCTAAATGATTTGCCAACCTAATTTCAGCTACCACGCTGCTAGAAAAGCTGCAGTTTCCTCATCCTAATCAGGAACAGATATCAGAAAAATTCTTCAGAAGTTCTAAAATCATTGCAAACTTACCTTCTGAACCCGAAAGATGAAAAGCACTCCTGTAAGCTTCAAGATCTCTGTGTACCAAGCTTTGAAAGTACTCAACATTTGAATTTTTAGCACTTAGCTGTTGGCAGCCAAGAGGCTGTCCCCACCTGTGGCCATAAGAGGATGCTTGGGTAGCAGTAAAGCAGGGTATGTATTATACTTTCCCTTAATACTCTTTTATTCTTCAAGTATTTTCAGCCCAAGTGAGTTTCTGAGCTAGAGATCTGTATCTAGTAACCCTCAATGGATTTTTCTTTCATGTCCTAATCCAGCCTCTCACTCAGCAATGCAGACTTCAATATTAATTGGAAACAAGCTCCACACATCACTTCTCATGGTGTGAAGAACCATGGGATAGTTTAGTCTGGAACCTCGCTGCCACAAGAAAGAGACATGGGCTGGTTGCTCAAAGCCCCATCCAACCTTGCCAGGAACACTTCTGAGGACAGGGCACCCACAGCTTCTCGGGGCAATGTACTCCAGTGCCTTCCCACTCTCAGAGTAAAGAATTTCTTCCCAATATTTCATATAAACCTACCCTCTGACAGTCTGAAGCCATTTCCCCTTATTTTGTCACTACCCGCCCTTGTAAAAAGCCCCTCTCTTTCTCTCTTGTGGGCTCCTTTAGATAACAGAAGGTGCCTTAAGGTGTGCCCAGAGCCTTCCCTTCTCCAGGCTGAACAATGTCAGCTCTCTGTCTATTGCCTTTTTCTCTTTGTTTTGAATCTGAATCCTGCTAGTTTCACTTAACATATTTTTGTTTCAAAAGACAGGACAGACATTCAATGGCTACTGACTTTCCCTATGCCGCCCTTGGTTTTGCATTTTTTTGCCACATCCTCCTTAAGTTATTATTTTTCAAGGTGGCAGGTGAAAATCTACTTAATTACTTCCAGAGAAGCCATCACCAGCCACTGAAAGCAGGATATCTCTGTAATTATGAAATGTGTCAACAATAACAGCAGTAATGATGGCAATTTTCTTCTACTGCTGAATGAAAACAAGGTCACTCATAGTTTCATGCTCCTGTAGAATTTGGATAGCAAAGAGTATCATGAAAATAAGAAACCATTAGAATTACCATTAAGAGAGATCACTCTTCACTCTGCTTATCAAAGTCCTGTCAGACTTTAATTTTTAACCCATCATAAAAATTATTTACAAATGACATTTCAGGAATCACCTGGAAGAAACTACAGAATGAAAGAAGCCAACGCCCACACTCTGCTGTACGTAATGAAGGAGTTATGCTTGTTTAAGTCTGTGAGGAGGAAAATACTACATTTGTACTAAAAAGCTGAGGCTGATCCTGGGCACATGACATTTAAAGGCAGCATCCCTAGCCTGAAATGCAATAGATAGCTGTGAGAGGGCCTTTAAGCTTCATTCCAAGACCGGGTGACAGCCTTGACTGTGAGGTTCATTTCTCTGAATTAGGAATCATAGACTAAATTCATAGCAAATCTAAATGGAAACCATGTGGTTGGCTTCTGCCACAAATAAATTCTACCAGAGAATGAACAACAAACTAAACACTGGCCAACAGTCCTAGTTGTGGAAGGTGGATTGTTCCTCATTCCTTGCTCATTTTATTTGTGTCTCCCTCTCACACCCAGAAGAGGAAAATGGGGTTTCTTGGCATAGACTGAAAGGTGGAATGGCTGGGAAGTTGTTAGGTCTGCTTGAATCCAGGGAGCAGAACCCTAGACCAGCAAGACTTTGGTAGTCTGTGGGAAAGCTTTATCAGTGTCCTTGGCAGAGTACAGAGGTGAATGTTCCTGGATTTTTAATCACAGCTGTGACTCTTCATGACAGTCCTGAAACTGTCCTGGGGAGAAACTCTGTACTGGAGTTTGGCCTGAGAATATATTTTTCATGCTCCCTTAAATTTCACTTGAATATACTGGTGGGTCAATCTGAATGATGAGCCTGTGGGATTATTTAATTCCTAGGCTGGAATGTCTTATTTTTCTTTTATTTTTTTCCTATCTTAAGATGGTTGTTCAGTTTTTTAATTACAAATTACCATTCTCTGCACTTAATACCCAGCATAAAAAAGCATTTTGCATACTTTAGGACATATCTAGTCAGTCTCTGCCTGCTCTGTCACCTGGATAAAGCTTCCTGAAATATTTCAAATACTTCCCTTTTTAAAAAAGTGTTGCTCTGTTATGTTTCTCATATAAATGTATGTGTGTGTATATTTATGTCTACACATGACTTCTTCCAGGTAGCATAGCACATAGAGAAAGCCACTAACTTTGTCACTGTAAGTTTCATTGAGTCCTATTGTAAAAGGAAATATTCATTTTCTATATCAGCAGCATTTCTAGACTGAAACTGATACCAGACTTATGCCTGTGTCAAACTGTCTGCAGAACATCCAAATAAAACAATTGAAGTTAACGTATACAACATGTCAGCCTTCAAAAAACCCATTGTATTGAAACTATTTATGACTTTGAACTCAGTAGTCTTAGAGTCTTTTTATTTCCTTACAGCTCACCCCAGATACTGTGATGTAATTCAGAGTCTGTCAATGCCCTTACTAAGAAATTGGTTCAAGGCTGAGAGCAAATGCAGGTAACCAAAGTTCAGCAGCACTAGCACTGTTGGAATCTAGGTTCAGAGAGTTTAATCTCACCTTTATGCTGTTGCATAAACCATCCAGGGATGCTTTGCTTGCTTTACTCAGACACTTCACTTTTTCTTTCTGCCCTTTCCATTTTGGACACAACGTAGCCCTAAAACATTTGCTTTTACTCGCTTTGATGCACATTTTTCTCATTGAAAACCAATCCTCAGATTATCTTCTGAAGTTTATTTGAAGAGCACTCAAAATTCTGAAGAAAATTTAGTGAAGGACATTGCTAAATAAACTTTTACAGTCTCTTCCCTGTTTCTTTTTAAAGACTGTGTTTTAGAGCTCCACCGAATATAAATTAACACAAATCTGGCTACCTTTGCAGTGGCTGCTCAGAAAACCTTTGGAAAATTTTGGTGAGGATTATTTGCACACTATTAAACTGAAGAAGATCTTCAAATAAATACGTGTTCAGTCTTAGGCAATTGATAAACACTTAAAAATAGTTTGAGAGCATTCCCTGGCCTTTTTATTCTATTTGAGAGGACTACATCCAGCAAAGCCATAAAATCGAAGTATTTTGTTGCAGTAGGCTCTGTTTACCTGCATGCCAACACATTAACACCTCTGGGATTTATGGAAATAAATACATAAAGCATACATTTCTTCATTTATGCAAAATATTTAGGAGTTGGATGTCACAGGGCATTACAGAGGCAACATAAATCCTGATGATGAGGATGCACTGTGTGACAGAACTGTCTTTTGGTAAACTCTGATGCTGTGGATTCTACCATCATCTGCATGAATGCAGCCAGGGGATGAATTGGTGTGAAGGGTTTACTGAAGGGTTGGTGCTTTCAGGGAAAAATAAAATCAACCCGTTGAAAATACACTCAAAATAGAGGAAGCACAGAACAATGCTGATCTTGAGGAAAGGATTTTAGGCTTTTCATTTGTGAAAAGCAGGGTAAACCAGTGGTATGTTGTTACAGGCGTTACACTCAGGGTTCCTTCTAATTCCTTAAAAAGGTCTCTGAGTCATCATCACCTGGAAAAGTCTGTCACACTTTCAGCAGTGCATTTAAGAAAGCTATTCCAACCAGGGAACTTATTTTTCTCTTTTATATGGGGTTTAATTAAGTAAACATGAAATTCTTCACACTGACTACCTAAGAAACTGAAATCCTTTGTTCTGGAACTTTAATTCCCAGTCCATTTTTGCCATCTGCAGTATGCATTTTTGCAATTGTTGAATCAGAGAGCACAGCTACAAATACAATTTTTTTTTTGATACCTGCACATTTTAGCTCTCCAGGCCTCCATTGGAAGGTCTATGACATTAAGGTACCGATTAAGCAGCTATTTATTCACTTATTTTGTTCTATAAATGTTCTCACTTCCCCTGGGATCAGCATGTTTGCACCACCAGATGTGAATATTTAGTTCAGCATATTACAGCAACAAAGTATTTCCAAATCACCCAGCCAGTAAAGGTGAATGCCTCTCTTCATTCACAGGTCTGCCCCCAAATATCTCCTAGTTACAAAGCCCGAAAAAAAAGATTTACCTTGCAGCAAGCCTCAGTACAACATCACTCTGCATAGGTCTGGAAGGAGAAAAAGGTATGTTTTCCATTTGTGTGACTGCTGGTTTACTTTCCAGCTCCTATCTGAGAGGCAGGCTGCTGGTGCACCCTGAAAGAGGAGAACCAAAATCCAGCAGTGATGCCATACCAAAAGCTCACATACCTGCTCAGTTGCACAAACAGGGACATTAAAAGCAAAAGGCACTTGACTGCTAACACAGACAGAACATGTTTTATTTAATGAGCTGTGCAAACACCACAAGGTCTCTCACGAGAAGATGAGAGCTGTTTCTCCCAGTCCGAGACATTTTATGTGTGGCTCAATGTCAGGTGGGTTGGACTGGGTGACATCTTTATTTCCTACTTCCCTCCCCACCTCCCCGTACAGACGACAGAACAAATGTTTTCTCCAGGTTAAACCTTTATTTATTTTCTCAAGGCAAACAAGAGAGAATTACTATGATCAGGCTAAATGGGGTGCTTTTCAAACTGTGGTTCCTCTAACAGTTTAAAACTGTGTATAAATGAGTAGAAGAGACAATTGCACTGACCTACATGGACAAGAGTAATTGGGTCTCCGTGTGCAGTAAAACAGGCTTCTGTATTTTTTTTGTAAGGTCCATGGCCAGGATTAAAATTGTCTGGTATTTATTATGAGAGCATGATGTTTTTTATTTTCATCTGATTGCTGCTCAGCCCTGGTTTTCATCCTTGTGCCAAAACTTTCTGTATAAGATCCATGACCTCGAAAGCATCAGAAAACTCTGAAAACTCTGGCTGAAGGTGCTCTGTCATTTCCAACAGCAACAGCAAGAAAAGTCTTCTGTGAATTTCAATTTCTGGGAAGAGTTTCTTAGGGAAGCTTTAATATTTCTGTGTTTAAACAAGTATGTCCTGGATTTTAAGCCAAAGCACTAACTAGTCTGTGATGTCATGTGCTATGGATGGCTCAGTTGGCTCAAGCATTTCTACACGGCACTTGCTTTAAAGAGTATAGAAATACTTTTATACCTGTAGTGGCTGGTCTGGGCCAGCATCAAAAGAAAGAACAAGGGCATTTCCTCTCTCTATTTCTCTTGCTGACCTCTTCTCTTAGTCATGACTTGGTGTGGGGAACTGCATTTGTCTGAATCAAGTACACGGATGGATCTAGAGGACAGAGAGGCCTTAATTCGACCTGGTGGGACAAGAGGTGTTTGCAGCTGGACAGCTGTAATTTGAACAACTGGGGGGGGGGGGGGGGGAAGATGGATGGCAGCAGATGAAGACTTAGAAAACAGGAGACAGAGCAAAAGGGTAGCCAAACCCAGAAAAATGAAGGGTGAGGGATTAAAGAGTTAGGGGTGAGAAGTAAAACAGACCTAGAAAATGGGTGAGGGAGGAAATTGGCTTTGTCTGGGTCAGCAGGGATGTTAACTTGGAAAAAACAGATTTCGACTTGCTCAACAAGAATATTCCTACTAAGATGAGAACTTGGGGAGTGGATGTTGCAGTGAGTTAAATGAGTACAGCTGTAGAACAAGGGGAAAAATGGTGAGCTGATTTGGCACCTGTAAACACCTCCCTCAGAGTCCTCTGGGCTCATTATAGACACATCTCACTCTGCCCCTGCTGTCAGCAGCATCCAGGAATCCCACCAGGTAACTCTTCCATCCCTGATGGTAGGCCTTGCAACAGAGCAATGAGAACTGCTGCCTGTGATGATTAACTGTGGCACTAATACACATGGAAGAATTTGCTTCGGTGGATTTGGATGCTCCCACTCCCCTCAGCACACATAGTTCAGCACTAGAGGATGGACCTGCTCTCTTCAATTTTTGCTTTGGTTTTTTCCAAGTGGTATAAACAAGAGAGGAGAAGGTGGTTTAAATCCATTCCCTACCTGGGGAACAAAGATGTGAAGGCAATTTTCCCCTTTCCCCAGAATGCTTAAGAGGTAGAGAGCTACTCCACAAACCTTCACCTTCCAGCAAACCATCGCTGTTGTCAGGAGCCTGCCCAGGTGTCTCCCAGGGTGTTGCCCGTGGACAGCTGGACAGCACCAGCAGCACTCAGAGACCATGCCATCTGATTGAATTTCTGCTAGTGGTGCTGGCACACTAGAAAATTCACCTTGCCTTCCAGCTCCAGGAAAGAGCATATTTTCCTCATATGCAGGATGAAAAGAGGCAGAGAGATGGAATCCCTCTTCTTCATGGTTTTTTTGACATAGCTTTAAAATATATGTAAAACATGCTAGTATACTTTTCAGACTACAGCTATCTGTTCTTTCTTTTGAAAGAAATGTAATAAAAATCCAAGTCAGGTTGAATATAGAGAGGATTAGAGGAAGCAAACAGGAAATTTTAGCTAAATAGGAATTGCAAAATTAAGTCCAGAAGAAAAGAGCGTTCCCTCTACTATATAAAACAGCATTATCTTGCCTGTAGGCACTACTGGAAGCAGAGAAGTTTCACTGTGGCAGAAATATAGAGGCAAAACCACCAACAAATCTGCACACTGTATTTATGGGATAGTATGAAATTAATCCCTGCCTCATACAACTTAATTTCAGTTGAAAACAAAGTTGAGTTGCTGGGTCTTTGGACATGAGTCTATTAGAGGAAGAGGGATGGATGTGTTGTCCCAGAAAGTTATTAGGAGCAGGATCCTGGGAATTCAGTGAGTTCATCCTTTAGCTACACAATCGCCATTAATTTCAGTTAATTCCCTTGTAAGTGCTGATGTATTCCTCCTCCCTGCCTTCACTCAGAAGCACAATTTTGGAAGCTGCCTTCCAAGAAGTCATCATAAATAGAGACTTTGTCAGGAATTGATGACAGTTCCCAGCACAAAAGTCAATCAAATCCCCCAGAAAATTACATATCACCAGAAATCCAGACTAAGAGCAACTTCAGTTTTGAACAGGTGGGCATATAAACAAGCAGGCACCAAAATCAGTTATGCATCTGGCTTTAATGTTAAACTGCAACAAAGTTAAAGCTTCAATATGATATGGAGATACCTTTAATAATGAACAGAAATATTTTCCAATTTAAAAGTCCATCAGAAAACACATTAAACACTATAACACAAACTAACAAATTTTTAATTTCTAGTTCCAAAGCCCTGTCCAGCCTGAAAGTCAAACATAAGACTTACCTTACCTCACCTAGAGCAGTATGTAACAGCACTTGCTTTTTGAGCCAGGCTCTCAGCTTGCGCCCCAATACATCCAGTTAACACTTCGCAAATATCTGGCTCCGATCTCAACTGAAACATTTCTAGTTTTAAGAAATACGTTTGTATGTGTATATAAGAACATTCAGAGAGAGAAAAAGAACTCACGTGTATCTTACATCAAATAAATTGCGAGACTTTCTCCAGGAATAAAAAAATCAGTCCCTCTCTCCTCCCAAATGCAGAAATTTTAAAAATCCTACGCTAATAAAAATGAACTGAAAGGCCAAGACTCTATGCACTGAAGAGAACCTCCTCCAAAATGTTTCTGTGGCTGAGTATGTCCGTTTCTCCTCTGCATGCTCTCCCAAGCATGGGTTAACAAATCTCAGAAAAGAATACTCGGCACTCTAGTCAGGTTGTTTCAGTCAGCATCTAAATATTTTCACAACATATTCCCAAATCAAGAAATGGTGAGACTCTACTTTTGCACTTACCTATTCTTTTGTCTCCTGCAAACAGTGAACTGCTCTAAAGATAACCACGTCTCTGAGAAAAATTACAGCACTATTACTAAAATATTGAGAGGTCGAGACTTGGGATGACTGGTATTTCAGGATTAGGTATTGCATAACAAGTATCTCCTTAGGGTAGTAGCACACTTTGTCCTGTGTTTGGTCAGCCAGTGGATCAGGGAGGAGATTTCCCTTGCAGATCACTGTACACTTTGCAAACACAACACTTAAACTGCATGCCTGTGACTTACAGATAAACACCTGTGGCCACAGCTGGAAACATGAACGGGTTCCAGGCATAAAATCCATCAGCCTTGCTAACAAAAGAGTGAGGAAAACTGCATTTTTTCTCACCCATCCCAGAGAAGCGGTAAACAGTCTCTACAACCGAGCAGGAGTGCCAAGGGGCAGAGCAGCTGCACGAGGTTATTTACCTGTTTCGGCGTCCCCAGGGGCTGTGTGACAATAGCAGCACTCCATGAAGATAACGTAGTTCAACACGTTGAAGCCCAGACCTGAAACCCCGATAATGAGGACGAGCAGCGCTCTCTCAGTCTTCTGAGGGTTGATGAACCTCTTGATAGCCTCCACGAAGATGCTGAACATCAGCGCGGTGGCAAAGACAGAGTTGCCGAACGCTCCCAGCACGTCGGCGCGGCTGAAGCCGAAGGTGCTGGCCTTGTGCCACCGGATGCGGCTGAAGCGGACGCCTACCAGCCCGATGATCATGGAGATCATGTGGGAGAGAACAGCAAAGGCATCCGAGGCCAAGGAGAGGGAATTGCCCACGTAGGCGACCGAGATCTCGGTGGCGAAGATGGCGAGGCTCACCATGCACATGAGAATGAGGCGGCTGCTGCGGCCCGAGTAGCGGCCCATGCCTGCGGCTCCCTGCCCTGCACTCCTGGGATCCACGGAAACAGCCCTGAGCCAGGAGCAGCTCCCTGCCCGCGAGCCTGCCCTTCAGTTGTCAGCCCTGCTCACATGTGGGAGCCACTTTTATAGGAAGCAGTAAAACAATAAATCAGTTTAAAGGGCAGTTCAGCGAGATTTGTCATGTGAAGACATTGTTGAGGGCTCTGGTCCTTGCAGGCGTCCCGCCCTCAGGAGACATTTTTTCCTACAAAACCAAAACTAAACCGAGGAAGACTACTGGGAACACCAGCACCTGCTACTGTATCCAGTGTCAGTGTGCTAAAAAACTGAGTAAGGCCCAGACAGGAGAGCATAAAAAGGTTGCTCAGAATTTTAGGTGGTTAGAAAAGACCTCTCTTTTGCAAAAAACTCCTCTCATGCCTGTTCCTGCCATTTCTGTTGCCTGTTATTTTAGTACTGCAAAAAAATCCTACTGTACACTTGTGGAAAAAGACATTTGTAATCCATGTTGGGTGGACATGATTTTTAAGAGCACAACGAACAGGAAATGCTTCTAAGAGTCACTGAAGATGCTGCCCGTAGAACAAGCTTCTGAAAACAATTGAAGACAACTTAAAGACATCTGAACTGATCTCCCATTTTATCAACCTAATGAAACAGCTATACAACAACTTCTTATACTTTTGGCACATTTTAACATTGCTCATGAATATGGAGAAAATTTGGAGAATATATTGGAGAATTTGGAAAATTCGGAGGTCATTTTCTAAACAAACTGCCAGTAGACATGGAAGCTGAGGTTTAACAATAAACCCAAAGCAGATTGTTTATTTCCCATTTTGAAAACCCTGTCTCAAAATCTCAAAGTAATTCTTTTATGCTTGCACATAGATTTGGGGAAACCACAGCCAGAAGTTCAAGCTGCTGAAGTCCTAGCTTGCCCTAGTCCTAACTTTGTGCCATTTCTGGAAAATAGATCCTGAAGCAGTAACATTTTTTTGTCACTCATTGCAGTACTTGTTGAGCTCCGAGTGGCCCCATAGCTAACACAAACTCACAAACTACTGCTAATGGCACACCAGGCAATATGGGCCATAAGACCAGGTATCTTCCTTGAAAAAATTTATAATCCAGCTTTTTATTTAAAACACCCATCTGTGTACGTATGTGCACACGGTTAGTTCTGAGATAGGATGGAAGGAAATTACATGAATTACATGCAGTACAGCCACAGAGAGATAAGATAATATTGATAACCTGAGCTGACCAATTGTCCCTGCTGGCCTTAGGCTTCCCAAGGTGAATTAACTTTAGGTTGAAAACAAACACCCACCCCTACTTTTCATGTGGATTTGTGCCCTCAGGGTTTCAACAACCAAAATATTTATGTCTAAAGTCCAGTTTGTTAGAAGCCTTGCCTGCCAACATACGTAATCTTTAACATTTGGTCATTTGCCTACCTACACACTGCAGCTGCAACTCAAGGGTTCCCCTCCTCCTGCCATTTTAAGAAAACCATTAAGCCTGGAAGGGTGGATTACTAGAACAAATTACAACATTGAAAACTGGCACTTACTCATTTTCTTCATCTTCTCACACCTGTGTCACCACTTCTACCCCAGCTATTTCTATGGTGTTTTTGTTCCTTCTGGTATTAAAGTGATGTTTAACTACTTATTTTATTACCTGGAGCATGAAAGGCGGGAATTTTTTTTCAAGTTTTTCTCCTTTCAGTGGGTACAGACCAAGGTCAAAATTCAGTGGTCTCAAAAGCCCTGCCTTACACAATGTTGTTATTACTAAAACAAGAGATAAATGAAGCACTGGCTTTGCAGCAGAGCTAAAATGTTCACCTGTGCTCTATTTCCAATAAGGAGCTGCTAGCAGGGCATTAGGGCACTTCCCTTACACCCCCTTTCCAATTTAACCCAAATTTATCAGTATACAAGAACTAAAGAACACCAGGAAGTTTGCAATTCTATTGTAAACAAAAAGCAGTATCATTTAATCAACAGCAGTTTATTATTGCAATTCATATACCTATTTTTCTAATTGACAGAATCTACTCGGGGTCTTAAATTTTTTTCTATAATGCTTCACAGATAGCTCAGATTGTGCTTTTGGCAGAAAGATACTGGACATGGATGTTATCTCTCCCAGGCAAACATTAATCTCTTTGTGGAAGATCATCACAGGGACATCTGCATGTGAGGTATCGACATATCAGACCCTTCAAGCCTTATTATCACTAGGAAAAAATATGTTCAGGAAAAGTAAAAGGAAAAAAAAAGAAAAAAAAAGGGTGGTCTTCTGTGAAATCTGTCTTCAAACAAACCCATTTGTAAGCTCAGAGCAACTCATTTCTAAGAACAGTATGTAAACATGTTTACTGAAGGATTTGATCCAGTCAACTGGTTGAAGGTTGGCTGTTTGTTCAAACTGGTAAGGTCAGAGGCTGCATTTGGTTTTGCCTTTTCTTTGTTCTGAGTTACTTACAGCTTCCACATCTCATTTTTAAAATATGGGTGTTGTAGAGCATTTCAGTGGGAGCTGAGAGTGCTCATCTGTTCTTAAAAATCTGGTTTGCTCTGCCAAAAAATCTGGGCAGATTCCTGCCTCTTACACCTGAGGACATTGAAGCTGCTGCTTTTCCCCTTCCCCAGCACCAGAGAGGTGCTGTGGCCAATCCCCCTCCAGGCTACTCTTCATCACCCACCATTTCAGGCTGTGAAAACATCACTCTGGTGTTACTGCTCAGCCTCTTTCTCAAAGTATAATCTCAGCCAGCATTAGAGGCAGCACACCAGGATAGAGACCTTAGGGCCACTCCTCTGGTTTGTCAGCTGAATCCAAAGATAAATGCATGCACAGACACATCCTTTCCTAAACCCTTTGCTCATTACTACACCTGAGAAAATATCTAAATGCAAGATAGATGATTTTGAGATGCAACTGAAGCAAACCCTTCAGGACTAACCATAGGCCAAAGAATACTACAGAGAATTTCCAAGTTTCAAGCACTCTGAGAAAGCTGATCTGAAACATTTAATAATTTTTGCACTTTTCTGTGGAAAAACTGGGGCATTATCACCAGGCACATGGATCCTACACTGGATGGGCCAGGTTCAAATTTTAATATTCAAAATTTTGACTCGGTAGGCTGACCACAGGAATCTGGGGAAAAGCAAAACCTTCTGCATGCCTTCAGAAAGCAGAGATCTGGCAATAGCACTCTAAGTCTCCTGCACATTTAAGACTATGGCTGCTACATAAAACCAGTTTTTTGGAAACAGGCAGCCACGTAGTGTTGGCCCAGGGCGAGTTTCGGGAGGATTTTAGTGGTCCAACTTTTCAATTGCCAAGTTTTCACTATACTCTTTTCAGGGAAAGGTGTTCATGTAGACAGCCCTCAAACACACAGGAAGAAAAAAAGTAATAAATCAAGTGTATATCATCTAAACACTGTTTTGTGCCAGGGCCACCTCTTTATTTTTTAAAGCCAATCTTGTGCTCAGAGTGGAAGTAATGTTATTTTTAAAATGATTTCTCAACTCTTTAACATCCAGCCTCATCTGCTAGAGGAGCACTTGGTAAGTGTAGGAAAAGCAAAAAAGGTTTTATGAAACATACTATAGATATAACCACAGGCTAAAATCTCTAGCACTGAAATTAACTCTTCAGATTGCCTTTGCTTTATTCATTGCAGTATCACTGTCAGACAGCCATAAAGGCCACTTTGAAACATAAGAAAAAAAAGCCTGGCAAAATATCTGCAAGAAATGGCCTCCACCTGCATCTTACTACAATGTGGCATTTAATCTTTTTAACTTCCTTTATGTTGGGGTGAAAGTCTGGGAGGAGATTCTTTCCCTCTACCTCTGCACTTGTGAGACCCCACCTGGAGTGCTGGGTCTGGCTCTGGGGCCATCAACATAAGAACAATGTAGAGCATTGGAATGAGTCCAGAGAAGGGCGATAAAGAGGCTCAGAGGTCTGGAGCACCTCTCCTGTGCAGACAGGCTGAGAGTTGGGGTTGCTCAGCCTGGAGCAGGGAAGGCTGCAGGGAGACCTTAGAGCACCTTCCAGCACCTCAAGGAGCCTATGAGGAACCTGTACAGGGACTTACAAGGACAGGGAGTGATAGGACAAGGGGGGATGGCTTTAAATTGAAAGAGGGCAGGTTCAGGTGAGATATTAGGAAGAAATTCTTGTCTTGGTTTAGGAAGACAGGTATCTGCTAGGTAAAATTACAATCAGAGGCTCTTTGGCAAAGATTTGGGAAATAGGAATAGCAGTTCTTTACTAGTATGTAATACAAAGCAAACAAACACAAAAAAAACTCCCCCCCCCACCAAACAACTACAGCATTAATGACAAACGACAACAGTACCAAGAACCTTGAGGGCTTTGTTTCACAAAACCCAGGGCAGTTTGGTTTCGGTGTCCCTGCAGGATCCTCAGAGCACCAAGCTGGAACAGTGGAAAAGTCCCGGGCTGGTAGCTGGGATGGCAGGGTGTCCCGGCAGGCAGGGGCAGGATGTCCCGGCAGCGCAGGGGGTGCAGGGTCACGCTGCAGCAAGAGGAGCAGCGCCGAAGAAGCTCGAAGGCGAGGCAGAATAGCGGCGGCCCAGCTTCTGCTCGGCGTGCTTTGCGGCGGCTGAGATCCTCGAGGAGCGGCCGACACGCGTCTCCCGAACGCCGGAAGCAGAAAAGCACGCAGCTGCCTCAAGCTGTGTCTTTTACCTGCGTTATCTCCCCCTTCCACCTTTTGTCCATCTCTTTGTTTCAGCCAAGCACTCTCAAGTATCCAACACCCGGTCCCCTTGGCAACCCGTGGGGAAAAAATTCCCCAGAGAAAGAAGGAACAAACCCAACCCCCAACAATTCTTAAATGTGAGTGTGGTGAGGCACTGGAACAGGTTGTCCAGGGAAGTTGTGGATGCTCCATGCCTGGAAGTGTTCAAGGACAGGCCTGGATGAGGCTCTGAGGAACCTGGTCTAGTGGAAGTTGTTCCTGTCATGGCAGGGGAGTTGGAATGAGATGATCTTTAAGGTCCCTTCCAATGCTTCCAAGCCATTTATGATTTTATGTTCCTACAAAAATATTCCTTGAAAGACCTGGCTTCAGAGGGGAGTTTTCTAAAGGTAGTAATTACTATGCCTACAGGTTAGCAGCAAGTCTATACTGAAAATTTTGAAAGCAAAATTAAAAGCAGATGTTTCATCTAGAATGTAGATGTCAGCACACTAAAGTGTACTGTAGTTTTTATGACATATGTCTCCAACCTTTCAGGCATTTTCTCAATGTACAAGGAAATGCATGCACCAAAAAAGACAAAAAGACATGAGCAAAAGATACCTATCCCTCCCTACTGAGCAACACAGAAAAAACCCACCACAGCATGTTACAGCTCACAATACATCTTTATTATTGGAGATGTTTACAGAAAAGTCTGTGAATTACTGCTAGCCTAAGACTGACCATTGGGGAGCCAGGTTATGGTTTATGGCTTTGTCTTTGAATTATTTAAAAAGGTCACAAAACTGATGGAAGTTTAAGGGGCTATTTCAGTCTTATTAAAAAAGTTCAATTCACTGATAAAGGAGAGGTTCTTTCACTAGTGATTTAGTAACTACGACCAAAGAGGGTGTAGAACTTGGCAGGGTTTTTGCCACACACACATCTTGCTCCAGGCTGGAGTTCACGGAGAGGCTGGAAAGGTATGCAGAGGCTTTTTGCTCCCATGGATGGGGCACCAGGCTCAAGATCTTGATCCCTGAAATAAAAGGACATATTAGTGAAAAAATATAGTCATAAATAAATATATCTATTAAAAAATAAAAGTGCAATAAAGTGTATTATACATGAAAACTTAAAACCGCATTAATTATTCTGGAAGTTCCAGAGCTAAGGGAAGTAAATGTATTGAATTATGTAGGACAGCAAGAGTCTCTACATAAGTGTTTTACCCAAAGGCATCCTGCATTCCTGTTTTATATTCAAGACATTTTGATTTTCATCTTGGTAAATACACTCCAGTTCAGTTATATTTTACCTGGCAGTGGTCTTCTTGATCCAATCCTCGCAATCAATTTCCCCACAGAAAGGGATTTGTACAATCTGAAGGGAGGAGATGAGGGGAGAAAGAAAAACCCAACAGTTATACATCTAAAAAAATCACCTTTGTCTTCAGAAGATTCGTAAACCTTCAGATCTCATATACAGATCTCAAACTGGGAAAAGTTCCAATTGTTACAGTTGAATGTTAATAGCTCTTTTTCATCAGAGAAAGAGATAAGCACAGTCATCCCTCCACAGTGCAGTGTGGAAAATCCTACACAAACTCAAAGCACCATTTAAATTTAAATAAATTTCTTTTAACCAAATACATCTTTTTTTCTGTGCAAAGTATAAACACTGTTTTCTCATTAAATATTCTCTTTTTCAGGAAAAGTTTAAAATTTTCAAACTACTGAGCAAATGTTCGCCTTATACACTGCAAGACAGCGCCCTAAAAAGAGTTCCCATTTTAATTCCATTACTATGAATTTTCATTTTTTCTGAGCATACATTATTTTAAGAAAACAGAACTGCCAGCACCACATTTCTCTGGGGGGCGTGGGGGTGGTTGTGCAGCTTCCTGCTATTTCCTTCACTCAGCTTAACTGAAGAAAATCGAGAGTAAAGCTGAAATGATAATGTCACACACTCCTCTCTGTACTATTCTTAGCTATTGTGGCAGATCTCTTGCCCCTAGTTTTATATTCAATTTTACTGACTTTTCATTTTTTAACAGACTTCCACAGAGAAAATTCTGTTTGCTACCAAGAGGTAGCATTACTGTTAAAAAGACACCCCCTACACACATTTGTACACTTGTGAAATGCTGATTGCTGAGGGCAACCTCAGCTACTAAATTCAGCCTGCATTCATTTTAATTCTATCCAAACTGTGAGTAAGGTTTACTCAGTGCATCTTTCTTTCACCTAATTTACATTCTTATTGCAAAATTCTCAATTTGCCATTAACTGGAACACACCTTTATTAGACGTCACTTCATAGTTTCACCTTCTTGTAACTGAAAAAAGGAACTATTACCACTCTACTACACTCTTCTTGCATGAATCTTTTGTTAGTGAAATGAAAAACAGTCCACATTTTTAAAGAGCTAAAAGTCTGCAATTCCATTAAGAGAAAAACAGCAGCAGGAACTAAACAGGAGCACTTACTTCATCTTAAAAATTTTCCTCTTAAACAGTAGTCAGTGCTAAGAGTGTAATTTCAATTCACAACACACATGCTATAAAATTATCTCAATACAACAAAAATAGGTAGAGTGAAACAAACACAAAATGGCATATGTTTTCATTCTTTTTCAATTCAGATATGCAGCTCATAATAAATTCATATAACCTAAGTACCCAAAGAGTGGAAATAACCAACGTGGAATGTAAAATTATTTGTTCACATTTCCAAGCTTAACTACATTTACATTAGAATTCCAAACATCATAAAAACAGCTTCATTCTCTTTGTCATATCTAGAATCTAACTGCACACAACAGTGAGTGATGGACATTGCTAAATCAGTCCCTCCTCTGAAGTTCATCATTATTCCTTTAAATTTTGTTCTAAATTGAATTTAAGTGCAATAGAAATACAAGAAAATTGTATAATGGAAGGTCAAGCCTAACCAGGAGTAACTTACAATTATTTTTGGAGTTTAACAGAGTATTTATAGATTCTTGGCACTTGTTCATTTTTCATCAGGAATTTTGAAATTTTCAGAGTGGATCTAATTGGTACACAATGCCCTGACCTCTCTTTATGAAACACACAACCTCACTAACTAATGGTGGGGATCCTACCTCTTGAACAAACTAATCCAAACACATAAACAATTTCCCAACCTGATCTGTGACAGAATTTCAGGGTTAAAAAATTCTGTTAGCAGTTCTTTGTAAAAGAAACAGCAGCTCAATTCTGTGCTGAAGGCTTAATCTTTCATCTAAATTTCAATACTTTTTCACAGATGTTTAGATCATCTAAAGGGCATTTAGTGGAGCTCACTCACCCACATGATGGGTTATTGTTACTATAAATGCAAGGAGGTTTCTGACTGGCAGTAATTCCTAATGAACCCAATGGCTTCTACTCAGGCCATAAAGGTAAAACTTCCTTGACGTAAATTGCTTGTACTTTAAACTCTTACGTGGACTTTTATAAGAGACTTAATAAGTGTTTTGTCACTGTCTGCATTAGAATAATGACAGTGAGGTTATTGTAACCTGAATGAAGTGTTTACATTACTCTCTCTTAAAAGCATATTCCGATAAAACAATTATTTGTAAGGGATAAAAAGAGTGTGAAGCACAAGAATAGAAGTAGTAAATTCCCTTACCTTTCCTGAATCAAGTTCTTTTTGGAAGTCCTCCATATTACTGGCCACCACCATATGAGTTTTTAGGTCCTCAGATGCTCTAAGAAAAGGAAAAAAAAAATCAGTTAGGGCAGATTTATTCACATAAACTCACTGGCCCAATGAGCTGAATTTTCAGAGCCAGTCAAACAAGAGGTTACAAAAAGAGCTATATATTCATTAGAATCTTCCTAATCAGGTTATGTCTTTCTACCACTGATCCTCAAGGCAGTAAAATTTTGATTAATTGCTGATGGAGCCTTGTCCAGGTTGCTGCACATTTCACTGTGTTCACTGCCACTGTTGTGCCCATCAGTTAAACACTGACCTGAAGCACAGAGAAATAATTACTATAGATGTATATTTTTCTTTTTATATTATCTTCTAAATCTAAATCACAAGCTGCTTTTGAACTAGGTAAAAATATTCTGCCTGTAAACAATTTTCATCATCAGAGAAGGAAACAGAAAAGCTCATCTGCCACAGTGCTGTGTCAACAGCCTGTTCTTCTTGGTGGACTTAGGAGGAACAATCTGCAGTGACAGACCTGTGAGGGATTTTGGCATTTGCAATAAGGGCAAAAACCAGTTTCAAAAGTATTTGATTGCTTACAAGAAAACAATTCTGTGAAGGTCAGTAGGGTCTTAAAACAAACTTCTGAACACAGATCTTCAGCTACTGAAGTTTTGTGGACAGCTTTGTGTCTTTCAAAATTCTGCACCAAAAGCATCTTTCACAAATGAGTCCTGTACATAGGATCATGGAATTATTTAGGCTGGAAAATACCTCTAAGATCATTGAGTCCATCCACTAAGCCAACACTGCCAGGCCTACTACTAAACCATGTCCATAAGCACATTTATGTGTTCTGAACGCTTCCATGGATGGGTATTCCATTACTGTGCTGGGCAGCCTGTTTCATGCTTCACCACACTTGCAGTGAAGAATTTTTTTTTCCAATGCCCAATCTAAACCTCCCCTGGCTCAACCTGAGATCATTTCCTCTTATCCTGTCACTTGTTTCCTGGGAAAAGAGACCAACTCTCACCTGGCTTCATCCTCCTTCCAGGCAGTTGTAGAGAGTGACAAGGTCTCCACTGAGCTTCCTTTCCTCCAGAATAAACACCCCTAGTTCCCTCAGCCACTCCTCACAGGACTTGTGCTCTACACCCTTCACCAGCTCTGCTGCCCTTCCGTGGGCAGTGTTAAGGTCACTGGGACCTATTTATGGAGTGTTTATGGTGTATTTATTTATTAATAATATACATGAACTCACAGAAGCATTTTTTAAAATAAGTTCACAACCTTTTACCTTCCGTTTCATAAGAACAAGAGGCAGCTTCTATCGCTGCATGTGAAGGAGTTTAAGAGGCAGAAAATTACATGACAAAAACAGGAAGATGAGCCTAACCTGTCTTTCTCCACAGATAAACCATTAATGTGAGTTCTTCTGACAGGGAAAGGGCACCTGTGAATAGCAGAGCCATTTACTCTAACTCTCAGTTTACCTGCTGTAAAGGTTTGCATGGATCTCTTCCAAGATCTGCTTAAGTTTCTCTTCTGCTTCATGTTCAGACAATGTCAGCTTCTGCCCTGTGTCTCTTCTAACAGCTACAAACTGTTGGCTCTTCATGTCTCGTGGTCCCACTTCAACCCTGACTGGGACACCCTTCATGGAAAAAAAAAAAATTTGAAGTTATGAGGAAGAAATAATTCTCAGAAGAGTTCATTTTCTCTCTCTCTGCAGCATTTTGTTTTTAAGTCCAGTCTTAATATAGACTCATTTTATACATATAAGTTGCTTTGGAAAAAAAAAAACAAACACCATATATTCCAAAGCTTTTATGCATTTCTGTCTTTCCCATCCATATTCTCTTCACTTGTGCATTCTACTGCTTCACTAGCTTGGAGGCTGCATCAGTGCCAACATACAAGTAATAATGAAGCACCACTGGAACTGCACTAAGTTATCCCACATATTGCAAATCAGATTTTTTTAAGTCTGAACAATTAAGACTTCTATTGCAATTATAATGTTCTAGTTCATCCAATAATATATTTAATTCTGTTTTCAGAGAACGTTTTCAATAGCATTCAACAGGTATTGTTTTAACAGCAAAAAGCAAAAGTTGTTAAACACAGCCCTTATACCTACATTAATTGCATAGGGTATTTGACTACAAACAGCAAATTGCTTTAGGAAAGCTTTTATGCTTTATAAACTTTGGTGATAAGATGTAATTTCTCATGCTCCATACGCCATCAGACAAAAAGATTTTCCATGTTACTGAAGAGAGTCAATTAAGAGTCTACTGTGTAACTTATTTTCTCTGCATCCTAACATGTATCCCAGAGTAAATGCAAATACATTTTGGAGGATTGTTTCCACCCCCAAGGAAATGGAATCAGTAAGTTTATAAGCTAAAACCATTCCACAGTGTTCAATAAATGAACAGTAGAATCATTGTGCATTGTGTACTCTGGAATCTCCTCAAGTTCACAGCTTCTAAGTGATTCCCTACACTCCCTCTGCCCCCATTACTTTAATTATGCTGAAAAGGTGAATAATACAGTAAAATCCATCTGATCAATGAACTATCTACTGCTGCTGCAAAGATACATAAAAAGCTATTCAAAATTGTTATTAACAAGCAATTCAAACTGAACATTCTAGTTTGTAGACTCACAAAACATAGTCTCCATAATAAAAACTGGAAGAGAGTATCCAGTACTTCTAATTTTAATACTAGATGTTAATATGTTAATGTTGTAAATGAAAGAGTACTTCATGGTCCCTTGGGAAGATTTCCCAAGAAAGCAATGGAACTAATACCAGACAATACAAAAGAAGTACCAGTGACTTGTTTTTTTAAGGAAGTAACATCAGAAATCTGCTAAGCTGAAAAGTACATAAGGCAAACAATTTTGCAGTTAATTCTTGTACTTCTTACTCCAGCACCTTTGTATTTTTTACCCTATGAAATTCCTTATACACTCAATAAAAGGAGTGTACTGTTCCTGCTATGAGCCTGAAGATGCAGTTTAGGTATTATGCTGGATACATTAGTAGATTTTATGAAAAACATCAAGTTTACCCCATGCTGTGTGCCTCCTTTAAAAACCTAATTTTATTTAGAAAGTTTTCCAACATGGCCTCATGGTACTAGAGCTCCATTTAGAAAAAAAAAAAAAAAGGTTACACAAAGGGAAGAGAACTTTGAGACAATGGGAACTTCAAACAATTTGGGTCACTTCTATCATGTTACTTTGAAGATTAACATATTGAAACTGATTTTAAATTCAGAATAAAAATATGATTCTGTTACGACACTCAACACATCATTCGATTTTTAATTACCATTATTACCATTGTTTCATTCTGCACATTATTTTTGTTTTATAAAAGCCTCTTATATTAGAGGAAGCAGAACTGTTCCTCTCAAGTGCTATAAGAGGGGAACATGGCAATTCTGAAGAAAAAAAACTGCTCCATTCTTTGCTGACACTGCAGGTTTATCTCCTCTGTTCTGCTGTATGCACAGAAGGCTCTGTTGTGAGTTAGGACACAGTGAAGTATTAGTACATATTTTTAAAAATGCAAGTAATTTATGCTCCTAATTTAGATTTCTATGTATATAAGTAGAGCCCTGGAGGTTTAAAAGTCCCTAATGACATGCAAATCCTAGCAAACAGAACAAATCTCGGAGAACACCTTTTCTTTATTTATTCACAAAAGAGATCACTGCTTATCAGGCAGCAATTCTTAATTTACAGAACACATTTGCCACCAGAACACAGGGCACATAGAGCATACCTCAAATATACTCCTCGCCTAGGCTTCAAAACACCTCCTGGAAAGAAAAGTACCTTAAGTTCCCAGTGGTTGAACTTCCAGCCAGGTGAGTAGTTGTCTCTTAAATCAGCCCGGACACGGATGCTGACAGCAAGCAGCCTGCTACGATATTCATTACATTTCTTCAACAGAGCCTCTCTGTCATCTTCAGAAAGGGAGTTTGTGATACCACAGGGAATAATTACAACCTGCAATACATTTACAGGACATGTACTTTATGCTACAAAAAAATTAGCTCATAGCTACAAAAAAAATTAAAACTGATATTGTGGCCTTATATTCTAGTAATTTCTTTCATGCTCTCAGAAATAAAGGATACATTTTCCTTTTCATACTAATGACACAGATAACATTACTTCAAATGGATGAACTATCAAAGGGGACTTGTCCACCACAAGTATCCTAATGATTTGTATTAACTTCACACAGCTACTCTGTAAGTAGACAGCTCCACCCTATATTAAGTCTTTCAGCTGCCTGATACGAAATGCTTGTGAATTCCAAGACAAGGAAGGAAACTAAGGCAGTTAAAGGCATTTTTACACACCTGGATACAGGCTACACGAGGTGGGAGTACCAATCCCATGTTATCTCCATGAATCATTGTCATTACACCAATAGTCCGAGTTGTAATGCCCCAGGAATTCTGATAAGCAAACTGTTTTTCTCCTGGCTTCTTGGGATCTTCAAACACAATTTCAAACATCTTGGAGAAATTCTGCCCTAGATGATGTGATGTTGCTCCCTGAAATAGATGCACACAGAAAATTCTCTTCAGTGGAAAGTTAAGTCTATCAAGCATCAGTTTAAATATTTCATCTTCCTATATTTAATGAAAAAAGAATTATTTTAATAGGTAAATACCTGGATAGCTCTTCCACTGGCAGATATAAATGCCTCTAAAGTGGTTGTATAATCCCCTCCAGCAAACTTCTCCTTCTCTGTCTTCCTTCCTTTCACAACAGGTATTGCCAAGAGATCCTCATACACCCGAGCATAGAGATCAAGTATCTGCAGCACCTATGATGAACAAACTGTCTTCAGAATTACTCAGTATTTTGCACTTGTTACATCATGAAATATTTTTACATGAAAGAGTTTGAAATCTTAAAAAATTTAACACTTTCTCAATACTTTGTTCAGAAACTATGATTTCTTCAATTACTTTAAACTTTGGATGTCATTTTCCCAAATCAATAAATATTGATTTATTTATTTCTGCTGTGACTCTTCTTGTTTTCTGTCATGACGTCCGTTAGACATGACAGAAAACAAGAAGACTCACAGCAGAAGTGACAGGTGAAGAGTTATATTGAGTTCTAAATTCCACCTAAAAGTCTGAACATCTGCTACATAGAATAAGATATGCCACAACACTCAATGAAACATCTAATTTTGGGCAAAGAAAGTTTTGAAAATTCTAGCAGTAAATTTTTAAGGAAAATTAATTTTTAAGTATTTTTAACAAAAATAATTTTAAGGAAAGCACACACTATATATCACACTCTTCAAACTCCCAATATTGTTCGTAGAGACCAAAGCCTCAGAAATGGGTTACATCTGAGAAAAAAATGGGTTCTAATAAACTTGACATTTTTCACAAGACCTCCCAAACAAAAAGATTTCTATGAGGTCTCAGTACAAAGATTTGTTTGTGTTGCTATAGAGTAAGGTAAATTCCTGAAAGGAGAAGCACCAATGGATTTTTTTTTTTTTTTTACCTCCTCTGCTGCTTCTTCATATGTTGCAAATGCTGTGTGACCTTCTTGCCAAAGGAACTCACGAGTGCGAAGGAAAGGCTGGGGATGTTTGAACTCCCAGCGCTGGAGGGGCAGAAGAAAAAAAATTAACACTATGAAGTGTCAAATTATTGTTAAAAATAATGTTTATGGGCAAGTATTAGAAACTTCTCAGTAAAGATAAAAAAGCCAATTATTCACAGATTTCTACTTAGTATAATCAACCACATACACTGATAAAGAAATGTTTTCATCAGTGTTTCTAATAAAACAATCGTATAAACCATTCTAATAATTTTGCCTTGAAATATGTGGTGTGATCAGTATGATCATGCCAAGTCCACAGCGAATAACTGTCCTAAACTGCACTTGTGATATGAAGAGTTATTCAGAAATGGTGTACACATACCACAACACTGCACCACTGATTAAGCTTGATAGGAAGATCCCTGTGTGACTGCACCCACTTTGCATAGGAAGGATACATGACTGTAAAAAGAAAGCAGCTTTGAGTCTCCACCCAATAAAGACATTTATGTCAAACTTTTCCTTTTGCTACATACAAGCTTAACATCCTCTGCTGTGAGAATTATGCTTTTATGTTTAATTTCCTTTGAAATACATTTTCTTGTCTTAATACATAATATTTTCACCAGAGTTGTTTCACTTCATCCTGAGTCTCTGCAAAAGAGCTTGGTTGCAGCTGGTCAAAGTACACTCCAAAGCTTATTATTTAATGACACTGTGTTTGAGTCACTGGCTTACAGTATGGTAAATACACCTGGGTTCACATATAGGAATTCACTGACCTCAAGATTTCAGGATGTATACTAGATCTGACTCAATTAAAAACTCATCCAGCCTTAGGTCTGAAAATGCTTGTTTAAATTACTCAGAGGAACAGTTACAGTCAAAACACATGCAAAACTGAAATGAATTATGAGTTGAAAAAATTTTCTTATAAACACTATAAACCGAATAATCAAATGTGCTTTCAGACAAAATAAGTCAGTCTTCAGGATAATAATGAAAAAAATTCCAAAAGTCTGCATTTCCTAAAAATGTCTATTTAAGGGAACATGTAATGTGAGATTTGCTATGAGCAGCAGCAAAATTAGAGAATTTTCTTAAGAAGTTACAGAAAACACTCTGAAAAATGGAGGCTTCCACTTTTCAGAAAGGACTCCTGTCTATCAGCTACAATATATGTAAAAGTTCACATGTAAGTTTACAGAAAAACTACATGAAAAGAGGCCCACCAGTTTCACTGGTGGGACGTATAGCAATTGGTTCAGCCAGTTCTGTTTTCCCAGATCTTGTGACCCAAGCAACCTAAAAAAAAGAGAAAAGAAAAAAAAAATCAAACAAAACAAGTTTGGAAAAAAAATCCTCTAACCCCAAACTTAGTTTCATACTCAGCTAAAGACTAAGTGGTTGGTTTTTCTTACAGTCAGATTAAAATGAAGTTTTGAAGTGTACCTCAGGAGCAAAGTCAGCAATATGAGACTTCTCTGTCTCTAGGGCAGCCTGGGACACAAACATGGGGAAGTAGCAGTTTTCCACTCCAAGTTTCTTGATCTCTGCATCGAAGAAGTCTTTGATGGCTTCCCAAATAGTGTGGGCCCACGGACGAAGAATGTAACAGCCACTCACATCATAGTATTCAATCATCTCTGATTTGGTGATCACCTTGCAAAAGACAAATCAGATGCTGAAGTTTCAGTTTGTACACAGAGAACATGCAGTAATTCAAGTGTGTGTCATCCAATCCAAGAGAAGTCTCCTACTTAAAACTGCTCAAGTTGTTAGCAGCTAAGATATACTTTAGGCTCATTTGAGTTACCTAGAGAAGGTTAACCAGGAACATTAAGTTTAATAATAGATCTGAATAATGTAAACACTTAACTAAAACTGAATTTCATGAACCCAAGTAAGAGAATATAGCTATGTTCCAGGAACAAAAAAACTGCACTTCTGTAAGAAATGTCTCCCATTGTCATTTAAAGCTCATGTCAGAAGTGACTTTTATTCCTTAGAGGACAAGCAAAAATTATACTACTGACAGGAAACCTGACACCTACTTACAATCTCTCATAAACAAGACTAATCTAAACTCATCATGTCTACTCAGGTTGTTTTCAATCTCATAAGCCAGCAAAATTGTTCAGTATAAACAGATATTAACTTTTGTTATGCACCAATTTGAGCTGAAATAAAACTCTCAAGTCTGTGAGATCCCTGTAATTTCAATTAAGTTTTGTACTCTTAACTAAAGAGGAATCCAGGTGTGAATCAAGAAAATCATATATATATATATATAACATAAATGAGGTTGGGTGGTTGACAATCATCCATTTTACAGCTTCCTAAATTTATTCAGCTCTTTACTCCAAAGCATTTCTATTCAAGACCATGATAACAACATAAGACATAGAAAAGAGCAGATGCTTTGCTTTTACTGAAAAAAAAAGGGACTCAAACAGAAAGATGTAAATTCCATACAGAGATTGATTTATAACAGAATGAAACAATTAAATCAAACTGATGTGCACTTACCTGAGAGAACCACTCTGAAAGATTTTCTTCTTTTTTAGCTTCTAGACCCAGCCTATGGTATGACAAAAGAACCAGATTTGTGCTGTTCAGCATTTAGCAGTAAAACTTACCCTAACCCTCTTCTCTTTTATTTTGGGGCAGAAGGTATGGCATAAAAAGGTGGAAGAGAACGTTTTAGTTTTACATCAAAAGGCTAAGTTTTGGCTGGTGGGAGTTGCTAGTATTTCCTTACCCTAACAATAATATTTAATAAGAACAGCTCCAAATTTTTAGTACGGTTCAAACCCTTCTAATTCTCACTATGGCTGTATTAAAGAACCTCACAACAACACATTAAAAAATCCAGCCACCAGTAACCAGTCCAGCAAAAACCTAAGATTAACCAGACCTGTGTGTAAGCTGCTTTACTCTTTATTTTAAACATTTCCTACTTAGCCAGTAGCTACAATTTCAGGAAATATATGCAACTTGAATTCACTGTTCATGTGAATCTCAGTCACACTGTTTGAGACAGAAAACTGACCCTACCTCAAAATAAAGATATCCAATAAAACTACAAGATTCTAAAGAAGGGTAAATTCTCCAGACTCAAATGACAACACAAAAGTTAAGGTTTTATATCTCTACAGAAGTTTTCAAAGTGGGAAATACATTTTTTCTGGCATTACTTCTATACAAAATAACCACATCTCTGTCTCTAATATATGATTTATATATATGAAACAAGAAATACATAGTGCTGCATAATATATGCTGTAAAATGGCCTCTAAACTTTCAGCAAGACACAGCACCAGATTTGCAGAAGCAAATAATATGCACAAAAACTTCTTAGTGACAGTAATAATACAGGGTGCTGAGGTACAACTGACACTAAATAAACTAAGTAACTTGCTTTTGGCTCAATCCTGAATATGAAAATCAACACAGTTGTCTTGCAAATGTCCACACTTTCAAGTGAAATGAGACCTGTATCAAACTCTAAATCTGAACAGAGGTAGGCAGTTGATGTTTCCCTCCAATAAGATTAAAGATTGCATCTTTACCTGGTTTGTTTCTTAGGGCCTTGGCCCTCTCCTGATCCATTTGAGGAGCGCTCATTACCACTCTGTCCTTGCAAAGGTTCTTTTTTGGGGCCATCATTTTGCTTCTGTTGCTTACTCTGCTTTTCAGATTTGTTATCCTTCTCTTTCTTCTTTTTGTCTTTGTCATCTACACCACTAGCAGACACTGGTTTATAGTCAACTCCTGCAACAGACTTATACTGGGCCTTCAACTGAAGAAGTTCTTTAACAGCCACATCTATCTTTTCCTTGAAGAACAAAAAGAAATTTATAGAGAAATCACTGGAGTAATATGGCTGTATCAAAAAAAAAAAATCTATACGGCATTATGGACATTCACAGACTGTCGGCAGAAAAATCTGCATAAGCTAGTACTTAACTTTAATGTGCTGACATTTTAAAGGACTGAATCTGACAGTATATCTAATTTTAAAAGTATATTTCAGATTTCAGAATTCAAATGCTGCCTATTCAAAAAGTACATTTCTAATTCCCATAATCACACTGAATTTCCAAGAGAATTTTAGATTTACATTCACATATTACATTTTTACACTACAGTGTATATGTTATTACCTTGTCTGCTTTTTCTGCTTTTAATTTCCTAACTTCATCTCCCTGAAGAGCTACTTTGCTAAACAGGGCTTTTGCTTCAGGAGTGTCTGGACCACTGGATACTGTGTTTGATGTCTGAGGCAAACCCCCCTGAGCTGCTGGTGGATGTCCTGGCTTGTACTCCTGCCCAGTCTTCTCCTTGTAGTCAGCTTTTAGAGAAAGGAGGAGTTTTACTGCTTCATCTATTTGATCCTGTGTGGAGGACAAACAGCAAGATTTACTGGTGAGAATTAAAGAGAGAACTGTCCAGAAGCATCGATTATCAGGCTATGAAACCAACCTAAGCAACCAACAAAAAAGCCCCCAAATAAACAACCCAACACCAAAACCAATTTTGCAAGGTAGAAATACAAGCAGAAAAAAGAACACCCCAGAACTGCCTAAAAAACTGCAGGTTTGTCTCGTGTTCTTTTCCACAACCATCACTGAATTTGTCTAGTTTTGAAAAGTCTTGCTATTGCTGCAGCACACGGGATACTTAAACAGTTATTTGTCTAAAATATAATAAGAGACAATAAAATACATTAAACACTTCTGCAAGGTCGACATCTGCCATACTGTGCCTATTCACCCAGATATGAGAGGTGAAGTTTGACTTCCTATATCTGAGTCAGGAAAGTGCCCAGCACCAGAACAGTTTTGTTTGGCATTGTCAGAGCATGCATGACCTGGACATAGGGGAGTTTGATTACTACTTGGTGAGAGATTTCCCCCCAGTGGCAAAATGAGGTCAGAATTACAATTGTTCACTCTAATGCCTATTGTACCTTGGAAGCTTTCTCTGCCTTGAGTTTGCGTACCACTTCCCCTTGCTCAGCTACAGTGTCATAAAGTGATTTGCCATCCACTAAGCTACAGCTTGCCAAGTTACTGCAGCAGACAGGAGATGGAAGTGCAGTAGAAGATAGACAAGGAGGGGTTGAGGGTGGATTTCCAGGCTTGTACTCTTGACCTGTCGTTTGTTTATATTCTGCTTTTAGACTTAAAAGAATTTTCACAGCCTCATCTATTTGTTCCTGAAGCAAGAGAGAAAAAACAGCAGTTGCAGGTAAGAGTAGAAATAACAGAGGTGTAACACAATAGCTGAGATAACACAAGTTTTACTAGACTGGCACTAACACAGCTGTTGTAATTAAACTTCTAGAGCTATCCTGTTAGTATAAGTTGTTATTATTAAGGTCTGGTGGTTAACCTTTTTAGCCAGAATACCTACAAGTTGTACACCAAAGGACCAAATCAGGCAGTGTAGGTAAGAGCTGATTTCTGTGCCATAAACGCCTCCCATTCTGGTGGCTTAGTCCCCTCCAATTATAGTAGTCCATGAGTTGCACACTGGAGAACAGCAGCAAATACACAGACTCTGAATAAATAATGGTTCTTTGGACATGATCAGGTAACTCCCAAATTTATTACTGCCATCCTGGCTCCAAGTTACAGCTCTTCTTCCAAGTTACTGCCTACACTCTGCTTCACTTATCTTGTATGACTACAAAAAGAACTTATTTATTTCCCATGCACTAAAACAGAACTCATGCAGTCAGCCATATGGTTAGCTCAAGAGAATTTGGGAAAGCACTCCATGGAACTTGCTTAGGTTTTACTCCTCAAATTTCACAAAACCTGCCACTGAGTTTTAGCCTAAACTGAAGGCACTGTTCCACTCAGAAGTATCCAGAGGTAGAACACCTTTGAAACTTTCTCCGATTTGAGCTTGCGGACCACTTCTCCTTGTTGAGCTACTTTGCTGTACAGAGCCTTGCTGTCTACTGGACATGGGGATGGAGGAGTGGGAACAGGAGAACACTGAGGAAGGACAAAGACCACAGGTGGGCTTCCAGGCTTGTACTCCTGGCCTGTCTGTCGCTTATATTCTGCCTTTAGGGATAAAAGGACTTCCATGGCAGCACCTATCTCATCCTGAAAGAAGAAAGGAAGGGGCAGAAAGAGGGAGGAACAAAGATATAGAGACATAAGACTCTCAAGTGTACCATAAATACTTTCATTAAAAGACCTGCCGTTTACGGGCACCTATTCTATTTTCCTAAGTACTTACCAGAGTTTTTCAGAGAGGTTTTCTCTACCACTTTTCTATTTTAACAAAGTAACTCCTCTTAAGGGATATACAACCCTAACTGTCCTAAACATAATTATTAAATAAAATTATATAAATGATACTAAAATTGTAATTAATAAATTAATTTAGATCTTCCCATTTATTTAGATTTTATGGTGCCATCAAGACACTACTACTATCAATATTATTTAAACCACCAGGCAAACAATGTTATTTTCCCTCTCTTCTTGTTCTGCATTAGAAAGAAAGGAAATAACGCAGCTAATAGTAGCTATGTTTGCTATGTACCGTTACAGAGAGGAAGATGTCTCAAAAACATCTGTGGCATTTGGATCTTTCTTTACTGGTTTTGGGGATTTGTTTGAAGGTTTAAACAGCAACAATTCAATCCTGTGAAGTCACATAATTTGACCATACTGAGTTCAACAAATGAAGAGATTGCCAGGGCATTTTAATCTCAAGGACTTGATTTAGACACTTTATCAACTCTTGCTGTTGGGTAAATTCTGTCCATGTTTCAGAGCACCAGCCCAAGAAATATGGGACCTCAGCAACAGAAACTTGGTCATACAAATCTAACTGAAGGAGTATTGGAAAACACAAGTCTTGACAGAACGGAGCCCAGTCCAAATGACGACCACTATAAAAACCCTGGATCCATAAGCACCTATTCACCTCCACAAACAGAGAACAATGGGCTATGCAAACCCAGTCAAAACCAAAGGATTATCTTAATCATCACCTTAGATGCTTTCTCAGCTTTCAGTTTTCGGACCACTTCTCCTTGTTCTGCTACTTTATCATACAGAGCTTTACTGTCCAGGGTACCAGAGGTCTCAAGCTTTGATGACTGTGCAGTTCCAGATACTGGAGGATTTCCTGGCTTATACTCCTGGCCTGTCTTCTCTTTGTATTCTGCCTTCAAGGCCAGCAGTTGTTTCACAGCTTTATCAATATCTTCTTTTGCTGCCTTCTTGGCCTTCAAATCACGAACTACATCACCCTGTGCAGCCACCTTGTTGTAGATGATCAGGTGACCTTCAGACACAGTACAGGCTGGAGCAGAGGCATGACCAACAACTGGAGCAGATTTTCCTTTTACAGCTGAACTAGCCTAAAAAAAACCAAAAACCCAAATATTCAGCATGTAATCTTGTACAGAAATATATGTATAGTGATATATTTTATGGTACGTTACTAAATCACCAGTTTACCTCTTTCTTTGCAGTTTCAGCTTTGGTCTTCTCTTTAGACCCAGATGTCGGCATTTCTTTAGTGTGTCCATCAGGGATGTAAATCAAAATGCATGGGGCATCTTTACAGCTGTAAGGACTATAAAAAGATTTATAGAAAACACAACAATAAAGGAAATACAAGGTAAATATCAAATATTTATTGAAACAAATGAGCTACTCTGAAAGATGCTCTCACACAACCACAGGTTTATCTTTGTACACAGCTGTAAATACCTAAATTTATATAATTAGGGATCTGCAATGATTCCTCTTGCATGCAAGCTTTCCTTTTTGATAATATTTATATGTTTATGTTATAATTGCATGAAGATGTTTTGACAGCTTGCTAAAGAAGTGTTACAATTAAGTAGTATGTGCAAACTCTAATTGGAAAAATGCCTGGTTTATTCTGTAACACTGCTCCCTAATTTCCATACTTCAAATCACAATGAAACCATGACCTCATTACCAAGTCCAGGTTAGCTGGGGTGCACCTCAAGTGCCACATACTTGGCTTAAGACAGTTTGAAGGGGAAGGAATGTGTAAAATAAAAGCCATGCCAGTCCACAGAGAAATTCCTCAGAAAGATCATGGTAATGGGAAAATATTTACAGACAACATTACTCTTGCCAAAGGGTGTGTGTGAAAACACTAAAACACAGCAAGCTAAAGCAGATTCTGTGAAGCCTGTTTAGGCCTTTCTCAGGTAACTTACCTCACTGGCTCATAGGGCTGATCACAAATAAAGAATCCTCTCCTCTGAAGTTGGATGATATCTCCTTTATTTAACTCCTTAAGGCACGGATCACCCAGCATCAGTTCTTCTTGCTGTAAGTGTTAGAAGAAATCAGTCCACGTCTTACAGAGCAAAGGAACAGTAAGAAATAGAGTTGTATAAGGATAGTGGTGATTTTCTCCTTTTCAAAGTGTCGAAATGTTACTTAATTCCAGCAGCAGCAGAACAAGTACTAGCAAGAAGATGCCATGCCATAAGAATGTATCAAGACAAAAACTCAAACTATTGGTCTCAGATGTGTAAAAGCCTGGTAACAACTGAGATTATGACAGGTTACATGGAAACACAGAAACTAGATACACCAGCACAATTTATCTGCTCGACAAAAAACCAATCAAATTTCAAAAAGAGCAACTAGAAACAGTGCATGCTAAAAAAAAAAAAACACCAACAAAAAACCAAACACTACTAAGTTTTGTGGAATTAAAGGGGACAGAAATATAACTTACCTTGCTATTTCGGTTGATATATTGCTTGAAGTCTTCATCTTTACCTAGAACAGGCTTAGTGATCAGATGCTCATAATTTACACAGACTGTTGGGATGAGGGGTGCACGTGGAGTTTCTGCCAACCAAGTGATCTTAGTGGTTTTTTTGAAGTCCTTATTATCTAAGTTCAACTTGGCATTGATGGACACAATTTTTCCACTTGAATTTCTACAGGAAAGCAGAAATTATAATGGTACAGCCTAAATGATCAGTTCTGTTCAATACTACAAAAACAAGAGTTCAGAGTTCATTTTCGAAGTGTGAATCATAGGAAATGAAAGAGTGCATTCACTCCCACTGAAGTTCTCCATTTTGTTGTCTTAAATATCAAAATAGAATGAAATGCACGGGGAAAAAATCTTTATATATTTATGTTCTCTATCAGAGCTCATCCCATTCTGGTACTGTCTCAACACAACCACCACAAAGATACTATGATGACATTAAATGGTCTCCTTCTCCACCTCAACAGTTGTGCAACAGAAACTGTGACAGGTTTAGTTTCCCAGCATACAAAAGCAGTATCTGTTATGGGGTGAAAGTTCTTAAAATTCCAGGTGATTTTTTTCTGTCTGAAAAAGCTGGTTTACAGTGGCAATATTACAGCAGAATCATGGAGAGCACTGGATGAGATGACAGGCAGTATCAGGACTGAGTAATGATTTCAAACCTGAATCTACAGTAAAATACACTCTATGCTAAAATGCAGTTTCGTGGCATATTTCAATGTAGATTTATAAATACTGAACCATAGAATGGACATATATGGCCAACCACTAGTTCTTTACTGTTATAAGATTCCTGTTAAAAAAAAAGGCAACAAAAAGCTGAAAAGCAAACTTTAATTTCATGTGCCAGTAAACAGGTTACCTGTTTAATTTGGTGATGATGATATTGCCCCAATTTATGAACGTGACCACCTCTCCCTCCGCCAGGGTCTCTGCATCTGCGCCCTCAATGAGGACTCTGGAGCTGTACCACACAGGCTTCAACCCAACATCAGCATTCTGTGAAGGATGGTTTACATTTCAAAGACAACAGAGCAACACAGAAGATGGACAATAACAGTAATGCAAAGCTACAATATTTTTCCACAGCTCTCTCCAGTTTCTTGTTCATTGGTATTGCCCACATTGCCCTGACAGTACACTCAAAAAATCCACTTACAGCACATTCCATTTCCTTAAGGTCCATACATCTTTAAGATCTCACAAGTAAACCCAAAGTTTTTCTCAAGTTTCCATTTTGCTATGCAAATTCCCTTCAAAACCCATTTCAGAACTCTCATTTTTATTTTTCTGTAAAGTTATTACAGCAATATATATGGGGCTTCTTTCAGCTGCATAGATTTGTAAAAACAGAAACTAGAACTACATCACTTATAAATACTCAGATTTAAAGTATCTCAACAATTGAGATAAACTTTTATTTTCTAAAAAAGGCCAACAGCTGTGAGTTCAAATTTTTTCAGCTGGTCAGGAGTTTTCAATTTGTTTCTTCTGGTCAGTATTTATTTCATCACATTTTGGAGGCAGCATTTACTGGTGCTATCAATGTTTTAGTATGCTGGTTTGTATCTGACCAAATTTCAGCCCTTTTGAGCCTTGAAGAGTCACAACTCTCATTTGTGTCTGCTCAAAACCTGTTTCCCTGTTATCAGCCACGGGAAAGAGGGGAAATCCAACGTCCTACTCTCAGTTACAAGAAATGGCTATAGGAACACTCAGAGCAACAAAATCAAAACAAAGAAATAAAGGAAAGCCTCAACAACATTCACTCATTTCTCAGTGTAAGTGCATGTAAGTATAACTGAGGGATGCTTTCATGAAGTTTAAGCTCAGTTTTAGACATCAGACTCAAAGGAAAGCGTCTTTGTTAATTGCAGCACCAAGAAAGAGCTGCACCAGTAACACACTCCCCTTTTAAGGGATATTACTCTATTTACTGGATACTGAAAGTATCAAATCAGCAAGTTCTTAGCTTTTGATAAGAACTATTTGCTATTCAAATTTAAAAGTCATATTAAAAATTCAGAGATTGACAGAATCAACAGGTTAATGTATCACCTCTCCACATAAAACCTGATTTTATAAACCACTTAAAAAACACCTCACTGTTAATGGATAAAGAGTGTCTACTATATTATAGCCATAAAGCTTGAATAAAATTTAATATTTAACTTCTCTGTGAAAGTTAGCATCAAACAATAAGAAAACCAGCTTGAGCAGCACTCCAGGCTTGTAATGCCTCACCTCTTCTGAAAACTCCCAGAGAGGCCTTTCAGGGCATCTTTTATATGCACTCTATATTTTTCCAAACCAGTTTACTCTTGAAAGAACAAATATGTTTAGTTGTACAGGTTTTGACAATTCTGAGGCAAAAAAGTACCCCGTGGATAGATCTCATGCTGAGCAAGCAGGACTCTCCTTCATGAATGTTTCATGCCAAGGTACTTCCCAACCTTACTGGGCTACAGTACAAGAATATAAAGAGAGTAAAGCAAGAACCTTTGGATGTTTAGCCACTTCTTTCATCTCCTCTTGAGCTTCAGGAATATTTACTGGGACCACTGCATCTTTCAGTAAAGCAGAGTACCGAGGTGCTACTGGGTCTATAACCTATAGAAAACAATGGAGGTGGATCATGAATATGTGCCACTGACAGAGAAATAAGACACTTTACCAAACAATAACCATGGAAAAAAAAACCAAACAAACCTGGTATTCTTTATGTTACTGCATTTTTTCAAAGTTTGCTTTAATGTCACTTTCATCCAAAGCTAAAGAATAGTGAGAAAAATAGTGGTAATACTTTACAATTTCCAATCTTTACTAAAATATTCTGAGTAAAAACTGGATTGGGTACTACTGACAGCAGAAGTAACCAAAATTATGACCCAATGCCTAATAGGGAAGACACAAAAATGTACTCTGATACAGTTGTACTGTGCACATGGGCTATTACATCTGAACTGCTTTTTCTCTAGTTAACTAAATTTAAAGCAATAATTGCAAGTGGAGTTTGATCTTTTTCCAGCAACACAAGACCTGATCTCATATTCATTTTCCAGGCCAGTACTCCAGCAGAATCAGTGACAGAACTGGCTGCAGAGGAGGCATCAATCAAGTCTGCAATTTTACTACAGACACATTAGATACTATAATAAGGCAATACCATAACATTGACTTCATTAGGATTTCTACAACATGAGTTTGACAAGAAAAAGGTACCACTAGGATGTATTCCTCTATTTTTGTTGTCCATTATCAAACATAGCTGCTGTAGCTTTTCACAGCATTTTTCACACCTGAAATACTGGTTTGTCAAACTATTCAGAGGCACTTAAATACATAATTCAAGTAAAGCAGTCATCTAAGGCCAAAAGGAGTATCAGAGGTCTACCAGGTTAACTGGAAACTAGTACAAAGGAAAACACCTGCTTTTATTAACATAAAGTGATTTTTGTTCTCCTGGTTTATTCCTGCTCAAGTGAAAAGCTACACAGCTATATATTTTTCAGTGTTTTGGAGAAAAGTATTTAGGTTCTAATTACTTGACATTAGCTAATAAAGTGATATGATTATACTCTTTCAAGAAGACAGACTTTTATAAGTTAGTAGTCAGTGAGGTCAGACTCGTAAATGTCAGACATACACTTTGAAAAAGGACTTGTGTATGCATCTCAAAATTTAGGGGTATTATATTATTTAATACCATAATTTTGATAACTAAATAACCAGATTTTATTGTGTTATTAGCAGGCTCTTTATTTTATTCATTAAAACTCAAAATCCCTGATCAGGTGCTATGAATTACAGGATCATGTATAAAATATGAGTTATAATACTGATAAAGTCTTTGAGTTCAGAACTACCTCTAGCAGCCAATTAGTTTTGTTCATATTGCAGATAGCTTACAATCTGCACAGCCACATGTAAATAAAACTGGCTAATAAATATGGTGCTGAACAAGGAGCTGAGTCAGAGGTCTAAGAAACTCAGTTTAAAAGTCAATTAAAAAAAAAAAATGAGCCTTGACAGTCCATTGAGGATTATTGCCCTCAAACCAGTTGTTAATCATAAATATATTTATGCAGCAACAGAAAGAACCAATTTATAAACCTACATGTATGTAGCAAATCAAATGCAAAATACATGGAGAAATACAAGACGCATGCCAGACAAGCAAAAACTATTTAAATGAACAGATCTGGGTACTATCTAAGCAAAATCGAGCAGGAATCCCAATGCAAAATAACAGGTGTTTCCACAATCACACAAAATATGCAATCCTCATGAAAACAAATCGCCTTATTATAGTGTCCAAGCATCCGCTGCCAAAAAGCAACTCATCATGTCAAGATGCAATATTCCTGATTTGCCACTCGGACAGAAACTCCAGCAGTGCTGGCTTGATCTTCCCAGGCAGAGCATGCAGTGCGTTCCTCCTTTTGCCACAGAAAGGAAACGCAGCCAACGGGAACCAAATTGGGGAAAATTTGTGCTTATGATGAAAAATTAGCCAAACCAGAGGTGGGCAGCCTTTGAAAACTAGGAATAATGCATTTTCAGTGGGTTTGTAGAGCTCCTGTTATACAAGCAAGTGTCTATGAAGCTGCAAAATGATAGCTTATGCCATGTATGCTTACAGCACTGTAAGCTATATGCTAAGGTAAAAAGCATTAAGTAATACCTTCTTACAGATAGCTCGCAGCTTGAAAGCAGAAAAATGAAATGCAGTTTTCAGATCAGATTTACAGCAAACACCATT